>NW_024062808.1:4247500-5447500 GCF_006381635.1 Hibiscus syriacus | reverse complement strand
CGGAATTAACTCTGCGATATATTTGCTAAGATGGAGAAACTCTCACTCGTACTCCAACACTGAACGATCATCCTAAGTCAAGTGCAGGAACTATTCCACCAAGTCATCGATGTTGATCTTTTCGATGTAGTTATCTCTAAACTCAACAAGAAATTGGTCCCACGACAGCCTCTCCAGCTCCATAGCCATCTTAAAAGTCTTCCACCACTCTATCATGTCATCCTTTAACATGGTAATGACGTACTTAAGATTACCCGTTGGGGTAAGATGCAACTGCCCGAGGGTACGGATTGTCTCACGGAGCCACTAGTCGGTCGCAATGGGATTGTCATCCTCTGAATCAAAAAATTGATGGTCTTATATTTGTTGAGTCACTCAACTAAGGACTCCTTAGGTATGCTCACTGGCTAAACTGGGGGTATTAGCGGGGTAGGTGGTGCAGCTGTAGTACTAGGGAGAGACCTAGCTACATGTCTAAGTACGTAGGTGAGGCCCTTGAAAAAGGTCACCTCCTCGACCCTCGCATCTACTGTGCATGTCTTTGAACTGTATCTGGGATAAACTCATCACCAGAATCTACTGCTAGTGAGGCATGACTCTCGCCTCTGCCCTCCTGACTATGGGTTGAATCGTCTGTCATGGGTTTTATTCTGAAATTAGAAAGAGAAAGGGTGTCATTGTCGTCATTCCAGTTGTTATAGTTATCTTTAAATCCTTTGCAAATAAGGATTCTTTCCATCCTTAATTTCTACTTGAATATCCCACTTTTTAGGATTTATCCCCTTGTTCCAGGATTATCTTCAAAAACCATGAAATTTTTTGCTTGCTAGGAAAATTTCTAATCTGCACAAATTAACACACAACAGTAGTATATTTTCCACAAAAACCAACCAAAATGCAATATCAAACTTAGTTGTGAAGGAAACTATGAAATCATGCATGAATAACTAATAATGCAACTAGACTGAACCTAAGTCAAACAATAATTACGGGTAAAAGGGTAGAAAATATAGTACTTTTATATGCTTAGCACCCCTGAAACTCAAACTATTGATTATCCTCAAGCAATGAATGACATCCACTTTTTTATATCAATTAGACAACATTACTCTTACACTTGCTTTCTACCTGTTACCTTAAAACCTTAGCAATTTTCTTTCAATCACCTTTAAACCTCACGACAATAAGAAATTAACTCAATTCAACCTATGATGCTCGTATAAGAGTGTGCTCTTAGTCAAGAAGGTTCACCACCATGGGTATTTGCAAAGAATAACAAAATTATCAAATTAAGTAGTAAAATAAAAGATGTCACAACAATTAATTAGCTTAACTAGAGCTTTAGCTTGTCACAACTACCTGCAAGTACTTGAGTAGTAAGATGATGTCAACAATGAACCCCCAACCTTTTAGGTTGAGTCATCCCGTGAAGACTTTCATTCAATCATGTTATTCACGTCTATCTTTACTACTTAGTATTCACTAAGCATACCAAATTTTCTTTAGCAGCGGAGTGTTCTAGAGTTAAAAATTTGTTGTGGCAATTTATTCAACTAGAGCCCAATATGCACCTTTAGCAAATCACATAGAACTTAAAAAAATGCAGGACAATTAAGTATTCGCCAAAATACCTACAAGTTAACCAAACACGACATTCGATAAACAATTATAGCATCACAAGAATCATTAAGGCAATCTCAAATTATCTTTAAGTGTAAAAATTCTCCATATTAAAATGCTATCAGCAATTATCTCATCATAGGTAAGTAAAAAGGCTCGATAATTGTTTATCTTTCTAAATGTTATAAAAAGTAAATGTGATGGAAAATTTGATTGAACAACACACACAATGCAAAATGACAAAGTATGACATAACACATGCAATATGATAAAACTAATAACAACTCCCCAAACTCGAGATAAAACTAAATTAGATGACTAAATGAATGCTACTAATTATAAAATAAACCCCCAAATTCGAGAGGAGTATTATCCTCAATGCATGAAAAACAAATGGGTTAGTCAGAAAGGTCGTCACCTTGAATGATGATTATACTTCGAGCCATTTGTTTTTTTCTTACGGTGGTTGGGAACGTGTTGCTGATGGTGCGCTCAAAATCCTTTATCCTTAGTCTCATCGCTTAGGTGAATCATACTTTTAGATTTCATGGCTATGAGTTCTTGTATCCCAAAATTCAAGCAAAACAAAAAGATAACTATTAAATAACAAGATAAACTAAATTAAATAAATAAAGACTAAAATAAATATAAAAAAATTTAAAAAAGGAAAAAATTTAACAATAAAAATACTGAATGAGAGCATATTCATGCTTCTCCGAGCGTAATAATTTCATTGTCGGGCTCAACATAGACACTGGTGTAGTGCTTAAATTGTTATCCATTGACTTTAAACTCATGTCCATCGATGATGGACTTGGCACCATGGGATAAAGGTTTGACTACCTCGAACGGCCTAGACCATCTCGATTTTTATTTTCTCGGGAAATATTTTAACCGAGAATTGAAAAGAAGTACTAATTGCCCTGGCAATAGTTTCAATTCTAACATGGGAGGTTCCTCAATATAAGATTTTCGAGTTTACCTTCCTTACCTGAGTAGTTTAATGGTTCGAAATATATACCCGGTCGATTTACTATCTAGTGGGCTTCATCTTGCTCTCAATTATCTAATTCTTCAATTTCCTCCGGTTCGACAGTATAATTGCCATGGCATTCTCCTCTACTTCAAAATTGAATTCGGTGGTGGCATGAATAACTTGGCATTCTTCTAGATCGTCACCATGCTTTAAGGTTGGAAAAAATATTCAGTTTGACTTTATATTCATTCACTCTCATTGTGAGTTCTCCCCTTTCGACATCAATTAAGGTTCTTCCAGTTGCTAGGAATTGTATTCCAAGGATAATAGGTGTGAACTCATCTACTTCACAATCTAGAACAATGAAGTAAGCATGAAAAATAAATTTATCAACTTTTACCAATATATCTTTAATTTTTCCCTCTAGTTACATGTAGGATCTGTATGTAAGCTGTAGCATAATTGTCATAAGTTTTTCTTTCCTGATACCCAATATTCATAACACATATTTAGGCATAAGGTTTATTCTCTCTCCAAGATTGCATAATGTCTTCCCGATGTAGCGATTTCTGATTGCATATTGTATTATGAAGTTACCAGGATCTTTTAGTTTAGGTGCCATTTAGTTGTGTGACATGGAAATGCATCCCTCCGTCACAACAATTGTTTCAAGCTCTCTTATCCTCGTTCTCTTAGAGACAATATTCTTAAGGAACTTAGCATATTTTAACATTTGATCGATCGCCTCAACCAACGACAAGTTGATGTGAACTTTCTTCAAGATCTCCAAGAATTTCTTGAACTTGCATTCTGGTTTCTGTCTTTTCAGTCTCTGAGGGAATGCGATGGAATTTAGAATTTGTCATCTTTCCTATCTATTTGGAATTTGATTGATGGACTTGCCACTATGTTTGGAATTACCAAGGAGTGTGGACTTCCTCGGGCATTATTTGATTTATCAAATCAACTGGGGAAATATTGTTAGATGTATATTCTTGGACATGGATCTACTTTACTGGTTGAGTTCTCCCCGTAGGATGTGTAGGGGTTTCAGTTAGCTTTCGTCCACTCTGAGTGGTGATTACCTTACACTGCTCATGGCATACTCCCTTTGCGACCTCAGTATTGCCAGGTAAGCCACCTAATGGTTTGGTGTTCAAATTCTGAGTAAGTTGTCTGACCTATGTTTCAATGTATTTCAGAGATGCCTCTTGGTTCTATAGTCTCATCTTAGTCCTGTTAATGAAAGAATCAATCCTTTTCACGAAAATACTATTCTTAACCGTGTAAGATTTAGTTTTTAACATAAAAGAATTGAGAGTATTTTCCAAAGAACTAGATGTTGTTGATTGTTGTTGCAGCTTATGTTACCTTAGCATGTTCTGTTAGAATCCTGATGCTTGCGAATTATGATTGTTCTAATTGAGGGCATTGTTCGAGTTGTTCCATGAGAAATTAAGGTGCTCTCTCCAGTCTGGTGTGTACGTGTTGGACATCATATTGTTGTTCTGGTTGTAGTTTCCAACATAGAAGCTAGATTCTGGGTTCTATGGACACTCAAAAGAACCATGGTTACTTTTACAAAACCCACAAAAGGATTTTACTACCTTGATTTCATGTGGATTGCTAGGTCACTGCATATTTTTAACCAAGTTGGTTAAGGTAGCCAATTGTGCAGAGATAGTGTTCGTTGAATCAAGTTCATTTATCGTGATATTACATTTGACTCCTCCTCTTCTTGTATTTAGGAACTTATAATCATTATTGGGAAGAAGATTTATAATCTCCATTACTTCTTCTGGAGACTCGTGGAGGAGTATGCTATTTGTCGAAGCATCTAACATTATCATTGTTGGTGTATTCAATGAGTTGTAGAACATCGTCACTTGTGTCCACATTGGGAATCCATGCATGGGACATCTACGTAAAAGCTCCCTATATCGCTCACAAGCCTCGCACATGGATTCATCATCTACCTACTAAAAAGAAATATTATAAGGTACGTAATTTATGAGTCATATTTGTATATCTAAATCTTGCAAGGAAATCACGACATAAATTCGTCAAAGATTCTAGATATCTTGATAAGATACTATTCCGCCATAATTTTACCTATCCTTCAGTGAATAAGAGAATAATTTAAACCTTAGGACATCCTCATGGATTCCTTGTTGCTTGAATGAATTACAAATTTCCAAGAATAATTTGAAATGTTGTCTAACATCTTCTGTTGTCAACCCGCCAAATTGACCAATTGTATTGATCATATTGAACATTACTGGTTTTAATTCAAAGTAGGTAGCTTTTATTTCAGGTGTGATAACTCCTGGGTTGAGACCGTTGAGATCTTCCTCTAATAAGTTTCTAATAGGCCTGTTCCTTATTCGAACAAGTTTCTTTACTAAAACTCCTCTTCCCCTCGCTTTGGCTATCTCGTTACCGAGAGCATTATGGTCGACAATTGGATCAACAAGTTTCTTTTCCGTTACTGCTCATTGCTCGTGCCTTCTTCTATGAAAAACTCACTTGATTTTGGGTTAAATGGATATTCTTGTGATGTTGGTCTCGACTTGGTCATACAAAGATGCAAAACCACAAATTATAAGCTCGTTGAATCTAAAAAAAGAAAAGAAATAATAATACTAATAATTAAGGTGCAAGAAATAAAAATCAAAGTCTCTATTGTCAATCCCCGGTAACGGAGCCAAAAACTTGTTGCATGATTTAAGTGCTTCACAAATGGTGCAAGTATTATTATCACAAGTTATAGTATAGAAATATAGCGTCTCCACATTAATTGGTGTAACTCTGTATTCTAACTTCTTGCACTGTAAAAAACAAATAAATTGGTAATAGTAGAAGTGTGAATAAACAAATAAAATAAATGAGCAAGTAAATAAAAGTAGAGTGATAAGAGTAGGTCGGGTTATTGGGAAGTGCGGTGTGACAACTGTTTGGATAGTTTGGGTAATTGATTGACGATGCAACTCGGTTTCCTTGATAATTGAAAATGATTCAATGGTCATAGCAACTGGATTTCCTCCTTCAAAGATCAACATAATATTCTTCAATGCCTTCTTGTTATCCCTAACCTAAAGGACTGGTCAATTATAAATGCCTTGGTGATACATCCCTATGTTAACCATAGGTGAACAACAACCGATCTTGCGCTCCTTTTAGCCGATGAAATCTGAATCTTATCCCTACGATGGATTAACCTTCACCAACGTTTGTTCAAATGAAGATCACGCCTTTTCGTTTCTTGAATCTAACTATCCCGATATTAGATAAATGGATAATTCTTGAGAACTTGTCCCAATTCACTCAAAATAAATTAAAGAACCAAGAATGAACAAAATTTGAATTCAAATCACAATCAAGAACTTAAAAATTCCAAGAGTTCTCACAACCATAAAAACCTAATAACCCAAGCCAATTCAAATTAGTTAATGGCTGACAGCAAAAAGATTACAACAGAAATATTTCCCAACAACATGAAAAGAAAAATAAAGAAGAAAAGAAGAAGATGATTTGCGTTAGTTTTTTATCTCTCTCATGTGCCTCCCTCTATTTTGCTGCATCATGGTCTTCTTTTATAGGAGAGTATTAGGTTTCTTTGATTTTTGTTGAATGAGAGTTTTAATTGGACTGAAAGAGCTAATAAATATATTCTAATAAAAGAGGAAATAAATCATTTTTAATAAAAGAGAAATTAAATCTCTTTTATATTTATCTTCAAATCCTTTGCAAATAACACTTCTTTCCCTCCTTAAATTTTGCGTGAATATCCCAACCTTTTAGGATTTATCCCCTTGTTCCATGATTATCTTCAAATGCCACGAAATTTTCTACTTACTAGGAATATTCTTAATATGAACAAATTAACATATACCAACAGTATCGTTTCCACAAAAACCAACCAAAATGCAATATCAAACTTAACTGTGACAAAAACTATGAAACCATGCATGAATAACTAATAATGAAACTAAACCAAACCTAAATCTAGCAATAATTATGGGTAACATGATAGAAAATATAGTTCTTTTATATGCTTCAATGTGTATTCAAAGAACATTATGTATTATTTATTAAACCATGATGTATTATTTTGGTTTTAAATTACATGTCACAGAGTTCTAGTTTGTAAAATGTTTTAATAACTATTTCATATGTTGTATGATACTATTGAATGTGTTTTAAAGGAAAATGAGTAGATTTTTTGAAATTAGGGGTTGCCTCAGAAGTCCAGTATGGCATTTTAATGTGCTATAATATTGGATGGCTGGTCTGCATACCGAAGGATTGGACTCTAAACCGAAAGACTATTATTCATATCGAATATTGAGTAGCCATACCGGAGGCTTGATATCAATACCTAAAGTAGTAAGTGAGTTCATGATGTCAAATGGGATCAAGGGTTAGGGTTTTAATATCAACTAAGATCAAGCATCTAGCTCGAGTTTGGCCATCACTAAAATGGCCTTGGGGTTAAAATTACCAAATTACCCTTATGGGTGCAATTAACTATGCCACAATAATAGGATCAATGCGTCTAGTATTAATTTAGAAAGTTTTCCTATCTCAATAGCTCCACCAGAAACTCAAAGTAATGTTATATCTTTATACCCACTGATGTAAATTTACTGAGGATGCTATGACAATCAGTCAGGAAGATCTTTCTACACTAAAACATTTCTCTCGCAACCACTGATGTTGTGGGAGGGACACTTACCTCTTGATGCAGTGCTCACACATTGCCACTCACCTCTCGATGTAGTGGACTGGGCAAATATATATTTCTATACTAAATGCCTTAAAATAACCAAGCAAACACCAATCCGATTAAGGGACAAAATTAATTAACATTAAACTCAAATATATTTAAAATAATACCGTCCAAGTTTTAACAAATTCCAAATAAATTAAAGAGTATTTCAACTAAAAAAAAATAAAACTCCCTCTTGAAATTATCTTTGATGCTCTTGCCGATCACCAACCACTATCTCTTGATGCTGACTTTGCCTTCACATCAATCTGCAATATTTCCCAAAATTGCCTAAGCAGTCATGACGAACAGTCGAGAAAATAAAATAATAAATAAAACCCTAAAAAGCTCTCCTTTTAATTGGTGGTTGTCACCTCCTTTATATAATAATTAAAAATCCTAAAAAGTAGAATTTTATCCCGTATTAAATAAAGGCTCATTTTTCATTAATATTTCTTTCTACTTTTTAGTCATTTCCATAATAGGATTCTGTCTAGTTGTCAATAGCTTTATGCCCGTGTGTCAATTACAACAACAATTGGTCCAACAATCCTGGCTCGTATCAATGCACAACAAAAATTGTAGAATCAGACCACATCACAGTATCAGGGTAACAATATCACAGCAAAATAGCATAATTAATCCAAAAATTACCAACTCACTCTCAGCAATGCATGTAATGAAAAATTAACTAAAAACATGCTAAATATGATCCTAATATACTAAAGTGAAAACACAAACCTAAGTAAAAAGGCTTTAAATAATAACTCTTTTGGAGAGTTATCACACCTCGAAACCTAAGTGTTTGATTGTCCTCAAGCAAAGCATTAAAATAACTTTCTCATAGTAATTTGACAACATCACTCTTATACTTGCCTTGCACTTGTCACCTCAGAACCTTAGCAATTTTCTACCAATCACCTTCAAATCTCAAGACAGAAAGAAATTAACTCAAATCAACTTATGATACTTGTGTATGTGTGTGGTCTTAGTCGAGAAGGTTCACCACCATGGGTATTTGAAGAGAATATCATAATTATCAAATTAATTAAATAAGAAAAACATGTCACACTAATTACTATTTAGCTTAACTAGAGCTTCAGCTCACCATAATTACCTGCAAGTACTTGAGTAGTAAGATGTTGTCAACAACGAACCCCTAACCATTTAGGTAGAGTCATCGCATGAAGACTTTAATTCACTCATGCTATTCGAGACTATCTTTCCTACTGAGCATTCACTAAGTATACCAGACTTTCCTTAGCAGCAGAGTATTACAAAGCTAAAAGATTGTTGTGAACAATTTATTTGGCTAGAGCTAGTTGGACACCTCTAGCAATTCACATAGAACTTAGGGATTTTTTTTGTTTTTATTTTTCATTTAAAAAAATGCAAGATAACAAAATTTCATACAAAATACCCACAAGTCAACCAAACACGACATTTGGAAAATAGATATACCATAATAAGGATCATTATGACAAACTCAAATTATCTATAGATTCTAAGATTCTCGGCATTAAAATGCTATCGGCAATTATATCATCATAGGTAAGTGCAAAGTCTCAACAATTGTTTATCTATATAACTGACATGAAAAGTAAATGTCAGGGAAAACTTGAATGAACAACACAAACAATGCAAAACATAAAACATGACATAAAAAATGCAATATGAAAAAAATGAAAAATGCCCCCCAAACATGAGATGTGCATTGTCCTCGATGCATGTAAATAAAGAAAATAAAATAAAGCAAAAATATCGGAGAAGGGACAACAATACTCCTCTAATGTTGTTGCAGATGTTGTGAAACATTAAATGTGTGGATGTATTTCTAACGCTGCAACAATGGTAGTTTGAAATGTAAAAAGATGTTGGGCAATAATGATTGTTTATAACTCCAGCTAGTGTTGTGAAGCAAATGCAACAATAACAATATGAAACAGAGGATGATGCGGTGATCAAAGTGAGGGCAATACATGAAAAATAAAAACTCCAGATAAAACCATTAAATGAAACCAATAAAAAAATAAAACATATCCTAATGTTATGAATGACTTGTTGAAAGCAAATAAAAAAAATTCAATTTCACATAGTGAAATGACTATTTGTGGGAACTTTTCCTAGATCTCAGTAAAACGATATCCCCATTTTCTCGTTGATGGTTATTGTGGCATAATCATGCGGCTTTAGGTCCTTTATGCTTATGGGATCAAAACATTGTTTGAAGAAAAACTCTTGCTTGCTGGAGTCAGTCATGAAGCTCACTTCTTCATTGAAACCATAAACATGTTGCTACTTCACAGGGTGAATTTTCAGATGAGAACCTTTATTGCTAGAGCCTTGTGAAGCCTTCCTTGTTGCCTTCGTTGTTGTTATCATTCTACACCATGGTAGTATTTACAATTTTTCTCAGGTGCTCATGCTGTGACTTTGTAGTCAGCATTAGTGGTGCAAAATTATTATTGATGCTAGGATTAATATAGAAGCATCGATTCCCTTCTGGCTCATCTGAGTCTTCTTTTGTAGTAGCAAAATATAATAGTTCTTCAATGCTCCCACTTTCATCTAATTCCTCTTGTACTATTGGTTCGACAATGTTAACAGCATGGCATTCTTCTTCTTCATCGTATTGTAGTGTGTCGAACACATTGAATGTAATTTGTTGGTCATTGAGGTGCAATGTGAGTTCTCCCTTTTCGACGTCAATCAATGTTTGTTTATTAGCAAAGAATGGTCTTCCAAGTATTATGGCAGCTTTTTGTCAGCTTCAAAGTCCAAGACAATGAAATCCACTAGATATATTAATTTGTCCACTCGTACAAAGCACATTGTCAATCTTTCCTTTAATATGTACAATGGATCGATCAACGAGTTGAAGTGCATCTGGTGTGGGTTGTGCTTTCCCAATGCCAAGTTTCCTGAAAGTAGAAAAAGTTATTAAGTTAATGCTAGAGCCTAAGTCACATAAAGCTCTACATATGTATTGATTGCCAATAGTGCAAGGAATAGTAAAACTCCTTGTATGTTTTAATTTTTAGGGTAATTTACTCTTGAAAATAGCACTACAACCTTCAGTTTCTGCAACTCTCTCAAAATCACCATCCTACGTTTCTTGGAAAATATATCCTTCATAAATTTAACATAGTTTGGCATTTTCTCCAATGCTTCCAAAAATGGTATGTTACTGCGCAATTACCGCAACACTTTAATGAATTTTCTAAATTGTCGATCCTCCATACTTTTCTGGAATATTTAGGGGAATGGTGAAGGTGGACTTATCTATGGTTGTTATTGCATCGGGGCTGGAACAATATCTGGCAGTATTGTTGTTGGCAATGGTCCATAATTACTACACTAGCCTAATTCTCTTGTTGTGGCACTAACAGTGGGTGTTTCAAGATCAACTTCCATACTCTTACCCTTGTCATGCTTTGTAGCCTCTTCATTAGTAGTCTTCTAGGGGTCCTCAATAGGTTTCCTAATATGGAGACCACTTCAAGTTGTAATGGCCTTGTAATGCTCATTGCAATGAGCTTTCCTATGTGTCTTTGGGTTCTCAGTATTACTGGGCAGCACTTCTTGTAGTCTGCTACTGAGTGTATTAGCGAACTGTCCAACTTGATTCTCCAATGAACTAAATGATGCTTTCTAGCTTTTGATTACATCTTCATTCCTCGAGATATACTCCTTCAGTAGAGACTCAAGAGATGTCGATGTTGAAGTTGAGACTTTGTAGGAAAACTGCCCATGAAAATTTTGTTGACTATTGCATTGTTGTTGTGGTATTATCTGATAATGCGATTGTTAATGTTACAACATTGGTTGCTATAGAGTATACTGCTGCTACGAATAATGTTGTTGTATATTTCAAAAATTGGATTGCAATGTTTTATTAGGGTTGTGATGATTTTGGAAATTTATATTTGTTGAAAACATTTTTGTGTTTCGATATAACAAATTAAGTTTAAATGAATTTTAAGATTTTACAAATGATTTTATAAGTATATTTGACACAATTATTCGAATATCAAATCAATTACTCCAAGTCTTTTCAAGATCAAATTCAAACCTTACTAAATGTGCAAAATTGTGTTTTATACTTCATATATTTTTGAAACATTTTGCACAAAGTATTTTGAACCAAATCAAGCCTAAAATCAATTTTTAAAAGTGATGCACCAATCCATGCATCAATGCACCATGAATTAAATTGAACATCGAATGCATTTCATGCATCGATGCACATACCATGCATCGATGCACTGAGGTTTTTATGAAAACATCGAATGCATTTGATGCATCGATGCACCAGTCATGCATCGATGGACTCTAGATATTTTGAAACATCGAATGCACTTGATGCATCAATGCACTCTTAGTGCACCGATGCACTAAGGGTCCAACGGTCAAAATATTTGAATTTTACACCGATGCACCGATGCACCATGGGTATGCATCGATGCACTGACGCTCCCAACTGAATTTTTTAATTGTTTTCACACTTAAACGGCTATATTGACTCCACTAGGTATCCCCAATGTTCAGAATCATTTGAAGGTGTATTTAAACAAGCTTAGAAGTCATTGATCAATAATTAGAAACAACATTCAACAAGAATCAAGAGAGAATCAAAGAGAAAGCATCAAACCTCAAGTTTGAGCATTTCAAGCCTATTTTTCATTCAATATTCATTTTGCTTTCAAGAACACTACTTGTACTCAAATGTATTCATTTTTTAGTGTTCTTTTCTTTGTTCTAGAATTGTGCAAACAATCTACGTTGTGAGGATTTCCTTGTAAGTTTGCAAATTTGTAATCTTCTCTTTGAGAAAAAGTGTTCTCAAGAATTATGGTATATTCTTGAGGGAGTTGTAAGGTTATCTCTTTGGCCTCAAAAGAAAGAACAAATTAGTGAATTTGTTGGAAAATCCTTAGTGTGGATAGCTAAGGTAGTGGACGTAGACTTTGATTGAGAAAGTCCAACCACTCTATATCACTGTGCAATTACTTTCAATTTTCTGCAAAAGCTTCCACCAAAATTTTAATTGCCAATTCACCCCCTCTTGGCCGATTCCGTCGATCGATTAACTCAACAATTGGCATCATATCCTCACTCATTTAAAGGTTTAATTTCCTCTTGAGTCGATTCGGGAAAAGTTACATCGATTGTCAAGTCATCAATTGCCTCTACTTCAAATGTCGACTTCGATCTCGATTTAATGCCCGTCAACAAGCCTCTTTTCTTCAATGGAACTAACTATGCCTATTGGAAGAATATGATGATGTATTTCATTCAAGGAAATGACATGGGAGCATGGAATATTGTAGAAGACGAATATATCAAGCCTCTCACTCATCCAAGATTGTGGAGTGAAGGAGAGACAAGAATGTTCTAGCTCAACTCCAAAGCAATCCATATCATATTTTGTGCTCTTGGACCAGATGAATATGGAAGATTTTCATCTTGTACAACCACCAAAGAAATATGGGATAAACTACAAGTCACTCATGAAGGCACCAACGAGGTCAAAGAATCTAAAATTAGTATTCTAACACATAGCTATGAAAATTTCAGGATGAAACCAAATGAAGATATCAAGGCTATGACGTATAGATTCTCAATGATTGTTAATGGTCTCAAATCATATGGAGAGATCATTCCAAACGCAAAGCTTGTGAGGAAGTTAGTTTACTCACTTCCAAAATCATGTCAATCCAAGGAGACGACAATCATCGAGGCTAAGAACCTAAAGTCCTTAACTCTTGAAGAGCTAATTGGTTCCCTCCTCACTCATGAAATGATGCTTGAAGATGAGGTGGACCTCGATAAGATTGACGAGACACCAAAGGAGAAGGAGAAGAAGAAAAACATTGGAGTTACTCTCAAATCCACAAAAGATGAGAGTGATTCGGA
Source organism: Hibiscus syriacus (assembly GCF_006381635.1). Taxonomy (NCBI): domain Eukaryota; kingdom Viridiplantae; phylum Streptophyta; class Magnoliopsida; order Malvales; family Malvaceae; genus Hibiscus; species Hibiscus syriacus. The sequence goes on along the minus strand of NW_024062808.1, from coordinate 5,434,220 downwards.
TGAAGATGACGATGATGAGGAAATGACATTGTTTGCCAAACGGTTCAGAAAAATGATGAGACCTTACCGACGAAGAAAATTCAAACGAAACGAATGCCTAAAAAATGAACCAAAAGAGAAGGGCCCTATCATTTAATATGAATGCAAAAAGCCGGGGCATGTCAAATATGATTGCCTACAATTAAAAAGAAAGGGTCAATAAAAAATTAAGCATAAGGCTCATGTGGCTACATGGAGTGATGAAGAGGGTTTCGATGAAGAGGAATAAGAAGTAGCAAACTTGTGCTTGATGGCATTCGGGGAAGATTCTAAGGTAACCTCTAAATCATCTGAATTTGATGATTTATCTTATGATGAGCTATTAGAGGAATATAATGGGTTGGCTTCGGATTATGAGAAATTGTTTTTAAAATATAAAAATGATGTTTCAAAATTGAAAAATGAAAATAAACTCATATCCAAAACCAACAACGATCTTGAAAGTAAAATCAAAGATTTACAAATCAAACTATAAGAGTTTGAAAAGAAAAATTTGGATTTGCAAAATTTACTTTCAAAGGTCACTAATGATCATCAAAAGAAAATTGATGATCTTAAAGTTTCTTTTGATAAAGTTGGAACAAAACGTTTTGAAAGTGGAGAAAATTCAAAATCCAACTTTGTTAGAAAAAGTTTTAAAAACTACAATCATAGAGGTCCCCGAAGAACCTCTAATGGAAAAATCGTTAGAAGTATATGGGTTCCTAAAGGACTCATTACTACTAAAGATAAAGATATCCTACACAAATGGATAACTAAGGGGACTAGGATTTTGGAAACTAATAAATATGGACCCAAAAGAATTTGGGTACCAAAAATTAGAAATTAATCTATGTTTGTAGGAAAAGAACATTGCTACAAGGCACGGGAAACAAATTCAAAATCATGGTACCTTGATAGTGGATGCTCAAGACACATGACCGGAGACAAAAACCGGTTCATAGAGCTTAACGCCAAAAATGGATGAGAAGTGACTTTTAGTGATAATTCAAAAGGTCACATCGAAAGTATAGGTACTATAGGTAATACCTCTTCCATACAAATTAAAAATGTTTTATATGTGAATGGATTAAAGCATAATCTCTTAAGTATTATTCAATTATGTGATAAAGGATTCAATTTCATGTTTGAAACTAATGGTTGTAAAGTTATTGACATTGCATCTAATTGAATTATGCTTGTTGGTTATAGAATAGGAAACACATACATGGTGCATTTAGACTCTATTGATATGACTAATATATGCCTAGTTGCTAAGGATGAGCATGATAGTTGGTTATGGTATAGGAGACTAGGACATGCTAGTATGAGTGTTTTGCAACGTCTAATTCAAGGAAATTTAGTTTGAGGGTTGCCTAAGCTTAAATTTGATAATGATAAAATCTGTGATGCTTGTGCTAAAGGAAAACAAAAGCGAATTTCTTTTAAATCCATTAATGATGTATCAACTAGTAGAGTATTACAATTGATCCATATAATCCTTTTGGGCCAACTAGAACTACTAGCTTGGGTGGAAAACAATATGCATTTGTCTTTGTAGATGACTATTCTAGATATACTTGGGTTCTATTCTTAATTACTAAAGATGAATCATTAGAAAAATTCATCACGTTTTCAAAAGTAATCCAAAATGAAAAAGGTTACTCTATAACTAGTGTTAGGAGTGATTGTGGAACTGAATTTGAAAATCTTGGATTTACTGATTTTTGTAATTCTAATGGTATTAGTCATAATTTTTCAGCACCTAGAACCCCTTAACAAAATGGAGTTGTTGAGAGAAAAAATCGAACTTTAGAAGAAATGGCTAGAACCATGCTTGTGAAAACAATTTGCTAAAATATTTTTGGGCGGAAGCCACAAATACCGTTTGTTATATTGTAAATCGAGTAATGATTAGGCCAATCTTAAAGAAAACTCCATATGAAATTTTCAAAAATAAAAAGCCTAACATTAGTTATTTTCATCCTTTTGGATGTAAATGTTTTGTTTTAAACAACGGTAAAGACAATCTTGGCAAATTTGATGCTAAAAGTGATGAAGGAATTTTTCTGGGTTATTCCTTAAATTCTAAAGCTTATCGAGTATTTTATAAAAGAACTTTAGTTGTAGAAGAGTCTATACATGTTGTTTTAGATGATAATCTCCTTCCGAGGAAGGATTCTTGCTTGAATAATGATGTAGGTATTATAAATACAAATGACGTTAGACATGACGTTGGAGAACCATCATCAAAGGAAGAAACAAAAAATGAGGAAACTCATGCTCCTCTCGAGAATCCAACCATTGAAGAAAGGGAAGTATCTTACCCAAGAGAGTACAACTATGTCAAGGATGGTAAAATCATAGGTGATCCATCCAAAGTGGTAACAACTCGATCCTCTCTTAGAAATATTTGTAATTATGTGGCATTTATCTCATGCATAGAGCCTAAGAATATTAAAGAAGCATTAAAAGATGAACATTGGATTATGGCTATGCAAGAAGAGTTAAATCAATTTGAGAGAAGTAAAGTATGAACATTAGTTGAAAGACCTAGTAATAAATCTACTGTAGGTACTAGATGGGTGTTTAGAAATAAGCTTGATGAAAGTGGTAATATAGTGAGAAACAAGGCTAGACTTGTTGCTCAAGGCTATACTCAAGAAGAGGGCATAGATTATGATGAAACATACGCTCCCGTAGCTAGGATGGAAGTAATTAGAATGTTATTAGCATTTGCATGTTTTCATGAATTTAAATTATATCAAATGGATGTTAAAAGTGCATTTTTAAATGGTTTTATAAAGGAAGAAGTGTATGTGGAACAACCTCCAGGTTTTAAAGATTTAAAGTTTCCAAATCATGTTCTTAAATTGACAAAAGCACTTTATGGTTTAAAACAAGCTCCTAGAGCTTGGTATGAAAGATTGTCAAACTTTTTAATTGAAAAAGGTTTTTCAAACGTGAAGGTTGACACACATTGTTTTTAAAGCATAAAGGTAAAGATTTATTAGTAGTTCAAATTTATGTTGATGATATAATATTTGGTTCTACTAATGATGTTCTTTGCCAAGAATTTTCTAAGCTAATGCAAAGTGAATTCAAGATGAGCATGATGGGGGAGCTCTCATTCTTCTTGGGACTCCAAATCAAGCAAAGAAAAGATGACATCTTCATCAATCAAGCTAAGTACGTCAAATATATTCTCAAGAAGTTTGGACTGGAAAATGGGAAGCCACATAACACTCCAATGAGCTTATCGACAAAGCTTGACATAGATGAAGGAGGTAAATGTGCGAATGTTAAATTATATAGGTCAATGATTGGTTCTTTGCTTTATCTAACTGCAAGTAGACCGGACATTATGTTTAGTGCTTGCTTATGTGCTAGATTTCAATCATGCCCTAAGGAATCACATTTACTAGCTGTTAAGAGGATCTTTAGATACCTTAAGAACACTCCTAGTTTAGGACTTTGGTATCCTAGAGACTCTAGCTTTAGCTTGCATGCCTTCTCTGATGCGGATTATGGAGGATGCAAATTAGATAGGAAAAGCACTTCCGGTACTTGCCAATTCCTTGGAAATATGCTGATTTCTTGGTTTTCAAAGAAACAAAATTGTGTCGCATTATCTACCACTGAAGCGGAATATATTTCAGCCGGTAGTTGTGCACAAGTTTTATGGATGAAACAACAACTTGTTGACTATGGAATTGAAGTAGGTACCATTCCTATCAAGTGTGACAATACTAGTACTATTTGTGTCACTAAAAATCACATCCAACACTCTAGAACTAAGCATATTGAAATTATACATCACTTCATTAGAGACCATGTCGCTAAGGAAGATGTAGTTCTAGAATTTGTTGATACTTTGCACCAATTAGCGGATATCTTTACAAAACCTTTAGACAAAGAAAGATTTTGGACACTTAGGAGAGAATTAGGTTTAACTGACCTATCTTCACTTAGTGCTTAAAATAATTTTAGCACTTTTAAGTATAAATGAAAAATGCTTATAATAATAATTTTTGATTGCATTCTTTGCTATTAGTTAGGGGGAGTTTATGTTGCTTGATGAAAATTAATTTTATGTTCAAAAGTAGTTTAAAGGATTAATTTGATTGATTGAGCATGATTAATTTTCAATATATGAGTTACCAATACCACTAGAGCCAATTAATTTAGCATTTTGAGTGTTTAAAATAGATTTTTGACATTTTTGTTCTTCATGCATCGATACACCTAACAGTGCATCAATGCATCTTGAATGCGCATCGATACACCATGAAGGTACACTGATACACGCCTTGAATGTGCATCGATGCACAGGGTCATGTATCGATGCATCTGTTGGGTTTTAGGGTTTATAAGTCTTATTCTCTCATTTATTTTCAAACCCTAAAACTAAAATCTCTTAGCCGTACGCCTCCTCTCCCTTTCCTACTCTCAAAATTGCTCAAAATCCTTCGTTTTGATCAAAAATCTTTCATATTTCATCTCTATATCCTGTTACTATCATTAAATCGTGCAACACAACATCTCATTCCTCTCAAATCCGAAAGTTTCAAGGTTTTTTCTAAAAAACCTCTATTCTATCATATTCTAATCTTAGGACTAGTTTTAATTAGTTCTAGGATGAACATTATATCGGGCATTGAGTATTTGATGATTTCAAACTAGATTTTACAACCAATTTCATCAAAAACTTGCAAATTTTCAAAAAAAAATCGAAATTAAAAAAAAATGTGTATTTCGAAAATATGAATTTAATTTTTTTAAATTTGATGTTTTTGATTTAATTATGTTGTTTTCATATACATATTATGATTTTTCAAAACCTTGCCCATTAGAATTTGATTTAGAGAACCTTGAATTATTGAGGACTCAATTGAGTTTTGTGATTGATTAAATTGCATACATGTGTTTCAATTTACAGGTTATATTCCTTTTTCGATTCCTAAACCATGTCTAATCCCAAATTCCCTAGAACTTCATCGAGTCATTATCGTTCAAACCAACCTCCTAATCTCGTTCCTCCTCCACCTTCATCTCTATTAGGATCTTGTTTTAACATGCCTGAGCGTCGTAGAGATGAATTGTACTCTAGGTACAGAAATTATTTTTAAACTTATAGAATCCAGGAAGAGCGTATTCCTTCTCTTCAATCTATGATAGATATTGACTTTGAATACCTTCCGATTCTTAAAGCTTGGAAGTTTGATAAAATGTTTCAGCTCAAACCTATCGTTTATCAACAGTTAGTCCGCATTTTCTATTCCAATGCGGTCTGTATTCAAAATGAAACTCAATGTGGGACTATAGCCATTAGATCCTATCTTTTAGGCCAATATATTAATATTGACCCCGAGACTATAACTTTCCATTTTGGGTTAGATGATGATGGGTCATATAATAAGACTGAAAATGTGGAATATCCCAATGTTCTAAATTCTAGTGTTAGTACTCTACGATCTCATTACGATCGTTTTCTTCATTTGATGATCTCATGGTGGTTTAGACCATTCGGAGGTAGGTACTCCACACTTCGTGCTAGGGTTTTATGGTGGATGCACTGTATTAAAAATAAGATCAAAATAAATCTGTCCCACATTATTTTTAGTCAACTAGTGGACATCATAAACATTGTTCCTTCAAAACATGTCGAAACATTGATTTATGGATGTCTTCTTAGTAACCTATTTATCAAACTTGGTCTAGACGTCTCTCTCAACAATCCTATCCCACTCCAAAACCAAATCAATCTTACTTCCTTGAACAAAGCGGATTGGAAACAAGACGAGGAAACCGGTCTTTGGGTATTTCGACCCAGTAAGCAAACCCCAGGAGCTAGCTCTTCACGATCTGCTCCTAGCTCTTCTCGTGCTCCTCTTCCTCCTCCGGCACCGGCTTCTGACAATGATCATGAGTTTCAACAACTTATGCAAGATATCGACGATCACGTTCCAGACGATGAGCCTGCACCGGAACCGCACGGCAAGAAGATCAAATGCCACCATATTTTCGATCCTTCTTAGAGTCGTTTGATTTGAGGTTTGCCTCCATGGAGTCTCAGATTACTTAGTTTCAACGGGAGATGTGTGAACGTATGGACGCTCTCACTCTTGAAGTTCGAGCTCATTATCCTCCTCCTCCCGATCCTCCTATGGAGTGAATTTGTTTCCTTGTTATGTTTTCTTGGATTTTCAAACTTGGATTAATTTTTGATATTTCTGGATTGTTTGTTTTGGATTGATAAATGTTTGAATTTGTTAGGAGTTGGATGTTTTATGGTTCTTGAACTTATTATATATATATTTGGTTTGATTTTATTATTTTGATCTTAATAATTATTGAGTTTTGCATCATATTAGTTCATTTTGACCAATTATGCCATTTCACATTTAATTATGAATATTGTTTATGAAACTAATGGCTAAACTCTCTTTTGATTGTGATCTTAGCAGCTTAAGCTATATATATATTTAATCAATTGGCTATGTTTTTCAAAACATTGTTTAAATCGGTTTTTAAATCTTTTTGATTTAACAAAAAGGGGGAGAAATATTAAGTGTTAAAAGGGAGAAGTGTTAAGGGGGGAGTAATTTTTCAAAATTGATTTAAAATTTTTAGAAAATCTTAAAATAACACAAATGTTTTTTTTAATCAAAAAGGGGGAGATTATTGAAAACATTTTTGTGTTTCGATATAACAAATTAAGTTTAAATGAATTTTAAGATTTTACAAATGATTTTATAAGTATATTCGACATAATTATTCGAATATCAAATCAATTACTCCAAGTCTTTTCAAGATCAAATTCAAACCTTACTAAATGTGCAAAATTGTGTTTTATACTTCTTATATTTTTGAAAAAAAATTCGCAAAGTATTTTGAACCAAAATCAAGCCTAAAATCAATTTTTCAAAGTGATGCACTGATGCACCAATCCTTGCATCGATGCACCATGAATTAAATTGAACATCGAATGCATTTCATGCATCGATGCACATACCATGCATCGATGCACTGAGGTTTTTATGAAAACATCGAATGCATTTGATGCATCGATGCACCAGCCATGCATCGATGCACTCTGGCTATTTTGAAACATCGAATGCACTTGATGCATCGATGCACTAAGGGTCCAGCGGTCAAAATATTTGAATTTTACACTGATGCACCATGGGTATGCATCGATGCACTGACGCTCCCAATTGAATTTATTAATTGTTTTCACACTTAAACGGCTATATTGACTCCACTAAGCATCCCCAACATTCAGAATCATTTGAAGGTGTATTTAAACAAGCTTGGAAGCCATTGATCATTAACTAGAAACAACAATCAACAAGAATCAAGAGAAAATCAAAGAGAAAGCATCAAACCTCAAGTTTGAGCATTTCAAGCCTATTTTTCATTCAATATTCATTTTTCTTTCAAGAACACTACTTGTACTCAATTGTATTCATTTTTTAGTGTTCTTTTCTTTATTCTAGAATTGTGAAAACAATCTACCTTGTGAGGATTTCCTTGTAAGTTTGCAAATTTGTAATCTTCTCTTTGAGAAAGAGTGTTCTCAAGAATTGGGTTATATTCTTGAGGGAGTTATAAGGTTATCTCTTTGGCCTCAAAAGAAAGAAAAAATTAGTGAATTTGTTGGAAAATCCTTAGTGTGGATAGCTAAGGTAGTGGACGTATACTTTGATTGAGAAAGTCGAACCACTCTAAATCGCTGTGCAATTACTTTCAATTTTCTGCAAAAGCTTCCACAAAAATTTTAATTGCCAATTCACCCCCCTCTTGGTCGTTTCTGCCGATTGATTAACTCAACAATATTGTATGTGCTCCCATATATGCTGGAATTGCCATTCCTGTTATAATTTCTCACAAATACACATACTTGGGTTTTGTGGACATTCTTCAAAATCATGGTTAATGCCATAATAAACACAAGAAACAAAAGATGTAGTTTTTACCTCATACATACCTCCATGTTTTTGCATTCTCTTCATCATTTTAGTCAATGTTGTCACCTCTGTAGTCAATGTGTTCAGATCATCATTTTCTACTACTGTAGCAACACGTCTACCCAACATAATCATTGTATTGGGGTATTGGTAGTCATTTATGAAAATCCTCTCTAATATAACATAAGCTTCGTTGTAAGATTTATCCAACAATGCTCAATTGACAGAAACATCTACAATCATCCTTATCTGCATGTTAAGTCCATTGTAGAATATCTCCATTGGTGTCCAATGCTGGAAAACATGAATTATGCATTTATGCAATAAGTCTTTAAATTGCTCCCAAGCTTCATACAAGTTTCATCCTCCAATTGCTTGAAGGATGTGATGTCGTTCCTCAATCTAGCATTCTTGTTTGAGAGGGTTGAATCGCAACAAAAACTTTTGAGCAAGTTCATTCCAAGATGCTATAGCATCATCGGGTGACAGCGAGTTAAGCTATGTTCTAGCTTTATCATGGAGCTAGTAGGGAAACAACTTCAACTTCAAGGCTTCTTCAGGTACTCATTCCTGTTAAAATGAGTTACATGCCTCCATGAATTCTCTAAGGTGTGCTCTAGGATCTTCGGTAAATGTTCCGCCATATTGCTCCATTAATTGTAGTATTTGGAACATTATTGGCTTTAATTCAATGTTGGAAACATGGATGGTCAGTCTAACACTGCTAAGATTTAAGTCATCCAATGTGGACACAACATGTTCTTGGATTGGCCTATTTATTTCAGCAATGTTGTGAAAAGCTAACAACATCAGTATATTTTGCAACGGTCAAACTCTTCCAACATTAAGCACTCATTGTTGTTGATATCCTTCCATCAATTATTTCTTTGATTTATACACCAAAAAAACTATTAAAATATACCTACAAAAATGGGAGAATTATGTTGGTAATTTTTTTTTAAAAAGTAATGGCACTAGTCCCCTGCAGCGGTGCCAAAAACTTGATGCTTTGAATAATATAACAGCAATCAGTGCAAGCATAAAATACCGTATCAAGTAATAAAGTGGATGCAAATTAATGCATCGAGTATCATATCCACAAAGAATGGTATTACTTAGAGAATTGCTATAGCATTCAGCAAGTAAAAAAACATAATTGTATGGGTGATGTTGTAAACAAAGCAATACAAAGCAATAAAAATCTAAAATAAATATGCGAATAAAGAAATTAAGGGATGAAGCGAATCACAGCAGTGACAATGAAAATAGTGGAACGAATCAAGTTAAAGATTATGGTATTGTTAAACTCAATCATGCAATTAACGATGCCACATCAATACGATCGATGAGTCTAGCATTAACTTAGTAGGTTTTCCTCTCTCGATGGCTCCACCCTGAAACTCACAACAATGATATATCTCTATACCCACTTATGCAAATTTACTAAGGATGCTACAATAATAAGTCAAAAAGATCTCTCTACACTGAAACATTACTCTCGCAACCACTGATGTTGTGACAGTGACACTCACCTCTTGATGAAGTGCTCACACAATGCAACTCACCTCTCGATGTAGTGGGCTAGGCAAATATATATTTCTACACTAAATGCCTTAACAAAACCAATCGAACACCAATCGAATTAATGGACAAAATTAATTAACATGAAACTCAAAATATATTTAAAAATAATAGCATCCAAGGTTTAACATATCCCAAACAAATTAAAGAGTATTTCAACTAAACAAAAATAAAATCCCTCTCGTAATTATTTTATCGTTATTATCGTTGATGCTCTCGTCGATCACCAGACACCACCTCTTGATGCTAACTTTGCATTCACGTCCAACTCCTACTTTTCCCTAGAATTGCCTAAACGACCATAACTAACGATGGAGAAAAGAAAAGAATAAAATAAAACCCTAAAAAGTTCTCCTTTAATTAGTGGTTGCCACCTCTTTTATATAATAATTAAAAACCCTAAAAACTAGAATTTCAACCCCTATTAAATTAAGACTCCTTTTTTGTTAAGATTGTTGGGTTTGTATTGGGTTCTGGGTCTAAACAGTTGTAGTTGGGCTCCATTTTGGCCTAATAAAAAAATGTAATTTTGTTAATAATAATAATAATAAAAATAATATATTATAGTATAATTAGTAATATATTTTTTTTAAGACCCGACAATCACATTGGGTGTTACAGAAACCTTAGTATGGACGATAGAATTGAAGGTTGATCTTTTGTATAGTGATAAAAGCAATCACACTTGCCTTTCTTTTTTATACCTCGTGACTTAATTTGACATAGAATGTAGTTTGTTTACATTGTACTATGATAATAAATTATGGTTGCCAGTTTTCAAATCACTGTTATCATCCTATCAATTAATAGCTATTTCTATTGGTGATGTATAATGCTATTGTTTTCTGGGAATATTGTTATCAGTCTAAAGTTTGGGGTTTTCTTTTATTCTGCAGAATAAAATAGTTTCCATTTTTGAGACCACCATCAGGATCCTTGGAGGTTTAGTTTCTTCTCATCTTATTGCGAGTGATTATGCGATGGTAATATCAATTTTTTGTTCACCTCCCTCCGTTAATCTTTTATTATCATATTTCATTATTATAGAATAAATATCAAGGCCTTTTCAATTTCAGGGCATGAGATTTCCTTCGTATGACAATCAATTACTCGACTTAGTTGAAGATCTGGCTATGAGGTTATTACCTGCATTTGACACTCCTACAGGTATCGATCCTGGATCTTTTTCCCATTAAGATGCAGTTACATGAACGTTGCACTTGCACTGTGATAGATGTAGTATATTATTATGACTATATCCAGCTATGTTATATTGCAGGAATCCCGTTTGGATCTGTTAATTTAAAGTATGGAGTTGATGAACATGAAAGCAAGGCAATGCCTCTATTATCTCCTTACTGATGATTTCTTTAGTTAGTTTTTGTAAGCTGCTTGTTCTTGTTTGACCTTGTACATAGCTTGTCTAATTCCCCTAGCCCAACATCCTAATATCAGTACTTTGTGATGTGCATGGTTTCTGTATGTAATTTTAAATGGAAGATGATGAAGGTATTTAAGTGAAGTGAATTGATTTTTTCCGTTAGCATATTAATCTATAGTGAAGGCTAGTTACTTACGGGTGTTGTATGTGTGCAGTTTTCATATATATTGTATTAATGTGTAATTTGAAGTACCAATTTTGGTCTGTTTAGATAACATCTACAGCTGATGCTGGGACTTTGACTCTTGAATTTGGAGTGCTAAGTAGTTTAACCATGATCCTAGCAAGTGTTACTGCCCCTATATTGATGTTTTTGCATTCTATAGAAGTTTGTATGGCTCAAAAAGTATGATAGAAAATTTTGGATCTCTTGCTTGCTTATTCCTTGTACAATTGATGATCAACCTGATTTATCTGGGGAAAACGGGGTCTATTGTTCATAACTGCAACAGTTGGATTGTGAAGGGAAAACTGGAAATCCAAACAGACAATAAAACTGAAGGGAAATTGGGGATCGTTTTGCTTGAAATTTTAGTATAACAAATTGCAGGGCTTCCAGATTGACTAGGAAATGCTCAAGTCAATACATTTTAGTGTTGATAAAGAAGATTCTTAAACCGACAACTGATGGTCTAGTGGGATGAGGCACTGGATCCCTTAAGCAAGGTCAGGGGTTCAAACGATGGTGTTTGCGAACAGAGCAAATTGGGTTGGGAGGGTCGCCCTCGCCTCTACAATTCTCGATCTGGATTAGTCAATCAATAAATTGGATATCAGTGATTAATTAAAAAAATAAGAAAATTCTTAAAAGAGAAAGGAAAAAACTCTCAATCGTATATTTTTCTAGAATAAGTACTACTTGCTTTATACATTGTCTGGGAGTAAGTCTTTTGTTAAACTACCTATTAGTTATCCTTGTATATATAACTTTATAAGATTTAGTATTAAGTTAAACTTCTAACAAGTATACAGATAAGCTTATCGCATAACCTACAATCCCCCTCAAGCTAGGGAGTAAATATTGAAAAGACCTAGCTTAGATGTAATCTCATCAAAGGTAATTCTTGGAAGTACCTTGGTGAGAATATCCGCTTACTGATTCTTCCTAGTAACATAGTTGAACTTCATTGATCCATCATTCACTTTTTCAGAGATGAAATGTCTGTTGATCTCCATATGCTTCATTCGGTCATGATGAATTGGATTCTTTGTAATACTTATTGCAGATTTGATGCCACTTTGAAGTTCAAAATACTTGTTGTCACATAACCCCAGCTCAGTTAAAAGTCTTTGTAACCAAATTCCTTCAAAAATTCCAAGTGTCATTGCTTTAAATGCTTTCACGCTACTTCGAGACACCACAACCTATTTTTTACTTCTTTAAGTAACCAAATTTCCTCAAACAAATGAACAATAACCAGTTGTGGATCTCCTATCAGTTAATTCACTTGCCCAACTTGAATCTGAGAAAATTTTTATTGTCTTATCTTCACTTTTCCTTAAAATTAACTCATGTCCCGGTGTCATTTTCAAGTATCTTAGAATTCGATTCACAGCCTCTAAGTGTTCTTCCCTCGGTATTGACTCACTATACTAATAGGAAAGGCGATATCAGGTCTAGTAATTAATAAATAAATTAGTTTACCTAATACCCTTTGATATTGTTCTTTGTTCATGGAACTTCCCAATTATTCTCCTCTTAGCTTAATGTTTCATTCCATAGAAGTTTATGTTGGCTTGCATCCCTTAATTCCTATTTCTGATAGTACATCGAGAATATACTTATTTTGATTGATTACTATTCATTCTTTCAACTTTGCAACCTCCATGCCTAAGAAATATCGTAAAGTACCTAAGTCTTTGGTCTCAAATTCCTTCGCCAATACCTTTTTTCAGTTTTTCTATCTCTGTAGAATCATCACCTGTTAAAATGATATCATCCACATACAATCAAAATTGTTTTTTTCTTATTTGAAGCTATTTTGACAAAGTATTATCCGATTTTCATTTCTTGTAACCATCCTGAATAGTCACCTTTGTAAATCTGTCGATCTAGGCTCTTGGAGACAGCGTAAGTCCATACAAGAACTTTAGTAACCTACATGTTTTTCTTACACCACTCTTCACACTCGGTGGAATTCGCATATATACTTCCTCCATGTTCTCATTTAGGAAGGCATTTTTTATGTCCAATTGATGAAGTACCCAGTCCTCATTGACCGCCAACGACTATAACACTCTCACAGTGTTTAGTTTTGTCACAAGAGCAAATGTTTCTTGATAATCAACTCCAAAGTATTGAGAAATCCTTTTGCCACTAGTCTCGCCTTGTATCTCTCAATACTACCATCAGCTTTGTATTTCACAGTGAATACCCATTTACAATCGATTGGTTTTTTGTTTTTCGAAAGATCAAGTATAACTCTAATGTTGTTATTTTACAGTTCCATCAATTCCTCTTCAATTACTTTTTTCCATTTAGTATCCTTCAATGTTTCTTCCACCATATTTGGAATAGTAATGTTGTCTACACTGGTTGTAAATTTCTTAAAACAAGGCATTAACTTTCCATATGGAACAAATCTATTAATCAGATAATTTGTGCATCTCCTTACTCTTTTCTTTAAGCAATCAACAAATCACTATTATCAATTAAAGCACTTAATTAATTGGAAAAAGTTTAATTATGTTCTTCATTCTCCAAAGGATTCACGATCGGTTCCGGTTCATGTAGTGTTCATGCTGTATAGGAGGCTTAGGAATAGGTTCGTAAATTGATATTTGAGGCGAAGCAATGTGTTGATTATGATGAGGTAGGTATGTTTTAGTTGGCTAGTTCAGTAAGTTTTCTGGTTCTGGGAAGTTTGTCATTGCAAATTGGTCTGGTTGGTGCTGGATCAGTAAGTATTCCTGTTCTGGGAAGTTCGACATTGCTGATTAGTATGGATGGTGTGGTTTAGTTTGCTGGCTCGACTGGTTCAGAGTTGCTAGTCGGTCAAAAAAAGAAAGATGCAGATCAAGTAACAATGATTTTGAGTCAACAATCTAGTATGCATTATATGACTCCCCCTGAATAGCAATTTTAAGGAAAAAGGGTTTTTTTTAAAGAAAGTAACATCCATGGTAACAAAGAATTTCACAGTACTAAGATAATAACGCCGATAGCCATTTTGAGTTGAAGAATAACCAAGAAACACACAACAAAACGCTCGAGGATCTAATTATGACCTGGAAAGAACTTTGTTATGGACAAACACAGTACATCTAAAAACTCTAAGGGGTAATAGGAAGTCATAGGCTTAAGATTGGGGAAAACCAAAGAAAACCTCTCGACAAAAATTGTAATGGTTTATAGGAAAACAATTAATCAAATATGTGGCAGTTAAAAGGGCTTCCCCCCCAAATGACGAGAAATATTTGTGGAAAAGAGAAGAGACCAACTAAACTCAAGAAGATGTCTGTTTTTTGCTCAACAATCACATTTTGTTGAGGATAATTGACACACGAGGTGGGATGAATAATCCTTTTTCCTGAATGAAAGAACCCAAGATATTGGCAAATACTCACTACCATTTTCAGAATGAAAAAGCTGGATAGAACATTGAAATTGGATTTTTACCATCTTATGGAACTGTTTGAATATCTCTCAAACTTCGAATTTAGTTTTCATGAGAAAGGTCCAGGTAGTACGAGTGAGATTATCAATAAAGGAAATAAACCACCAGAATCCATGTAAAGATGCTACCCTAAATGGACCCCAAATATCACTATGGATTATGACAAATGGTTTGTACTGATAAGGAAGATAAACATTCTTTATTTGGTCAACAAGAAGGTAAATATCATAAGTAAAGGTTTTAGGACTTTTATTGATAAATAAATGTGAAAATAACTTTGCAAGATAAAAGAAATCGAGATTTCTTAAACGAAAGTATAATAACATAACATTGATTGAAGGTTTTAGAAAAGAGGGTGGAAAGATAAGCCGGTAAAGACCCCCATAAAGTTTAGCATTGTCAATCACCTTCTCCGAGCTCGAATCCTGAAATTCACAAAAATCAGAGTTAAATTTTGTAGTACAACATAACTCAGCATACAACTTGCTTATGGAAATTAGATTGTAAGTGAGGTTGGGAACATAAAAGACACTTGATAAAAAATGTATGGATTTATCCGAATAGACACATGACCGACAACACCTGAAAGAGAACCATCAGTTATTCGTATATGCGAGATAGACAAGTCTACATGAATAGTGTGAAAGAGCCAAAGATCACATGTCATATGGTCACTCGCACCAGAATCAACAATCCAGGTAGGAGTGTTGTATTTGTTAGCCAAAGTAGCAAAAGGAACTCTACTTGCAGGAGGGGAAGATACATGTGCAAGTGCAGATTGGGAAGGAGTATTTAGCTGACTAAAAAACTACTATAACTTTTCGATTTGTTTCTTACTAAATGAATTTCCCTGCAAATCAGTAGGCAAAACACAATTCCCTTAAGTATCATGTTGTCGATGTTGTTTGGAAGACTTCCCATCAATAGGCTTGTCGTGTAGTGTAGAAACAGTGTTTTCTAGCTCTGGTAAACATAGTTTTTCAACACTGGTAAACAAAGTTTTCCGGTTTTGGTAAACAAGGTTTTTTTTATTCTAAAATTATATTCAAAGAACAATTGCATATTACACAAGAGGGTACATGAGATATATATATATATATATAAATTAGAGACCTAGATAAGATATAAGTCATATTTTCTACAAATTAGGAGATAGTTTTATAGATAAGTTAGGATTTAGAGTTTAACTTAAACACTACTTACACTCCCCCTCAAGCTGGGGAGTAAATATTGTGTAGACCCAACATGGATGCAATTTTGTTAAAGGTAATCCTTGGAAGTGCCTTGGTCAATACATCTGCTAGCTGGTTTTGTGAAGGGACATAGTTTAATTGCACAGTCCCGCCATTTACTTTTTCTACAATAGTGTCTATCGATCTCCATATGTTTTGTTCTGTCGTGGTGCACCAGATTCTTTGCAATGCTTATTGCAGATTTGTTGTCACTCTGATGTTCAAAATTGTTGTTTTAGCACATCTCTAGTTCAGTTAAGAGTCTCTGTAGCCAAATTCCTTTACACATTCTGAGTGTTATCGCCTTATATTCTGCTTCTACACTACTTCTAGAGACTACTGATTGTTTCTTGCTTCTCCATGTCACTAGGTTTACCCACACAAATGAGAAGTATCCCATGGTTGACCTTCTATCTGTTAATTCTCTAGTCCAGCTTGAATCTGAGAAGATTTTAACTGTTATGTCTTTATTTTTTCTAAAAATCAAACCATGTCCTGGTGTCATCTTTAGATATCTTAAGATTCGATTAATTGCCTCCAGATGTTCTTCTTTTGGATCATTCATGTATTGACTAACAATGCTAATAGAAAAAGTAATGTCAGGTCTAGTTAGAGATAGATAAATGAGTTTACCAACTAGAATATGATAATGTTCCTTGTTTACCGGGTTTCCTTATTTACTCAATTTCAGGTTAACTTCCATAGGAGTTTCCGAGGGCTTACAATTAGTCATTCCAGTTTCAGAACGTAAGTATAGAATATACTTTCTTTGATTTATGACAATTCCTTCTCGTGATCTAGTTACCTCCATGCCTAGGAAAAATCTTAGAGTTCCCAAATCTTTGGTTTCAAACTCTTTTGCTAGTAATGTCTTCAACTTCTTGATTTATATCAAGTCATCACCCGTGATAATGATATCATCATCGTATACAATCAAGATTGAAATATTCTTATCAATAGCGGTTTTTACAAATAGAGTGTCCTAGGATTGGCACTGTTTATAGTTGTCTTGTAACATTACCTTCGTTAATCTATCAGACCAAGCTCAAGGTGATTTTTTTAGACCATATAAGGATTTAAGTAATTTATATACCCAGTTATTTCTAGAATGAATTCCTGGTGGAACTTGCATATAGACCTTTTCTTCAAGATTACCATTGAGAAATGCATTTTGCATGTCTAGTTGGTGAAGTATCCAATTGTTGTTCACTGCCAAGGATAATAGAACTCGAATAGTGTTGAGTTTTGAAACCGGAGCAAAGGTCTCCTGATAGTCAACTCCATAAGACTGAGTGAACCATTTTGCCACAGTCTAGCCTTATATCTCTCAATTTTTCCATCTACCTTGAATTTCACAATAAATACCCATTTACAGCCGACTGGTTTCTTGTCTTTAGGTAGATCAACAATGACCCAAGTTTTTTTGTTTTCTACAATTGAAATTTCTTCTTCAACTGCCTTCTTCCACTCAGAACTTTTTAATGCCTTATTTATGGTCTCTGGAATGTTGAATATGATCAACTTGAGCTGTGAAAGTCTTAAAACCATACTTTAGTTTCCCATAAGCAACAAATTAACTAATAGGATGAGTTATATATCGTCTAACTCACTTTCTTTGAGCAATTGGTAACTCATTACCACATCCAACTTACTTTGGTCACTATCTCCTTTTTCTGTCGATGAATTTAAACCCAGTTCTGGCTCTAGATAATGCATTGGCTACGGTGTGGAAGGTAGGGCTTGTTTGGGTCTTTTTTTGTAAATGAGTATATCGGTAGTTGATCTAAGTGTTTCATGAGAGTCAATGGATTAATGGATAGGTTTTCATTATCAGATGTGGTGGTGTTAGAAGGTTGTGGAGTGATAGTTTTTTCAGTAGAAGATGGAATGATGGGTAACTCAGTAATAATCAGTAAAAATTGAAATTCAAACTCACTCTCCCCCTGGATTTTGGTTTTTGAGAAGAACAATTTATGTTCTTGAAAAGTGACATCCATAGATGTGAATAACCTTTTTGTAGAATAAGAGTAGCAACGATAACCTTCTGATGGGATGAATAACCAACAAAGACACACTAAATTACCCGAGGATCAAGTTTAGATTTATGAGGATTGTGTTCATGGAAAAAGGCAGTACAACCAAAGACACGAAGAGGAACAAAAGAGTTAAAAGGTTTGAAGTGAGATAATTTAGTGAAAAGGATATCCCGTGGACACTTAAAGGAAATAATCTTACTAGGAAAACGATTTATTAAAAAAGTAGTTGTTAGAAGATCCTCACCCCAAATGTATTTCAGAACATTAGAAGAAACAATGAGTGCTCAGATTAACTCAAGAAGATGATGGATTTTACGTTCGGTGACCCCATTTTGTTGTGGAGTATCGACACAAGAAGTGAGGTGGACTATTCCGTTTTCATAGAAGAAGGATCCAACGACTGAGAGATGTATTCCCTGCCATTATCAGATTTAAGGATGCCAATGGAACTTTGAAATTGTGTTTTAACCATTTTGTTGAATCATTTGAAGATGATACAATACTGAGATTTGTCCTTTATAAGAAAGGTCCAAATGGTACGGGAGTGGTCATCAATAAAAGTAATAAACTAATGAATTCGATGTAAACCCATAACCTGTGAAGGTCCCCAAATGTCGCTATGAATTAAGGAAAAAATTTTAGGCGAGCGAGAGGGAGAAAGAGGATAAGAACTCCGAATGTGTTTTGTAAGAGAGCAAATGTCACAAGAAAATGATACAGGATTTTTATTAATAAATAATTTGGGAAACAATTTTGCAATATAAGAAAAACTTGGGTGACCTAACCTAAAATGCCATAATACAATGTCGACAGTCGCATCTGTGGGAGAAAGTGAAACAAAAGAAGAGATAAATGGTGCATGTGAGTGGTTGGGAACGAGAGTATAAGAATGAGCGTCAAGAATGTAGAGTCTACCACGACGCCTAGCATTGCCAATCACCATCCATGAGGTTAAACCCTAAAATTCACAATAATCACGAGTAAAATGAGAAGTGCAACCCAAATCGGTGGATAATTTTCTAATCGAAAGAAGATTGGAAGTAAAACTTGGAACAAATAGAACATTAGACAGAGTAATGTGTTATTAATGCGAATTGAGCCACTACCCTTAACCGGTGATAAAGAGCCATTAGCAGTACAAACACTACATGAGATACTATTTCTGTGAAATATAGAAAATAAATTGAAGTTGCCCGTCATATGATCACTTGCTCCGGAATCAAATCCAAGAGACACCCCCTGGTGAAGGGGAAAGAAGGTAAAATGAGAACTACCTTCACTAACAGTGAAGGAAGACTTGGACTCAGTAGCAGAAGGAATCTGTAAATGACCAAACAACTGTCGTAGATCATCCAAATGTTGACAAGAAAAGGAACCACCCTCTAATGTTGTTACAACAGACTTATCGTGACATGGACGCGAGGAGAATTTAGATGGAGTCCAGTTGGCTGGACGGCTATGGAGCTTGCAACATTTATCACGAACATGACCAGGTTTCCGACAGTGATCGCACCAAGGACGACCTTTCTTGACATGGGTGTCACCGAATGAATGGGTATCTAAGGAAGAACTCTTAATTGGTGGAGGAACCATCAGAGAGATGCGGCTTTCTTCATGGTGAACTTCAGAGAACACCTTGCGAAGAGACAGAAGAGGCTTGATGCCCAGAATCCGGTCACAGACATCATCAAGAGAGATGGACAGTCCTGTTAGGAATTTAAAAATACGTCGTTTTCAAGTAACCCTTTGTAGAGTTTGGAATTTGCACCGGTTTTCCAATCGAAAGACTCAAACAGATCAATTTACTACCATAAGCGAGATAGTTGAGTGAAGTATTAGGTAACAGTGAGATCTCCCTACTTCAAGTCGTTGATTCGTTATTCAATAGCAAACAGAGCGGACGAGTTTTCCTGATTGAAGTACGTCTCCTTAGCAGCGTTCCAGATTTTTGAGGCGGTGGTGTAGAGCATGAAGTTTACACTAATGTCAGGTAGCATAAAGTTGAGGAGCCAGGACATAATCGTGGTGTTCTCGGTGAGCCAAGTGTCGTATTGTGGGTCGGAGGGATCGGGAATATGCATATTGTCAGAGACATATTATTGTTTCCGGGACTGGTAATGAACAGTCGCACAGATTGAGACCATGCAATGTAATTCTCACAATTTAGATGATAACAAGAAATAGACGAGGAAATCGATTCAGAATGAGACGGCTGAACAATGGAAGTATCAGCCTCGAATAGCAGGTTAGACGAAGAAGGATGTGCCATGACTGCCGAGGAATTGAGAGCTTGGGATATATCGCGAACTAGCAGGGAACACTACTATAAGTGACAATCGGAGATTTGAGGAGATCAGTGCTAGGATGAGTATCTAATATGTTGTAAGCGATGAGACAGTTTTGGCCGGACAGTTACCATAACGGCGGAACATATACCAAACAGCGGAATAGGAAGAGCTACTGCTGTGATGAGGGTAGCGTTGGACCGGCGGCACGACAAGAGATATGAGGAGAGCAGCGCTGCGATAGAAGCGTCACTTCTGTGATTACGCATCAAGAAGGACGGCGCTGCAAAGGGGCAGTGTTGTGAAGAGAGTGACGCTATGATGATGATGGCGATGCAAGGGGGATTTCACAATTGGAAGGACGACAGTGCACAGAAGGCACACTGCTGGTCAGAAAGATGACGAACGGTGGTGGCAGCAAGGCTGGGATCGATACCAGCGACTGATACCATGTAGAAACAGAATTTTTTGGCTCTGATAAACAGAGTTTTTGGCTCTGATAAACAGAGTTTTTCAGTTTTGGTAAACAAAGTTTTTTTATTCAAAGAACAATTGCATATTACACAAGAGGATACATGGGATTTTTATATTCATGAATTAGAGACCTAGATAAGATAGGAGTCATCTTTTCTATAAATTAGGAGATAGTTTTAGAGATAAGTTAGGATTTAGAGTTTAACTTAAAAACTACTTACATGTAGCTTCTAATAAAAATCCATCACATGTACAACCTTCTTACAATAGTCACACTAAGGTCCCCCCTTCTTCGGCCAATAAGTATTTTGGGAGTGAGTGAGTAGTGCAAAGCCTTTAGCTGGCAGTGAATCAGGAAGCATAATCGTGCTCCAATACTCGTACTCGAACCTCATCAAGAACCCAATATAGACTAGACAAAAATTGAAACATCCGACGCTGTTCAACAATCATCTTTAACAATTGAGCATCGTCTACACGCCACTATTCATGAGATTCAAACAAATTCAGTTGCTACCACAGTCGCGATAATAGAGGAAAATACTGAGTAACAATCATGTTGTCCTGTTTGTGATATGCAAGTTGACACTCAATCCCAAATAGTGCAATGAAATTTTCCATATTCGAATATGTAGCCTTTGTAGCACTGCAAATTTTAGCAGTTGTTTTGAACTGCAAAAAGCTCTCATACTTCAGAAATCATGGAGTTAATGAGCCATGAAATAATCATGGTATTCTCACTAAGTTAAGTGGAATATTCAAGGTCTGTCGTAGCAAGAACCAATGTGGTCTCCAAAAGGTATTGTTGTTTGCGTGGGCCAATGATATAAAGGTAGACAGATTGGAACTAAGAGATATAATTGTCACTTTTCAATCGATGACAAGTTATAGAGGCAGAGGATATGTACGTTAGGGATGAATGGGACGGATGAACGAGGAGTTTCGAGGTGGCCTCTGACGAAGAAGAAGCGAAAGTCATGGTCGGCTAGGGTTAGGGTAAAAGGATCGCTCATCTAAATTGATACCATGTTGCTAAAAAAGATTCTTAAAAGAGAAGGGAAAAGATATCAATCATATATTTTTCTCGAGTAAGTACAACTTGCTTTATACATTGTCTAGGAGTATTTTGTTAGAACTAAACTACCTAGTAGTTATAACTTTCTAAAAGTTAGTATTAAGTTAAACTACTAACAAGTATACAAGATAAGCTTATCGCAAATCCTACAGTTAGCTTAACAGGGAAGGACACAATATTTTATGTTAGGGGTGAACTTATAAAATTTTAGGGGTAGTGAAAACATGTTATCAATGTAAAATAAAAAATATCTAAAATATATGAAAATTTGAAATTTTCAGGGAGGCTAGTGCTCCCACCTGCCCCACTTCGATCCATCTCTGGTTAGCTAGACATTTAGATTTCTATTAGGAGACCAATGTTGAGACTTTCACATACCAAGGACTGTTAACTTTTGTATTCATTGCTTAAATATTTCTATTTCTTAAAATTGATGCAGTTTTTGAGCAAGTTACGAAGAATGCTGTTCAGGGCCTGTGGGCTCGACGTTCAAAGCTTAACTTTGTTGGTGCTCACGTCAATGTGTTTACCGGTGAATGGACACAGAAGGTAACTTCTGTTTTACTTTGATCACATGATCATTGGACTCGTGGTTTTCTGTTTTTGTAACGGTTATATCAATGTTCTTCAATTGTTTAGTCGTTAACTGGATAGTAAAGGATTAAATCTTCTGCTCCTATTGAGTCATTCTTTTCCATTATGTTGAAGTAAGTCTTTTCTATAAGAGAGATGTTGAACTTCTTTGATGTGATCATTATCTATTCTTTTGAAATTTATTGTTACTGTCGTAACCGGTTTTCGTCCGGGCACGAAATATTAAATTTGGCGGGGAAATTGATGTGAATAAATGGTTTTGAAAATAATTTGGGAGTCGCCATCGACCTTTTGGGTCAGGTAGGTCGAATACCTAAAAAATATCTTTTAAAAGAGTTTTTAAGAAAACATCAGTTAAAAGATGAACTTATCTGCATTTATAACCAAAAATTCGTTCTTTTTAATAATAAAAAGGGATTCGTGGTCGGTTACGTTTAGGGAAGGATTAGCACCCCTACAATGCCCAAAATTGGTACTTTTTAATTATAAATTGTCTCTATTATTATAAATTTAAAAAAATTCAAAATATATTTAATTTATAATACTATTATTTCAAAATTATAAAAAATATTTAAAAATATCTGAAAATGACTTCTAGGTGCCTTAAGACAGCTCTTTTCTTTGATATTTAAATTAAATAATATTTTATATATATTTTTTTAATTTTAAAATATCAGAATAGGACATCCAGTTGTATTAAGACTGTCCTTTTCTTCGATATTGAAAATAAATATTAAAATAATTAAAAAAATATTATTTATTATATATATTTATGAATACATAATAATAAAATATTTAAAAATATAGACAAGTAAAATTAAAACAATAAAAATACAACTAGAACGATATATTTAAAAGCAGTAAAATAAATGACTAAATTATAGTAAAAGTAAAATTAAAAACCTAATTCATAATTAATCAAAATTATAGGGATTATTCATGCTATTTCTTTATTTTATTTATTTAGTGACTAAAATAAAACTATATAAAATTCGGATATTAGATTAAAATAAATTAAAAATATAAACTCAGGATTAAAATATTATTTATTAAAATTAAAGGATTAAATCTGCTATTTATCCTAAATATATTATTTTAATATAAAGGACTAAAATGAATAAAATTAAAATTAAAGAACCAAATTAAAAGGATTATAAATTTGATTTAGTGACTAAAATGTAAAGTTCACAAATTGGGATGACTGCGGACGTGGTTTAACTATTCTATAATTACGCGCATAGTCCTTCCCAAAACGACGTCGTTCGGGAAGGACTATATATGGTCCAAAACCGGCTGGCCCGAAGGGCCAGCCTTCATTTTTAATTCTCCTCTCTCTCTCTTCTTTGAGAGAAAACAATTTTCTCTCGCTTCTCTCTAGAACAGAGAGAAGCCAGTCGGCCGGCAGCCGTCAGTCGGCGTTCGTCCGCCGTTAACCACCGCCGCCGGCCACCGACTTCGGTGGCCGGAAATTTTTTTTTTTTATCTAAACGTAGATCGGACCGTCCTAATGACGGTTCCGATGCTCTTTTCCGTTAAACGGCTCCCAATCGGAGTAAATCTAAAAAGAATACCTTCGGTTTTTCGAAGGTTTTGGTGAGATCCGGCGACGGTTGGGGTTCTCCGATGACAGGGTAAGCTTTTTTCCTCTCTTCTCTCTTTTTTCCTTGCTGCGTTGATGTTGACTGAGATCGTTGGTATATTTTAGTATATTTTTTTCTCTGTTTTTTCGTCTCTCTATGTTCTCTTTTTTTTGTTTCCGTCTCTGCCTCTGTCTCCGGTTCTTCTGCTTGTAGATGGGGTGATGGCTTTATAGCCATCACCGGTGTTCGTCTCAGACCGGTCCGAAGAATGCTCTTTGGTGAGTCACCGGACTCCCAGTGGTGACTCACCGTTTGGGGGAGACGTGTGCGGCTACGGCCAGCCTTCTGGACTCTTTGGTAGACGTGGTGGAGGCTGGAACGTTGGTGTGGCGGTGAAGGCTTCTGGAAGCAGCAGCGGCGGCGCTGGGACGTGTCCCTAGGGTATAGATACCCTAGGGTTTCCTCTGGAAAACTGTGGACCGTTGGATCAAACCAGATCCAACGGCTGGAATTGAAGATGGCGGCTGAGGAAATTAGGGTTAGGAAACCCTAACTGGAACCCCAGATGTTTAGGGTTTCTGGTTTAATCTGGACCGGTTCTGGTTTGTTTGTAACTGGGCCGGTCCAGTTGTAATTGGTCTGTAATTATTTATTTATATAAATTTATTTAATATATATTTAATAAATAATAATAATAATGATAATAATAATAATAATAATAATAATAATAATAATAATAATAATAATAATAATATGGGTAAAAAATTAGTATCTTCAGCTGCCCCTCTTTGCTCATTCTTGTGTTAACAAGAATAGGGCAAAGATGAAAAGATAATAAATTTTTTTATCCATTTGGCTTCACTTGATTATAATGGAGATATTGAATAAATTCTTCTCTTTCTTCAGATGAGTTCTTCTCATTATGAACTTTCTGCTGGGGATGATGATCCATCAAATGATGAATTCAAGCAAAAGATTGAACAAGTTCTTCTCATTATGAACTTCTTCTTCCTTCTTCAGATGACGAGTTCTTCTCATTATGAACTCTACCTGGCAATGTTGATCCATCAAATGATGAATTCAAGCAAAAGATTGAACAAGTTCTTCTCATTATGAACTTCTTCTTCCTTCTTCAGATGAGTTCTTCTCATTATGAACCTTCTCTGGAAAAGATAATCCATCAATTTGATGAATTCAGAAAAAAGGTTGAACAAATTCTTCTCATTATGAACTTCTTCTTCCTTCTTCAGATGGGTTCTTCTCATTATGAACCTTCTCTGGAAAAGATAATCCATCAATTTGATGACTTCAGGTAAAAGGTTGAACAAATTCTTCTCATTATGAACTTCTTCTTCCTTCTTCAGATGAGTTCTTCTCATTATGAACTTTCTCTGGAAAAGCTGATCCATCAAATGATGGATTCAGGTAAAAGGTTGAACAAATTCTTCTCATTATGAACTTCTTCTTCCTTCTTCAGATGAGTTCTTCTCATTATGAACTTCTCTGGAAAAGCTGATCTTTCAAATGATAGATTTGAATCTTTGCTAAAATCTTTGAAATTCCTGTTAGAAATTCAACAAGAATAAAAATGAATGAAAATGCATCTATTTTTGCAAATGCCTAAATATGATGCATGAATATTAAGTTGTTTGATTTCAGACTGGTGAATTGAGTATTTCTTCAATTGTAAAAACCCAATATATCTGTCTTCTTCAAATCAAAGAATCTATCATCTTTGACAAATGTAGATGTAGATATAATGTCACAAAACCTCTTGAGAATAAAACTCAATAGTATAAACTCTTGAAAAGCTTGCATTCAGGCAACATGTTGATTCTGATAACAACTCATCTGATTATGAAATGACCTTTCAAGATGATTTCACAGATATCGATAGTTCTTTTAATACCGAGAAATCTTGAATTCTGATTCTGATGAGGAGAATAAACTCAATAGTATGACTAAGGCTGCTGATGTACTTCTTCTAGTAAAAGATAGGAAGTCATTATGCAATGATCCCAATTACAAGCAAAGGCAAAACTTGGGCTATGTTTTTTGAAAAGGAGGAAGCAGAAGAAACTTGAAAATAAGCTTCTTAATGAAGATGATCATGCAGTTCATCTTTCAATTCCAACGATCGGTTCTGGGGTTCCTACTGAATCAGATCAGATAACTCAAAGAACACTTCCAGAAGATGCTATGAACACATTCATGTTCCGAATTCAATGATTGGTTCTGCCAAACCAGATCAGATAACTCAAAGAACACTTCCAGAAGATGCTATTGGCAAATTCATCTTCTAAACTCACTGATTGGTTCTGCCAAACCAGATCAGATAACTCAAAGAACACTTCCAGAAGATGCTATGAACACATTCATCTTCCAAATTCAATGATTGGTTCTGCCAAACCAGATCAGATAACTCAAAGAACACTTCCAGAAGATGCTATGAACACATTCATCTTTCAAATTCAATGATTGGTTCTGCCAAACCAGATCAGATAACTCAAAGAACACTTCCAGAAGATGCTATTGACAAATTCATCTTCTAAACTCAATGATTGTTCTGTCCAACCAGATCAGATAACTCAAAGAACACTTACAGAAGATGCTATTGGCAAATTCATCTTTCATTTAATTGTTTGGACTAGGATATCACTATGCTTATTTGATGTAGAGCCAGAATTTGTAGATTCGAAGCATTTCCATGCTGATACACTAAAAAGGGCTATATTCTTAATTCTGCCAATTAAGAACAGATTTTCTCTTATTCTACTTCCTCCATGTGTTGATGCTTTTCCATTGACAAAGAAATGATGGCCTTCCTTTGAGTGTCCAGAAGTATTTTCTTGATGAGTGCTGAAAATGGAATCTAGTATGGGTTGGAAGGAATAAAGTTGCTCCACTTGAACCTGATGAGGTGGAAATACTTCTAGTTTTCTTTAAAAACCATACACAAGGATCTGTATAGAGACATATTTCCCAGTGATATCAATGTTTTGTTTCCTTTTGTAGGAATCAGTGCTGCAAAGATCACCTTCTATTGTCTTAGTATATTTTTGAAAACAGATGTGCAAGAACTGAATGGTGATCGGTTGGAGCAATTGATGAGTAGATTTGGCGGATTCGACTTTGTTGTCGGTAGGATCCCGTGTAATAATCTTGATGTTCATGGCTTTAAGCTAGTGATGATTTGCTTACTTTGTATTCCATGTATTCAAAAGTATTAACATAAAGTGATATTCAGAAATCTTTAAATTATTTCAAAATTATGTTAATTCAATAGAAAAGAATAAATTGAATTTCCAAAAATAAATTGAATCTCAAATAAATTGAAATTGAAATAGATATAATTGTATTCAAAGTTATGGAAAGCATAAGAATAATAAAAATTCAAATGTCTCAACAAATTATAAGCATAAGTATTTCTAAATTAATCAAGTTGACACAATTTAGAGTAATGATGTAAGCTTTTGTCTGGAAGATCTCAAACGTTGTCAAAATGCTTGTGGATGTGAAGTTTCTCCCAAACTGTCAAAATCTTAAGAAAGTTCAATTGCCAGATGCCTAATATCAACCTGCATTTGAGCCGCCTTTTCAGGTTTTCAACTCAAATCCTCCCTTTGGTTACAAGATGCCCTTTTCGGGTTTTCACCTTGACCCCCTTTTTCTTTTTTCCTTTTTTTTCAAGCATAATATTTCTTGACAGAATCCGAGTTTATTGGATTTCTCAGAATTTTTCCATCCATTTCTGCCAAGATCAATGCTCCTCCGAAAAAGGCCTTTTTCACAATGTATGGCCCTTCCCAATTAGGCATCCATTTCCCACGGAAATCTTTATGTATAGGCAAGATCTTTTTTAGTACTAGATCACCCTCTTGGAATTCTCTTGGATGTACTTTTTTATCATGAGACTTCATCATCCGTTTTTGATACATCTGTCCATGGCAAATAGCTTTCAATCTTTTCTCCTCAATAAGGTTCAATTGATCAAATCTAGCTTGGATCCATTCAGATTCATCCAATTTTGTTTCTCTCAATATTCGAAGCGATGTAATCTCAACTTCAATTGGTAAGACTGCTTCCATCCCGTAGACTAAAGAAAACGGTGTTGCCCCAGTAGATGTTCGAACAGTAGTTCGGTATGCGTATAGAGCAAAATGTAACTTCTCGTGCCAATCTTTGTAAGTTTCAGTAGTCTTTGTAATGATTCTCTTGATGTTCTTATTTGCTGCTTCAACTGCCCCATTCATCTTTGGACGATATGCCACTGAATTTGAATGTTTGATCTTAAACTGTGTACAAAGTTCGGTCATCATTTTGTTGTTCAGGTTCAGAGCATTATCTGTAATGATCCTTTCTGGTAGGCCATACCGGCAAACTATCTCTTTCTTTATGAATTTACAGACTGTGGACCTCTTAATATTGGTATATGAAGCAGCTTCAACCCATTTGGTAAAATAATCAATTGCCACAAGGATGAAACAATGTCCATTCGATGCTTTTGGTGTGATTGCTCCAATGACATCTATTCCCCACATAGAAAATGGCCAGGTGCTGTCATTACATGTAAAGGAGATGGGGTACATGAATCTTGTCTGCATATATCTGGCATTTATGACATTTCCTTGCATAATCAATGCAATCTGTGTACATAGTAGCCCAATAGTATCCATATCTCATTATTTTTCTGGCCATGGAAAGACCATTTGCATGTGTTCCACATATTCCACTGTGTACTTCTTCCATGACGTTTCGAGCTTCGCTGGTATTTAAACATCTCAATAGCATTTGATCACTGCTTCTTCTATACATAATCTCTCCATCAAGGAAATATCCAGCAGCCATTCTTCTCAAAGTTCTTTTATCAATTTCCGATGCATTTGGTGGATAACTTTGATTTTTGATATATTGCAGAATATCATGATACCATGGTTTACCATCTACCTCTTCTTCCACACTATAACAATGTGCAGGAATTTCATATACTTGCATTTTGATTGGCATCATATCAACCTTCTTAGTTGCTTGAAACATAGCAGCTAATGTAGCCAAAGCATCTGCCATTTGATTTTCTTCTCGAGGGAGATAATTGAAGGTAACTTTCTCAAATTCCTTCACTAATTCAAGGGTAAAATTTATGTATTCCAACAATTTGGGATCTTTTGTTTCCCATTCTCCTCGCAATTGATACACCACCAAAGATGAATCTCCATATATCTTGAGAAATTTGATTTTTCTTTCTATAGCTGCTTTCAACCCCATGATACAAGCTTCATATTCCGCCATGTTATTGGTGCAAAAGAACTCCAGTCTACTTGTAAAGGGATAATAAACATTTTCTGGAGAAATTAACACTACCCCGATTCCTCGTCCCAAAGCATTAGATGCTCCGTCAAAATAAAGCTTCCAAGTTGCAAATTCATCATTTGTTCTGACTTCTTCATTCATGGATATGCACAACAAATCTTCATCGGGAAAATTGAAGTTCAAAGGCTGATAATCATTTGATACACGACTGGCCAGAAAATCAGCTATGACACTTCCTTTTATCGCTTTTTGGTTGACATATATAATATCAAACTCGGATAATAACATCTGCCATCTAGCCATTCTGCCTGTCAAAGCTGGTGATTCCATTAAGAATTTCAAAGGATCAAGTTTTGA
The DNA here is from genome assembly GCF_006381635.1 of Hibiscus syriacus. NCBI lineage: Eukaryota > Viridiplantae > Streptophyta > Magnoliopsida > Malvales > Malvaceae > Hibiscus > Hibiscus syriacus. The sequence goes on along the minus strand of NW_024062808.1, from coordinate 5,404,650 downwards.
TATCAACCAAGTAGTATGGTATAACATATATTGTCTGAGTCTTCGAGTAGCCCACACCAGGGCACAACATAATTTTTGTATTGGTGGATATCGAACTTCACAATCAGTAAATTTCTTGCTCAGATAATAGATAGCTTTTTCTTTTCTTCCAGATTCATCATGCTGTCCTAGTACACATCCCATCGAATTTTCGAAGACCGTCAAGTAGAGAATTAATGGTCTATCAGGCATTGGTGATACTAAAATTGGGGCATTGGATAAATATTTCTTAATAATATCCAAAGTTTCTTGACATTCTTCATTCCAGACTTCAGGATTGTTCTTTCGAAGTAATTTGAACACTGGATCACATTTGTCAGTTAATTGAGAAATGAACCGAGATATATAATTTAATCTTCCCAAAAAGCCTCGAACTTCTTTTTTTTTGTATTGGGTGGTGGAAGATCTTGAATTGCTTTGACTTTATCTGGATCAATCTCGATTCCTTTTTTGCTGACCACAAATCCCAAAAGTTTCCCAGAAGTTACCCCAAAAGTGCATTTTGCGGGGTTGAGCTTTAATTGATATCTCCTCAATCTCTGGAAAAGCTTTCTCAGATTTTGAATATGTTCTTCTTCAGTTCGGGATTTGGAAATCATGTCATCTACATATACTTCAATCTCTTTGTGCATCATGTCATGAAATAAAGTTACCATGGCTCTTTGATACGTTGCCCCTGCATTTTTCAATCCAAATGGCATCACTTTATAACAGAATGTGCCCCACATGGTTATAAATGTTGTTTTTTCCATGTCTTCAGGATTCATTTTTATCTGATTATATCCTGAAAAGCCATCCATAAATGAAAACCATGCATGCCCTGCAGTATTGTCCACCAATGTGTCTATGTGGGGTAAGGGAAAGCTATCTTTCAGACTAGCTTTATTGAGATCTCTGTAATCCACACACATTCGAACTTTTCCATTTTTCTTTGGTACGGGAACAATGTTGGCTACCCATTCTGGGTATTTAGATGCCTGTAGGAAACCTGCATTGATTTGTTTCATCACTTCTTCTTTGATTTGCAACAACATTTCTGGCCTCATTCTTCTGAGCTTTTGTTGAACCGGTTTATATTCTGGATTGATTGGAAGCTTGTGTATTACTATATCTGTGCTTAAACCGGGCATATCTTGATAAGACCAGGCAAAGATATCTTTGAACTCTTGAAGGAGATTTATCAATTCTTGTTTTATCTGGACTGTCATAGTGGTACCAATTTTCACCTCTTTTATTTCTTTATCTGTTCCCAAATTCACAGTCTCAACCTCTTCTTTGTGGGGTAGAATTTGTTTGTCTTCTTTTTCTACCAATCTTAATAGTTCAGTAGGAATATCACATTCCAGTTCATCCTCACAACCATTGATTTCTTCCAGACATATAGGCTGTTCTAAATTTATCACTGGATTAAATTTAGGAATACACATGCTATTAACACGGTGACACCTGCAAATTTAAGTCGGACATATTTCCGAAAGAATATAGTAAATTTATGAAATGTAAAAATTTAATAAAATGTAAAGAATGATTGCCATCTGAAAATTTTAAAGAAAATTTCTTATATTTAACATAATTTCTTTTACAAGATAACAAAAAAGTTTTCATATTTTTGAGCTAAACATAAAGATTAGTTCTGAATATTACTCTGTATTAATATTAAAAACTATAGGAAGATCTTCAGCGGTCCAATTGGTGAGTGTTTCTCCAGGAAGACATGGTCGAATCCTATCCAAGTATTTGCCAGTTTTGTTGTCATTCATGATCATGTTGATAAATAATCCATTCATAGCTTCTTCAACTATGTCTTGATCTTTCGTCAACTTTTCTTCTTTAAAGGCTTCAACAAGCTGCTGTTCCACATTAATTGTTCCCCCTGATCTGAATGTGGTCTTCAACTGTGGGAAAGACATGTGTTTCCAAAGGATTTCTCCCCCTTTCAATTTTGCCTTTCTGTCTTCACATCTTCTTTTCATCTCTTTGTTCTTTTGCTGAAGATTGGGCTTAAACCCCAGCCCAAAACGGTCTTTTTTCATCTTTATACTGATAGGAACTGAAAACCCTTGAAGATTCTTTCCTAGACCTCTCCCAGCTTTAGCTCCGATGCCTAAAGTTTGTTGTACCGTCATCTTGGTGCAATCAGACAATCTGGGATATGGAATTTTGCTTCCTTCTACAATAAAGGTTGCATTTACAAATTCAAGAGCTCGAAAAGAGCATTCAAGAGCCTCATCATTGGTGTCGATATATGGAACATCGCTTGTTACAGACGCAATGATTTCTTCTTCAGCACTGACGCATATTAGTTGTCCATCAACAACAATTTCAATTTCTGATGTAATGAAGAAGGAACGGCTCCTGCTGAATGAATCCATGGCCTCCCTAATAGACAATTATATGTGGGGTGAATGTCCATCACCACAAAGTCAATATTGTACACGACTGGGCCGATTAACAACGGTATTTCCATTTTCCCAAGCACTTCTTTTTGAGTACCATCAAATGCTCGTACCACATTATGATAACTCTTCATGTGTGATTGATCCAGAGGCATTCTTTGAAGTGTAACTAGAGGCATCAAGTTGAGAGCAGATCCATTGTCAATCAATACTCCTGGCAACACATGACCATGACAATGTGTCGTGATGTTCAAAGCTTTTACTGACCCCATTCCGCCTTCCGGTATTTCATCATCTGTGAACGTTATGTAATTGTCAGCGGCTATATGTCCCACAATTCTGTCAAGTTTATTGAGGGATATATTCGGGGATAATGTTTGATTGAGGATTTTCATCAAAGCATTTCTATGTGCTTCTGAATTCATCAAGAGATCAAGAATAGAAATTCTCGCTTGTTGTTTGTGTAGTTGTTCAACCCACTAACTCATTATGTTTCAAAAATTTCAAAAATTCTTGAGCTTGTTTTCTGTCACAGGCTCATTAAATGCTGGAAGGGATTCATCCTCAAATACCTTTTGAGGTATTGCCATGGCTTTTCCTTTTGCTTTCACTTGTTCTGAAGCATTGGATGTTTCGGGAGAGTACATTCCCACTTCTTGTAAAGAAACCGACCTCGCTCACTGCTTCAGACGTCGAGTGGTACTCAGACTTTGTATTTCTCTTCTGTTTTTTCTAGAGAAACAGATCCTCCTACCATTGAAACATTGGTAGTATAATTCCAAGGTACCCTGCAGGTATCTTTATATGGAAATGGTAGAGGAGTGGTGATAACTACTTTCGGCCTTATTGGTGCAGGAACCGCCGTAGATGATTCACATTAATGATCACAGGATCATTTATTCTTTGACTTGGTTTAGAATCCTCTGATGAGCAAACATCATCTTCTTTTTTTTCTGGTTCTTCTTCAAAGAATTCTATTTCTCTGTTGTTCATCAATTTTTGCACCAAATCTCTAAACTCAGGACATAGTTGAATTTTATGCCCTTGCTCCTGATGATATTCACAATAATTCTTGCATTCATTCTGCTTTAGCCTAAATTGTTGTGGAATTATACAGGCTAAAGAGAGTTGTTGGAATACCCAAACAAACGGAGATTTAATTTCAGAAATGTCAGTTTTTGCTTTCTTTCTGTTCTCTTCCTGAATTACATTCACGTTTTTATCTCCATGATTTGGCAATGGATGATTTGATGCAGATGGTGTATTGAATTCCAACTTCCCAGTGTTGATCAAATTTTGAACCACCCTTTTGAATGCTAAACAGTTTTCAATGGAATGACCCGTAATTCCTTCATGGTAAACACAGTGTGCCTTTGTATCATACCAAGGAGGGAATGGTGGTTGCATGGGAACCAAGGGATAAGGCCGTATAACATCTGCTTTTAACAGCGAATCATAGATCTCCGCATATGGTATGGTAATGGTGTAAAAGACAACCTTTCATTTCTTTTCGAGATCCTCTAGAATCTGCTCGATTAGTGTTTGTTTCCTCTTTCTTAACCCTTGGCTGGGTTATTGTAACACTTTTCGATGAATCCTTGCTGTAAGAATTGGCATTGTTGACTTCATTATCCTTTTTCCGGTAAGTAGGTCTTTTGGAACTAGACCCATCATTTGATTCAATCTTGCCACTTTTCAAGACATTTTCAATGAGTTCTCCAGAAATAACCAAATCTGCAAAATTTCTGGTTGCATTCCCCATTAGATGGTTTAAATAAGGAGCCTTTAATGTATGGACAAACATTATTGTGGCCTCTTTTTCTGACAAAGGGTGAACTTGGGCCGCAGTGTCACGCCATCTCTGGGCATACTGTCTGAATGTTTCATTATTCTTTTTCTCCAAATTTTGGAGAGTCCATCTATCAGGAACCATGTCTGTTACATGGCGATACTGCTCTAAAATGCTTTAGCCAAATCTTTCCAGGATCTAATGTTGGCTTTGGTCAATTGAGTATACCATTTTAAAGCCGGTCCTGTCAAACTATCCTGGAAGCAGTGAATTAACAATTTCTCGTCCTTCACATATCCTGCATCTTCGACAAAACATAGTAATGGGATGAAGGGCATGTAGTACCATCATATTTATCAAATTCAGGAGCTTGAACTTGATGGGAAGGATTAGGTCTGGAACCAAACTCAACTCACTAGCGTCAAACCCATAGAATGATTCAGTTATTTCCACAGATTTCATTCGTTCTTCTAAGCTCTTGATCTGTCTGGTCAGCTCTTCATTTACTTTTGTTTCTCATTCAGCTCATTCAAATCTGGGATCAAATGCTCAGTATTAAGATCCCCTATTTTCACATCGGATATAAGCGGATTTTTGCTTGAAGATGCAGGATCCACTTGTTGATCTTTATGTGGTTTGACTTCTTGTAATGCAGATGTACGAGCATTGATTTGTATAGGTGTAGTACCAGAATGATAAATTGGTTCTGGTGGAAAACCTAGAGGATACATAGATTCTTGATCAAAAGATACAGGATTTTCAGGCATTTTTCCAATAATAGCCTGCCTTTTAAACATATCCTCTATTTTCTCTCATACTGTCTTGTGAATTTGCAATACTAGCTTCAATTTTTTCCAACTTCACTCTCATTTCTTCTTCTTTATGATGATGTTCCTCAATACGCTGTATTTTCCTCCATAATTCTCTTAGTAGCTTGTCTAGTACCGTAGTGTGTAGTATTCTCTTTTGGCCAGAGTAACTGCGATTGAAAAATCTTTTAATATTATTTTTTCAAATTTTAATAATGAATTTTAACTTAATAAATAAAATAATAATTCATAGCGAAAAAAATGAATGATGAATGTATGCAAAATGCATGTATGTAAAAACATTGATCCCAAAAAGTTAACTGTCATAGAACAACTTTCATCGGCATACAAAAGTTTCTTTATAATAGTTCATAACTACAGATAAGGCGTAGCTTTCCTATTAAGCTCTATAATTTCTTTCATTAACCATGACACCTTCTTTCCGCACTTAGAAACTGGATCAACATGATGCTCAATTATTTTGGCTTCAACAGCTAGTTCCCCAACATATCTAGCAACTTCGCTCATTTGAACCATGGCCTCGAACACCATATTACTTCTTTCTTCACTTCTTTCCACATAGAAATCAGTTGACTTTTGCCACTGTTCATTCATTTCTCCAAGAGTTTGCTCTAACTCAGTGATTCTGACTTGACAATTGTGCAGAATTTTTTCAAGATCTCTAATGCGTCTTCGCAGTGAAGCATTTTCCTCATTACTTTCTTTGAGGTCATTAGGCCCTAGACGAACCTTTTCTTGAAACAACGATTCCTCAAGTTGCAAAATGTAAGCATTAAACTCTGAGTTTTTGTTTCTAGACTGATCCAGATCCTCTTTAAGTTTTGTTCGTGCTTCTTGCGTTCTTTGATTAAGCTTCTGGATTTGAACATCTTTGTTTCTGCATCTTTGCATCCAATTGCTAGCCACTTCCTGCTCTACCTCAAGTCTGGTGTTGAAATTTTTTCTTTCCAGCTCCCATTTTTCTTTTTCAACATTGTATTCTTCCATCTTTTGGCCTCTGACTTCAAGTTCGGTAATCAACTGGTTCATTTCAGATTCAAATCCCTTGAACATGATATTTTTCTCACCTTCAAATTTATTAAAGATGTCATTCTTCATTTCTTCTAAATCTTTGGCTCGATCTTTCTCTTTGCATTTCATTCATGATCTCGCGGTGTTCAGCCTTGTGTTTTATAATTCGCTCTCTTCTGTCGACCTCAAAATCTTCCATTTTTTGCTTTCCCTTCTCAAGGCTTTTGATTAGACGGCTATTCTTTCCTTTCAGATCTTCAACTCGACTTTTCTCTATGTTCAACTCTCTAGTCATCTGTACCGTTGATTGGCTTGGTCTTGATGCTTTTCGGGATTTGTATAACTCCTGGTAATTTTTCTGTAAGGCTTTGTACTCATCCTCACCTTTTTCTTTATCTTTTCTCAACATTGCACATTGTGATGAATGAAAGTAAATGTCAACCCCCAACATAGCTTTATCTTGTCTCATTTGCTCTAATTCTTTCGACCAGCCTTCTCTTTCTGCTTCAAACTCAGCTCTCAAGATTTCAATCTCTGACGGAACCACCTTAATGCGATCTTCCATAGAGATATCCTCATTTTGATCTGGTAAAGGAATATTTTCGTTTTTCCTGACGGATCTCCATTCTTCATAATCAGGAGTTAGCATTTCTTTTGCTGCTTTAGCTCGGATACAAAAAGTTGTTTTCCAAGCTGTAACGGCTTCCATGATACTTCTTTTATAATTTTTGCTGTGGAATGCGAATTCAGATGACTATAACCCAGCAGTGACAGGTAAAAATTGACGACCTTCATACTGTCTTATAACCAGAAGTGGTGCATATCCAATTCCTCCCCATAATCCAAGCAGCATTATCCAATTGTAATCACCAAATCTGTAAAAGAATTCCCTTTGGATTTTCCACGGGGCTCGCCAAACAATGTCATTGCTTTGCAGATTTCTAAAGGCATTAATCCACATATCCTTCTTAATTTCTTTCGGCCATTCCTGCTCCAGAAATTCTTTTAATGGTGAATAATCCGTATTAAAGCGTCGGTATGAAACCTTTTCTGTCCTCCAGAAATGACTACGGATCCAAACATATAACAACTGGGTACACCCTGAGAATCGTCCACCTCCTAGCCTTCTACAAGCATTTAACGATCTGAAGGTCTCGGCTAGAATTGCAGAAACAGGATTAATCTTTTTCGGTAGCTGTTCAAACAAATCTACCACTGCAGCTTCAACAAATCCTAATACTTTTGGGAAGATGACCATACCATATATACCCAGAGCAAATAAATCGAATCGTACTTTAATATCTGGATGGCTCTGAATAAGTTCTCTAATGTTGGTCCAAGCAATGCCTTCGCTTTCGCCTTTTTGTTTTGTACGAGCTGTACCCATTCTTCTGTACCCCGGCAATCTTTGCTAATTTAACTCGAAAGGGTTGAGTTTTAATTGACTTTGAATAGATTCGATTATCCAAAGCCCCTTCGATATGTAGCAAAGTTTGTATTCTTCAATAGTAGGGACCAAGTCTTCCTTATTGAGAGTGAAGCAATTGTACCCTGGATTCCAGAATTGAATTAGGGCTCGGAGTAATTCATCATCAACTTCTACATAGAGCAAATATGGGATGTCTCCGTAAGTCTGATAAAACTGCAATTTTTTGTTTGAATCCCAACTTTCCCAAATGCTTCGCAAATCTTGCATATCATTTCTTTTAGTGAAATTGAAGCATAACTGGCCAAGTCAGATACAATATCATCCTGCAGACTGTCTCCTTCTTGTCTTTGTAAATTCTCAGCCCACTGTCTTACTTCTGAGTTTAGAATTATTTGACTTGAACACTTTTTCCATAGATGAAGGCTTTCCAATGAGACAATTAACACAAGGATCAATGTCTTTTATCCTGTATGATGCTATGCAAACAGAAAAATAAAGAACACAGAAAAAGAAAATAAATTAGTTTACATAATAAAGAAAATTTAATAATAACATTTACATAAATATTCTTTATTTAAACATGTTTTCTGAATTTAAATAATTTAAATAAACATGTAATTTAAACAATAAATAAATTAACAGGAAAGTCAGAATTCATTTCTCCTGTGTGTACACCTATTTGGCAAAATTTTGGCATGACTTCGATCGGAAGAGTTTCTAAGGTTTTTTATATGCAAGGTTCAGATCTAAGAATAAAGGTACCCGAATTGTCCTTGTTAGTGCCCCTTGGGTTGCTAACCCTCAATCCTAGTCCATCACAGACTAAAGTGGATCGAGTTCAATTCGAGGGGATACATTTCTCTATGCCTGACACGGAGATAAATTCTCACGAAGACATAGAGCATATGAACCCCGAAAGTTACTTGCTAGGTCTGACACGGAGAATAAATTCTCACGAAGACATCGCTTTCACTCCCACTTAAAAGGGACAACTCAATTATAGAGCTTTATGTTTAGCAATGCAAATGTGGTGTGTGAGGAGAAATGTTCAAACCTTAGACAGAAAAATAAATAATAAATACTTGCAAATAAAATCAAACATATAATTTTATAAAATAAAAAAAAAAAATTTGAAAAGAAAATTAAAATTAAATATATGAATTTTAATTTTAATTAATAGAGACAATTTATAATCGATTTTTAAAAGTTTGACCATTCCCCAGCGGAGTCGCCAAGCTGTCGTAACCGGTTTTCGTCCGGGCACGAAATATTAAATTTGGCGGGGAAATTGATGTGAATAAATGGTTTTGAAAATAATTTGGGAGTCGCCATCGGCCTTTTAGGTCAGGTAGGTCGAATACCTAAAAAATATCTTTTAAAAGAGTTTTTAAGAAAACATCAGTTAAAAGATGAACTGATCTGCATTTATAACCAAAAATTCGTTCTTTTTAATAATAAAAAGGGATTCGTGGTCGGTTACGTTTAGGGAAGGATTAGCACCCTACAACGCCCAAAATTGGTACTTTTAATTATAAATTGTCTCTATTATTATAAATTTAAAAAAATTCAAAATATTTAATTATAATACTATTATTTCAAAATTATAAAAAATATTTAAAATATCTGAAAAGGACTTCTAGGTGCCTTAAGACAGCTCTTTTCTTTGATATTTAAATTAAATAATATTTTATATTTTTTTAATTTTAAAATATCAGAATAGGACATCCAGTTGTATTAAGACTGTCCTTTTCTTCGATATTGAAAAATAAATATTAAAATAATTAAAAAATATTATTTATTATATATATTATGATACATAATAATAAATATTTAAAAATATAGACAAGTAAAATTAAATAAAAATACAACTAACGATATATTTAAAAGCAGTAAAATAAATGAAAACATTTAAAATAAATGACTAAATTATAGTAAAAGTAAAATTAAAAACCTAATTCATAATTAATCAAAATTATAGGGATTATTCATGATATTTCTTTATTTTATTTATTTAGTGACTAAAATAAAAATATAAAATTCGGATATTAGATAAAATAAATTAAAATATAAACTCATGATTAAAATATATTTATTAAAATTAAAGGATTAAATCTGCTATTTATCCTAAATATATTATTTAATATAAGGACTAAAATGAATAGAATTAAAATTAAAGAACCAAATAAAAGGATTATAAATTGATTTAGTGACTAAAATGTAAAGTTCACAAATTGGGATGACTGCGGACGTGGTTTAACTATTCTATAATTACGCGCATAGTCCTTCCCAAAACGACGTCGTTCGGGAAGGACTATATATGGTCCAAAACCGGCTGGCCCGAGGGCCAGCCTTCATTTTAATTCTCCTCTCTCTCTCTTCTTTGAGAGAAAATAATTTTCTCTCGCTCTCTCTAGAACAGAGAGAAGCCAGTCGGCCGGCAGCCGTCAGTTGGCGTTCGTCCGCCGTTAACCACGCCGCCGGCCACGTTCGGTGGCCGGAAAATTTTTTTTTTTATCTAAACGTAGATCGGACCGTCTAATGACGGTTCCGATGCTCTTTTCCGTAAACGGCTCCCAATCGGAGCAAATCTAAAAAGAATACCTTCGGTTTTTCGAAGGTTTGGTGAGATCCGGCGACGGTTGGGGTTCTCCGATGACAGGGTAAGCTTTTTCCTCTCTTCTCTCTTTTGCTTGCTGCGTTGATGTGACTGAGATCGTTGGTATATTTTAGTATATTTTTTCTCTGTTTTTTCGTCTCTCTATGTTCTCTCTTTTTTCTGTTTCCGTCTGCCTCTGTCTCCGGTTCTTCTGCTTGTAGATGGGGTGATGGCTTTATAGCCATCACCGTGTTCTCAGGACGGTCCGAAGAATGCTCTTTGGTGAGTCACGGACTCCCAGTGGTGACTCACCGTTTGGGGGAGACGTGTGCGGCTACGACACCTCTGGATCTTTGGTAGACGTGGGTGGAGGCTGGAACGTTGGTGTGGCGGTGAAGGCTTCTGGAAGCATCAGCGCGGCGTGGGACGTGGCCTATGGCAACTTGGACCGTTGGATCAAACCAGATCCAACGGCTAGAATTGAAGATGGCGAAACCCTAACTGGAAACCCAAATGTTTAGGGTTTCTGGTTTGATTTGGACCGGTTCTGGTTTGTTTGTAACTGGGCCGGTCCAGTTGTAATTGGTCTGTAATTATTATTTATATATATATGTTAATATATAATTTAATAATAATAATAATGATGATAATAAAATAATAATAATAATAATAATAATATAATAATAATAATAATAATAATAATAATAATAATATAATAATAATAATATGGATAAAAAATTAATATCTTCAGTTTTCATAGCTTATAATTATATTTTTTTCTAAAAAGTTCGAGTACGTTTTGAACCATTAAGAATTATATAAAACAAAGGAAACAAAGAAATTTCATGAATAAAATAGAACACTCTGTTGAAGTTTATTAACTGTATGTAAATGTTTTAACGGTAAATTAAATTAAATTTTAATAATTTTCCATAAACGCTTTTTTATGTCAATCTAATAAATATAGTATAAATGTTATTAATATCTCCCAAAACTCTAACTTCATGTAACCTTCGTTACGTAGTCTATAAATGACCAATTTTGTTTTCAAAGAATTGTTGGCAGCAACAACAAGGTCTTCTGCCAACCAAAGTAATAAAATACCATACCCCCAAGTCTTCAATGGCAAGTTTGAATGTTTACGTTTCTATAGCAATTCTTGTAATTTCTACAAGTGGAACTGTAATGGCTCAATAATTTTTCGATTGTGAAAACCATAACAAGATGAACTTGCAATGTATTTGTGAAGTATTCGACGATATATTCAAAGTTGGAACGGTCACGAATGAATGTTGTCATCAACTTGTTAATCTGGGCAGGCATGTCATGAAGCTTGGGTGAAGAGAACTCTTCAAAACCTTTGTTTCAAACAATGACACGTCAGTATAATGTCTAAGAGTGCACAAATATGGAACAAGTGCACTTTAGTTGCTTCTATTTCACAATCCTTGATGTGTTTGATATTGATTTTGTGATCTAAAGTTGGTTCGAATTATTAATAAATTGCAGTAACAAAATACTTGACAGTGGTTGGAAATATTAATATCTAAATAAGATATTTTTTATAACTTAGATGTTATTGAATATTTGAAATTATGATCTATTTGCTAGTTAATCTTATTTTCAAAGATGACTACTCATACTTATAAGTGGTGGGTTAAATATTTTATTATAAATTATAATTTTATTTATTTATTTTTAAAATAATTTATTTTCTTGAAGTGTTGCTACCTGAATGATTGTTTCAGGAAACCATCTTTGAATATTGTGTTTTGATGGTGTGGTCCACAATTGTTACATGTAGTTCATGAGATTTACATGGTTGTCGTGTGTGAATGATCATGTGAGAAAGGTGCATAATTGATTCTTATAAAAAGTTAAATATCTTATATCATCTTTAAAAAACCTAAAACTACTAAAAATTGAAATAAGATTAATCAAAATTAAATATATTACAAGTTGTAAAAGTTAAATAAATATAAAAAAATATCTTTATAGAGTAAAAAATCAGAACACTTCATCCCAAAAGTCATAAATTGCATCTCGTCAGTCAAAGTCTACTTGTATTCCTAGACCAATAGTTGAGTTCATAAATTGAAAACAAATATTTTCTTCAAAGTCTCTTGACAACTATTTTTCTTTCAAGATTTTCATCATGTTCTTCTTGAGAGTGTCCGTAAAATATTTTGTTTCAATGATTGAAGTGTACTTGTCAACTATATAGGTTGCTAAGTTTGAACGTATTTAATGTGTTATATATTTCCATCGAGGAACAAATTTTGCTAATAATTGGCTTGCCTAGAAGGGATTGTGTCATATCCAACCAATAAGTTTTAATCAAGTTATGTTTGTCGCATCCAATACCTAGTCAAATATGTTGCTAGATGAAAATATGACCTACTAACGATGTTTCATGCTGAATTTTAAGAAAAATATTTGTTTTTCACCTATACGTCTCAAACTGTATTCATTGAATATAGACAGTCTCATGCTGACAATGACAATCCAAGACCTTTATGTGAAAAGCTTTTAATTTTTGAATACTATATATATATAATATTCTTATTCATCATTTATATTTTCTAGTATTTTAATTAAAATTTTCAAAAGAAAAAATTGATGCTATAATTTTTGTAATTAATTAATTTATTGATTGTTTTCGAATATTGTATCATTTTATAATATTTTTAATAATTTAAAAATTTTCACTTAAAGATTATATAATCCCTTGATCTTTCTAAAAAATTAATTATTTGCTAAATTTTTCTAAAACAATCAATTTGGTTCATTTGCCACATCATTATTAACAGGTGACAAGAACATCAAAACTTTGAACTTCCACGTCATCATCTTTTATCGTATTGTACTATAAGATTAGAAAGGTTTCTATTGATTAAAAGAATACGCTAAAAAATTTACGGATTTAAGCGCTTAATAATGTTCAAAAAGTTTCATAGATTATAATTTTTTTTTCTAAAAAGTTCGAGTACGTTTGAACCATTAAGAATTATATAAAACAAGGAAACAAAGAAATGTCATGAATAAAATAGAACACTCTGTTGAGTTTATTCAACTGTATGTAAATGTGTTAACGGTAAATTAAATTAAATTGTAATTAATAATTTTCCATAACGCTTTTTTATGTCAATCTAATATAGTATAAATGTTATTAATATCTCCCAAAACTCTAACTTCATGTAACCTTCGTTACGGTAGTCTATAATGACCAACTTTTGTTTTCAAAGAATTGTTGCAGCAACAACAAGGTCTTCTGCCAACCAAAGTAATAAAATACCATACCCCCAAGTCTTCAATGGCAAGTTTGAATGTTTTCGTTTCTATAGCAATTCTTGTAATTTCTACAAGTGGAACTGTAATGGCTCAAGAATTTTTCGATTGTGAAAACCAGAACAAGATGAACTTGCAATGTATTTGTGAAGTATTCGACGATATATTCAAAGTTGGAACGGTCACGAATGAATGTTGTCATCAACTTGTTAATCTGGGCCAGGCATGTCATGAAGCTTGGGTGAAGAGAACTCTTCAAAAACCTTTCTTTCAAAACAATGACACGTCAGTAATAATGTCTAACAGTGCACAAATATGGAACAAGTGCACTTTAGTTGCTTCTATTTCGCCCAATCCTTAATGAGTTTGATATTGATTTTGTGATCTAAGGTTTGCTTCGAATTTACTAATAAATTGCAGTAACAAAATACTTCACATTGGTTGAAAATATTAATATCTAAATAAGATATTTTTTATAACTAGATGTTATTGAATATTTGAAATTATGATCTATTTGCTAGTTAATCTTATTGTCAAATATGACTACTCATACTTATAAGTTGGTGGTTAAATTATTTATTATAAATTATAATTTTATTTTATTTTTTTTAAAAATAATTTATTTTCTTGAAGAGTTGCTACCTGAATGATTGTTTCAGGAAACCATCTTTGAATATTGTTGTTTTGATGGTGTGGTCCACAATTGTTACATGGTAGTTCACGAGATTTACATGGTTATCGTGTGTGAATGATCATGTGAGAAAGGTGCATAATTGATTCTTATAAAAAGTTAAATATCTTATTCATCTTTAAAAAAAAACCAAAACTACTAAAAATTGAAATAAGATTAATCAAAAATAAAATATATTACAAGTTGTAATATGATAAATAAATATAAAAAAATATATTTATAGAGTATAAAAAATCAGAACACTTTCATCCCAAAAGTAATAAATTGCATCTAGTCAGTCATAGTCTACTTGTATTCCTAGACCAATATTTTGAGTTCATAAATTGAAAACAAATATTTTTCTTCAAAGTCTCTTGAAACTACTTTTCTTTCAAGATTTTCATCATGTTCTTGAGAGTTTCCGTAAAATATTTTGTTTCAATGATTTGAAGTGTTCTTGTCAACTATATAGGTTGCTAAGTTTGAACGTATTTAATGTGTTATATATTTCCATCGAGGAGCAGATTTTTCTAATAATTGGCTTGCCTAGAAGGGATTGTGTCATATCCAACCAATAAGTTTTAATCAAGTTATGTTTGTCACATCCAATACCTAGTCATATAAAAAGTTAAATATCTTATATCATCTTTAAAAAAACGAAAACTACTAAAAAATTGAAATAAGATTAATCAAAATTAAAATAATTACAAGTTGTACTAATGTAAATAAATATAAAAAAATATATTTATAGAGTATAAAAAAATCAGAACACTTTCATCCAAAGTCATAAATTGCATCTCGTCAGTCATAGTCTACTTGTATTCCTAGACCAATATTTGAGTTCATAAATTGAAAACAAATATTTTCTTCAAAGTCTCTTGAACTATTTTTCTTTCAAGATTTTCATCATGTTCTTCTTGAGAGTGTCCGTAAAATATTTGTTTCAATGATTTGAAGTGTTCTTGTCAACTATCTAGGTTTCTAATTTGAACGTATTTAATGTGTTATATATTTCCATCGAGGAGCAGATTTTGCTAATAATTGGCTTGCCTAGAAGGGATTGTGTCATATCCAACCAATACGTTTTAATCAAGTTATGTTTGTCGCATCCAATACCTAGTCAAATATGTTGCTAGATGAAAATATCTGACCTACTAACGATTGTTTCATGCTGAATTTTTAAGAAAATATTTTTTTTTCACCTATACGTCTCAAACTGTATTCATTGAATATCAACAGTCTCATGCTGACAACGACAATCCAAGACCTTTATGAAAAGCTTTTAATTTTGAATACTATATATAATATTCCTATTCATCATTTTATATTTTCTAGTATTTTTAATTTAAAATTTCAAAAGAACAAAATTGATGCTATAATTTTTGTAATTAATTTATTTTTTGATTGTTTTTCGAATATTGTATCATTTTATAATATTTTAATAATTTGAAATTTTTCACTACAAGATTATATAATCCCTTTATCTTTCTAAAAAATTAATTATTTCCTAAATTTTTCTAAAACAATCAATTTGGTTCATTTGCACATCGTTATAACTGGTGACAAGAACATCAAACTTTGAACTTCCCGTCTCATCTCTTATCGTTGTCTATAAGATTAGAAAAGGTTTCTATTGATTAAAAGAATCTAAAAATTTACGGATTTAAGCGCTTAATAATGTTCAAAAGTTTTCGTATATTATAATTATTTTTCTAAAAAGTTTCGAGTATGTTTCGAACCATTAAGAATTATATAAAACAAAGGAAACAAAGAAATGTTTGAATAAAATAGACTGTTGAAGTTATTAATTGTATGTAAATGTTTTAACGGTAAATTAAATTAAATTGTAATTAATAATTTTCCATAAACGCTTTTTTATGTCAATCTAATAAATATAGTATAAAGTTATTAATATCTCCAAAACTCTAACTTCATGTAACCTTCGTTACGGTAGTCTATAAATGACCATTTGTTTCAAAGAATTGTTGCAGCAACAAGGTCTTCTGCCAACCAAAGTAATAAAATACCATACCCCCAAGTCTTCAATGGCAAGTTGAATGTTTACGTTTCTATAGCATTCTTGTAATTTCTACAAGTGGAACTGTAATGGCTCAAGAATTTTTCGATTGTGGAAAACCAGAACAAGAGAACTTGCAATGTATTTGTGAAGTATTCGACGATATATTCAAAGTTGGAACGGTCACGAATGAATGTTGTCATCAACTTGTTAATCTGGCCAGGCATGTCATGAAGCTTGGGTGAAGAGAACTCTTCAAAAACCTTTGTTTCAAAACAATGACACGTCAGTAATAATGTCTAAGAGTGCACAATATGGAACAAGTGCACTTTAGTTGCTTCTATTTCGCCCATCCTTGATGGTTTGATATGATTTTGTGATCTAAAGTTTGCTTCGAATTATTAATAATTGCAGTAACAAAATACTTGACAGTGGTTGGAAATATTAATATCTAAATAAGATATTTTTTATAACTTAGATGTTATTGAATATTTGAAATTATGATCTATTTGCCTAGTTAATCTTATTGTCAAAGATGACTACTCATACTTATAAGTTTGGTGGTTAAATTATTTTATTATAAATTATTTTTATTTATTTATTTTTAAAAATAATTTATTTTCTGAAGAGTTGCTACCTGAATGATTGTTTCAGGAAACCATCTTTGAATATTGTTGTTTTGATGTGGTCCACAATTGTTACATGGTAGTTCATGAGATTTACATGGTTGTCGTGTGAATGATCATGGAGAAAGGTGCATAATTGATTCTTATAAAAAGTTAAATATCTTATCATCTTTAAAAAAAAACTAAAACTACTAAAAAATTGAAATAAGATTAATCAAAATTAAAATATATTACAAGTTGTAATATGATAAATAATATAAAAAAATATATTTATAGAGTATAAAAATCAGAACACTTTCATCCCAAAAGTCATAAATTGCATCTCGTCAGTCATAGTTACTGTATTCCAACCAATATTTTGAGTTCATAAATTGAAAACAAATATTTTCTTCAAAGTCTCTTGTCAACTATTTTTCTTTCAAGATTTTCATCATGTTCTTCTTGAGAGTGTCGTAAAATATTTTGTTTCAATGATTTGAAGTGTTCTTGTCAACTATTAGGTTGCTAAGTTTGAACGTATTTAATGTGTTATATATTCCATCGAGGAGCAGATTTTGCTAATAATTGGCTTGCCTAGAAGGGATTGTGTCATATCCAACCAATACGTTTTAATCAAGTTATGTTTGTCGCATCCACCTAGTCAAATATGTTGCTAGATGAAAATATCTGACCTACTAACGATGTTTCATGCTGAATTTTTAAGAAAAATATTTTTTTTCGCCTATACGTCTCAAATGTATTCATTGAATATCAACAGTCTCATGCTGACAACGACAATCCAAGACCTTTATGAGAAAAGCTTTTAATTTTGAAATACTATAGATATAATATATAATTCATCATTTTATATTTTCTAGTTTTTTAATTTAAATTTCAAAAGAAAAAAATTGATGCTATAATTTTTGTAATTAATTTATTTTTTGATTGTTTTCGAATATTGTATCATTTTATAATATTTTAATAATTTGAAATTTTTCACTTCAAGATTATATAATCCTTGATCTTTCTAAAAAATAATTATTTCCTAAATTTTTCTAAACAATCAATTTGGTTCATTTGCCATCGTTATTAACTGGTGACAGAACATCAAACTTTGAACTTCCACGTCATCATTCTTATCGTATTGCTCTATAAAGATTAGAAAAGGTTTCTATTGATTAAAGAATACGATAAAAAATTTTACGGATTTAAGCGCTTAATAATGTTCAAAAAGTTTCGATATTATAATTATATTTTTTAAAAAGTTCGAGAATGTTTCGAACCATTAAGAATTATATAAACAAAGGAAACAAAGAAATGTTATGAATAAAATAGAACACTCTGTTGAAGTTTATTTAATTGTATGTAAATGTTTTAACGGTAAATTAATTAAATTGTAATTAATAATTTTCCATAAAGCTTTTTTATGTCAATCTAATAAATATAGTAAAATGTTATTAATATCTCCCAAAACTCTAACTTCATGTAACCTTCGTTACGGTAGTCTATAAATACCAATTTTGTTTTCAAAGAATTGTTGCAGCAACAACAAGGTCTTCTGCCAACCAAAGTAATAAATACCATACCCCAAGTCTTCAATGGCAAGTTTGAATGTTTACGTTTCTATAGCAATTCTTGTAATTTCTACAAGTGGAACTGTAATGGCTCAAGAATTTTTTCGATTGTGAAAACCAGAACAAGATGAACTTGCAATGTATTTGTGAAGTATTCGACGATATATTCAAAGTTGGAACGGTCACGAATGAATGTTGTCATCAACTTGTTAATCTGGGCCAGCATGTCATGAAGCTTGGGTGAAAGAACTCTTCAAAACCTTTGTTTCAAAACAATGACACGTCAGTAATAATGTCTAAGAGTGCACAAATATGGAACAAGTGCACTTTAGTTGCTTCTATTTCGCCCAATCCTTGATGTGTTGATATTGATTTGTGATCTAAAGTTTGCTTCGAATTTATTAATAAATTGCAGTAACAAAATACTTAAGTGGTTGGAAATATTAATATCTAAATAAGATATTTTTTTATAACTTAGATGTTATTGAATATTTGAAATTATGATCTATTTGCTAGTTAATCTATTGTCAAGATGACTACTCATACTTAAAAGTTGGTGGTTAAATTATTTTATTATAATTATAATTTATTTATTTATTTTTAAAAATAATTTATTTTCTTGAAGTGTTGCTACCTGAATGATTGTTTCAGGAACCATCTTTGAATATTGTTGTTTGATGGTGTGTCCCAATTGTTACATGGTAGTTCATGATTTACATGGTTGTCGTGTGTGAATGATCATGTGAGAAAGGTGCATAATTGATTCTTATAAAGTTAATATCTTATATCTCTTAAAAAAACTAAAACTACTAAAAAATTGAAATAAGATTAATCAAAATTAAAATATTTACAAGTTGTAATATGATAAATAAATAAAAAATATATTTATAGAGTATAAAAATCAGAACACTTTCATCCAAAGTCATAAATTGCATCTCGTCAAGTCTACTTGTATTCCAAGACCATATTTTGAGTTCATAAATTGAAAACAAATATTTTTCTTCAAAGTCTCTTGACAACTATTTTTCTTTCAAGATTTTCATCATGTGTTCTTCTTGAGAGTGTCCGTAAAATATTTGTTTCAATGATTTGAAGTGTTCTTGTCACTATCTAGGTTGTTAAGTTGAACGTATTTAATGTGTTATATATTTCCATCGAGGAGCAGATTTTGCTAATAATGGCTTGCCTAGAAGGGATTGTGTCATATCCAACCAATACGTTTTAATCAAGTTATGTTTGTCGCATCCAATACCTAGTCAAATGTTGCTAGATGAAATATCTACCTACTAACGATGTTTCATGCTGAATTTTAAGAAATATTTTTTTTTCGCCTATACGTCTCAAATGTATTCATTGAATATCA
This sequence comes from Hibiscus syriacus, assembly GCF_006381635.1. Lineage (NCBI taxonomy): Eukaryota > Viridiplantae > Streptophyta > Magnoliopsida > Malvales > Malvaceae > Hibiscus > Hibiscus syriacus. The sequence continues at coordinate 5,385,043 of NW_024062808.1, read as the reverse complement.
ACAGTCTCATGCTGACAACGACAATCCAAGACCTTTATAGAAAAGCTTTTTATTTTTGAAATACTATTATATATAATATTCCTATATCATTTTATATTTTCTAGTATTTTTAATTTAAAATTTTCAAAAGAACAAAAATTGATGCTATAATTTTTGTAATTAATTTATTTTTTGATTGTTTTCGAATATTGTATCATTTTATATATTTTTAATAATTTGAAATTTTCACTTCAAGATTTATAATCCCTTGATCTTTCTAAAAAATTAATTATTTCCTAATTTTTCTGAAACAATCAATTTGGTTCATTTGCCACATCGTTATTAACTGGTGACAAGAACATCAAAACTTTGAACTTCCACGTCATCATCTCTTATCGTATGTCTATAAAGATTAGAAAAGGTTTCTATTGATTAAAAGAATATGCTAAAAAATTTTCGGATTTAAGCGCTTAATAATGTTCAAAAAGTTTTCGTATATTATAATTATATTTTTCTAAAAAGTTCGAGATTTTGAACCATTAAGAATTATATAAAACAAAGGAAACAAGAATGTTATGAATAAATAGAACACTCTTGAAGTTTATATTGTATGTAAATGTTTTAACGTAAATTAAATTAAATTGTAATTAATAATTTCCATAAACGCTTTTTTAGTCAATCTAATAAATATAGTATAAATGTTATTAATATCTCCCAAAACTCTAACTCATGTAACCTTCGTTACGGTAGTCTATAAATACCAATTTGTTTTCAAAGAATTGTTGCAGCAACAACAAGGTCTTCTGCCAACCAAAGTAATAAAATACCATTCCCCAAGTCTTCAATGGCAAGTTTGAATGTTTACGTTTCTTAGCAATTCTTGTAATTTCTACAAGTGGAACTGTAATGGCTCAAGAATTTTTCGATTGTGAAAACCAGAACAAGATGAACTTGCAATGTATTTGTGAAGTATTCGACGATATATTCAAAGTTGGAACGGTCACGAATGAATGTTGTCATCAACTTGTTAATCTGGGCCAGGCATGTCATGAAGCTTGGGTGAAGAGAACTCTTCAAAAACCTTTGTTTCAAAACAATGACACGTCAGTAATAATGTCTAAGAGTGCACAAATATGGAACAAGTGCACTTTAGTTGCTTCTATTTCGCCCAATCCTTGATGTGTTTGATATTGATTTTGTGATCTAAAGTTTGCTTCGAATTTATTAATAAATTGCAGTAACAAAATACTTGAAAGTGGTTGGAAATATTAATATCTAAATAGAGATTTTTTATAACTTAGATGTTATTGAATATTTGAAATTATGATCTATTTGCTAGTTAATCTATTGTCAAAGATGACTACTCATACTTAAAGTTTGGTGGTTAAATTATTTTATTAAAATTATATTTTATTTTATTTATTTTTAAAATAATTTATTTTCTTCAAGTGTGCTACTGAATGATTGTTTCAGGAAACCATCTTTGAATATTGTTGTTTTGATGGTGTGGTCCACAATTGTTACATGGTAGTTCATGAGATTTACATGGTTGTGTGTGAATGATCATTGAGAAAGGTGCATAATTGATTCTTATAAAAAGTTAAATATCTTATATCATCTTTAAAAAAACTAAACTACTAAAAAATTGAAATAAGATTAATCAAAATTAAAATATTACAAGTTGTAATATGATAAATAAAATAAAAAAAATTATTTATAGAGTATAAAAAATCAGAACACTTTCATCCCAAAGTCATAAATTGCATCTCGTCAGTCATAGTCTTTGTATTCCAAGACCAATATTTTGAGTTCATAAATTGAAACAAAATTTTTTCTTCAAAGTCTCTTGTCAACTATTTTTCTTTCAAGATTTTCATCATGTTCTTCTTGAGTGTCCGTAAAATATTTGTTTCAATTTGAAGTGTTCTTGTCAACTATCTAGGTTGCTAAGTTTGAACGTATTTAATGTGTTATATATTCCATCGAGAGCAGATTTGCTAATATTGGCTTGCCTAGAAGGGATTGTGTCATATCCAACCAATACGTTTTAATCAAGTTATGTTTGTCGCATCCAATACCTAGTCAAATATGTTGCTAGATGAAAATATCTAACCTACTAACGATGTTTCATGCTGAATTTTTAAGAAAAATATTTTTTTTTCGCCTATACGTCTCAAATTGTATTTATTGAATATCAACAGTCTCATGCTGACAACGACAATCCAAGACCTTTATAAGAAAAGCTTTTAATTTTTGAAATACTATATATATAATATTCCTATATTCATCATTTTATATTTCTAGTATTTTAATTTAAAATTTTCAAAGAACAAAAATTGATGCTATAATTTTTGTAATTAATTTATTTTTTGATTGTTTTCGAATATTGTATCATTTTATAATATTTTTAATAATTTGAAATTTTTCACTACAAGATTATATAATCCCTTTATCTTTCTAAAAAATTAATTATTTCCTAAATTTTTCTGAAACAATCAATTTGGTTCATTTGCACATCGTTATTAACTGGTGACAAGAACATCAAAACTTTGAACTTCCACGTCATCATCTCTTATCGTGTTGCTCTATAAGGATTAGAAAAGGTTTCTATTGATTAAAAGAATATGCTAAAAAATTTTACGGATTTAAGCGCTTAATAATGTTCAAAAAGTTTTCGTATATTATAATTATATTTTTTCTAAAAAGTTCGAGTATGTTTCGAACCATTAAGAATTATATAAAACAAAGGAAACAAAGAAGTTTGAATAAAATAGAACACTCTTTTGAAGTTTATTTAATTGTATGTAAATGTTTAACGGTAATTAAATTAAATTGTAATTAATAATTTTCCATAACGCTTTTTTATGTCAATCTAATAAATATAGTATAAATGTTATTAATATCTCCCAAACTCTAACTTCATGTAACCTTCATTACGGTAGTCTATAAATGACCAATTTTGTTTTCAAAGAATTGTTGCAGCAACAGCAAGGTCTTCTGCCAACCAAAGTAATAAAATACCATACCCCCAAGTCTTCAATGGCAAGTTTGAATGTTTACGTTTCTATAGCAATTCTTGTAATTTCTACAAGTGGAACTGTAATGGCTCAAGAATTTTTCGATTGTGAAAACCAGAACAATGAACTTGCAATGTATTTGTGAAGTATTCGACGATATATTCAAAGTTGGAACGGTCACGAATGAATGTTGTCATCAACTTGTTAATCTGGGCCAGGCATGTCATGAAGCTTGGGTGAAGAGAACTCTTCAAAAACCTTTGTTTCAAAACAATGACACGTCAGTAATAATGTCTAAGAGTGCACAAATATGGAACAAGTGCACTTTAGTTGCTTCTATTTCGCCCAATCCTTGATGTGTTTGATATTGATTTTGTGATCTAAAGTTTGCTTCGAATTTATTAATAAATTGCAGTAACAAAATACTTGAAAGTGGTTGGAAATATTAATATCTAAATAAGATTTTTTTTATATCTTAGATGTTATTGAATATTTGAAATTATGATCTATTTGCTAGTTAATCTTATTGTCAAAGATGACTACTCATACTTATAAGTTTGGTGGTTAAATTATTTTATTATAAATTATAATTTTATGTTATTTATTTTTAAAAATAATTTATTTTCTTCAAGTGTTGCTACCTGAATGATTGTTTCAGGAAACCATCTTTGAATATTGTTGTTTTGATGGTGTGGTCCACAATTGTTACATGGTAGTTCATGAGATTTACATGGTTGTCGTGTGTGAATGATCATGTGAGAATGGTGTATAATTGATTCTTATAAAAAGTTAAATATCTTATATCATCTTTAAAAAAAACTAAAACTACTAAAAAATTGAAATAAGATTAATCAAAATTAAAATATATTACAAGTTGTAATATGATAAAAAAATATAAAAAAATATATTTATAGAGTATAAAAAATCAGAACACTTTCATCCCAAAAGGTCATAAATTGCATCTCGTCAGTCATAGTATACTTGTATTCCAAGACCAATATTTTGAGTTCATAAATTGAAAACAAATATTTTTCTTCAAAGTCTCTTGTCAACTATTTTTCTTTCAAGATTTTCATCATGTTCTTCTTCAGAGTGTCCATAAAATATTTTGTTTCAATGATTTGAAGTGTCTTGTCAACTATCTAGGTTGCTAAGTTTGAACGTATTTAATGTGTTATATATTTCCATCGAGGAGCAGATTTTGCTAATAATTGGCTTGCCTAGAAGGGATTGTCATATCCAACCAATACGTTTAATCAGTTATGTTTGTCGCATCCAATACCTAGTCAAATATGTTGCTAGATGAAAATATCTAACCTACTAACGATGTTTCATGCTGAATTTTTAAGAATTTTTTTTTCCCCTATACGTCTCAAATTGTATTCATTGAATATCAACAGTCTCATGCTGACAACGACAATCCAAGACCTTTATAAGAAAAGCTTTTAATTTTTGAAATACTATATATATATAATATTCCTATATTCATCATTTTATATTTTCTAGTATTTTTAATTTAAAATTTTCAAAAGAACAAAAATTGATGCTATAATTTTTGTAATTAATTTATTTTTTGATTGTTTTCGAATATTGTATCATTTTATAATATTTTTAATAATTTGAAATTTTTCACTTCAAGATTATATAATCCCTTGATCTTTCTAAAAAATTAATATTTCCTAAATTTTCTAAACAATCAATTTGGTTCATTTGCACATCGTTATTAACTGGTGACAAGAACATCAAAACTTTGAACTTCCACGTCATCATCTCTTATCGTATTGATCTATAAAGATTAGAAAAGGTTTCTATTGATTAAAAGAATATGATAAAAAATTTTACGGATTTAAGCGCTTAATAATGTTCAAAAAGTTTTCGTATATTATAATTATATTTTTTCTAAAAAGTTCGAGAATGTTTCGAACCATTAAGAATTATATAAAACAAAGGAAACAAAGAAATGTTATGAATAAAATAGAACACTCTGTTGAAGTTTATTTAATTGTATGTAAATGTTTTAACGGTAAATTAAATTAAATTGTAATTAATAATTTTCCATAAACGTTTTTATGTCAATCTAATAAATATAGTATAAATGTTATTAATATCTCCCAAAACTCTAACTTCATGTAACCTTCGTTACGGTAGTCTATAAATAACCAATTTTGTTTTCAAAGAATTGTTGCAGCAACAACAAGGTCTTCTGCCAACCAAAGTAATAAAATACCATACCCCCAAGTCTTCAATGGCAAGTTTGAATGTTTACGTTTCTATAGCAATTCTTGTAATTTCTACAAGTGGAACTGTAATGGCTCAAGAATTTTTCGATTGTGAAAACCAGAACAAGATGAACTTGCAATGTATTTGTGAAGTATTCGACGATATATTCAAAGTTGGAACGGTCACGAATGAATGTTGTCATCAACTTGTTAATCTGGGCCAGGCATGTCATGAAGCTTGGGTGAAGAGAACTCTTCAAAAACCTTTGTTTCAAAACAATGACACGTCAGTAATAATGTCTAAGAGTGCACAAATATGGAACAAGTGCACTTTAGTTGCTTCTATTTCGCCCAATCCTTGATGAGTTTGATATTGATTTTGTGATCTAAAGTTTGCTTCGAATTTATTAATAATTGCAGTAACAAAATACTTGACAGTGGTTGGAAATATTAATATCAAATAAGTATTTTTATAACTTAGATGTTATTGAATATTGAAATTATGATCTATTTCTAGTTAATCTTATTGTCAAAGATGACTACTCATACTTAAAAGTTTGGTGGTTAAATATTTTATTATAATTATAATGTATTTTATTTATTTTTAAAATAATTTATTTTATTGAATTGCTACCTGAATGATTGTTTCAGGAAACCAACTTTGAATATTGTTGTTTTGATGGTGTGGTCCACAATTGTTACATGGTAGTTCATGAGATTTACATGGTTGTCGTGTGTGAATGATCATGTGAGAAAGGTGCATAATTGATTCTTATAAAAAGTTAAATATCTTATATCATCTTAAAAAAAACAAAACTACTAAAAAATTGAAATAAGATTAATCAAAATTAAAATATATTACAAGTTAATATGATTAAATAAATATAAAATATTTATAGAGTATAAAAAATCAGAACACTTTCATCCCAAAAGTCATAAATTGCATCTCGTCAGTCATAGTCTACTTGTATTCCTATACCAATAGTTTGAGTTCATAATTGAAAACAAATATTTTCTTCAAAGTCTATTGACAACTATTTTTTCTTCAAGATTTTCATCATGTTCTTCTTGAGAGTGTCCGTAAAATATTTTGTTTCAATGATTTGAAGTGTTCTTGTCAACTATCTAGGTTGCTAGTTTGAACGTATTTAATGTGTTATATATTTCCATCGAGGAGCAGATTTTGCTAATAATTGGCTTGCCTAGAAGGGATTGTGTCATATCCAACCAATACGTTTTAATCAAGTTATGTTTGTTGCATCCAATACCTAGTCAAATATGTTGCTAGATGAAAATATCTAACCTACTAACGATGTTTCATGCTGAATTTTTAAGAAAAATATTTTTTTCGCCTATACGTCTCAAATTGTATATATTGAATATCAACAGTCTCATGCTGACAACGACAATCCAAGACCTTTATATGAAAAGCTTTTAATTTTTGAAATATTATATATATATAATATTCCTATATTCATCATTTTATATTTTCTAGTATTTTTAATTTAAAAATTTCAAAAGAACAAAAATTGATGCTATAATTTTGTAATTAATTTATTTTTTTATTTTTTTTTTTCGAATATTGTATCATTTTATAATATTTTTAATAATTTGAAATTTTCACTTCAAGATTATATAATCCCATGATCTTTCTAAAAAAATAATTATTTCCTAAATTTTTCTGAACAATCAATTTGGTTCATTTGCCACATCGTTATTAACTGACAAAAACATCAAAACTTTGAACTTCCACATCATCATCTTTTATCGTATTGTTCTATAAAGATTAGAAAATGTTTCTATTGATTAAAAGAATACGCTAAAAAATTTTACGGATTTAAGCGCTTAATAATGTTCAAAAAGTTTTCATAGATTATATTATATTTTTCTAAAAGTTCGAGTACATTTTGAACCATTAAGAATTATATAAACAAAGGAAACAAAGAAATGTCATGAATAAAATAGAACACTCTGTTGAAGTTTATTCAACTGTATGTAAATGTTTTAACGGTAAATTAAATTAAATTGTAATTAATAATTTTTCCATAAACGCTTTTTTATGTCAATCTAATAAATATAGAATAAATGTTATTAATATCTCCCAAAACTCTAACTTCCTGTAACCTTCGTTACGGTAGTCTATAAATGACCAATTTTGTTTTCAAAGAATTGTTGCAGCAACAACAAGGTCTTCTGCCAACCAAAGTAATAAAATACCATACCCCAAGTCTTCAATGGCAAGTTTGAATGTTTACGTTTCTATAGCAATTCTTGTAATTTCTACAAGTGGAACTGTAATGGCTCAAGAATTTTTTGATTGTGAAAACCAGAACAAGATGAACTTCAATGTATTTGTGAAGTATTCGATGATTTAAAGTAGGAACGGTCACGAATAATGTTGTCATCAACTTGTTAATCTGGGCCAGGCATGTCATGAAGCTTGGGTGAAGAGAACTCTTCAAAAACCTTTGTTTCAAAACAATGACACGTCAGTAATAATGTCTAAGAGTGCACAAATATGGAACAAGTGCACCTTAGTTGCTTCTATTTTCCAATCCTTGATGTGTTTGATATTGATTTTGTGATCTAAAGTTTGCTTCGAATTTATTAATAAATTGCAGTAACAAATACTTGAAAGTGGTTGGAAATATTATCTAAATAAGATATTTTTTATAACTTAGATGTTATTGAATATTTAAATTATGATCTATTTGCTAGTTAATCTTATTGTCAAAGATGACTACTCATACTTATAAGTTGGTGGTTAAATTATTTTATATAAATTATAATTTTATTTATTTATTTTTAAAAATAATTTATTTTCTTCAAGTGTTGCTACCTGAGTGATTGTTTCAGGAAACCATCTTTGAATATTGTTGTTTTGATGGTGTGGTCCACAATTGTTACACGATAGTTCATGAGATTTACATGGTTGTCGTGTATGAATGATCATGTGAGAAAGGTGCATAATTGATTCTTATAAAAATTTAAATATCTTATCATCTTTAAAAAAAACTAAAACTACTAAAAAATTGAAATAAAATTAATCAAAATTAAAATATATAAGTTGTAATATGATAAAAATAAAAAAAATATTTTAGAGTATAAAAATCAAAACACTTTCATCCCCAAAAGTCATAAATTGCATCTCGTCAGTCATAGTCTACTTGTATTCCAAAACCAATATTTTGAGTTCATAAATTGAAAACAAATATTTTTCTTCAAAATCTTTTGACAACTATTTTCTTTCAAGATTTTCATCATATTCTTCTGAGAGTGTCCGGAAATATTTTGTTTCAATGATTTGAAGTGTTCTTGTCAACTATAGGTTGCTAAGTTTGAACGTATTTAATGTGTTATATATTTCCATCGAGGATCAGATTTTGCTAATAATTGGCTTGCCTAGAAGGGATTGTGTCATATAAACCAATACGTTTTAATCAAGTTATGTTTGTCGCATCCAATACCTAGTCAAATATGTTGCTAGATGAAAATATCTGACTACTATCGATGTTCATGCTGACAACGACAATCCAAGACCTTTTGAGAAAACTTTAAATTTTGAAATACTATATATATATAATATTCCTATATTCATCATTTATATTTTCTAGTATTTTTAATTTAAAATTTTCAAAAGAAAAAAAATTGATGCTATAATTTTGTAATTAATTTATTTTTTTTATTTTTTTTCGAATATTGTCATTTTATAATATTTTTAATAATTTGAAACTTTTCACTTCAAGATTATATAATCCCTTGATAACAGCAGGTCTTCTGCCAACCAAAGTAATAAAATACCATACCCCCAAGTCTTCAATGGCAAGTTTGAATGTTTACGTTCATAGCAATTCTTGTAATTTCTACAAGTGGAACTGTAATGGCTCAAGAATTTTTCGATTGTGAAAACCAGAACAAGATGAACTTGCAATGTATTTGTGAAGTATTCGACGATATATTCAAAGTTGGAACGTCACGAATGATTGTTGTCATCAACTTGTTAATCTGGGCCAGGCATGTCATGAAGCTTGGTGAAGAGAACTCTTCAAAAACCTTTGTTTCAAAACAATGACACGTCAGTAATAATGTCTAAGAGTGCACAAATATGGAACAAGTGCACTTTAGTTGCTTCTATTTCGCCCAATCCTTGATGTGTTTGATATTGATTTTGTGATCTAAAGTTTGCTTCGAATTTATTAATAAATTGCAGTAACAAAATACTTGAAAGTGGTTGGAAATATTAATATCTAAATAAGATTTTTTTTATATCTTAGATGTTATTGAATATTTGAAATTATGATCTATTTGCTAGTTAATCTTATTGTCAAAGATGACACTCATACTTATAAGTTTGGTGGTTAATTATTTTATTATAATTATAATTTTATGTTATTTATTTTAAAATAATTTATTTTCTTCAAGTGTTGCTACCTGAATGATTGTTTCAGGAAACCATCTTTGAATATTGTTGTTTTGATGGTGTGGTCCACAATTGTTACATGGTAGTTCATGAGATTTACATGGTTGTCGTGTGTGAATGATCATGTGAGAATGGTGTATAATTGATTCTTATAAAAAGTTAAATATCTTATATCATCTTTAAAAAAACCTAAAACTACTAAAAAATTGAAATAAGATTAATCAAAATTAAAATATATTACAAGTTGTAATATGATAAAAAAATATAAAAAAATATATTTATAGAGTATAAAAAATCAGAACACTTTCATCCCAAGGTCATAAATTGCATCTCGTCAGTCATAGTATACTTGTATTCCAAGACCAATATTTTGAGTTCATAAATTGAAAACAAATATTTTTCTTCAAAGTCTCTTGTCAACTATTTTTCTTTCAAGATTTTCATCACGTTCTTCTTCAGAGTGTCCATAAAATATTTTGTTTCAATGATTTGAAGTGTTCTTGTCAACTATCTAGGTTGCTAAGTTTGAACGTATTTAATGTGTTATATATTTCCATCGAGGAGCAGATTTTGCTAATAATTGGCTTGCCTAGAAGGGATTGTGTCATATCCAACCAATACGTTTTAATCAAGTTATGTTTGTCGCATCCAATACCTAGTCAAATATGTTGCTAGATGAAAATATCTAACCTACTAACGATGTTTCATGCTGAATTTTTAAGAAATTTTTTTTTCCGCCTATACGTCTCAAATTGTATTCATTGAATATCAACAGTCTCATGCTGACAACGACAATCCAAGACCTTTATAAGAAAAGCTTTTAATTTTTGAAATACTATATATATAATATTCCTATTCATCATTTTATATTTTCTAGTATTTTAATTTAAAATTTTCAAAAGAACAAAAATTGATGCTATAATTTTTGTAATTAATTTATTTTTTGATTGTTTTCGAATATTGTATCATTTTATAATATTTTAATAATTTGAAATTTTCACTTCAAGATTATATAATCCCTTGATCTTTCTAAAAAATTAATTATTTCCTAAATTTTTCTAAACAATCAATTTGGTTCATTTGCACATCGTTATTAACTGGTGACAAGAACATCAAACTTTGAACTTCCACGTCATCATCTCTTATCGTATGATCTATAAAGATTAGAAAAGGTTTCTATTGATTAAAGAATATAAAAAATTTACGGATTTAAGCGCTTAATAATGTTCAAAAAGTTTTCGTATATTATAATTATATTTTTTCTAAAAAGTTCGAGCATGTTTGAACCATTAAGAATTATATAAACAAGGAAACAGAAATGTTATGAATAAAATAGAACACTCTGTTGAAGTTTATTTAATTGTATGTAAATGTTTAACGGTAAATTAAATTAAATTGTAATTAATAATTTTCCATAAACGCTTTTTTATGTAATCTAATAATATAGTATAAATGTTATTAATATCTCCAAAACTCTAACTTCATGTAACCTTCGTTACGGTAGTCTATAAATAACCAATTTTGTTTTCAAAGAATTGTTGCAGCAACAACAAGGTCTTCTGCCAACCAAGTAAAATACCATACCCCCAAGTCTTCAATGGCAAGTTTGAATGTTTACGTTTCTATAGCAATTCTTGTAATTTCTACAAGTGGAACTGTAATGGCTCAAGAATTTTTCGATTGTGAAAACAGAACAAGATGAACTTGCAATGTATTGTGAAGTATTCGACGATATATTCAAAGTTGGAACGGTCACGAATGAATGTTGTCATCAACTTGTTAATCTGGGCCAGGCATGTCATGAAGCTTGGGTGAAGAGAACTCTTCAAAAACCTTTGTTTCAAAACAATGACACGTCAGTAATAATGTCTAAGAGTGCACAAATATGGAACAAGTGCACTTTAGTTGCTTCTATTTCGCCCAATCCTTGATGAGTTTGATATTGATTTTGTGATCTAAAGTTTGCTTCGAATTTATAATAAATTGCAGTAACAAAATACTTGACAGGGTTGGAAATATTAATATCTAAATAAGATATTTTTTATAACTTAGATGTTATTGAATATTTGAAATTATGATATATTTCCTAGTTAATCTTATTGTCAAAGATGACTACTCATACTTAAAAGTTTGGTGGTTAAATTATTTTATTATAATTATAATGTATTTTATTTATTTTAAAATAATTTATTTTATTGAAAAGTTGCTACCTGAATGATTGTTTCAGGAAACCAACTTTGAATATTGTTGTTTTGATGGTGTGGTCCACAATTGTTACATGGTAGTTCATGAGATTTACATGGTTGTCGTGTGTGAATGATCATGTGAGAAAGGTGCATAATTGATTCTTATAAAAAGTTAAATATCTTATATCATCTTAAAAAAAACAAAACTACTAAAAATTGAAATAAGATTAATCAAAATTAAATATATTACAAGTTCTAATATGTTAAATAAATATAAAAAATATATTTATAGAGTATAAAAAATCTGAACACTTTCATCCCAAAAGTCATAAATTGCATCTCGTCAGTCATAGTCTACTTGTATTCCTATACCAATAGTTTGAGTTCATAAATTGAAAACAAATATTTTTCTTCAAAGTCTATTGACAACTATTTTTCTTTCAAGATTTTCATCATGTTCTTCTTGAGAGTGTCCGTAAAATATTTTGTTTCAATGATTTGAAGTGTTCTTGTCAACTATCTAGGTTGCTAGGTTTGAACGTATTTAATGTGTTATATATTTCCATCGAGGAGCAGATTTTGCTAATAATTGGCTTGCCTAGAAGGGATTGTGTCATATCCAACCAATACGTTTTAATCAAGTTATGTTTGTTGCATCCAATACTAGTCAAATATGTTGCTAGATGAAAATATCTAACCTACTAACGATGTTTCATGCTGAATTTTTAAGAAAAATATTTTTTTCGCCTATACGTCTCAAATTGTATATATTGAATATCAACAGTCTCATGCTGACAACGACAATCCAAGACCTTTATATGAAAAGCTTTTAATTTTTGAAATATTATATATATATAATATTCCTATATTCATCATTTTATATTTTCTAGTATTTTTAATTTAAAAATTTCAAAAGAACAAAAATTGATGCTATAATTTTTGTATTTAATTTATTTCTTTTTATTTTTTTCGAATATTGTATCATTTTATAATATTTTTAATAATTTGAAACTTTTCACTTCAAGATTATATAATCCCATGATCTTTCTAAAAAAATAATTATTTCCTAAATTTTTCTGAAACAATCAATTTGGTTCATTTGCCACATCGTTATTAACAGGTGACAAAAACATCAAAACTTTGAACTTCCACATCATCATCTTTTATCGTATTGTTCTATAAAGATTAGAAAATGTTTCTATTGATTAAAAGAATACGCTAAAAAATTTTACGGATTTAAGCGCTTAATAATGTTCAAAAAGTTTTCATAGATTATAATTATATTTTTTCTAAAAAGTTCGAGTACATTTTGAACCATTAAGAATTATATAAAACAAAGGAAACAAAGAAATGTCATGAATAAAATAGAACACTCTGTTGAAGTTTATTCAACTGTATGTAAATGTTTTAACGGTAAATTAAATTAAATTGTAATTAATAATTTTTCCATAAACGCTTTTTTATGTCAATCTAATAAATATAGAATAAATGTTATTAATATCTCCCAAAACTCTAACTTCCTGTAACCTTCGTTACGGTAGTCTATAAATGACCAATTTTGTTTTCAAAGAATTGTGCAGCAACAACAAGGTCTTCTGCCAACCAAAGTAATAAATACCATACCCAAGTCTTCAATGGCAAGTTGAATGTTTACGTTTCTATAGCAATTCTTGTAATTTCTACAAGTGGAACTGTAATGGCTCAAGAATTTTTTGATTGTGAAAACCAGAACAAGATGAACTTCCAATGTATTTGTGAAGTATTCGACGATATATTTAAAGTAGGAACGGTCACGAATGAATGTTGTCATCAACTTGTTAATCTGGGCCAGGCATGTCATGAAGCTTGGGTGAAGAGAACTCTTCAAAAACCTTTGTTTCAAAACAATGACACGTCAGTAATAATGTCTAAGAGTGCACAAATATGGAACAAGTGCACCTTAGTTGCTTCTATTTCGCCCAATCCTTGATGTGTTTGATATTGATTTTGTGATCTAAAGTTTGCTTCGAATTTATTAATAAATTGCAGTAACAAAATACTTGAAAGTGGTTGGAAATATTAATATCTAAATAAGATATTTTTTATAACTTAGATGTTATTGAATATTTGAAATTATGATCTATTTGCTAGTTAATCTTATTGTCAAAGATGACTACTCATACTTATAAGTTTGGTGGTTAAATTATTTTATAATAAATTATAATTTTATTTTATTATTTTTAAAAAATTTATTTTCTTCAAGTGTTGCTACCTGAGTGATTGTTTCAGGAAACCATCTTTGAATATTGTTGTTTTGATGGTGTGGTCCACAATTGTTACACGATAGTTCATGAGATTTACATGGTTGTCGTGTATGAATGATCATGTGAGAAAGGTGCATAATTGATTCTTATAAAAATTTAAATATCTTATATCATCTTTAAAAAAACTAAAACTACTAAAAATTGAAATAAATTAATCAAAATTAAAATATATTACAAGTTGTAATATGATAAATAAATATAAAAAAATATATTTATAGAGTATAAAAAATCAAAACACTTTCATCCCAAAAGTCATAAATTGCATCTCGTCAGTCATAGTCTACTTGTATTCCAAAACCAATATTTTGAGTTCATAAATTGAAAACAAATATTTTTCTTCAAAATCTTTTGACAACTATTTTTCTTTCAAGATTTTCATCATATTCTTCTTGAGAGTGTCCGGAAAATATTTTGTTTCAATGATTTGAAGTGTTCTTGTCAACTATATAGGTTGCTAAGTTTGAACGTATTTAATGTGTTATATATTTCCATCGAGGATCAGATTTTGCTAATAATTGGCTTGCCTAGAAGGGATTGTGTCATATATAACCAATACGTTTTAATCAAGTTATGTTTGTCGCATCCAATACCTAGTCAAATATGTTGCTAGATGAAAATATCTGACTACTATCGATGTTTCATGCTGACAACGACAATCCAAGACCTTTATGAGAAAACTTTAAAATTTTGAAATACTATATATATATAATATTCCTATATTCATCATTTTATATTTTCTAGTATTTTTAATTTAAAATTTTCAAAAGAAAAAAAAATTGATGCTATAATTTTTGTAATTAATTTATTTTTTTTTATTTTTTTCGAATATTGCATCATTTTATAATATTTTTAATAATTTGAAACTTTTCACTTCAAGATTATATAATCCCTTGATCTTTCTAAAAAAATAATTATTTCCTAAATTTTTCTAAAACAATCAATTTGGTTCATTTGCCACATCGTTATTAACAGGTGACAAGAACATCAAAACTTTGAACTTCCACTTCATCATATTTTATCGTATTGTTCTATAAAGATTAGAAAAGGTTTCTATTGATTAAAAGAATACGCTAAAACATTTTACGGATTTAAGCGCTTAATAATGTTCAAAAAGTTTTCATAGATTATAATTATATTTTTTCTAAAAAGTTCGAGTACGTTTTGAACCATTAAGAATTATATAAAACAAAGGAAACAAAAAAATGTCATGAATAAAATAGAACACTCTGTTGAAGTTTATTCAACTGTATGTAAATGTTTTAACGATAAATTAAATTAAATTGTAATTAATAATTTTCCATAAATGCTTTTTTATGTCAATCTAATTAATATAGTATAAATGTTATTAATATCTCCCAAAACTCTAACTTCATGTAACCTTCGTTACAGTAGTCTTTAAATGACCAATTTTGTTTTCAAAGAATTGTTGCAGCAAGAACAAGGTCTTCTGCCAACCAAAGTAATAAAATACCATACCCCCAAGTCTTCAATGGCAAGTTTGAATGTTTACGTTTCTATAGCAATTCTTGTAATTTCTACAAGTGGAACTGTAATGGCTCAAGAATTTTTCGATTGTAAAAACCAGAACAAGATGAACTTGCAATGTATTTGTGAAGTATTCGACGATATATTTCAAGTTGGAACGGTCACGAATGAATGTTGTCATCAACTTGTTAATCTGGGCCAGGCATGTCATGAAGCTTGGGTGAAGAGAACTCTTCAAAAACCTTTGTTTCAAAACAATGACACGTCAGTAATAATGTCTAAGAGTGCACAAATATGGAACAAGTGCACTTTAGTTGCTTCTATTTCGCCCAATCCTTGATGTGTTTGATATTGATTTTGTGATCTAAAGTTTGCTTCGAATTTATTAATAAATTGCAGTAACAAAATACTTGACAGTGGTTGGAAATATTAATATCTATAAAAGATATTTGTTATAACTTAGATGTTATTGAATATTTGAAATTATGATATATTTCCTAGTTAATCTTATTGTCAAAGATGACTACTCATACTTAAAAGTTTGGTGGTTAAATTATTTTATTATAATTTATAATTGTATTTTATTTATTTTTAAAAATAATTTATTTTATTGAAGAGTTGCTACCTGAATGATTGTTTCAGGAAACCAACTTTGAATATTGTTGTTTTGATGGTGTGGTCTACAATTGTTACGTGGTAGTTCATGAGATTTACATGGTTGTCGTGTGTGAATGATCATGTGAGAAAGGTGCATAATTGATTCTTATAAAAAGTTAAATATCTTATATCATCTTTAAAAAAAACGAAAACTACTAAAAAATTGAAATAAGATTAATCAAAATTAAAATATATTACAAGTTGTAATATGTTAAATAAATATAAAAATATATATTTATAGAGTATAAAAAATCTGAACACTTTCATCCCAAAAGTCATAAATTGCATCTCGTCAGTCATAGTCTACATGTATTCCTAGACCAATAGTTTGAGTTCATAAATTGAAAACAAATATTTTTCTTCAAAGTCTCTTGACAACTATTTTTCTTTCAAGATTTTCATCATGTTCTTCTTGAGAGTGTCCGTAAAATATTTTGTTTCAATGATTTGAAGTGTTCTTGTCAACTATATAGGTTGCTAAGTTTGAACGTATTTAATGTGTTATATATTTCCATCGAGGAGCAGATTTTGCTAATAATTGGCTTGCCTAGAAGGGATTGTGTCATATCCAACCAATACGTTTTAATCAAGTTATGTTTGTCGCATCCAATACCTAGTCAAATATGTTGCTAGATGAAAATATCTGACCTACTAACTATGTTTCATGCTGAATTTTTAAGAAAAATAATTGTTTTTTCACCTATACGTCTCAAACTGTTTTCATTGAATATCAACAGTCTCATGCTGACAACGACAATCCAAGACCTTTATAAGAAAACTTTTAATTTTTGAAATACTATATATATATATATAATATTCCTATATTCATCATTTTATATTTTCTAGTATTTTTAATTTAAAATTTTCAAATTAAAAAAATTGATGCTATAATTTTTGTAATTAATTAATTAATTTATTATTTTCGAATATTGTATCATTTTATAATATTTTTAATAATTTGAAATTTTCACTTCAAGATTATATAATCCCTTGATCTTTCTAAAAAATTAACAGGTGACAAGAACATCAAAACTTTGAACTTCCACGTCCTCATCTTTTATCGTATTGTACTATAAAGATTAGAAAAGGTTTCTATTGATTAAAAGAATACGCTAAAAAATTTTACGGATTTAAGCGCTTAATAATGTTCAAAAGGTTTTCATAGATTATAATTATTTTTTTCTGAAAAGTTCAAGTATGTTTCGAACCATTAAGAATTATATAAAACAAAGGAAGCAAAGAAATGTTTTGAATAAAATAGAACACTCTGTTGAAGTTTATTCAACTGTATGGAAATGTTTTAACGGTAATTAAATTAAATTGTAATTAATAATTTTCCATAAATGCTTTTTTATGTCAATCTAATAAATATAGTATAAATGTTATTTATATCTCCCAAAACTCTAACTTCATGTAACCTTCGTTACGGTAGTCTATAAATGACCAATTTTGTTTTCAAAGAATTGTTGCAGCAACAACAAGGTCTTCTACCAACCAAAGTAATAAAATACCATACCCGCAAGTCTTCAATGGCAAGTTTGAATGTTTACGTTTCTATAGCAATTCTTGTAATTTCTACAAGTGGAACAGTAATGGCTCAAGAATTTTTCGATTGTGAAAACCAGAACAAGATGAACTTGCAATGTATTTGTGAAGTATTCGACGATATATTCAAAGTTGGAACGGTCACGAATGAATGTTGTCATCAACTTGTTAATCTGGGCCAGGCATGTCATGAAGCTTGGGTGAAGAGAACTCTTCAAAAACCTTTGTTTCAAAACAATGACATGTCAGTAATAATGTTTAAGAGTGCACAAATATGGAACAAGTGCACTTTAGTTGCTTCTATTTCGCCCAATCCTTGATGTGTTTGATATTGATTTTGTGATCTAAAGTTTGCTTCGAATTTATTAATAAATTGCAGTAACAAAATACTTGAAAGTGGTTGGAAATATTAATATCTAAATAAGATTTTTTTTATAACTTAGATGTTATTGAGTATTTGAAATTATGATCTATTTGCTAGTTAATCTTATTGTCAAAGATGACTACTCATACTTATAAGTTTGGTGGTTAAATTATTTTATTATAAATTATAATTTTATTTTATTTATTTTTAAAAATAATTTATTTTCTTCAAGTGTTGCTACCTGAATGATTGTTTCAGGAAACCATCTTTGAATATTGTTGTTTTGATGGTGTGGTCCACACTTTTTACATGGTAGTTCATAAGATTTACATGGTTGTCGTGTGTGAATGATCATGTGGGAAAGGTGCATAATTGATTCTTATAAAAAGTTAAATATCTTATATCATCTTTAAAAAAAAACTAAAACTACTAAAAATTGAAATAAGATTAATCAAAATTAAAATATATTACAAGTTGTAATATGATAAATAAATATAAAAAAAATATATTTATAGAGTATAAAAAATCAGAACACTTTCATCCCAAAAGTCATAAATTGCATCTCGTCAGTCATAGTATACTTGTATTCCAAGACCAATATTTTGAGTTCATAAATTGAAAACAAATATTTTTCTTCAAAGTCTTTTGACAACTATTTTTCTTTCAAGATTTTCATCATGTTCTTCTTGAGAGTGTCCGTAAAATATTTTGTTTCAATGATTTGAAGTGTTCTTGTCAACTATCTAGGTTGCTAAGTTTGAACGTATTTAATGTTTATATTTCCATCGAGGAGCAGATTTTGCTAATAATTGGCTTGCCTAGAAGGGATTGTGTCATATCCAACCAATACGTTTTAATCAAGTTATGTTTGTCGCATCAAATACCTAGTCAAATATGTTGCTAGAAGAAAATATCTGACCTACTAACGATGTTTCATTTTTGACTTTTGAAGAAAAATATTTGTTCTTTCACCTATATGTCTCAAACTGTATTCAATGAATATCAATAGTCTCACGCTGACAACGTCAATCCAAGAACTTTATTAGAAAAGCTTTTAATTTTTGAAATACTATATATATATATATATATATAATATTCCTAAATTCATCATTTTATATCTTCAAGTATTTTTAAATTTTTTAATTTAAAATTTTAAAAAAATGATGCTATATTTTTTGTAATTAATATATTTTTATTATTATTTTCGAATATTTTATCATTTTATAATATTTTTAATAATTTGTAATTTTTCACTTCAAGATTAACTAATCCCTTGATCTTTCTAAAAAATTAATTTCCTAAATTTTTCTAAAACAATCAATTTAGTTAATTCCCACATCGTTATTCATAGGTGATAAGAACATCAAATCTTTGAATTTCCACATCATCATCTTTTATCGCATTGTCAGTACCATAAAGATTAGAAATGGTTTCTATTGATTAAAAGAATACACTAAAATGTTTACGGATTTAAGCACTTAATAATGGGCAAAAAGTTTTCATATACTATAATTATTTTTTTGAAAAGTTCGAGAACGTTTTGAACCATTAAAAATTATATAAAACAAAGGGAACAAAGAAATGTCATGAATAAAATAAAACACTCTATTGAAGTTTATTCAACTGTATGAAAATGTTTTAACGGTAAATTAAATTAAATTGTAATAAAGAATTTTCCATAAACATTTTTTATATCAATCTAATAAATATAGTATAAATGTTATTAATATCTCTCAAAACTTTAATTTAATGTGACCTCCGTTATGCTAGTCTATAAAGGACCAATTTTCTTTTCAAAGAATTGTTGCAACAACAACAAGGTTTTCTGCCAACCAAAGTAATAAAATACCATACTCCTCAAGGCTTCAATGGCAAGTTTGAATGTTTACGTTTCTATAGCAATTCTTGTTATTTATGCAAGTGGAACTGTAATGGCTCAAGAAATTTTCGATTGTGAAAACCATAACAAGATGAACTTGCAATGTATTTGTGAAGTATTCGACAATATATTCAAAGTTGGAACCGTCGCGAATGAATGTTGTCATCAACTTGTTAATCTGGGCCAGGCATGTCATGAAGTTTGGGTGAAGAGAACTCTTCAAAAACCTCTGTTTCAAAACAATGACACGTTAGTAATAATGTCTAAGAGTGCACAAATATGGAACAAGTGCACTTTAGTTGCTTTTAATTCGCCCAATCCTTGAGGAGTTTGATATTGATTTTGTGATCTAAAGTTTGCTTCGAATTTATTAATAAATTGCGGTAACAAAATGCCTGACATTGGTTGGAAATGTTAATATCTAAATAAGATATTTTTTTTATAACTTAGATGTTATTGAATGTTTGAAATTATGATCTATTTGCTAGTGAATCTTATTGTCAAAGATGACTACTCAGGCTTCTAAGTTTTATGGTTAAATTATTTTATTATAAATTATAATTTTATTTTAATTATTTTCAAAATAAATTTTTTTCTTGAAGAGTTGCTACCTAAATGATTGTTTCAAGAAACCATATTTGAATATTGTTGTTTTGATGGTGTGGTCCACAATTGTTCCTTGGTAGTTCATGAGATTTACATGGTTGTCATTTGTGAATGATCATGTGAGAAAGGTGCATAATTGATTCTTATAAAAAGTTAAATATCTTATATCATCTTTAAAAAAAAACTAAAACTACTAATGTCGAAACTATTTTTAAACCGGTGGGAAGCGAGATTTGGAAAACCGCATCATTTTTAATTATTCCCTTTACGATTAATTTTTAATTAAAAATAATGTGATTTTAGAAAAACTCTCGTTTCAAAAATTTGGGAATTCATTCACGATAGAAATACGGGTTCGAAGAGTCGCCACCAATCTTTGATTAGGGTGTGATTGGACACCCAAAAATGTTTTGTCATTTTAAATAAAAAATTAATTTTAATTAAAACAACAAATTTAGGTTTGCGTTACCAGAAAATGAGTTCGGGAGTCGGTTACGCGTGGGGAAGGATTAGCACCCCCACAACGCCCTAAATCGGTACCTCGTCGATTAATTAATGTCTTTACAATGAAATTTACAAATTTGATTTTAATTTAATTTATGATCCCCAATAAATAACAACACACGAATTCCACCGTATTCAAAAGCAACAAGATTGATTAAGTTAAAATTACCCAAGCCTTTAGAAAGATAAAGAATATTCGATTATTTACAAATATCGAGACCAGATCTTTGATAAGTTCTAACTATCTTTTCTCGATAAATTTAAATAGCCAAACATTTCTTTTTCTTTCATTCCCAAATTTTAAAGCAATGAATCAATTTCTTAGGTGTCATTGTTGGGATATACTTTTAATTTAAAATCATCGAAAATGGATTTCTAATCAGTTAAGAAAACCCACTAAAAATAATTTTAAATTAAAAGGATATTACCCTTAATCAAATTATGTAATAATTTTGAGTTATGCTCATGAGGCTATCATGCAAATTATGCAAAAGGATGTCATGCAAAAATTAATTAAATAAAATGATACATTACACCTAAATCCATGTTTATGAACCACGTAGTAATATATACACAGATCACCATCATTCAAACCTAGGATAAGCACACACCCTAAACGAATCCTAACTAATCATACATGCATACACATAAGAAACTTGAACATGAACTGAAACGTAACATGTAAAAACTTGGAACCCTAATGTCCAAATGACAAAAACAAAATAACCAATATTTATGACCTAAATTAGATGCGCATGAAATACAAAGATCAAATTAAAAACACAACATATTAGATTTAAAGACTAAAACACCAATTAACCAAAATTACGTGCCAAATGCGTAAACAAACAAAAAAAATAATATAAACAGGTGACTAAAAAAGAAACACTTACAAACATGAAGATCAAATTATAAACTTGGAAAATGGGATTTAGTGACTAAAACGTAGCATGCAAAACAACGAAAGTCAAAAGTCTAAAATAACAAAATTTAAATAACATAACACCTGGGACCGAAATGAAATACGTGAAAAATACAAAACAAAATTAAAAACATACAAACTGCGACCTAGGGACTAAAATGTAACATGCGAAAATTAACAGTTTAATGTCTAAAACAACAAAGATTAAATACGACAATACTTAGGACTAAAATTAGATGCGGGTAAAATAAATAGACAAAACTATAAACATGCAAATGTTGATTTATGGACTAAAACGAACATGCAACAATTCAGAAGTTAAATGTCTAAAATAAAAAAAGCTAAATAACATAATATTTGGGACTGAAATTAAATACGCATAACAAAAGATACAAAATTGGAAACAGGAAAACATTCGGTTTTGGGGACCAAAATGAAAATAAACACCAAAACTAGAGGGACTAAACGACACTTTTACCCTAAGGACTCGGTGGCTAAAAGCTAATTAACCCTAAATTTTTAATATATATCCAACCTTAAAATAATAAACCTAACCTAACTCTAAACTAAACACACACAGTCGCAATGCTCTCTTCTTCTCCCTTTCTCTGCACCGATCTCTCTACGCATTTCCCATCCAACTTCTTCTTCAACTTCTCTCCCTCAAAACGAACGACTGCCATGGCCACCACTCGCAGTTGGCTCCGATGAGGAGCCAAAACTCCTTTCTCTAATACTCTCCTAACTCTCAACCTGCTTATCCGTTTAGCCCCTACAACCGAGCGCCTAGAAGCCCCCAAACCGACGACTAACACGACTAAAGGCCCCGACTAAGATTGAGACAACCCCAAAAGACCTGAAACAAATTAAGCCAACCTCCCCCTTCTATTCTAACTCCTCAACCGAGACTCAAAGGAGCCACGACTGCCGTACGTCGACGCCGTTTCTTCTCCGACCACCAAATGACGAGGATCGACTAAGGTAACCAAGCTAAGCCTCTCTTGCTTTTCTATTTCTATTCGTTTTAGTTTTCAATGGGAAAAAGAAAAAAACAAAATGGTTACTGGGTTTTGTTAGAAGCTAAATATAGAAAATACCTTTGAGAATATTTGAAAAAAAGCGCTGCCCCACGTTTTTTCTTAAGATTGTTTCTTGCGAAAATGGGTGAAGAACCTCCACGATTACATTTCTTTACGGAAAAAAAAACCAAGGATGGAGAGTAGAAGCCTCCATTTTACAAAATGTTTTCCCCTGTCTTATTTTCTTCCCTACTATTTATGAACCCCTCCCCTGCTCCAATGTTCTTTGCTTGTTCTCCAATTGATGACTGACCCCTCTGCTCGAAATGGTTACCTCTGTTCCCAATGGTCCTTGATTCTGGTTGTAGATAACCATTCCCCCCCATTCCTCCTGACCGAGAGCCCCCTGTTGTGTTTTTATGTTTATTATCGTGAACCTCCTCTTGTCTCGGTTCTCTCTGTCTGGGTTTATGTATTGCAGGGCATGGACAGTGGTGATGTCGATGGTGTTGTCGGGCGTGGGCAACGAGCCTTGGTCTGCTCGATGTTGTCGGCGTGGTGCTTAAGGCTGATGTTTGATCCTTCACGTGGAGACACTTGGGTGTTGTGGAGCATGGGCACGAGAATCTGGGGAGCTGAGCTGGAGCTGCTGCACATCGTGGGGCTTCACGTAAACAGTATATCTAATTGAGTATTGGACCGGGTCTTGATGTAATTATTGATGGGCTTTGTTTGTTGGGTCTCGGGTATATTGAGTCTTGTTTGGGCTAATGGAGTTTAGACACTTAATTTTGAATTTGGGACTGCCTTTTAATTTATACCTCAATTTCCAAAAGGAAACATATACGATATCAATCCAATTAAGCACCAAAGTTTCCAACTGCAAGCTTTCACGATTCATCACTTGAATTCATTCCCCATCGAGCACAAACAACTTCAAATTAATTATCGGTCATCTCCAGGGAATTTAAAAGGCCCGGACAAAATTGGGGTATTACAGCTGCCCTTCTTTGCTTGTTGTTGTGAACACAAGAATGTGGCAAAGACAAAAAATAACCTAATTTTGTCTCACCGTAGCGTCTATTTTCCTTCTTCAGTCTTTTTTACCTTTGCCTCCATCTCACGTGCACATTCCCTTATATTGATTGTTCTGCTTCTTCATACTCTAGAATCTTCGATTTTCATCCATATCTGACAATCTGATGGTTTGTTCCAACATTATTCTGAAAAAGGCTAAAAATGGCTCGGATGCCTTATTATCCTGGTTAAAAACATCCTGCCCGAAGGTCTTATGGATGACCCGAAGGACTTATCATCCTGCTCTAAAGGCTTACGGATGACCCGAAGGATTTAAGCATCATGCTCGAAAGACTTACTGATGGCCTGAAGGACTTACAAATCGTGAAATTTTGAAAATCGCATTCTTCGTTTTCAAAAATTCCATCTTCTTAAAACATCATTTTTTCATTTTCAAATTCATTTGAAAACATCCTACCCGAAGGTCTTATGGATGGCCCGAAGGACTTATCATCTTGCTCTAAAGGCTTACAGATGACCCGAAGGATTTAAGCATCATGCTCGAAAGACTTACTGATGGCCCGAAGGACTTATAAATTGTGAAATTTTGAAAATCACATTCTTCGTTTTCAAAAATTCCATCTTCTTAAAACATCATTTTTTTCATTTTCAAATTCATTTGAAAACATCCTACCGAAGGTCTTATAGATGGCCCGAAGGACATATCATCTTGCTCTAAAGGCTTACAGATGACCCGAAGGATTTAAGCATCATGCTCGAAAGACTTACTGATGGCCCGAAGGACTTATAAATTGTGAAAATTTTGAAAATCGCATTCTTCGTTTTCAAAAATTCCATCTTCTTAAAACATCATTTTTTCATTTTCAAATTCATTTGAAAACATCCTACCCGAAGGTCTTATGGATGGCCCGAAGGACTTATCATCTTGCTCTAAAGACTTACAGATGACCCGAAGGATTTAAGCATCATGCTCGAAAGACTTACTGATGGCCCGAAGGACTTACAAATCGTGAACATTTGAAAAGCGCATTCTTTGTTTTCAAAAATTCCATCTTCTTAAAACATCATTTTTTATTTTTAAATTCATTTGAAAACATCTTACCCGATGGTTTTATGGATGGCCCGAAGGACTTATCATCTTGCTCTAAAGACTTACAGATGACCCAAAGGATTTAAACATCATGCTCGAAAGACTTACTAATGGCCCGAAGGACTTACAAATTGTGAAATTTTGAAAATCGCATTCTTTGTTTTCAAAAATTCCATCTTCTTAAAACATCATTTTTCATTTTTAAATTGATTTGAAAGCATCATACCCGAAGGTCTTATGGATGGCCCGAAGGACTTATAATCTTGCTCTAAAGACTTACAGATGACCCGAATGATTTAAGCATCATGCTCGAAAGACTTACTAATGGCCCGAAGGACTTACAAATCGTGAAAGTTTGAAAATCGCATTCTTTGTTTTCAAAAATTCCATCTTCTTAAAACATCATTTTTCATTTTTAAATTCATTTGAAAACATCCTACCCGAAGGTCTTATGGATGACCCGAAGGACTTATCATCCTACTCTAAAGCCTTACGGATGACCCGAAGGATTTAAGCGTCATGCTCGAAAGACTTACTGATGGCCCGAATGACTTACAAATCGTGAAATTTTGAAAATCGCATTCTTCGTTTTCAAAAATTCCAACATCATTTTTTCATTTTCAAATTCTTGTGAAAACATCCTAACTGAAGGTTTTATGGATGGTTTGCTTCACTGCTCTTAAGATGGACTTGCTCCAATCTCATGTGTGAATGTCATTCCAATCGATCGATTCACTTCTTTATACACAAAAATATTTGTTTTTCTTCTTTATCTGATGGTCATCACTTCAGAGTAATGCTTCTTCTATGGATTAAACCTCTCATTTCTTTAGGGTATACATCTCTAAATGTAACTCCTTGCGTTTGAGGTTGGAAATTTTCCTTTCAACTTGTTATGATTTTGACATCCTGTATCTTCTCATTTCACTGGAAGATCTGTCAAATCATGTGTTTATGCATGAAACACGAATGCAATTAAATGTATCAGTGTAATGCATTTCCTTTTATGCAAATGATGTTTTCATGAATGCAAAAATGTCGATTTAATCTTCATTTGCCTTCAAAGTGGCGAACTAAGTCTTCTTCTTCTGGATCATTCTTTATGGGGTCTGCTTTATATACTCGTGTAGCAACTCATAGTTTCTAACTTGTATTTTTGATGAGCCCTTTGATATTCTTCTATCTTCTTGTCGTCTTTGTTTTCTTTCTTTATTTCGGAGAAAGTGTTTTCTCTCTCAACATCTTGCTATAGTCAGAAATACGACTGTGTTGCCCCATTTCCGTCCTTGGCTCAATTATGCTTTCAGAGTTATTCTTCCAGGACTCTGCCATTTATCGATGCTCAGTTGATTTGTTTTACAAGGTAAGCTCTGCTCAAATTCACGGTCTTCCCCAGATACTTCAAGTTACAAGAATCATTCTCAATGCCCTCTTGGTCTGAATCTTATCATCTCAGCATGATATGGGTTTAGTCGTGCCCCAACATATCATAACTTGAATGTTCTCATTCTAGTGTCACTACACAGTAGTGTTGTCATATAGTTTGAGGGCTTTTCTTCATGCTACTTAAGAAGTGATCAACCCTTCTAACACAATGTCTTGCATTTTCATTCGGGCTGAGATATATGTCCCTTTCAAATATGGCTAGCATCTACTTCTTGATGGGTTATTGACAACGTCATCTGGAAATGCTAAAAGCTCTTATTCTTTATCCATTCTGATCTCTGGGACCATCTGCTTCAAGATTGTGGAATGCTTCATGTTCTGACATTGTTTATTCTTCTTCTCCCATAGAGGCACAATGAGGCTCACCAGCTTCAAGGACCTTTCACATTTGAACTATCCTGTTTGAAAATGATTTTCCCCTTTCTTTTATTTTAGGGATAAAACAATGAAAGAATTTCATAAAACATTTCCCCTTAATTCAGGCTCGCAATCAAATCAAATCATAAACATGAGTTCACAAAATATCAAAAGAATCAATAACTCTTTAATATTTTTAGGGTTATAGCTCTTTGACAAGTGTCAAAATTGAGGGGTTGACTTCAGGTTGGCTTCCTATTTTCTAGGGTTTCAACCACCAGAATGTCATTTCTTTCTTGATCATTGTGAATATCACAACATGCCCTTCTTTCTTGGCTTGGTATTTTAATCGGATACGAACAAATGACGCAACTAGTATAATCCATTACTAGACTTTCCATAACACTTCAATTTCAGTTCTCTGAAATCTTCCATTTGTTCAAGCTTCGTAGACTCCTCTAACCAAGCTAGTACAAAAATATCGATCTAAAAAAGAAATTTCTGAGTGCTCGTGTGAAATTCACTATGACAGGTGTTCCTCAACTCCCTTAGTCCATTTTTACCGCAACTCCTTATTTAGATAAACTTGATTTAATTTGCCCTTGTCTGGCTAGCTGAAATCAACTTTATTATAATTTTCCTTTATCGGACTAGCTGAAGGATTCATCTCATCACAAAGTCTTTGACTTGACAATCACAGTGGAGCATACACCGAATTGCCAGGTACCCGGTCAAGGTCATGGTTTGAATATACTCTATTCATAAAGTCAGGGCTTTCGAGTTTCCTCTATAACCAATTGCCTTAGCGGAATAGCTCAGCTTTATTGTATACATATATATATATATATATATTGTTGGGTACACGGATTCAATTTCTTAAGCTTGTCAAAGAGAACCTATCATAGTCTAGGTGTTGTTGAAAGTCAGAAAATCTCATCGTTAGAGTTCAATTTCCAAACAACTGACCTAAATTAGATTCACCTACTAGACTATTCCATCCGTAAAGATCATAATCATCATTGAAAGTCGTCAACAAAAGTATGGTCTAGACAATTTTGTAACATCGTACACCAAAGATGCCCCATGTTGTCCCTTCCTATGCATACCTGAATACCAAGCCTATTGTTCATTCCTTTATGATAGGAGAAGGCTATATCGGTCCCTGTAATAAAAAGGTACGGTGATCGATTATAACTTTTGAGGATAAGGTCAAGGTCCTTGTTTTTATCAGGTTTCAACCCTGTCATTTTGTCAAAGACCTACAACTCATCATTATTAAAGAGCTCTTAACTCAGTTGATATTCAAAGACTTTCAAGTCATAAATCTGATTCAATGTTCACCATCCTTAAAGTAACATGAATTCATTTAAATATCATTACAAAAAACTGATGAGAAAGTCCAAAAAACATGTTCAAACAAGATGTTGCAAATGAAAAAAATTTCATGATGAACAAAATGGTTTTTGCGCAGTTAGGTGCCCCACTATTCTTCTGATGTAGTGGCGTTTGATTTGATCGGGTGCTACACATTGTGCTCTGGTGCCCCACTCGAGCTCGTTTTCCATTGTTCCACTAGTTCTTGCGTCAACGTCCCATTTTCCACAAGAATCTCTATCTCCTTAAACAACGGCCTACAAGTCCCCGTAGAATGCCCCAATGCCCCCAAGTGAAAATGACAAACACTATCCTGATCATAGCTATGAGTAGAAGGGTCTGGTTGCACTTTCACTGGCCTTGGTGTGAGGTATTGATCTTTAACCAAATGGGGATATAAATCTGAGATAGAAGTTTGGAACACTTTCAAAGTACTTTTCGATCATGGGACCTTCTTTGGACGACTCGAGCAAACAGTTGCCCCTTTTCTCTTACGGCTGTGGGAGCTATGGACATGACATTCATTCACCTCATCAGCTCTCCGCTCTTGGTTTCTTGGGCTTTTGGAAGTGACTTTCAAGTTTCCCTTGCTGATTGCATCTTCAATTGACTCACCAGCCATTATAAGATCTTTGAAGTCATTCGTCGAATTTACCATCATTAACTCAAAGAAAGGAGCTGGAAGAGAATCGTGAAACATATATGATATTTCTTCTTCTAACAAAGGAGGCTGAACTTGTGCTGCCATTCCTCTCCATCTTAGGGCATATTCTTTGAAGCTCTCGGTAGCTTTCATCCTTATCTTTTTGAAGGTGATGACGTTTTGGGGCCAAGCCTGTAACATATTGATATTGCCTTAGAAAAGCATCAGCTAGGTTGACCCATGTCTTGATCTGCTCTTTGTTCAGATGATTGTACCATACCACAGTTGGCCCAGCAAGACTATCATGGAAGTAATGAATCAACAGATTATCATCATCTAAGTACCCTTCAATCTTTCTGCAAAACATTTTCAGATGAATTAGGGGGCAACTGGTGCCATCACATTTCTCAAAATTAGGCACCCTAAATTCATGTGGGATAACCAAATCAGGGATCAAACTGAGTTCTCTGGCTTCTAACTCCCTGTGAGTGGCATTAACAACTTTCATATTTTCAACGGCTTCATTCAACCACTTGAATTCGTTTTCAAATTGTACATAATTGACGAGGCTCTTCCCTTGGCTTGAGTCAGATGCTCCGGGGCAAACTATCGCTCTCGATGCATTAACATGATGACATTGTTTTCCTTTTTCTTTACCAACAGCTCGTGGTGCCAGCACCTGGATCAATTGATTCGATGCACCTTGCAGAGAATCTGATGCTTGATTCCTCGTATCTTGTTGTAACTCAACCAACTGCTCTTGCGACTGATCTTGTGATTTCTCATTAGATTGCTCCATTGCTTCCATTTGTTTGCTCATGATGATGAGGAACAATATGAATGAATGATCTTGTTATTACTGTCACATAACCTCCCATAAATTACTTCCATATTTTCATAATTAATGCATGTAAAATGCTTAAACAAATACATGTAATGCAAATGCAAATGCTAAATGAAAATGCCAATGCTAAATGCAAATGCAAAAGGTGTTAATTCCAAAAGTGACCACTATAGAACAACCTTCATTTAGACAACAAGAATTCATTACATCATGTAGCCAAAATACAATTGTGATTCTTCGTCTCTTCATTTCCTTGAGTCGTACTCTTCATGGAATCTGGCATTGCACCTCCAAAATTATCGACGTACTTTATCTTCTTTGATGAAGTTGAACGTCCTTAAATTGAATCTTGGGACCTCCATCTTCACTTTTAATGCAAAATGGTCTTCATGTCTTTGTGAAGGGTCTTCTCGTCCTTGGTATTTCTGCATCTATCTCATCTTCGGCCTTTTCTCATTTGAAAGAATTCTTCAAACAACTTCAAACTTCATTCATCGGATGTCTTTCTTAATGAATCGTTCTTCAATCAGGTTCGAATTTCTTCATTCTTCGGATGTCCTTCGTGAATCATTTGAATGTCTCTGGATCTCCTGACTTTGACTACATGGATAAGAATTTCTTGCCTCAATATGACCAGCCTTCTTATTAGTCAATCACTTACGAATTAACACCTTCGAATAACATGAAGATGCAAATGCAATAAATCCAAAATAAAATAGACATAAAACAAAAAATGGGTTAGTACTAATAAGATAAACAACAAAATAGTAAGTACCATAAATATCAAATAAAACCTATCCTCACATGCTGACTACCCAATCATGCTTAGTAGATCCTACCCAACATGATATCTACCCCCATGCTTTGTTATTCACAAAAAATCCTAACCGCATGATATCTAATTCGCATGCTTGTTCGAGAAAATAAACCTAACCGCATGATTTCTAGTTCGCATACATTTATTCAAAAAGCAAAAATAAATGACTCGAAAACTTTTCCTTGTGTACACTCTTCACGGGACTCTTAAGGTTTGGGTTAGGCTCAACCTAAGTTCAAGCTCTATGTTCACTACATGCTGGGTTCGGTTCTAAAGCATTAGGTTCTCGAATTGTCATTACCGGTGCCCCCTTGGGCTGTCGAACCCTCAATCCTGGCCCATCACAGGATTTTGGGACCGAGTTCAATTTCTAGGGAACACACCTCCTCATGTCCATGCGGAGGTGAATACCATCACGAGGACCATAAGGCGTGAGCTCCATGAGTGATCCACTATCCCATGCGGAGGTGAAAACCACACGAGGGAGTAGTCTCTCACTCCTACTTAATTACGACGGAGCGGGGTTTTAGCTCATGTTATGCAAATGCAACTGTGCAGTGTGTGAGGAAAAGCGAAAATAAAATTACACATATTCACATAACACCCAAAAAATCAAACCCTTTTATACACATACTTAATCTGAAACCATTAACAAACAGATCAGTACAACTATTTATTTTTTAAACAAATTACAAATAAACGATATTAAAACCAAACAGGGGATCAAAAGCCAAATTAAAACGAATTTATAACTTTCAATTGCAAAGATATTAAATTAATCGACTATCTGCCTGACTCTCTAAAAAAATTCCCCAGCGGAGTCGCCAAGCTGTCGAAACGATTTTTAAACCGGTGGGAAGCGAGATTTGGAAAACCACATCATTTTTAATTATTCCCTTTACGATTAATTTTTAATTAAAAATAATGTGATTTTAGAAAACCTCTCATTTCGAAAATTTGGGAATTCATTCACGATAGAAATACGGGTTCGAAGAGTCGCCACCAATCTTTGATTAGGGTGTGATTGGATACCCAAAAATGTTTTGTCATTTTAAATAAAAAATTAATTTTAATTAAAACAACAAATTTATGTTTGCGTTACCAGAAAATGAGTTCGGGAGTTGGTTACGCGTGGGGAAGGATTAGTACCCCCACAGCGCCCTAAATCGGTACCTCGTCGATTAATTAATGTCTTTGCAATGAAATTTACAAATTTGATTTTAATTTGATTTATGATCCCTAATAAATAACAACACACGAATTCCACCGTATTCAAAAGCAACAAGATTGATTAAGTTAAAATTACCAAGCCTTTAGAAAGATAAAGAATATTCGATTATTTACAAATATCGAGACCAGATCTTAGATAAGTTCTAACTATCTTTTCTCGATAAATTTAAATAGTCGAACAATTCTTTTTCTTTCATTCCCAAATTTTAAAGCAATGAATCTATTTCTTAGGTGTCACTGATGGGATATACTTTTAATTTAAAATCGTTGAAAATGGATATCTAATCAGTTAAGACAACCCACTTAAAATAATTTTAAATTAAAAGGATATTACCCTTAATCAAATTATGTAATAATTTCGAGTTATGCTCATGAGGCTATCATGCAAATTATGCAAAAGGATGTCATGCAAAAATTAATTAAATAAAATGATACATTACATCTAAATCCATGTTTATGAACCACGTAGTAACATATACACAGATCACCATCATTCAAACCTAGGATAAGAACACACCCTAAACGAATCCTAACTAATCATACATGCATACACATAAGAAACTTGAACATGAACTAAAACGTAACATGTAAAAACTTGGAGCCCTAATGTCCAAATGACAAAAACAAAATAACCAATATTTATGACCTAAATTAGATGAGCCTGAAATACAAAGATCAAATTAAAAACACAACATATTAGATTTAAAGACTAAAACACCAATTAACCAAAATTACGTGCCAAATGCGTAAACAAACAAAAAAAATAATATAAACAGGTGACTAAAAAAGAAACATTTACAAACATGAAGATCAAATTATAAACTTGGAAAATGGGATTTAGTGACTAAAATGTAGCATGTAAAACAACGAAAGTCAAAAGTCTAAAATAACAAAATTTAAATAACATAACACCTGGGACCGAAATGAAATATGCGAAAGATACAAACCAAAATTAAAAACATACAATCTGCGACCTAGGGACTAAAATGTAACATGCGAAAATTAACAGTTTAATGTCTAAAACAACAAAGATTAAATACGACAATACTTAGGACTAAAATTAGATGCGGGTAAAATAAATAGACAAAACTATAAACATGCAAATGTTGATTTATGGACTAAAACGAACATGCAACAATTCAGAAGTTAAATGTCTCAAATAACAAAAGCTAAATAACATAATATTTGGGACTGAAATTAAATACGCATAACAAAAGATACAAAATTGGAAACATGAAAACATTCGGTTTTGGGGACCAAAATGAAAATAAACACCAAAACTAGAGGGACTAAACGACACTTTTACCCTAAGGACTTGGTGGCTAAAAGCTAATTAACCCTAAATTTTTAATATATATCCAACCTTAAAATAATAAACCTAACCTAACTCTAAACTAAACACACACAGCCGCAATGCTCTCTTCTTCTCCCTCTCTCTGTGCCGATCTCTCTACCCATTTCCCATCCAACTTCTTCTTCAACTTCTCTCCCTCAAAACGAACGACTGCCATGGCCACCACTCGCAGTTGGCTCCGATGAGGAGCCAAAACTCCTTTCTCTAATACTCTCATAACTCTCAACCTGCTTATCCGTTTAGCCCCTACAACCGAGTGCCTAGAAGCCCCAAAACCAACGACTAACATGACCAAGGCCCTGACTAAGATTGAGACAACCCCAAAAGACCCAAAACAGATTGAGCCAGCCTCCCCCTTCTATTCTAACTCCTCGATCGAGACTCAAAGGAGCCACGACTGTCGTACGTCGACGCCGTTTCTTCTCCGACCACCAAATGACGAGGATCGACTAAGATAACCAAGCTAAGCCTCACTTGCTTTTCTATTTCTATTCGTTTTAGTTTTCAATGGGAAAAAGGAAAAAGCAAAATGGTTACTGGGTTTTGTTAGAAGCTAAATATAGAAAATACCTTTGAGAATATTTGAAAAAAGCGCTGCCCCATGTTTTTTCTTAAGATTGTTTCTTGCGAAAATGGGTGAAGAACCCCCACGATTACATTGCTTTTGGAAATAAAAAAAACCAAGGATGGAGAGTAGAAGCCTCCTTTTTACAAAATGTTTTCCCTTGTCTTCTTTTCTTCCCTACTATTTGTGAACCCCTCCCCTGCTCCAATGTTCTTTGCTTGTTCTCCAATTGATGAATGACCCCTCTGCGCGAAATGGTTACCTATGTTCCCAATGGTCCTTGATTCTGGTTGTAGATAATCGTTCCCCCCATTCTTCCTGACTGAGAGCCCCCTGTTGTGTTTTTATGTTTATTATCGTGAACCTCCTCTTGTCTCAGTTCTCTCTATCTGGGTTTGTGTATTGCAGGGCATGGACAGTGGTGATGTCGATGGTGTTGTCGGGCATGGGCGACGAACCTTGGTCTGCTCGATGTTGTCGGCGTGGTGCTCAAGGCTGAAGTTTGATCCTTCACGTGGAGACACTTGGGTATTGTGGAGCATGGGCACGAGAATGTGGGGAGCTGAGCTGGAGCTGCTGCACATCGTGGGGCTTCACGTAAGGAGTATCTCTAATTGAGTATTGGACCGGGTCTTGATGTAATTATTGATGGGCTTTGTTTGTTGGGTCTCGGGTATATTGAGTCTTGTTTGGGCTCAATCGAGTTTAGACACTTAATTTTGAATTTGGGATTGCCTTTTAATTTATACCTCAATTTCCAAAAAGAAATGTATACGATATCAATCCAATTAAGCACCAAAGTTTCCAACTGCAAGCTTTCACGACTCATCGCTTGAATTCATTCCCCATCGAGCACAAACAACTTCAAATTAATTATTGGTCATCTCCAGGGAATTTAAAAGGCCCAGACAAAATTGGGGTATTACAACTAAAAAATTGAAATAAGTTTAATCAAAATTAAAATATATTACAAGTTGTAATATGATAAATAAATATAAAAAAAATATATTTATAGAGTATAAAAAATCAGAACACTTTCATCCCAAAAGTCGGAAATTGCATCTCGTAAGTCAAAGTCTACTGGTATTCCTAGACCAATATTTTGAGTTCATAAATTGAAAACAAATTTTTTTTCTTCAAAGTCTCTTGACAACTATTTTTCTTTCAAGATTTTCGTCATGTTCTTCTTGAGAGTGTCCGTAAAATATTGTGTTTCAATGATTTGAAGTGTTCTTGTTAACTATCTAGGTTGCTTAGGTTGAACGTATTTAATGTGTTATATATTTTCATCGAGGAGCAGGTTTTGCTAATAATTGGCTTTCCTAGGAAGGATTGCATCATATCCAACCAATACGTTTTAATTAAGTTATGTATGTCGCATCCAATACCTAGTCAAATATGTTGCTAGATGAAAATATCTGACCTACTAACGATATTTCATGCTGACTTTTGAAGAAAAATATTTGTTCTTTGACCTATACGTTTCAAATTGTATTCAATGAATATCAATAGTCTCATGCTGACAACGTCAATCCAAGAAATTTATGAGAAAAGCTTTAATTTTTGAAATACTATATATATATATATAATATTCTTATATTCATCATTTTATAACTTCTAGAATTTTTAAATATTTTAATTTAAATATTTTTAAAAAAATTTGAAGATATAATTTTTTAATTAATTTATTTTTTTGATTATTTTCGAATATTTTATCATTTTATAATATTTTTAATAATTTGTAATTTTTCACTTCAAGATTAAATAATCCCTTGATCTTTCTAAAAAATTAATTATTTCCTAAATTTTTCTAAAACAATCAATTTAGTGCATTTGCTACAATATTATTCACAGGTGATAAGAACATCAAAACTTTGAACTTCCACGTCATCACCTTTTATCGCATTGTCAGTACCAAAAAGATTAGAAAATTTTTCTATTGATTAAAAGAATACGCTAAAAAACTTTACGGATTTAAGCACTTTATAATGTGAAAAAAGTTTTCATAGACTATAAATATTTTTCTGAAAAGTTCAAGTATGTTTTGAACCATTAAGAATTATATAAAACAAAGGAAACAAAGAAATGTCATGAATAAAATAAAACACTCTATTGAAGTTTATTCAACTGTATGGAAATGTTTTAACGGTAAATTAAATTAAATCGTAATAAAGAATTTGCCATAAATGCTTTTTATGTCAATCTAATAAATATAGAATTTTTCGATTGTGAAAACAAGAACAAGATTAACTTGCAATGTATTTGTGAAGTATTCGAAAATATATTCAAAGTTGGAATGGTCACGAATGAATGTTGTCATCAACTTGTTAATCTGGGCCAGGCATGTCTATGAAGTTTGGGTGAAGAGAACTCTTCAAAAACCTCTGTTTCAAAACAATAACACGTCAGTAATAATGTCTAAGAGTGCACAAATATGGAACAAGTGCACTTTAGTTGCTTCTAATTCGCCCAATATTTGATTAGTTTGATATTGATTTGGTGATCTAAACTTTTCTTCGAATTTATTAATAAATTGCAGTAACAAAATACTTGACATTGGTTGGAAATAGTAATATCTAAATATGATATATTTTATAACTTAGATGTTATTGAATATTTGAAATTATGACCTATTTGCTAGTTAATCTTATTGTCAAAGATGACTACTCAGACTTATAAGTTTGGTGCTAAAATTATTTTATTATAAATTATAATTTTATTTTATTTATTTTCAAATTAAATTATTTTCTTGAAGAGTTGCTACCTAAATGATTGTTTCAATAAACCATCTTTGAATATTGTTGTTTTGATGGCGTGGTCCACAATTGTTACATTGTAGTTCATGAGATTTACATGGTTGTCATGTGTGAATGATCATGTGAGAAAGGTGCATAATTGATTCTTATAAAAAGTTAAATATCTTATATCATCTTTAAAAAAAACTAAAACTACTAAAAAATTGAAATAAGATTAATCAAAATTAAAATAGATTACAAGTTGTAATATGATAAATAAATATAAAAATATATATTTATAGAGTATAAAATATTAGAACACTTTCATCCCAAAAGTCATAAATTGCATCTCGTAAGTCAAAGTCTACTGGAATTCCTAGACCAATATTTTGAGTTCATAAATTGAAAACAAATTTTTTTCTTCAAAGTCTCTTGACAACTATTTTTCTTTCAAGATTTTCGTCATGTTCTTCTTGAGAGTGTCCGTAAAATATTGTGTTTCAATGATTTGAAGTGTTCTTGTTAACTATCTAGGTTGCTTAGGTTGAACGTATTTAATGTGTTATATATTTTCATCGAGGAGCAGGTTTTGCTAATAATTGGCTTTCCTAGGAAGGATTGCATCATATCCAACCAATACGTTTTAATTAAGTTATGTCTGTCGCATCCAATACCTAGTCAAATATGTTGCTAGATGAAAATATCTGACCTACTAACGATGTTTCATGCTGACTTTTGAAGAAAAATATTTGTTCTTTGACCTATACGTTTCAAACTGTATTCAATGAATATCAATAGTCTCATGCTGACAACGTCAATCCAAGAAATTTATGAGAAAAGCTTTAATTTTTGAAATACTATATATATAATATTCTTATATTCATCATTTTATAAATTCTAGAATTTTTAAATTTTTTAATTTAAATTTTTTTTAAAAAAATTTGAAGATATAATTTTTTTTAATTAATTTATTTTTTTGATTATTTTTGAATATTTTATCATTTTATAATATTTTTAATAATTTGTAATTTTTCACTTCAAGATTAAATAATCCCTTGATCTTTCTAAAAAATTAATTATTTCCTAAATTTTTCTAAAACAATCAATTTAGTGCATTTGCTACAACATTATTCACAGGTGATAAGAACATCAAAACTTTGAACTTCCACGTCATCACCTTTTATCGCATTGTCAGTACCAAAAAGATTAGAAAATTTTTCTATTGATTAAAAGAATACGCTAAAAAACTTTACGGATT
Organism: Hibiscus syriacus; assembly: GCF_006381635.1. NCBI lineage: Eukaryota > Viridiplantae > Streptophyta > Magnoliopsida > Malvales > Malvaceae > Hibiscus > Hibiscus syriacus. The sequence goes on along the minus strand of NW_024062808.1, from coordinate 5,347,187 downwards.
TAAGCACTTATTAATGTGCAAAAAGTTTTCATAGACTATAATTATTTTTCTGAAAAGTTCAAGTATGTTTTGAACCATTAAGAATTATATAAAACAAAGGAAACAAAGAAATGTCATGAATAAAATAAAACACTCTATTGAAGTTTATTCAACTGTATGGAAATGTTTTAACGGTAAATTAAATTAAATCGTAATAAAGAATTTGCCATAAATGCTTTTTATGTCAATCTAATAAATATAGAATTTTTCGATTGTGAAAACTAGAACAAGATTAACTTGCAATGTATTTGTGAAGTATTCGAAAATATATTCAAAGTTGGAACGGTCACGAATGAATGTTGTCATCAATTTGTTAATCTGGGCCAGGCATGTCAATGAAGTTTGGGTGAAGAGAACTCTTCAAAAACCTCTGTTTCAAAACATTAACACGTCAGTAATAATGTCTAAGAGTGCACAAATATGGAACAAGTGCACTTTAGTTGCTTCTAATTCGCCCAATATTTGATTAGTTTGATATTGATTTGGTGATCTAAACTTTTCTTCGAATTTATTAATAAATTGCAGTAACAAAATACTTGACATTGGTTGGAAATATTAATATCTAAATTTGGAGTTAAATAATAAAACCTTTTGACCGACAAATTTTTTTTAAAAGAAATTATACTATCGTGAAATTATTTTGTTTTTTCTTTAAATCTGAGCATTATCATAGGCATTTCTTCAGATTTCCTCAAGTTCTTGAATTTGTAATTTCCGAACTTCACCAAATGCATCCATGTCCATGTTACATTGTTTAACGGCCCAATAAGCCCAATGTTCTAACTCGACCGGTAAATGGCATGGTTTACCGAAAACAAGTCGGTATGGTGACATCCCAAAGGGACCTTTATAAGCAGTTCGATATGCCCAAAGTGCATCGGTTCATTTTAAACTCCAATCCTTTTGGTCCGGTTTAACAATTTTCTCAAGAATTGTTTTAATTTCTCGATTTGATACATCTGCATGTCCATTTGTTTGTGGATGGTAAGCAGTAGCAATTCTTTGAGTTACTCCAAATTTCTTCATTACAGACTCGATTACTCGATTGATGAAATGCGTTCCTCTGTCGCTTATTATAGCCCGTGGCGTGCCTAACCTGGAAAAAATATTTTCCAAAAAATTAACTGTAGTTTTAGCATCATTATTCTGAGTAACTTTAGCTTCCACCCATTTAGAAACATAATCCACAGCTAAAATAATATAAGTATTTCCAAATGATGAAGTAAAAGGACCCATATAGTCGATTCCCCAAACATCAAAAATTTCACAAACTTGTATAGAATTAAGCGGCATTTCATTCCTACGGCTTAAATTACCTGTACGTTGACATCTTTCACAAGTTTTACAAAATATATAAGAATCCCGAAAGATGTTAGGCCAATAGAAACCGCATTCAAGAATTTTATGAGTTATACATTTTGGCCCAAAATGACCACCACAAGAGTAACAATGACAAAATTGTAAAATTGAGTTTACCTCACTTTCGGCAATACATCATCGAATTACCTGATCCAAGCAGTGCTTCCATAGATAAGGATCGTCCCAAATGTAGTGTCGGGATTCTCGCTTAGTTCGATTGATTTCAGGTCTCGTCAAATCTAATTGTAACTTACCTGAGGCCAAATAATTAACCAAGTCTGCAAACCATGGAGTTATTCTTTACGCTACCATCAGTTTTTCTTCAGGAAATTCTTCTCTATGTGGTGGTTCGGATGTGGAATGGGGAATTCGACTAAAGTGATATGCTACCAGATTTTCGCATCCTTTTTTGTATTTAATTTCCAAGTTAAATTCCTGTAAAAGCAGGATCCACCGGATAAGACTTGGTTTTTCTTCCTTTTTGCTCATCAAATACGTTATAGCTGCATGATCAGAAAAAACAGTAATTTTAGTACCTAGCAAATAGGATCTAAATTTTTCTAAAGCAAAAATTATAGTAAAAAGTTTTTTTCCGTTGTCGAATAATTTTTCTGAGCCGAGTCCAAAGTTCGGGATGCGTAGGCTATGACATGTGGCTCTTTCCCTATTTTTTGGCCGAGAACGACTCCAACGCTAGTGTTCGATGCGTCACACATAAGTTCAAAGGGATGATTCCAATCTGGCGGCTGAACAATTGGAGATGAAATAAGCTTTTCCTTTAATGAATCGAAAGACTCTTTGCATTTTGAATTAAAGTCAAAGTCTTGATCTTTTTGAAGTAGATTGCATAAAGGTTGTGCTACCTTCAAAAAGTCCTTAATAAACCTGCGGTAAAATCCTGCATGGCCAAGAAAAGAACGAATTTGCCTCACAGTTGTGGAGTAAGGAAGCGAGCGTATAACATCTATTTTAGCTTTATCAACCGAAATCCCTTTTGAGGAAACAATATGACCTAAAATTAACCCTTTATCAACCATAAAATGAAATTTTTCATAATTCAAAACAAGGTTATATTCTAAGCATCTTTTAAGCACATTAATTAAATTATCAAGACATTCATTAAAAGAGTTACCATAAACCGTGAAGTCATCCATAAAGACTTCGATGCCCTTCTCCACATAGTCAGAAAATATACTTAGCATGCATCTTTGGAATGTGGCTGGTGCGTTACTAAGACCAAAGGGCATTCGTCTATATGCAAATGTACCGAAGGGACAAGTAAAAGTCATTTTTTCTTGATCCTCTGGCGCCACTGTGATTTGGAAAAAACCTGAAAAAACCATCAAGACAACAATAATGAGTTTTCCCAGCTAATCTTTCAATCATTTGATCTATAAAAGGAAGAGGAAAATGATCTTTTCGAGTAAGAGAGATCAACTTCCTGTAATGAATACAAACTTGCCATCCATTTTGAACTCTCTCAAGAATTGTTTTAATTTCTCGATTTGATACTTCTGCCTGTCCATTTGTTTATGGATGGTAAGCGGTAGCAATTCTTTGAGTTACTTCAAATTTCTTCATTAGCGACTCGATTACTTGGTTGATGAAATGCGTTCCTCTGTCGCTTATTATAGCCCGTGGCGTGCCTAACATGGAAAAAATATTTTCCAAAAAATTAACAGTAGTTTTAGCATCATTATTCTGAGTGGCTTTAGCTTCCACCCATTTAAAAACATAATCCACAGCTAAAATAATATAAGTATTTCCAAATGACGAAGTAAAAGGACCCATATAGTCGATTCCCCAAACATCAAAAATTTCACAAACATGTATAGAATTAAGCGGTATTTCATTCCTACGGCTTAAATTACCTGTACGTTGACATCTTTCATGAGTTTTACAAAATATATAAGAATCCCAAAAGATGTTAGGCCAATAGAAACCGCATTCAAGAATTTTATGAGTTATACATTTTGGCCCAAAATGACCACCGCAAGAGTAACAATGACAAAATTGTAAAATTGAGTTTACCTCACTTTCGGAAATACATCATCGAATTACATGATCCAAGCAGTGCTTCCATAGATAAGGATCGTCCCAAATGTAGTATCGGGATTCTCGCTTAGTTCGATTGATTTCAGCTCTCGTCAAATCTAATTGTAACTTACCTGAGGCCAAATAATTAACCAAGTCTGCAAACCATGGAGTTATGATTTAGATTACCATCAGTTTTTCTTCAGGAAATTATTCTCTATGTGGTGGTTCGGATGTGGAATGGGGAATTCGACTCAAGTGATCTGCTACCAGATTTTCGCATCCCTTTTTGTATTTAATTTCGAAGTTAAATTCCTGTAAAAGCAGGATCCACCGGATAAGAATTGGTTTTTCTTCCTTTTTGCTCATCAAATACGTTATAGTTGCATGATCAGAAAAAACAGTAATTTTAGTACCAAGCAAATAGGATCTAAATTTTTCTAAAGCAAAAATTATAGTAAAAAGTTTTTTTCCGTGTCGAATAATTTTTCTGAGCCGAGTCCAAAGTTCGGGACGCGTAGGCTATGACATGTGGCTCTTTCCCTATTTTTTGGCCGAGAACGACTCCAACGCTAGTGTTCGATGGGTCACACATAAGTTCAAAGGGATGATTTCAATCTGGCGGCTGAACAATTGGAGATGAAATAAGCTTTTCATTTATTGAATCGAAAGACTCTCTGCATTTTGAATTAAAGTCAAAGTCTTGATCTTTTTGAAGTAGATTGCATAAAGGTTGTGCTACCTTCAAAAAGTCCTTAATAAACTTGTGGTAAAATCCTGCATGGCCAAGAAAAGAACGAATTTCCCTCACAGTTGTGGAGTAAGGAAGTGAGCGTATAACATCTATTTTAGCTTTATCAACCGCAATCCCTTTTGAGGAAACAATATGACCTAAAATTAACCCTTTATCAACCATAAAATGAAAATTTTCATAATTCAAAACAAGGTTATATTCTAAGCATCTTTTAAGCACATTAGTTAAATTATCAAAACATTCATTAAAAGAGTTACCATAAACCGTGAAGTCATCCATAAAGACTTCGATGCCCTTCTCCACATAGTCAGAAAATATACTTAGCATGCATCTTTGGAAGGTGGCTGGTGCGTTACAAAGACCAAAGGGCATTCGTCTATATGCAAATGTACCGAAGGGACAAGTAAAAGTCATTTTTTCTTGATCCTCTGGCGCCACTGTGATTTGGAAAAAACCTGAAAAAAACCATCAAGACAACAATAATGAGTTTTCCCAGCTAATCTTTCAATCATTTGATCTATAAAAGGAAGAGGAAAATGATCTTTTCGAGTAAGAGAGATCAACTTCCTGTAATCAATACAAACTCGCCATCCATTTTGAACTCTCTCAAGAATTGTTTTAATTTCTCGATTTGATACTTCTGCCTGTCCATTTGTTTATGGATGGTAAGCGGTAGCAATTCTTTGAGTTACTCCAAATTTCTTCATTACAGACTCGATTACTCGGTTGATGAAATGCGTTCCTCTGTCGCTTATTATAGCCCGTGGCGTGCCTAACCTGGAAAAAATATTTTCCAAAAAATTAACTGTAGTTTTAGCATCAATATTCTGAGTGGCTTTAGCTTTCACCCATTTAGAAACATAATCCACATCTAAAATAATATAAGTATTTCCAAATGACGAAGTAAAAGGACCCATATAGTCGATTCCCCAAACATCAAAAATTTCACAAACTTGTATAGAATTAAGCGGCATTTCATTCCTACGGCTTAAATTACCTGTACGTTGACATCTTTCATGAGTTTTACAAAATATATAAGAATCTCGAAAGATGTTAGGCCAATAGAAACCGTATTCAAGAATTTTATGAGTTATACATTTTGGCCCAAAATGACCACCGCAAGAGTAACAATGACAAAATTGTAAAATTGAGTTTACCTCACTTTTGGCAATACATCGTTGAATTACCTGATCCAAGCAGTGCTTCCATAGATAAGGATCATCCCAAATATAGTATCAGGATTCTCGCTTAGTTCGATTGATTTCAGCTCTCGTCAAATCTAATGGTAACTTACCTGAGGCCAAATAATTAACCATGGAGTTATGCTTTACGTTACCATCAGTTTTTCTTTAGGAAATTCTTCTCTATGTGGTGGTTCGGATGTGGAATGGGGAATTAGACTCAAGTGATCTTCTACCAGATTTTTGCATCCCTTTTCGTCTTTAATTTCCAAGTTAAATTCCTGTAAAAGCAGGATCCACCGGATAAGACTTGGTTTTTCTTCCTTTTTGCTCATCAAATACCTTATAGCTGCATGATCAGAAAAAATAGTAATTTTAGTACCAAGCAAATAGGATCTAAATTTTTCTAAAGCAAAAATTATAGTAAAAAGTTCTTTTTCCGTTGTCGAATAATTTTTCTGAGCCGAGTCCAAAGTTCGGGACACGTAGGCTATGACATGTGGCTCTTTCCCTATTTTTTTGGCCGAGAACGACTCCAACGGTAGTGTTCAATGCGTCACACATAAGTTCAAAGGGATGATTCCAATCTGGCGGCTGAACAATTGGAGTTGAAATAAGCTTTTCCTTTAATGAATCGAAAGACTCTTTGCATTTTGAATTAAAGTCAAAGCCTTGATCATTTTGAAGTAGATTGCATAAAGGTTGTGCTACTTTCGAAAAGTCCTGAATAAACCTGCGGTAAAATCCTGCATGGCCAAGAAAAGAACGAATTTTCCTCACAGTTGTGGGGTAAGGAAGTGAGCGTATAACATCTATTTTAGCTTTATCAACCGTAATCCCTTTTGAGGAAACAATATGACCTAAAATTAACCCTTTCTCAACCATAAAATAAAATTTTTCATAATTCAAAACAAGGTTATATTCTAAACATCTTTTAAGCACATTAGTTAAATTATCAAGACATTCATTAAAAGAGTTACCATAAACTGTGAAGTCATCCATAAAGACTTCGATGCCCTTCTCCACATAGGCAAAAAATATACTTAGCATGCATCTTTGAAAGGTGGCTGGTGTGTTAGAAAGACCAAAGGGCATTCGTCTATATGAAAATGTACCGAAGGGATAAGTAAAAGTCATTTTTTCTTGATCCTCTGGCGCCACTGGGATTTGGAAAAAACCTGAAAAAAACCATCAAGACAACAATAATGAGTTTTCCCAGCTAATCTTTCAATCATCTGATCTATAAAAGGAAGAGGAAAATGATCTTTTCGAGTATGAGAGATCAACTTCCTGTAATCAATACAAACTCGCCATCCATTTTGAACTCTTGTTGGCACTAACTCCCCTTCTTGATTTTCGACCACTGTGACTCTCGTTTTCTTGGGAACCACATGAATCAGACTTACCCAATTACTATCCGAAATTGGATAGATTACGTCTGCGTCAAGGAGTTTCTGAATTTCTTTCTTTACTACTTCCATCATCAGTGGATTTAATAGACGTTGTCCTTCACGTGATGGCTTTGCTCCTTCTTCGACTTTGATCTTATGCATGCAAGTCGAGGGACTTAATCCTTTAATGTTGGCAATGGTCCATCCTATGGCTTCTTTGTGAGAGCGCAATATCGCTACCAAAGCTTCCTCTTCTCTGTTGGATAATTTACTTGAGATGATCACTGGTAAAGTTTCATTTTTACCCAAAATAACATATTTCAAATGCTCCGGTAATTGCTTTAATTCTACCTCATGCGCCTACAAAACAGAGTATAAAATTTTAGTTTTAGAGGAATATAAAGATAAATAAAAATTGATTTAATTAATATTTTCAAACTCCCTTTCTTCATCTTCGTGGAAAATTCAAGATCCTTAAAAAGATCATAAGAAAAATTAGATTTAATATATTCATCAATTAAAAGATCTATAATATCAACAAAATTAATTCTTTCAACATGATCAGGGCATTTCATTGCTTTGTAAACATCAAATTTAACGATCTCACCATCAAATTCCATTGTTAGTATACCACTTCTAACATCGATCTTTGTATGTGCTGTGCTTAAGAAGGGTCGGCCTAAGAGTACCTCGGAATAAGAATCCGACCTATCATGTTCCATGTCAATGACATAGAAATCTGCAGGAAGAAATAATACATCGACCTTTACCAAGACGTTTTTCATTACTCCCACTGGATATATCACAGATCGATCAGCCAACTATATGGTTATTCCTGTTTCCTTCGAAGGCTTGTTAGTAATCATTTTATGTATAGAAAATGGCATAACATTAATTGAAGCTCCTAAGTCACACATTGCACGTTTAATTTTGAAATTACCTATTTTGCAAGGTATAGCGAACATACCTTGATCCTTCATCTTTGGTGGGAGTTTTCATTGAAAAATTACAAAAACATGTTCTCCAAAATTTACCTTTTCGTGTCCCATTAATTTCCTTTTTATAATGCAAAGTTCTTTTAAAAATCGAGCATACATTGGTACTTGTCGAATTACTTCAAGAAGAGGTATGTTAACTTGAACTTTTTGGAAAACCTCTAAGATCTCATTTTCTTCAGCTCTTTTATCACGCTTCATCAACCTTGATGGGAAGGGTGGTGGCGTGATTTCATGAGAAGAAAGAGAAGGATGTGAGTCAGACGTACCTTGTATTTCTGGAGGTGGCGTTTCCTCTTGTTCTTCCTGATGTGTGTCTTTTTCTGCTGGAACTTCGGGTGAGATAAGTTTTCCACTTCTGAGTGTGATGGCACTAACATTCTCTCTTGGATTTAATTCCGTTTGAGAAGGTAGTTTTCCTTGTGATTCCAATTTTCCCATAGTTTGAGCTAGTCGGCTTACTTGATTATCTAACTCTTGAAGATGTGTTTCGGTTCGGTTTTGGAATTTTTATTGGGATGCAATGTATTTTTCTTGTGCCATTGCTAACTTTCCTATGAGTTCCTCCAATGATGAGTTTTGCATTTTTTTGTTGAGGAGGAGGCCTTTATTGATAAGTTGGTCTCTGATTTGTCGTATAGCTGAAGTTTGGGTGGTCTCGCCATCCTGGATTGTAAGTATTATTGTATGGGTTTTATTGTCTTTGTGGATGACCTGGAAAGTTCCATACTACATTGATTTCTACATTGCCTCTTTCTTGTATTAGCGGGCAGCAATCCGTCAGATGGTCTAGCTTTGTGCATATCCCACATACTCTTGTTGCTCTAGATTTTCCTGCAACAAGTGAATTAACTACTTCAGTTAATTTATCTAACTCATTTTCAAGGGAAAATGTACTTATCTCGTGAACCCATCGGCTGTGTTCACTCGAAAACTGTTGGGAGTTGGCTCCCATGGTTGAAATCAATTCCCTTGTTGTTATTGGGGTCATGTTAACTAATGCTCCTCCACTGGCGGCATCCTCCATTTTCATCTCCATTGGTAAAAGACCTTCATAAAAGTATTGAAGTAACGTTTGCTTACTTAATTCGTGTTGCGGGCAACGTGCACAAAGCTTTTTAAATCGCTCCCAATAGTCATAAAGACTTTCTTCGCTCTTTTGCTGAATGGAAAGAATGCTCATTTGCAACTCGCTTGCTTTAGCCGCTAGAAAGAACCTATCAAGAAAAATTCGATTCATGTCAGCCCATGAATTAACTAAATTTGGAGGTAAATAAAATAACCAATCTTTAGCCAAGTCAGATAAAGAGAAAGGGAAAGCTCTTAATTTAATTTGATCCTCGGTAACTCCCTGTGTTTCATGCTAGTGCAAACCATATGGAATTCCAACAAGTGTTTGTATGGATCTTCAGTGGGAAAGCCGTGGAAAGTGGGAAGAAGATGAATGAGTCATGTTTTTAATTGAAACAGAGTCCCGTCACTAGGAAAATTAATGCATAATGGCGTCTGAGTGACAGGAGCTGTGCCTAACTCTCAGATCGTTTGTTCTTCTTCTGCCATCAGGATGTTGTATGCATCTGCTTCAGAGTCTGTCTCTGGAATTGATTCTGCTTCTGAACTTTGCTCTTGTTCTTCTTGTCTTTTTCTCTTTTCTCAAAGCGTTTGTGCGTGGATTCTTCGTGCTCGTGTTTCGATCTTTGGATCTAGATCTATTAATTCACCTGGGTTAGTTCTGGTCATAAATAAAAAACTAGAAAAATAAATCAATACTTGTCGCTAGTCCCTGGCAACAGTGCCAATTTGATAATCGTCGTTTTGCTATCAAAATAATTCCTGGCTTCTTAATAAATAAAAATGAAAATGTAGTATAGAGAAGCAGGGTCGATCCACAAGGGCTGTGGTGTTTCTAATTTAATAAAACTCTTTCTTGATTTTAGAAAAAGATTGAATTCCATATGAAGTTGAAAAGATATATTAAAATAAAAAAAGAAAAATAATATAATAATAAATATTAATAGTAATAAATATAAAAGGGGGATTTTTTTAAAAGTTGTGGTTAAAATAAAAAAAAAGTATTAAATAAACAAATTAAATAAATTAAGATAAAGAGAAACTTATTGTGAAGGCAACCTCAGACTTCAACTTTGCCTCAAATTCCTCAGATCATCGAAACAAATTTTTACTTTAAGATTCACGTAAGCTTACAAGAACAATTCTTCGCTGCCAACTCGGATTGTGTCGTTTCAACAACAACTTATTCCGATCTCAGTTTCCTCTTAGCAAATAATTTTGCTAAGTGTGTTCTTGGGAAGTTGAATATGCTTCAATAAGCAAATCATTCTTCGAACATTAACCATAACAATATCCGGACCAATGTCGAAATAGTTTTGATTTGAAAAGTAAGCTTCAGAAAACAGAGACAAAAACCGAAGCGATTTAAGTACCATACAATTCTCACGTTTGGAATTGAGCCTTCGCTTTAGTCTTCGGCTTGAAAGAAAATTAGCTAAGCATAACCAAATTCATACTTAGCATAATAGAAAAGTATACGAAAAATAGAGAGAAAGCTAGAGAGAAAAAGAAGATTTAATTCTCTAATGAGAGAGATATGTTACTAAGCTCATCCTTAGAGGGTATTTATAGCCTTCAAAATCCTAAAAACAAGCTAAAACATCTTAAATCCTAATTAAAACACTTAAAACTATTTAAACTAAAATACCAAAAAAATAATAATATAATAATCTAAATCCTAATTAAAATACTAAAACCTATTTAAACTAAAATACAAAGATAAAGATAAAATATAAAAAAAATATTCTAAAAGTTAATTAAAATACTAAAAACCTATTTAAACTAAAATACAAAGATAAATATAATGTTTAAAATATTATGCTAAATTTGAGTTTAATCCAAATCCGAATTCTAGTCAGCTTTGATTCCGAAAAAAAAAATCTGCAGAATTGTGTCCTTTTTGTACAATTTCCATAATCTTACGTCATGTACAGAAAATGAATTAAAATGAACAAATAAGCCACAAAAATCAATGATTAAAGAGTAATTTAAAAGTAAAATATTAACTAAATTAAGCACATATCATTATGCCAATCTAATAAATATAGTATAAATGCTATTAATATATCTCAAAACTTTAATTTCATGTGACCTCCGTTATGGTAGTCTATAAATGATCAATTTTGTTTCAAAGAATTGTTGCAGCAACAACAAGGTTTTCTGCCAACCAAAGTAATAAAACTCCATACCCCCTAAGGATTCAATGGGAAGTTTGAATGTTTACGTTTCTATAGCAACTATTGTTATTTTTCCAAGTGGAACTATAATTGCTCAAGAATTTTTTGATTGTGAAAACCAGAACAAGATGAACTTGCTATGTATTTGTGAAGTATTCAACAATATATTCAAATTTGGAACGGTCACGAATGAATGTTGTCATCAACTTGTTAATCTGGGCCAGGCATGTCATGAAGCTTGGGTGAAGAGAACTCTTCAAAAACCTTTTTTTCAAAACAATGACACTTCAGTAATAATGTCTAAGAGTGAACAAATATGGAACAAGTGCACTTTAGTTGCTTCTATTTCACTCAATCCTTGAGGAGTTCGATATTGATTTCGTGATCTAAAGTTTGCTTCGAATTTATTAATAAATTGCAGTAACAAAATACTTGACATTGGTTGGAAATATTAATATCTAATTAAGATATTTTTTTATAACTTAGATGTTATTGAATATTTGAAATTATGATCTATTTGCTAGTTAATCTTATTGCCAAAGATGACTACTCAGACTTATAAGTTTGGTGGTTAAATTATTTTATTATAAATTATAATTTTATTTTATTTATTTTTCAAAATAATTTATTTTCTTGAAGAGTTGCTACCTAAATGATTGTTTCAGGAAACGATCTTTGAATATTGTTGTTTTGAGGGCATGGTCCACAATTTTTACATGGTAGTTCATGAGATTTACATGGTTGTCATGTGTGAATGATCATGTGAGAAAGGCGCATAATTGATTCTTATAAACAGTTAAATATTTTATATCATCTTTAAAAAAACTAAAACTACTAAAAAATTGAAATAAGATTAATCAAAATTAAAATATATTACAAGTTGTAATATGATAAATAAATATAAATAAATATATTTATAGCGTATAAAAATCAAAATACTTTCATCCCAAAAGTCATCAATTGCATCTCATAAGTCAAAATCTACTGGTATTCCTAGACCAATATTTTGAGTTCATAAATTGAAAACAAATATTTTTCTTCAAAATCTATTGACAACTATTTTTCTTTCAAGATTTTCATCATGTTCTTCTTGAGAGTGTCCGTAAAATATTTTGTTTCAATGATTTGAAGAGTTCTTGTCAACTATCAAGGTTGCTAAGGTTGAACGTATTTAATGTGTTATATATTTTCATCGAGGAGCATATTTTGCTAATAAATTGGCTTGCCGAGAAGGGATTGCGTCATATCCAACCAATACGTTTTAATTAAGTTATGTTTGTCGCATCCAATACCTAGTCAAATATGTTGCTAGATGAAAATATCTGACCTACTAACGATGTTTCATTTTGACTTTTGAAGAAAAATATTTGTTCTTTAACCTATATGTCTCAAAACGTATTCAATGAATATTAATAGTCTCACGCTTTTAATATTTGAAATACCATATATATATATATAATATTCTTAAATTCCTCATTTATTATCTTCTACTATTTTTAAATTTTTTAATATAAAATTTTAAAAAAAATTATGCTATAATTTTTGTAATTAATTTTGAATATTTTATCATTTTATAATATTTTTAATAATTTGTAATTTTTCACTTCAAGATTAACTAATCCCTTGATCTTTCTAAAAAATTAATTATTTCCTATATTTTTCTAAAACAATCAATTTAGTTCATTTGCCACATCGTTATTCACAGGTGATAAGAACATAAAAACTTTGAACTTTTACATCATCATATTTTATCGCATTGTCAGTACCATAAAGATTAGAAAAGGTTTCTATTGATTAAAAGAATAAGCTAAAAAATTTTACGGATTTAAGCAATTAATAATGTGCAAAAGGTTTTCATAGACTATAATTATTTTGCTGAAAAGTTCGAGTACGTTTTGAACCATTAAGAATTATATAAAACAAGGGAAACAAAGAGATGTCATGAATAAAATAAAACACTCTATTGAAGTTTATTCAACTGTATGGAAATGTTTTAACTGTAAATTAAATTAAATCGTAATAAAGAATGCGCCATAAACGCTTTTTATTTCAAACTAATAAATATAGTATAAATGTTATTAATATCTCTCAAAACTTTAATTTCATGTGACCTCCGTTATCGTAGTCTATAAATGACCAATTTTCTTTTCAAAGAATTGTTGCAGCAACAACAAGGTTTTCTGCCAACCAAAGTAATAAAATACCATACCCCTCAAGGCTTCAATGGCAAGTTTGAAAGTTTACCTTTCTATAGTGTCAATACACCTTTTCGTCCTACTAGGATTCAAACTCCTAAAAATAGGATAGAATTTTGCTAGGATTTAAACTCCTAAAAATAGGATAGAGTTCTACTATTATTTAAACTCCTAAAGATATGATCCACAAGCATTATAAATAGTCATTGTAACTCACTATTGTAACACATTCGAAAGAGGATATACGAAATACCAAGCAAAAAATTACAAGCAACTCGTAGCCATTTTTCGAAGCATTTATATTTTGAAAGGTAAAGTTCATACCTTCGCATGTTATTTTTCCTTACCCTTGATGTGTTTTGATTCGAAAGAAAACTGAGAGAAGTGTTTTTGGCCGATGAACGGGGGCGTTTTCGAGATCTATTTTTGTAGATCTAGTCCCCGAGGCTTGTGTTTTTGAAAAACTATTCGGATTTTTATAAACGGGTCGTGTGGATCCGCGTGTTTTATCGTTTTTTTCTTCGATTGACTTTTAATTTTGACCCCTAATTCATTTTTTATTTTAATTTAACCATTATTATTAATATGTATATATATATATATATATATATATTTAATTATATTTAATTTATTTATTTATTATAATTTTTTTTCATTTTTCATTACGTTATATTATATTATTTTCCAATTATTATATACATATTATTATTTTTTATCTATGTTTACCTATTTACTATTTTTTTACTATATTTCTATGATTACTATTTTTTTTAGTTAATATTATATGTAAATTTTTTTTATTTATTTATTATTATTGTTACTATTTAGTATTTTATTATATTATACATATATTTATATATTTTTATATATATTTTTATTTTATTTATACTATTTATTTATTTTCATTATGTTTTTAGTTTCTTTGCTCTTATTATTATTTTTCTTTTTTTAAAAAACACTTTACCTTTTTTATTCTTTTTTGTATATATATTTTTTTTCTTCATTTATTTTATTTTATTCATTTTCATTTTTTTATATTTGTTTCATCCAATTATTTTATGTTTATTATTATTGGTTTCATTTATTTCCTTGATTATTCTTTAATTTTGTTACTTTATTTTATTATTATTATTTTCTTTTAACATCTTATTTTAATTTTTAAGGGTATTTCCGTAAACTCATTAAGGGTAAGTAATTCAGATCAAATTTTACCTTTTAATTTAATTTGCAATTTTCTTAATCAAAGACAACTGGAAATTACGTAGTACCGAAAGGGCGGTTCAAGGGTGCCTGATCCTTCCTTGACCGTAACCGACTCCCGAACCTGACACATCTTTGGAAAGACGCAGATCAGGTAAGAAATAGGGTATCCGATCAACCCATTTGTTTTAAATAAATGATCGGTGGCAACTCCCAATCGACATTTTTCAAGTCGAAACCCAATTTCGTGGCCCAACCGAAAGACGATTACGACAGCTTGGCGACTCCGCTAGGGACACAGGTAAGTGAGTCAGGCTAAGGTAATTTCCAGTTGTCTTTTTAATGAAAAGGGTAAGTTTAAATTTTAAGGTAACATTTCGATCCTTATTACTTACTTTTGATTATATTTTCGAGTAAATAGTTGTACTGACCGTTTTTTAATGATTTCAGCCCTTAAAGATTTTTCATCCAAAGGCTCTATACCCGAGCTCCGAACCCGTTTTAAGTGGGGGTAAAGCAACGCCTTCGTGTGAATTTATTCATCGTATGGGCCTAGCAAGTAACCTTCGGGATTCATATACCTTATGCCTTCGTGTGAATTTATTCTCCGTATTGGCATAAGGGAATGTTTCCTCTCGAGTTTAACTTAGTCCACATAAGCCTGTGATGGGTTTAGGACTAAGGATCTGGTAAGCCCAAGGGGGCACCGACAAGGAGAACTCAAATACCTTTTTTTAGAACCTAAACCCGGAAACTACAATGAGTTAGGGCCCACCCCAAAACCTCGTTTTAAACCCTAGGATGCCAAAATTATTTTCCGCTTTACTTTCTGTTCAAAACATGTGAACTAGAAATTTATGCGGTTAGGACTTATTCAAAATCAACTTGCGGGATAGAGATCATGTCAGGGTAGGAATAATAAGCATGTGGGGTAGGACTTTTATTTTCATGATTGCTTTGATTATTATCTTTACCTTACTAACTCTTTTCATTTTTTTTCATCTCTTTTATTTTATTTCCATCATCTGCATCATTCAAAAGAGGTGTTGATCCACCAAAAAATGTGTTCGTTAACCATAAATAATCTGCATTAATGGACAAAGGTGTTGTAATATAGGAGATTAAAAACCCCGAGGTACGACTACGGTCCGAGAAGACTCAGAAAGAAAAGGGAGACAGTCTTCAAGGAAGTTATGTGTCAGAGCTTGTTAGCTATGCCTCTATCAGTCTAAAACAGAACAATGTGCAAGAACTTCAAGATATCTGGGACAGTTGGAAGAATGATCGAAAACAGAAGTTCAGTCAGCGGTATGGTGACATTACACTTTTGTTTCATGTTAAGACCGGTGAGCCCTTAATCAGAGCCTTGGTTCAATTCTGGAACTCGGGATACAGTTGCTTCACTTTTAACCAAGAGGACATGGTACCTACCATCGAGGAGTATACTACACTATTGCACTATGAAAGCATTAAACTGGAGCGAGACTACATCAAACACATCAAGAGTCAGCCTTTCAAGAACAGACTGGCTAAGATTGCAGGAGTTGATGAAAAGTGAGTGACTGACCGACTCCGAAACAAAGGTAACGGGTAAGGAATTCAGTGGATCCACATAAGGAAACTAATGAATGACCACCCTGATGAATGGAAGACTATAGACCTTCTTTGCACTTGGTCTGTATGGCTTGATCATCTTTCCGAAGATTTTGGGATGCATTGACGCAGTCGTGGTGGAACTGTTTGAGCAACTTCCGAAACGAGTCAACTCAGCACCAACCATCTTAGCCGAGACCTTTCGGTCTCTCAACCATTACCGAAGAGCTGGCGGATGTAGATTCATTGGATGTGTTCAGCTCCTTCAAGTCTAGATTCACAGCCACTTCTGGAAGACTAATTGGGTTGTCTACCACCGATTTAGCACTACGTATTCACATTTGAGAGAGTTCATCACCATGAAATAGCATGAAAAAACTTCAAAAGAGAAGTGGATGAAAGTCTTCACTCATCTATCAAGACCAAGATATTACTTGGAGAGCCCCCTGGTTGTTCCTCAGTGACGTTCTTTTCTAATGTGGGGACTTTGACACTATGACCTTACCTGAACTTTGGGATGCAGTTGGGTATGCTCCATTGTTAGCACTTAGACATTATAGGGCACGCCAGTTTGTCCCAGCAATATGCGGACTAGCTAAATCAGAGTTTGAGTATCACGGTGACAACTATAAGAAGATGATCAAGGAAGCAGTCGATTAATGGAAGAAAGTATTCCGGATGGATGTGGTAGCTGCCAGAAACATGCTTGCTTTGGACTATGTGGAGTGGCGAAGATTGAGGAAAAATGACAATATTTCGGTGCCAGACTGTGAGGTTACCCGGACCATGGAGGAACATCTCAGGCCCGTCCCTTCTGGACTTGAGATAGCCAAAATAGAGTTTGAAGCTGTGAACAATGAACTGGTAAGAGGATAAAGGAACTTGAGGCTGAGCGCTATCAGTGGAATCTAGATGCCGACTCTCAGAAAGATCGAACAGATAAACTAGAAAGAGAATAAAAAAGAGTCTGTTTAGAGCTCGAAGACTTGAGAAAGGGGTATCAAGATAAAGTCAAGAATAACTCCAAGTTAAAAGTGGCTTTTAAATACTGGAATGTGAGAGCTTGGAAGGAACAGATGAAGACTGCCCAGAGGCACTTAGCAGGCAGTCAGCATCAAAACCAATGCTTGAGAATCCGGATGGCTGATCTGGAGAAACAACATGAGAGAGATGGCAAAACAATAGCTGAGTTTGAAGCTATTGTAGATGGGTTCAAGAAGAAAGCAAGCAAGCTTTAGATAGTGCCCTTCGACGGATGTTTACAGTGGTGTTTCCGTTGGGAGCAAGCACAATAAAGGGTGAAGGCCAGAGACGCAGTCATCCGAGACTTCCTGGATCAAGTACAGAAGGTAGCTCGCCATCTACACGGCCTGGCAAGGGAAGCTGGAGTGGTCCAACAAGGCATACAACCAGTGACAAATGAAAACAGAAGACTTGTCAACTTGTTGGAAGCTGTTCGGGGTCTAGAGGATTTAGTCTAAATGTACCTTTGATTGTTTTTATGTCTCTTACAAGATAAAACAGTTTTGTCGAAATAAGGATTATTTATAATAATGGACACTTTTCTGGATCAATGCCTCGAACATTTCATGCATTTTTTTCATTTTGCGTTGTGCATCTACATTTCATTTTTAAGATTTTCATAACCATGAAATTTCTTCATGGAGGATTCGATGAAGTGGTTTTAACCACATGACACCACATGGAAGCAAGATTGTAACATCAAAAGAAAAAACTGAAAACAATACAGTGGGAGCCTGATCAGTTGATCCTGCCAGGATGATCTAAGAAAGAATCTCCATATCCTAAGGACTACGATGTTGAAGCTGTTAGGTGTTACCACATAAGAAGCCCCAAACATTTTTCTGAGAACTATAAGGCGATGAAGCGCAAGATCCAAAACATGATGGATTCAGGGGCATAAACGACCGAAGAAGGGGGCATGGCGGCATATACCATTTGCACTTAGAGGATTGTTTTGTTTAAACTCGTCTCTAATCTTTCATCGTTTGCTTAATCTTTTAAAGGATTGAATTTATGATACTTTCTAAGGTGGAGCAATTGAACAAATTCTAATCTTTAGTTCTTCGATTATTAAATGAATTAAAGATTCTTTTAATTCTTCAAGAATTATAGATTTTTGACATATGGCAAGGTTAGACCTTTTTTATCCTGTCTCAAACCCCAAAACAAAATACCTTGATTTTTTACCCAAAATAACTCATGGTTATTACCAAAAAGACCAAATTTTGACATTACCTCCCTTTGAAATTCTTGAACATTACCTTTATCTTTTTGATACACCCACATCTTTCTTTGAGTCAATAAGATCACACCACTGTCTTTTTTAAACTCAAAAATAACCTTTCTTACCATTAAAACCCTAGGCATTGAGTTGTTCATTTTAACATGAGCATTCTTATAAAGAACCAACTTGGGGCATCTCGCGGGGAGCCTAACATTGAGACATCTGGGAAAAAAAGAAGAAAAATTCATTCGAAATAATTCTATCATGTATTAATTACACTGTTTTCATGAGAATATAATTAATCTTGAAAATCTATCCCCCTGGGGATACCTCTTCTGTGAAGATTTACATGTATGAAATGATGAACGACTTTATTTCTTTATCCCTTCACAACAGGAGAAAAAAATATATCCCTTATGTCCCCTTTTGAGCCTGTAGTATTTTTCTTCTGATTCAACCCTAACCAAGGATCACCCTCCACACTGGGGGGAAAGGTGGAAGAAATAAGCTCACATGAGCGAAGACATTGATTCAGATGAGATACCAAAAGGTGGACCAAATGGAAAGTGCGAAGATCTAATCAAGAACAAAAAAGAAAAGAAGCAAAAAAACAAAAAAAATAAAGAAAAAAGAGAAACAAGAACAAAAATCAAAAAGAAAAATGGACAAAAAACACATGCAAAGATTCCCTAAAGACAAATGGTGCATCAAGCTTCAAACTATGAGATTGATCAAGCACAATCATTCCCGAATCACTGAATCACTTCACTAGAAGATCATAGAGCATTAAGAGAGAGAAACATTTTGAGCAGGATTGAAGACATCATAATGAATTGATCCTTGGTTCAACACCCTGAAACACTTGTTTGAAATGGCACATCAAGCTTCAAACTATGAGATTGATCAAGCACAATCATTCTCGAATCACTTTACTCAAAGATCATAGAGTATTAAGAGAGAGACATTTTGAGCAGGACATGATTGAAGGCATCAGAATGAATTGATCCTTGGTTCAACACCCTGAAACACTTGTTTGGGCCTATTTATCATTTTCTTTCATAACCATGAACCTTGACCTACATTACGTGCCTTAAAAGCCCTTCTAATCATACACGGATTTCTAAACATAAGAGATTATCTTCAGCTTTCATCCCGCCCATCAGGATTAATCTTTGTTTGCAAAAAACAATGTAATTAATGCATGGTAGAGAAAAATAACAAAGGGGGGGTTCAAGACATAAATCCTGAATAACGTCTTGAAACCAAAGGAGGGTTCGAGTTGAAAACCTGAAAAGGCGGCTCGAATATAAAAATTGTGCAACTGAGGCGATTACACAAATTCCTTGATACGGCATCACACAACCCGAGTGTGACCACGAAGGTTGGGAGTCAGAGAACACTTCCAGTAGAGGAGCATGGAAGCTACCCCATCAAACCGTTGAGCATCAAATGCCAAACCTATGAGTATCAAATGCCAAACCTTTGAGCATCAAATGCCAAACCTTTGACCAAACATAATAACCTGAGATTTTTTTTATCCTTTCCTTACTTAACCACTTCCCAAAAATAGCTTTGATCTTGGCACTTGTCAAATAGCTATAATTCATTGAAGGATTAACAGTATAATTAATTCTTTGATATCCGATGAACTCTAGTTTATGATTCATCTCAATTCTAAAACCGTGAAAGTGACAATATTTTCAAAACTTTGGATCAAACATTTTTCAAAACTCTTTTAATTGATATTTTCATAACTTTGAAAATAAAAGAGAAAGAAAAACATTTTTTTCAAACAAGACAGTCTCTCTAGAGTGGATCTTGGTAAATGACATGTGACTTTTAGACACAAAACTCATGCTCAGAATCAATACTGAAGCAAGAAATGAGGAACATTTGGGGTATCTTTGAAGATTCAACATCAAATATTAGGGCATTTTTGGATTCAACATCCTAATGCAAATTATCAGACCTTTTTCAGGAGATAAAATATAACCAATTCATGTTACTTGCATCTTATGCATATATTTTAGAGCATCATATTTATCATTTTCCACATACATAATTTTTTGCAGCTTTTAGAGTCAAGTTTCGACTTCAAGACGAAGGATACTCGATTCAAAAACACCTTTAAAGATTCATGTTGGTTGCTTAACTCAGCAGCACGAAGCTACACTTCGACCAACTCGATAGATTGAAAGTTTCTCTCAAACTCAAACTTTGCTCGAGAGTATATTTCAACTTCACAACGAAGGATATCTAGCTCGAAGCCAAACATCCACGATTTCAAATCCACGACGGAGGATATCGTGCCACTCAAGATAACACAAGTTCAACTTCACAACGAAGGGACCGCTGGTTGTCAACAAACAACTTCTCAATTTCAGATCCAATTTTAACTTCACAACGAAGGATATTGGACTCCAGACAACGCAAGTTCAACTTCACGACGAAGAGGCCGCTGGTTGTCAACAAACAACTTCTCAATTTCATAGCCAATTTCAACTTCACAACGAATGATATTAGACTCCAGACAACGCAAGTTCAACTTCACGACGAAGGGACCGCTAGTTGTCAACAAACAATTTCCCAATTTCAGAGCCAATTTCAACTTCACAGCGAAGGATATTGGACTCAAGACAATGCAAGTTCAACTTAACGACGAAGGGACCGCTGGTTGTCAATAAATAACTTCCCAATTTCAGAGCCAATTTCAACTTCACATCGAAGGATATTGGACTCCAGACAACGCAAGTTCAACTTCACGACGAAGGGACCGCTGGTTGTCAACAAACAATTTCCCAATTTCGAAGCCAATTTCAACTTCACAGCGAAGGATATTGGACTCCATACAACGCAAGTTCAACTTCACGACGAAGGGACCGCTGGTTGTCAACAAACAACTTCTCAATTTCAGAGCCAATTTTAACTTCACAATGAAGGATATTGGACTCCAGACAACACAAGTTCAACTTCACGACGAAGGGACCGATGGTTGTCAACAAACAACTTCCCAATTTCAGAGCCAATTTCAACTTCACAACAAAGGATATTGGACTCGAGACAACACAAGTTCAACTTCACAACGAAGGGACGGCTGGTTGTCAACAAACAATTTCCCGATTCCAGAGCCAATTTCAACTTCACGACGGAGGATATTGGACTCGGAACAATGCTACTTACTTGGATTTTAACTTCACGACTAAGGATATCCAATTCCAGGCTCAACTTCACGACGAAGGGGCCACCCGCGGTTTCAACTTCACGACGAAGGGAATCGTGCACACAAGCATCATCCATCTTTAGATTGGATTTCAACTTCACGACGAGGGATATCCAACTCAAAGAAGGATTATCTGTCAACAAAGACCTTTGAGTTCGACTACGCTAAGCTCCAAGGCACATCATTTACAGCATAACTCAAGGCTAGAAGGGTTATCTTCCATCAAAATTGTCGAGTTTGATTCCATTCAGCTCGATGACACATCAATCGCACTATTTTCCGGTTGCAGTCGAGGTTTTCAAGTCAAGAAGAGGAACTGGGTTAGCCGTGCCTGAGTGACAAGCAACCATTTTCAAGCAGCATAGATTAAGTCAAGAAAAAGCTATCTGTCAATGAAGATTTTTGAGTTCGATTCCGATCCAATGTCTTTAAAACAAGAAGAAGACCGAAGGGCAACGGGAAGCCACGTGCTGATTCAAATTCCGAACTACGGCTTCAATTTCATATCATTTCAAGATGAACTCGACTTCACGACGGAGAAATCATCCGTAACTCAATTCGACAGGGAGTTATTGAAACATCAGAGTCAATTTTCAACTCCATTGAACGAAAAGTGTGCCTTTTAATCTTTGCCCTATCCCCGTTACATGACTATGGGCAAAGAGGGGCAGCTATCAACACACTTTTTCGTTCTACTAGGATTCAAACTCCTAAAAATAGGATAGAATGTTGCTAGGATTCAAACTCCTAAAAATAGGATAGAGTTCTACTATTATTTAAACTCCTAAAGATATGATCCACAAGCATTATAAAAAGTCATTGTAACTCACTATTGTAACACATTCGGAAGAGGATATACGAAATACCAAGCAAAAAATTACAAGCAACTCGTAGCCATTTTTCAAAGCATTTATATTTTGAAAGGTAAAGTTCATACCTTCGCATGTTATTTTTCCTTACCCTTGCTGTGTTTTGATTCGAAAGAAAACTGAGAGAAGTGTTTTTGCCCGATGAACGGGGGCGTTTTCGAGATCTAGTTTTGTAGATCTAGTCCCCGAGGCTTGTGTTTTTGAAAAACTATTCGGATTTTTATAAACGGGTCGTGTGGATCCACGTATTTTATCGTTTTTTTCTTCGATTGACTTTTAATTTTGACTCGTAATTCATTTTTTATTTTAATTTAACCCTTATTATTTATATGTATATATATATATATAATTATATTTAATTTATTTATTTATTATATTTTTTTTCATTTTTCTTTGCGTTATATTATATTATTTTCCTATTATTATATATATATATATATTATTATTTTTTATCTATGTTTATCTATTTACTATGTTTTTTTACTATATTTTCCTAACGTTATATATATATATTCTTACTTCATTTTATTTTATATTTCTATGATTACTATTTTTTTAGTTAATATTATATGTAAATTATTTTTCATTTATTTATTATTATTGCTACTATTTAGTATTTTATTATATTATACATACATTTTTATATTTTTATATATTTTTTATTTTATTATTTTATTTATACTATTTATTTATTTTCATTATGTTTTTAGTTTCTTTGCTCTTATTATTATTTTTCTCTTTTTTTAAAACAATTTACCTTTTTTATTCTTTTTTGTATATATATTGTTTTCTTCATTTATTTTATCTTATTCAATTTCATTTTTTTATATTTGTTTCATCCAATAATTTTATGTTTATTATTATTGGTTTCATTTATTTCCTTGGTTTACTCTTTAGCTTTTTTACTTTCTTTTATTATTATTATTTTCTTTTAACATCTTATTTAAATTTTTTAAGGGTATTTCCGTAAACTCATTAAGGGTAAGTAATTCGGATCAAATTTTACCTTTTAATTTAACTTGCAATTTTCTTAATCAAAGACAACTAGAAATTACGTAGTACCGAAAGGGCGGTTCAAGGGTGCTAATCCTTCCTTGACCGTAACCGACTCCCGAACCCGACACATCTTTGGAAAGACGCAGATCAGGTAAGAAATAGGGTATCCGATCAACCCATTTGTTTTAAATAAATGATCGGTGGCAACTCCCAATCCATATTTTTCAAGTCAAAACCCAATTCCGGGGCCCAACCGAAAGACGGTTATGACATATAGCAATTACTGTTATTTCTGCAAGTGGAACTGTAATGGCTCAAGAATTTTTTGATTGTGAAAACCAGAACAAGATGAACTTGCAATGTATTTGTGAAGTAGTCGACAATATATTCAAAGTTGGAATGGTCACGAATGAATGTTGTCATCAACTCTTTAATCTGGGCCAGGCATGTCATGAAGTTTGGGTGAAGAGAACTCTTCAAAAACCTCTGTTTCAAAACAATGACACGTTAGTAATAATGTCTAAGAGTGCACAAATATGGAACAAGAGCACTTTAGTTGCTTCTAATTCGCCCAATCCTTGAGGAGTTTGATATTGATTTTGTGATCTAAAGTTTGCTTCGAATTTATTAATAAATTGCAGTAACAAAATACTTGACATTGGTTGGAAATATTAATATCTAAATAAGATATTTTTATAACTTAGATGTTATTGAATATTTGAAATTATGATCTATTTGCTAGTTAATCTTATTGTCAAAGATGACTACTCAGTCTTATAAGTTTGGTGGTTAAATTATTTTATTATAAATTATAATTTTATTTTATTTATTGTTTCAAAATAATTTATTTTTTTGAAGAGTTGCTACCTGAATGATTGTTTCAGGAAACCATCTTTGAATATTGTTGTTTTGATGGTGTGGTCCATAATTGTTACATGGTAGTTCATGAGATTTACATGGTTGTCATGTGTGAATGATCATGTGAGAAAGGTGCATAATTGATTCTTATAAAAAGTTAAATATCTTATACCATCTTAAATAAACTAAAACTACTAAAAAATTGAAATAAGATTAATCAAAATTCAAAGTCTACTAGTATTCCTATACCAATATTTTGAGTTCATAAATTGAAAACAAATGTTTTTCTTCAAAGTCTTTTGACAACTATTTTTCTTTCAAGATTTTCATCATGTTCATCTTGAGAGTGTCCGTAAAAAAAAAATTTTCAATGATTTGAAGTGTTATTGTCAACTATCTAGGTTGCTAAGGTTGAACACATATAATGTGTTATAAATTTTCATCGAGGAGCACATTTTGCTAATAATTGACTTACCTAGAAGGGATTCTGTCATATCCAACCCGTACGTTTTAATCAAGTTATGTATGTCGCATCCAATACCTAGTCAAATATGTTGCTAGATGAAAATATCTGACCTACTAACGATGTGTCATGCTGACTTTTGAAGAAAAATATTTGTTCTTTCACCTATACGTCTCAAACTGTATTCAATTAATATCAATAGTCTCATGCTGACAATGACAATCAAAGACCATTATGAGAAAAAGCTTTTAATATTTGAAATATTATATATATATATAATATTCTTAAATTCATTATTTTATAAAATCTTGAATTTTAATTTAAAATTTTCCAAAAAAGATTTGTTGCTATAATTTTTGTAATTAATTTATTTTTGAAATTTTTGAAATTTTTTATCATTTTATAATATTTTTTAATAATTTGAAATTTTTCACTTCAAGATTAAATAATCCCTTGATCTTTAAAAAAAATTAATTATTTCCTAAATTTTTTTAAAACAATCAATTTAGTTCATTTGCCACGTCGTTATTCACAGGTAATAAGAACATCAAAACTTTGAACTTCCACATCATCATCTTTTATTGCATTGTCATTACCATAAAGATTAGAAAAGGTTTCTATTGATTAAAGGAATACGCTAAAATTGTTTTTCGGATTTAAGTGCTTAATAATGTGCAAAAAGTTTTCATATACTATAATTATTTTTTAAAAAAAATTCAAGTACGTTTTGCACTATTAAGAATTATATAAAATAAATGAAACAAAGAAATGACATGAATAAACTAAAACACTTTATTGAACTTTATTCATCTGTATGGAAATGTTTTAACAGTAAATTAAATTAAATCGTGATTAGGACTTTTCCATAATCGCTTTTTTATGTCAATTTAATAAATATAGTATAAATGTTATTAATATCTCTCAAAACTTTAATTTCATGTAACCTCCGTTATGGTAGTCTATAAATGACCAATTTTGTTTTCAAAGAATTGTTGCAGCAACAACAAGGTTTTCTGCCAACCAAAGTAATAAAATACCATACCCCCCAAGGCTTCAATGGCAAGTTTGAATGTTTACGTTTCTGTAGCAATTCTTGTTATTTCTGCAAGTGGAACCGTAATGGCTCAAGAATTTTTTGATTGTGAAAACCAGAACAAGATGAACTTGCAATGTATTTGAGAAGTATTCGGCAATATATTCACAGTTGGAACGGTCACGATTGAATGTTGTCATCAACTTGTTATTCTGAGCCAGGCATGTCATGAAGCTTGGGTGAAGAGAACTCTTCAAAAACCTTTGTTTCAAAACAATGACACGTCAGTAATAATGTCTAAGAGTGCAAAAATATGGAACAATTGCACTTTAGTTTCTTCTATTTTGCCCAATCCTTGAGGAGTTTGATATTGATTTTCTGATCTAAAGTTTGATTTGAATTTATTAATAAATTGCTATAACAAAATACTTGACATTGGTTGGAAATATTAATATCTAGATAAGATATTTTTTATAACTTAGAAGTTATTGAATATTTGAAATTATGATCTATTTGCTAGTTAATCTTATTGTCAAAGATGACTACTCAGAATAATAAGTTTGGTTATTAAATTATTTTATTATAAATTATAATTTTATTTTATTTATTTTACAAAATAATTTATTTTCTGGAAGAGTTGCTACTTGAATGATTGTTTCATGAAACCATCTTTGAATGTTGTTTTGATGGTGTGGTCCACAATTGTTACATGGTAGTTCATGAGATTTACATGGTTGTCGTGTGTGAATGATCATGTGAGAAAGGTGCATAATTGATTCTTATAAAAAGTTAAATATCTTATATCATCTTTAAAAAAACTAGAACTACTAAAAGTTGAAATAAGATTAATCAAAATTAAAATATATTACAAGTTGTAATATGATAAATAAATATAAAAAAATACATTTATAGATTATAAAAAAATCAGAACACTTTCATACCAAAAGTCATAAATTGCATCTCGTAAATCAAAGTCTACTATTATTCCTAGACCAATATTTTGAGTTCATAAATTGAAAACAAATATTTTTCCTCAAAGTCTCTTGACAACTATTTTTCTTTCAAGATTTTCATCATGTTCTTCTTGAGAGTGTTCGTAAAATATTTTGTTTCAATGATTTGAAGTGTTCTTGTCAACTATGTAGGTTGCTAAGGTTGAACGTATTTAATGTGTTATATATTTTCATCGAGGAGCAAATTTTGCTATTAATTGGCTTGTCGAGAAGGGATTGCATCATATCCAACCAATATGTTTTAATCAAGTTATGTATGTCGCATCCAATACCTAGTAAAATATGTTGTTAGATGAAAATATCTGACCTACTAACGATGTTTCATGCTCACTTTTGAAGAAAAATATTTGTTGTTTCAGCTATCCATCTCAAACTGTATTCAATGAATATCAATAGTCTCATGCTGACAACGACAATCCAAGACCTTTATGAGATATATATATATATATATATAATTTTCTTATATTCATCTTTTTATAAGTTCTAGTATTTTTACTTTAAAATATTCAAAAAAAATTAATGCTAAAATTTTTTAATTAATTTTTATTTTGATTATTTTTTAATATTTTATCATTTTATAATATTTTTAATAATTTGAAAATTTTCACTTCAAGATTAAATAATCCCTTTATCTATCTCAAAAATTAATTATTTCCTAAATTTTTCTAAAACAATCAATTTAGTTTCATTGCCGCATCGTTATTCACAGGTGATAAGAACATCAAAACTTTGAACTTCCACATCATCATATTTTATCGCATTGTCAGTACTGTATAAAGATTAGAAAAGGTTTATATTGATTAAAAGAATACGCTAAAAAATTTTATGGATTTAAGCGCTTAATATTGTGCAAAAAGTCTTCATAGACTATAATTATTTTTTTTCTAAAAAGTTCGAGTACGTTTTGAACCATTAAGAATTATATAAAACAAAGGAAACAAAGAAATGTCATGAATAAAATAAAACACTCTATTGAAGTTTATTCAACTGTATGAAAATGTTTTAACGGTAAATTAAATTAAATCATAATTAAGAATTTGCCATAAAAGCTTTTTTATGTCGATCTAATAAATATAGTATAAATGTTATTAATATCTCTCAAAACTTTAATTTCATGTAACCTCCGTTATGATAGTCTATAAATGACCAACTTTATTTTCAAAGAATTTTGCAGCAACACCAAGGTTTTCTACCAACAACAAGGTTTTCTACCAACCAATTCTTGTTATTTTTTCAAGTGGAGCTGTAATGGCTCAAGAATTTTTCGATTGTGAACACCAAAACAAGATGAACTTACAGTGTATTTGTGAATTATTCGACATTATATTCAAAGTTGAAACGGTCACGAATGAATGTTGTCATTAGCTTGTTAATCTGGGTCAAGCATGTCATGAAGCTTGGGTGAAGGGAACTCTTCAGAAACCTTTGTTTCAAAACAAAGACACGTCAATAATAATGTCTAAGAGTGCACAAATATGGAACAAGTGCACTTTAGTTGCTGCTATTTTTCCCAATCCTTGAGGAGTTTGATATTGATTTTGTGATCTAAAGTTTGCATCGAATTTATTAATAAATTGCAGTAACAAAACACTTGACAATTGTTTGAAATATAAATATCTAAATAAGATATATTCTTTTTGGATAATTCAATTTTATTACCCAAAGAATAGAGATCTGCTACAAAAAATAACATGTTCATGAATACAAAAGAAAGACTGCTTACAAGAACAACAAAATATCAATTAATCTATACCCCATCGGTTACAAAGTGTAGTATTAGCACTATCATTTCTCTTAATACTTCTAACCCTTAGTTGAATAGAAACAGATTGTTTTATAGCATGGAGCAATTCGTCAAAATTTCATGAGCAGCCTTGAAATAGTCTCTTGTTAACCTTCCAATCAGAGTAAATATATGCAGTCCAAGCTAACTTCATAATGGTAATGAGAAGGGATTTACCTTTCCAGGCACCACAAGCCCAAGCTAAGTGGTAATCCCATGAACGTGATTTTCTTCGCATGCCATTGAGATTAATAACCGCATCTCATAGAGAAATAGCCATAGGACATTGAATGAATAAGTGATCTCTAGTTTCCATCGAGTCATTGCAAAATACACATTTAACGTCGATATCAAACCCAAAATGTTTCAGCCTATCTTTAGTTGGGAGTCTATCTAATAAGGCCATCCATGCAATAATACTAAACTTAGGAATATGGAGAGGGAACCAGTTTAGCTTATGCCAAGTGACTTTTGCCCCTTTGTTTCGAATCAGAAGCCAAATTTCCTTAATATTCTGGGCACCAGAAGTTAGATCAGGGAAAGCTTGAAGTCTCATACTAAGTAAGCGTCTAAAGATCTAACTTGAATTAATATCAATGTCCATGTTCCAAAAATCAGAATCCTTAATTGCATATTTTTTTATCTAGGTAATCCACAAAGACCCCTCACCCGCAAGAATATTCAGGATCAAATGCATCATACATGCTTTATTCCAGGACTTGATGTCCTTGAGTGCAAGCCCTCCTTTAGATTTCAAGAGGCAAAGCTTTTCCCAATGTCGCAACCGTCTTTCGGTTGGACCCAAAATTGGGCTTCGACTTGGATTAAACGAATTGGAGTCACCACCGATCATTTATTTAAAAATAAATGGGTTGACTGGATACCTTGTAATTTACATGATCTGCGTCTTACCAAAGATGTGTCGGATTCGGGAGTCGGTTACAGTCAAGGAAGGGTTAGCACCCTTGAACTATCCTTTCGGTACTACGTAATTTCCAGTTGTCTTTAGTTAAGAAAAATGTAAATTTAAATTAAGAGGTAAAATAGCGATCTCTACTACTTAAAATTGATTGATTTGAAAGTGAACCTTTTAAGAGTAAAAATGTGTATTAGACAAGGTGATGAAAATAAATTAAAATTGAAAAATAAAGAAAATGAAATGAAGAACAAAATAACAATAAATGATACACCAAAAGTAACATAATCGACATGGAGATATAGAACATGAAGGAAATAAGAATGAAGACAAGTATGACAACATATGATAAGGTAAAAAAATGAAAGAATAAAGAAATAAGAAAATAAGACACAATAAAACGAAAAAAGAAAAGAATAAATAAATAAGGAAAGCATAATAAAAGTGAAATAAAATAATATATGCAAATGTAAAATAATAAGAATTAAATAAAATGTATATATGTATATATAAAAAAAATGTAAAATAATAGCGTATAAAGTAAAATAAATAAAATTAATATATATATAATAGCTAAATATGAGAGAGAGGAAAAAAATATATAATAATAATAGAAAAACTAAATAATGAAAATAAATATAATAATAAAAAAGTAAAGAAATAATAAGATAAAATACAAAATATATACATATATATATATATATATATATATATAATATAGCATATATGTAAAATAATAATATACTAATAATACATATATACGAGAGTGAAATAAAAAACTAATAATAATATAAAATATATATAAATATTATAATGTAATATAAAAAGATAATTAAAATTAAAATCCAGAAAAAGGATTAAATTGAAAGAACTACAGGATAGAGGTCGAAAGTCAAAGAAATATTAAGGATTAATTTCAATTTGGGGGTGAAATAACTCTTTATAAGATACGAGGGACCAAAAAGGTAGTTTACCCTATTTTATTTGAAACACGCGGGTCTGATACATATGCTAAAAAAACTAAAAAACCTTCATTTGATCCATTTCAAAAAACCAGAGCCATCCTCTTTTCCCATTTTCTCTGTAGTGTTCTTGAGTTTCCAAGAACAGAGGCCGTGAGTTTCCAGAAACCGGCCATCAGCCGCCGCAAGCCGCCTCGCCGCCGCCGTTGAACGACCCCGGCCGCCGTTCATCGGCGGCTAAAAATCAAAATTTTCATTTTTCCGAGAGGTCTTTGTACCCTCATTTAAAAAAACATGCTGATTTTGTGAAAAGGAGGCCTCGGGAGGGTAGATCTAGAAAATATCCACTCGAAATACCCCTCCCCGGGTCATCGGCCGTCTGAATGAGGAGACGAAAATAAAGGAAAGGATCTACACTCGCATGCAAAGAAGAACCAAAACGAGGTAAAAAAGGCTACCTTTATTTCTTTCTCGCTTTCGGATATTACAAGTGCTTTGAGTATTTGCGGTTTGCTGCTGATTTCCCTCGTAATTGTGTACAAAACTTGTGTGTTTGTGTGTATTTCCATATCCCCTGAAAAGCTCTTATTACATGGCTTTATAGTGATAACCTAGGCTATTTTTAGAGTTTTAATCCGAGTAAAACTCAGTTTGTTTGTGGTGATAATCCATGACTCTGACTTGGTTGTCTTTGTTGAAACACGTTCGTTGGCGTTTGCTTGATGGCCGAGAGTCTTACGCCGGAGAACTCGGATTTGTTGGAGATAAGAAACGTGCAGCCATGGGGAGTTGAAGGGGAGAACGGTGCTAGGGTTTCTGGAAACCCTAGCCTACTGGTCACATGCCTTGGGCTGTTGAGGCGTTGGGTGTATTGTTTGGATCTGGGCCACCTGTACTTGGGCCATTTATTATTATTTTATTTGTAAAGGGCCTGTACACAAACATAAAAAAATATGTAAGTATGTATATTATGTAATGTGGTTAGAAATTATTATACGAAATAACATTATTTAAAACTGATGAAATTTAGTGTCTTCACCCAACTTACTCTTGCACCAGTTGCAGACTTGTCTGAACCTTTCCAGAAAAAACGTAAACACAACTGCTCAATTCGGTTAAGAACATATAATGGCAGAATAAGCAGCCTGCACTAGAAATTAGTAATGCTCAGTAGAACATATTTGATTAGTTCTAATATGCCAGCATAGCTCAGATGTCTTCTAGACCACTTGTGTAATCGATCCCTGATGTTGTCAATAAGAGCCACACAATATTTATTCGAAAACTTCCTAGAGCCGAAAGGAACACCCAAGTATCTAACTGGCAGACAACTTTGGTTAAATCCAGTAATTCTTTTGATTTATTCAATTTTTCTAGGGGAGATTCCAGCAGCAAAGAATTCACATTTATAAGCATTCATCTTGAGACCAAAAAATTTCATAAAAGTGCTCTAAAACACTAATAACACCCACAAGAGAATACAATTCCTTTACAGAAAATAAGTAAGTCATCAGCAAAGGTAAGATGAGTTAAATCAGTTGTCTTGTAACGAGGGTGATAACCAAACAAACCTCTTTGAGCAGCCTTGTTAAGAATTTTAGAGAGAACGTTCATGGATAGGACAAATAAGAGAGGTGAAATAGGATCTCTTTGTCTTAGACCTCTTGCACATTTGAAGTAACAAATTAAGGTTCCATTAAAAGAAATAGAATAACAAGCAGCAGAGAAACAAGCTTCAACCCAGTTAATGAAAGTTCTAAGGAGTCCAATAGCAGTCAGGACAACAGATATAAAGCCTCAAAGAAGTGAATCAAAAGCCTTATGAAGGTCAATTTTCACTGAACACCTTGGGGAAATAGTTTCCCTACCATAGCCTTTAACTAGTTCCTGTGCAAGGAGAGTGTTGTCAACAATGTTCCTTCCTTTAACAAATGATGTCTGATTAAGGGTAATAATTTATGGTAAAAGATTAGTAAATCTTTTAACCAAAATCTTTGAAATAGCTTTTTAGACCAATGAACAACAGAAAATAGGTTTAAAACCCTTCACCTTACTTGGATTAGAGACTTTAGGCACCAAAGTAATACATGTTGCATTGAAAGCAGGTAGCATAAAAGATTCCTGGAAAAATTGTGTAATAGCAGGCACCACATCATGTTTAATAATATACCAGGTTATCTTGAAAGAATAGGGAGTGTAGCCATCTTGTCCTGGTGCTTTATCATTGCCTTGACTGAAAAAAGCATATTTAATCTCCTCCCTTGTGATTTACTTTACAAGACCAATTGAAGCATCAATAGGCAAGGAGAATTGGAGCAGTTGTTTTACAATGTTAGGGTCACAATCTTTGACTCCTAGATCAGCAGTCCCAATCAGCTTAGTAAAAAACCCAATCACTTCTACAACCATGTCATTGAAAGATTCTAATCTGTTACCATGATCATCAACAAGGACTCTAATAGTGTCCCTCTTGGTCTTTGTAGCAACTATTGAATGAAAATATTTTGTGCATTTGTCGCCTTCTTTGAGCCATTGAACCTTAGCCTTTTGCTTTAAAAACATATTCCCAGCATCTTCAAGGAGTTTTAACTCACTTTGAATTTGAAGCTCTTTATTAATGGTGTTTTCTCCTCTTAGTGTTAAGAGTTGTTGCTCCAACTCCAACTTCTTTTTCTTAACTCAGGCTGATAAGTCCCTACACAAAAGTTGATTAAGGGATTTCAAGCTAGCTTTAAGACGTTTTAATTTGAAGAACAGTTTCTGCATAGGGCTGCCTTGTGAAGCACTTTACCATGATTGCCTCACCATATTCAGGAACTGCGGATGTTGAGTCCAGAAGTTGAAGAATTTAAAAGGCTTAAGATGGTTTACAAGAACCTCTTTAGAGAGCCAAGCTAATGCCAAACATTGGTTAGAAATTCCAGGGGCAAGAAATTCGACATGAGACTTTCGAAAGGAACTGAACCACTTAGTGTTGACGAAGACCCTATCAAGCTTCCTCGCAAGGTAAGAATCTTATGGTCAAAGATGACTACTTAGACTTATAAGTTTAGTGGCTAAATTATTTTATTATAAATTATAATTTTATTTTATTTATTTTTCAAAATAATTTATTTTCTTGAAGAGTTGCTACCTGAATGATTGTTTCTTGAAACCATCTTTGAATATTGTTGTTTTGATCGTGTGGTCCACAATTGTTACATGGTAGTTCATGTGATTTACATGGTTGTCATGTGTGAATGATCATGTGAGAAAGATGCATAATTGATACTTTTAAAAAGTTAAACATCTTATATCATCTTAAAAAAATTAAAATCACTAAAAAATGAAATAAGATTAATAAAAATTAAAATATATTACTAGTTGTAAAATGATAAATAAATATAAAAAAAAATATTTATAGAGTATAAAAAATCAGAACACTTTCATTCCAAAAGTCATAAATTGCATCTCGTAAGTCAAAGTCTACTGGTATTCCTAGACCAATATTTTGAGTTCATAAATTGAAAACAAACATTTTTCTTCAAAGTCTCTTGACAACTATTTTTCTTTCAAGATTTTCAACATGTTCTTCTTGAGAGTGTCCATAAAAAATTTTGTTTCAATGATTTGAAGTGTTCTTTTCAACTATCTAGGTTGCTAAGGTTTAACATATTTAATGTGTTATATATTTTCATCGAGGAACACAATTTGCTAATAATTGGCTTACCTAGAAGGGATTGTGTCATATCCAACCCATACTTTTTAATCAAGTTATGTACGTCGCATCTAATACCTAGTCAAATATGTTGCTAGAAGAAAATATTTGACCTACGAACGATGTTTCATGCTGACTTTTGAAGAAAAATATTTGTTCTTTCACCTATTAGTCTCAAACTGTATTAAATGAATATCAATAGTCTCATGCTGGCAACGATAATCGAAGACCTTTATGAGAAAATCTTTTAATTTTTGAAGTACTATATATATATATAATATTATTAAATCCTAATTTTATAACTTCTAGTATTTTTAAATTTTTAATTTAAAATTTTCAAAAAAAGAATTTGATGCTATAATTTTTTTAATTTTAGATAATTTTTGAATATTTTATCATTTTATAATGTTTTTAATAATTTGAAATTTTTCGCATCAAGATTAAATAATCCCTTGATCTTTCTAAAAAAGTAATTATTCCCTAAACTTTTCTAAAACAATCAATTTAGTTCATTTGCCACATCGTTATTCACAGGTGATAAGAACATCAAAACTTTGAACTTCCACGTCATCATCTTTTATTGCACAAATATGGAACAAGTACAGTTTAGTTGTTGTTATTTCGCCCAATCCTTGAGGAGTTTGATATTGATTTTGTGATCTAAAGTTTGCTTCGAATTTATTAATAAATTGCAGTACCAAAATACTTGACATTGGTTGGAAATATAAATATCTAAATAAGATATTTTTTTATAACTTAGATGTTATTGAAAATTTGAAATTATGATCTATTTGCTAGTTAATCTTACTGTCAAAGATGACGACTCAGACTTATAAGTTTGGTGGTTAAATTATTTTATTATAAATTATAAATTTATTTTACTTATTTTTCAAAATAATGTATTTTATTGAAGATTGCTACTTGAATGATTGTTTCATGAAACCATATTTGAATATTGTTGTTTTGATGGTGTGTTCCACTATTGTTACATGGTAGTTCATGAGATTTGCATGGTTGTCATGTATAAATGATCATGCGAGACAGGTGCATAATTGATTCTTTTAAAAAGTTAAATATCATATATCATCTTTAAAAAAACTAAAACCACTAAAAAATTGAAATAAGATTAGTCAAAATTAAAATATATTACAAGTTGTAAAATGATAAATAAATATAAAAAATATATTTACAGAATATAAAAAATCAGAACACTTCCATTCCAAAAGTCATAAATTGCATCTTGTAAGTCAAAGTCTACTGGTATTCCTAGACCAATACTTTGAGTTCATAAATTGAAAACAAATATTTTTCTTCAAAGTCTATTGACAACTATTTTTCTTTCAAGATTTTCATCATCTTCTTCTTGAGAGTGTCCGTAAAAAGTTTTGTTTCAATGATTTGAAGTGTTCTTGTTAACTATATAGGTTGCTAAGGTTGAACGTATTTAATGTGTTATATATTTTCATCAAGGAGCATATTTTGCTAATAATTTGTTTGCCTAGAAGGAATTGTGTCATATCCAATCCATACGTTTTAATCAAGTTATGTTTTTCGCATCCAATACCTAGTCAAATATGTTCCTAGATGAAAATATCTGACCTACTAACAATGTTTCATGCTGACTTTTGAAAAAAATATTTGTTCTTTCACCTATTCGTCTCAAACTGTATTCAATGAATATCAATAGTGTCATGCTAACAACGACAATCCAAGACCTTTATGAGAAAAGCTTTTATTTTTGAAATACTATATACATATAATATTCTTAAATTCATCATTTTATAACTTCTAATATTTTAAAAAATTTTAATTTAAAATTTTTAAAAAACTCTTGTTGCTATTATTTCTAGTAATTTTATTTTTTATTATTTTATAATTTTATAATATTTTAATAATTTGAAATTTTTCGCCTCAAGACTAATAATATCTTATCTTTCTAAAAAATTAATTATTTCCTAAACTTTTCTAAAACAATGAATTAAGCTCATTTGCCACATCGTTATTCAATAGTGATGAGAATATCAAAACCTTGAAGTTCCACATCATCATCTTTTATCGCATTGTCAGTACCATAAAGATTAAAAATGGTTTCTGTTGATTAAAAGAATACGCTAAATATTTTTTACGGATTTAAGCACTTAATAATGTGCAAAAAGCTTTCATAGACTATAATTATTATTTTTTCTTAAAAGTTCGAGTACATTGTGAACCATTAAGAATTATATAAAAAAAGAAACAAATAAATGTCATGAATAAAATAAAACACTCTATTGAAGTTTATTCAATTGTATGGAAATGTTTTAACAAAAGTCATAAATTGCACCTCGTAAGTCAAAGCCTACTCATATTCCTAGACCAATATTTTGAGTTCATAAATTTAAAACAAGTATTTTTCTTCAAAGTCTCTTGACAACTATTTTTCTTTCATGATTTTCATCATGTTCTTCTTGAGAGTGTCCGTAACAAATTTTGTGTCATATCCAACCCATACATTTTAATCAATTTATGTCTGTCGCATCCAATGCCTTGACAAAAATGTTGCTAGATGAAAATATAGACCTACTAACGATGTTCCATGCTAACTTTTGAAGAAAAATATTTGTTCTTTCACCTATTCATCTCAAACTGTATTCAATGAATATCAATAGTCTCGTGGTGAAAAGGACAATCCAAGACCTTTATGAGAAAAACTTTTAATTTTTGAAATACTATATATATATAATATTCTTAAATTCATCATTTTATAACTTCTAGTATTTTTAATTTTTTTATTTAAAATATTCAAAAAAAAATATTTGATGATACAATTTTTGTAATTAATTTATTTTATTACTTTTGAATAATTTATCATTTTATAATATTTTTATTAATTTGAAAATTTTCTCTTCAAGATTAAATAACCCCTTGATCTTTCCAAAAAAATAATTATTTCCTAAACTTTTAAAAAACAATCAATTTAGTTCATTTACCACATCGTTATTTAAAAGAATACGCTAAATTGTTTTACGGATTTAAGCGCTTAATAATGTGCAAAAAGCTTTCATATACTATAATTATTTTTTCTGAAAAGTTCGAGTACATTATGAACCATTAAGAATTATATAAAATAAAGGAAACAAAGAAAGGCCATGTATAAAATAAAACACTCTATTGAAATTTATTCAACTATATGGAAATGTTTTAACGGTAATTGAAATTAAATCGTTATTCAAAATTTACCATAAACGCTATTTTATGTCAATCTAATAAATAAAGTGTAAATGTTATTAATATCTCTCAAAACTTTAATTTCATGTAACCTCGATTATGATAGTCTATAAATGACCAATTTTGTTTTCGAATAATTGTTGCAGCAACAACAAGGTTTTCTGCAAACCAAAGTAATAAAATACCATACCCCCCAAGGCTTCAATGGCAAGTTTGAATTTTTATGTTTCTATAGCAATTCTTGTTATTTCTGCAAGTGGAACTGTAATGGCTCAAGAATTTTTCATTTGTGAAAACCAAAACAAGGTGAACTTGCAATGTATTTGTGAAGTACTCGACAATATATTCAAAGTTGGAACGGTCACAAATGAATGTTGTCATCAACTTGTTAATCTCGGTCAGGCATGCCATCAAGCTTGGGTGAAGAGAACTCTTCAAAAACTTTTTTTTCAAAACAATGACACGTATTTTGTTTCATTGATTTGAAGTTTTTTTTTCATCTTGTTAATCTGGGTCAGGCATGTTATGAAGCTTGGGTCAGGCATGGCATGTCTCTTGACAACTATTTTTCTATCATGATTTTCATCAATTTCTTCATGAGAGTGCCCGTAACGAATTTTGTTTCAATGATTTGAAGTGTTTTTTTTCAACTATCTAGGTTGCTACGGTAGTACGTTTTTAATGTGTTATATATTGTCATCGAGGAGCACATTTTGCTAATAATTGGCTTGCCTAAAAGTGATTGTGTCATATCCAACCCATACATTTTAATCAAGTTATGTATGTCGCATCCAATGCCTTGTCAAATATGTTGCTAGAAGAAAATATATGACCTACTAACGATGTTTCATGCTAAGTTTTGAAGAAAAATATTTGTTCTTTCACCTATTCATCTCAAACTATATTCAATGAATATCAATAGTCTTGTGGTGACAAGGACAATCCAAGACCTTTATGAGAAAAGCTTTTAATTTTTGAAATACTATATATATTATTCTTAAATTCATCATTTTATATCTCCCAGTATTTTTATTTTTTTTTACTTTAAAATTTTCAAAAAAGAATTTGATGCTATAATTTTTGTAATTAATTTATTTTTTGATTACTTTTGAATATTTTATCATTTTATAATATTTTTAATAATTTGAAAATTTTCTCTTCAAGATTAAATAATCCCTTTATATTTCCAAAAAATTAATTATTTCCTAAACTTTTATAAAACAATCAATTTAGTTCATTTTCCAAATCGTTATTCACATGTGATAACAAAATTAAATCTTTGAACTTCCACATCATCATCTTTTATTGCATTTTCAGTACCATATAGATTAAAAAAGGTTTCTATTGAGTAAAATAATACGCTAAAAATTTTTACGGATTTAAACGTTTTATAATGTGCAAAAAGCTTTCATATACTATAATTATTTTTTTAATGAAAAGTTCGAGTACATTATGAACCATTAAGAATTATATCGAATAAAGGAAACAAAGAAATGCCATGAATAAAATAAAACACTCTATTGAAATTTATTCAACTGTATGGAAATGTTTTAACGATAAATTAAATTAAATCATAATTCAGAATTTACCATAAACACTTTTTTATGTCAATCTAATAAATAAAGTATAAATGTTATTAATATCTTTCAAAATTTAAATTCATGTAACCTCTGTTATGATAGTCAATAAATGACCAATTTTATTTTCAAAGAATTGTTGCAGCAACAACAAGGTTTTATCCCAACCAAAGTAATAAAATACCATACCCCCAAGGCTTCAATGGCAAGTTTGAATGTTTACGTTTCTATAGAATTCTTGTTCTTTCTGCAAGTGGAACTATAATGGCTCAAGAATTTTACGATTGTGAAAACCAGAAGAAGATGAACTTGCAATATATTTGTGAAATATTTGACAATATATTCAAAGTTGGAACGATCACGAATGAATGTTGTCATCAACTTGTTAATCTAGGTCAGGCATATCATGAAGCTTGGGTGAAGAGAACTCTTCAAAAACCTTTGTTTCAAAACAATAACACGTCAGTAATAATGTCTAAGAGTGCACAAATATGGAACAAGTGCACTTTAGTTGCTATTATTTCGCCCAATCCTTGAGGAGTTTGATATTGATTTTGTGATCTAAAGTTTGCTTCAAATTTATTAATAAATTGCAGTAACAAAATATTTGACATTGGTTGGAAATATAAATATCTAAATAAGATATTTTTTATAACATAGATGTTATTGAAAATTTGAAATTATGATTTGTTTGCTAGTTAATATTACTGTCAAAGATGACTACTCAGACTTATAAGTTTTGTGGTTAAATTATTTTATTATTAATTATAATTGTATTTTATTTATTTTTCAAAATAATTTATTTTCTTGAGGAGTTTCTACCTGAATAGTTGTTTCATGAAATCATATTTGAATATTGTTGTATTGATGGTGTGGTCCATAATTGTTATATGGTAGTTCATGAGATTTACATGGTTTTCAAGTGTGAATGATCATGTGGGAAAGGTGCATAATTGATTCTTTTAAAAAGTTAAATATCTTATATCATCTTAAAAAAAACTAAAACTACTAAAATATTGAAATAAGATTAATCAAAATTGAAATATATTACAAGTTGTAAAATGATAAATAAATATAAAAAATATATTTATAGAGTATAAAAATCATAACACTTTCATCCAAAAGTCATAAATTGCATCTCATAAGTCAAAGTCTACTGGTATTCCTAGACCAATATTTTGAGTTCATATATTGAAAACAAATATTTTTCTTCAAAGTCTCTTGACAACTATTTTTCTTTCATGATTTTCATCATGTTATTCTTGAGAGTGTCCGTAACAAATTTTGTGTCAATGATTTGAAGTGTTCTTTTCAACTATCTAGGTTCCTAATGTTGAACGTATTTAATGTGTTATATATTTTCATTGAGCAAATCTTGCCTATAAGTGATTGTGTCATATCCAACCCATGCATTTTAATCAAGTTATGTTTGTCGCATTCAATGCCTTGTTAAATATGTTGCTAGATGAAAATATATGACCTACTAACGATGTTTCATTCTAACATTTGAAGAAAAATATTTGTTCTTTCACCTATTAATCTCAAACTGTATTCAATGAATATCAATAGTCTCATGGTGACAAGGACAATACAAGACCTTTATGAGAAAAGCTTTTAATTTTTGAAATATTGTTTATATATATATATATAATATTCTTAAATTCATCATTTTATAACTCCTGTTATTTTTGAATTTTTGAATTTAAAATTTTCAAAAAAATTGATGCTATAATTTTGTAATTAATTTATTTTTTGATTACTTTTGAATATTTTATCATTTTATAATATTTTTAATAATTTGAAAATTTTATCTTCTAGATTAAATAATCGCTTAATCTTTCCAAAACTATTAATTATTTCCTAAACTTTTAAAACAATCAATTTAGTTCATTTGCCGCATCGTTATTCAGATGTGATAAGAACATTAAAACTTTGAACTTCCACATCATCATATTTTATCGCATTGTCAGTACCATAAAGATTAAAAAAATGTTTCTATTGATTAAAAGAATACGCTAAAATTTTTATGGATTTAAGCGCTTAATAATGTACAAAAAGCTTTCATAGACTATAATTATTTTTTTCTGGAAAGTTAGAGTACATTATGAACCATTAAGAATTATATAAAATAAAGGAAGCAAAGAAATGTCATGAATAAAATAAAACACTCTATTGAAATTTATTCAATTGTATGGAAATGTTTTAACGAAAAATTAAATTAAAACGTAATTCAGAATTTACCATAAATGTTTTTTTATGTCAATCTAATAAATAAAGTGTAAATGTTATTAATATCTCTCAAAAATTTAATTTCATGTAACCTCGATTATGATAGTCTATAAATGACCAATTTTGTTTTCAAAGAATTGTTGCAGCAACAACAAGGTTTTCTCCCAACCAAAGTAATAAAATACCATACCCCCCAAGGCTTCAATGGCAAGTTTGAATGTTTACGTTCCTATAGAATTCTTGTTTTTTCTGCAAGTGAAACTATAATGGCTCAAGAATTTTTCGATTGTGAAAACCATAAGAAGATGAACTTGCAATGTATTTGTGAAGTATTTCGCAATATATTCAAAGTTGAAACGATCATGAATGAATGTTGTCATCAACTTTAAGAGAACTCCTCAAAAACCTTTCTTTCAAAACAATGACACGTCAGTAATAATGTCTAAGAGTGCACAAATATGGAACAAGTGCACTTTAGTTGTTGTTATTTCGCCCTATCCTTGAGGAGTTTGACATTGATTTTATGATCTAAATTTTGCCTCGAATTTATTAATAAATTGAAGTAACAAAATACTTGATATTGGTTGGAAATATAAATATCTAAATAAGATATTTTTTATAACTTTGGTGTTATTGAAAAATTGAAATTATGATCTGTTTGCTAGGTAATATTATTGTAAAAGATGACTACTCAGACTTATAAGTTTTGCGGTTAAATTATTTTATAATAAATTACAATTTTATTTTATTTATTTTTCAAAATAATTTATTTTCTTGAAGAGTTGCTACCTGAATGATTGTTTTATGAAATAATCTTTGAATATTGTTGTTTTGTTGGTGTGGTCCACAATTGTTACATTGTAGTTCATGAGATTTACATGGTTTTTATGTGTGAATGATCATGTGAGAAAGGTGCATAATTGATTCTTTTAAAAAGTTAAATATCTTATATCATCTTTAAAAAACTAAAACTACAAAATTATTGAAATAAGATTAATAAAAATTGAAATATATTACAAGTTGTAAAATGATAAATAAATATAAAAAATATATTTATAGAGTATAAATAATCATAACACTTTCATCCCAAAAGTCATAAATTGCATCTCGTAAGTCAAAGTCTACTAGTATTCCTAGACCAATATTTTGAGTTCATAAATTGAAAACAAATATTTTTCTTCAAAGTCTCTGGACAACAATTTGTCTTTCATGATTTTCATCATGTTCTTCTTGAGAGTGTCCGTAACAAATTTTGTGTCAATGATTTGAAGTGTTCTTTTCAACTATCTAGGTTCCTAATGTAGAACGTATTTAATGTGTTATATATTTTCATCGAGGAGCACATTTTGTTAATAATTGGCTTGCCTAGAAGTGATTGTGTCATATCCAACCCATACATTTTAATCAAGTTATGTCTGTCGCATCCAATGCCTTGTTAAATATGTTGCTAGTTGAAATTTTTGTAATTAATTTATTTTTTGATTACTTTTGAATAATTTATCATTTTATAACTCCTAGTATTTTAAAATTTTCAAACAAAATTGATGCTATAATTTTTGTAATTAATTTATTTTTTGAATAATTTATCATTTTATAATATTTTTAATATTTTGAAATTTTTCTCCTCTAGATTAAATAATCCCTTGATATTTCCAAAAAAATTAATTATTTCCTAAACTTTTATAAAACAATCAATTTAGTTCATTTGTCGCATCGTTATTCACAGGTGATAAGAACAATAAAACTTTGAACTTCCACGTCATCATCTTTTATCGCATTGTCAGTACCATAAAGATTAAAAAAAGGTTTCTATTGATTAAAATAATACGCTAAAAAATTTTACGGATTTAAGCGCTTAATAATGTGCAAAAAGCTTTCATAGACTATAATTATTTTTTTCTGAAAAGTTCGAATACATTATGAACCATTAATAATTATATAAAATAAAGGAAACAAAGAAATGTCATGGATAAAATAAAACACTCTATTGAAATTTATTCAACTATATGGAAATGTTTTAATGGAAAATTAAATTAAATCGTAATTCAGAATTTACCATAAACGCTTTTTTATGTATATCTAATAAATAAAGTCTAAATGTTATTAATATCTCTCGAAACTTTACTTTCATGTAACCTCGGTTATGATAGTCTATAAATGACCAATTTTGTTTTCAAAGAATTATTACAACAACAACAAGGTTTTCTGCCAACCAAAGTAATAAAATACCATACCCCCAAGGCTTCAATGGCAAGTTTGAATGCTTATGTTTCTATAGAATTCTTGTTATTTCTTCAAGTGGAACTGTAATGGCTCAACAATTTTTTGATTGTGAAAACTAGAAGAAGATGAACTTGCAATGTATTTGTGAAGTATTTGACAATATATTCAAAGTTGGAACATTCACGAATGAATGTTGTCATCTTGTTAATCTGGGTCAGGCATGTCATGAAGCTTGGGTGAAGAGAACTCTTCAAAAACCTTTGTTTGAAAACAATGACACGTATTTTGTTTCAATGATTTGAAGTGTTTTTTTCAACTTGTTAATCTAGGTCAGGCATGTCTTGAGAGTGTCCGTAACGAATTTTGTTTCAATTATTTGAAGTGTTTTTTTTTCAACTATCAAGGTTGCTACGGTAGTACGTATTTAATGTGTTATATATTTTCATCGAGGAGCACATTTTGCTAATATTTGGCTTGCCTAAAAGAGATTGTGTCGTATTTAGCCCATACATTTTAATCAAATTATGTCT
This sequence comes from Hibiscus syriacus, assembly GCF_006381635.1. NCBI lineage: Eukaryota > Viridiplantae > Streptophyta > Magnoliopsida > Malvales > Malvaceae > Hibiscus > Hibiscus syriacus. The sequence goes on along the minus strand of NW_024062808.1, from coordinate 5,303,374 downwards.
GTCGTATCCAATGCCTTGTCAAATATGTTGCTAGAAGAAAATATTTGACCTACTACGATGTTTCATGCTAACTTTTGAAGAATTTTTTTTTTCTTTCACGTATTCATCTCAAACTGTATTCAATGAATATCAATAGTCTCGTGGTGACAAGGACAATCCAAGACCTTTATGAGAAAAGCTTTTAATTTTTGAAATACAATATATATATATATAATATTCTTAAATTCATCTTTTTATAACTCTCAGTATTTTTGAAGTATTTGACAATATATTCAAAGTTGGAATGATCATGAAAGAATATTGTCATCAACTTGTTAATCTGGGTCAGGCATGTCATGAAGCTTGGGTGAAGAGAACTCTTCAAAAACATTTTTTTCAAAACAATGTCATGTCAGTAATAATGTCTAAGAGTGCACAATAATGGAACAAGTGCACTTTAGTTGATGCTATTTCGCCCAATCCTTGAGGATATTGATTTTTATTTTGTAATCTAAAGTTTGATTCGAATTTATTAATAATTTGAAGTAACAAAATACTTGACATTGGTTTGAATTATAAATATCTAAATAAGATATTTTTTATAACTTAGATGTTATTGAAAATTTGAAATTATGATCTATTTGATAGTTAATCATATTGTCAAAGATGACTACTCAAACTTATAAGTTTGGTGGTTAAATTATTTTATTATAAATATAATTTTATTTTATTTATTTTTTAAAATAATTTATTTATTTTTTAAAATAATTTATTTCTTGAAGAGTTTCTACCTGAATGATTGTTTCATGAAACCATCTTTGATTATTGTTGTTTTGATGGTGTGGTTAACAATTTTTACATGGTACTTCATGAGATTTTCATGGTTTTCATGTGTGAATGATCATGTGTGAAAGGTGTATAATTGATTCTTTTAAAAAGTTAAATATCTTATATCATCTTAAAAAAACTAAAACTACTAAAAAATTGAAATAAGATTATTTGAAATTGAAATATATTACAAGTTGTAAAATGATAAATAAATATAAAAAATATATTTATAGAGTATAAAAAATCATAACACTTTCAGCCCAAAAGTCATAAATTGCATCTCGTAAGTCAAAGTCTACTGGTATTCCTAGACCAATATTTTGAGTTCATAAATTGAAAACAAATATTTTTCTTCAAAGTCTCTTGACAACTATTTTTCTTTCATGATTTTCATCATGTTCTTCTTGGGAGTGTCCGTAACAAATTTTGTGTCAATGATTTGAAGTGTTCTTTTCAACTATCTAGGTTCCTAATGTAGAACGTATTTAATGTGTTATATATTTTCATCGAGGAGCACATTTGGTTAATAATTGGATTGCCTAGAAGTGATTGTGTCATATCCAACCCATACATTTTAATCAAGTTACGTTTGTCGCATCCAATGCCTTGCCAAATATGTTGCTAGATGAAAATATAGACCTACTAACGATGTTTCATGCTAACTTTTGAAGAAAAATATTTGTTCTTTCACCTATTCATCTCAAACTGTATTCAATGAATATCAATAGTCTCTTGGTTACAAAGACAATCCAAGACCTTTTTGAGAAAAGCTTTTAATTTTTGAAATACTATATATATATATATATATATATATATAATATTCTTAAATTCACCATTTTATAACTTCTAGTATTTTTAAATTTTTTAATTTAAAATATTAAAAAAATTGATGATACAATTTTTATAATTAATTTATTTTTTGATTACTTTTGAATATTTTATCATTGTATAATGTTTTTAATAATTTGAAAATTTTCTCTTCAAGATTAAGTAATCCCTTGATCTTTCCAAAAAAATAATTATTTCCTAAACTTTTAAAAAAACAATCAATTTAGTTCATTTACCACATCGTTATTCACAGGTGATAAGAACATTAAAACTTTGAACTTCCGCGTCATCATCTTTTATCACATTGTCAGTACCATAAAGATTAAAAAAGGTTTCTATTGATTAAAAGAATACGCTAAAAACTTTTACGGATTTAAGCGCTTAATAATGTGCAAAAAGCTTTCATAGTTTTTCTGAAAAGTTCGAGTACATTATGAACACATTAAGAATTATATAAAATAAAGGAAACAAACAAATGTCATGAATAAAATAAAAAACACTATTGAAATTTATTCAACTGTATGGAAATATTTTAACGTTAAATTAAATTAAATCGTAATTTAGAATTTACCATAAACGCTTTTTTATGTCAATCTAATAAGTAAAGTGTAAATGTTATTCATATCTCTCAAAACTTTGCTTTCATGTAACTAATTTTGTTTTCAAAGAATTGTTGCAGCAACAACAAGTTTTTCTGCCAACCAAAGTAATAAAATACCATTCCCCCAAGGCTTCAATGGCAAGTTTGAATGTTTACGTTTCTATAGCAATTCTTGTTATTTCTGCAATTGGAACTGTAATGGATCAAGAATTTTTCGATTGTGAAAACCATAAGAAGATAAACTTGCAATGTATTTGTGAAGTATTTTTCAATATATTCAAAGTTGAACGATCACGAATGAATGTTGTCATCAACTTGTTAATCTGGATCAGACATGTCATGAAGCTTGGGTGAAGAGAACTCTTCAAAAACCTTTGTTTCAAAACAATGACACGTCAGTAATAATTTCTAAGAGTGCTCAAATATAGTACAGCTGCACTTTAGTTGCTGTTATGTCGCCCAATCCTAAAGGAGTTTGATATTGATTTTATGATCTAAAGAGTTATTCGAATTTATTAATAAATTGCAGTAACAAAATACTTAACATTGGTTGGAAATATTAATATCAAAATAAGATATTTTTTATAACATAGATGTTATAGAAAAATTGAAATTATGATCTATTTTCTAGTTAATCTTATTGTCAAAGATCGCTACTCAGACTTATAATTTGGTGGTTAATTTATTTTATTATAAAATATAATTTTATTTTATTTATTTTTCAAAATAATTTATTTTTCTTGAAGAGTTGCTACCTTAATGTTTGTTTCATGAAACCATCTTTGAATATTGTTGTTTTGATGGTGTGGTCCACAATTGTTACATGGTAGTTCATGAGATTTACATGGTTGTCATGTGTGAATCATCATGTGAGAAAGGTGCATAATTGATTCTTTTAAAAAGTTAAATATCTTATATCATCTTTAAAAAAAACTAAAACTACTAAATAATTGAAATAAAATTAATCATAATTAAAATATATTACATGTTATAAAATGATAAATAAATATAAAAAATATATTTATAGAGTATAAAAAATCATAACACTTTCATCCCAAAAGTCATAAATTGCATCTCGTAAGTCAAAGTCTAATGGTAATCCTAGACCAATATTTTGAGTTCACAAATTAAAAACAAATATTTTTCTTCAATGTCTCTTGACAACTATTTTTCTTTCAAGATTTTTATCATGTTCTTCTTGAGAGTGTCAGTAAAAATTTTTGTTTAAATGATTTGAAGAGTTCTTTCAACTATCTAGATTGATAATGTTGAACATATTTAATGTATTATATATTTTCATCGAGGAGCACATTTTACTAATAATTGGCTTTCCTAGAAGGGATTCTGTCATATCCAACCCATACATTTTAATCAAGTTATGTACGTTGCATCCAATACCTAGTCAAATATGTTGCTAGATGAAAATATCCGAACTACTAACGATGTTTCATGCTCACTTTTGAAGAAAAATATTTGTTCTTTCACCTATTCGCCTCAAACTGTATTCAATGAATATCAATAGTCTCATACTGACAACGACAATTCAAGACCTTTATGAAAAAAGCTTTTAATTTTTGAAATACTATATATATATATATATATATATATATAATATTCTTAAATCATCATTTTATAACTTCTAGCATTTTTAAATTTTTAATTTAAAATTTTCAAAAAAAAAATGATGCTATAAGTTTTATAGTTTTTTATTATTTTTGAATATTTTATCATTTTATAATATTTTTAATAATTTAAAATTTTTCGCTTCAAGATTAAACAATCCCTTGATCTTTCTAAATAGTTTATTATTTCCTAAACTTTTCTAAAACAATCAATTTAGTTCATTTGCCACATCGTTATTCACAGGTGATAAGAACATCAAAACATTGAACTTCCACATAATCATCTTTTATCTCATTTTCAGTACCATAAAGATTAAAAAAATGTTTCTATTAATTAAAAGAATACGTTAAAATATTTTACGGATTTAAGCACTTAATAATCTGCAAAAATATTTCATAGACTATAATTATTTTTTTCTTAAAAGTTCGAGTACATTATGAACCATTAAGAATTATATGAAATAAAGGAAACAAAGAAATGTCGTGAATAAAATAAAACAATCTATTAAAGTTTATTCAACTTTATGGAAATGTTTTAATAGTAAATTAAATTAAATCGTAATTAAGAATTTGCCATAAGCGCTTTTTTATGTCAATATAATAAATAAAGTAGATTTGTTATTAATATCTTTCAAAACTTTAATTTCATGTCACCTCCATTATGGTAGTCTATGAATGACCAATTTTGTTTTCAAAGAGTTGTTGTAGCAACAACAAGGTTTTCTACCAACCAAAGTAATAAAATACCATACCCCCAAGGCTTCAATGGCAAGTTTGAATGTTTACGTTTCTATAGCAATTATTGTTATTTCTGCAAGTGGAACTATAATGGCTCAAGAATTTTTCGATTGTGAAAACCAAAACAAGATGAACTTGCAATGTATTTGTGAAGTTTTCAACAATATATTCAAAGTTGGAAAGGTCACGAATGAATGTTGTCATCAGCTTGTTAATATGGGTCAGGCATGTCATGAAGCTTGGGTGAAGAGAACTCTTTAGAAACCTTTGTTTCAAAACAAAGACACGTCAATAATAATGTCTAAGAGTGCACAAATATGGAACAAGTGAACTTTAGTTGCTGCTATTTTGCCCAATCGTTGAGGAGTTTGTTTTTGATTTTGTGATCTAAAGTTTGCATCGAATTTATTAATAAATTGCTATAACAAAATACTTGACATTGGTTTGAAATATATGTAACACCCAAATTTAGGGGCTAAATTTAAGAAATTATAAAATGGTGATTTTAATTAGTATTTTTGGAAGAAATTAAGGATTAAATTGTAAAATTTCAAAGTTGACAGACCGTTTTATGAAGTGCAGGAAATTCAGTGGCTAAACTATTAATTTAGCCAATTTTCTATAGGAGAGAATTATAAACTCTCCCTCCGTCAATTTCCAGAGACATTTTCCAGTTTTCCCTTCTCCAACAACTCTCCTTTCAACTCCGATCTACTAGTAGTCCGACCTTCGATCGACAAACCGAAACCACCATCGTGTTCGTTGTCGACCGATGAACAAAACCCCTCAAACCTTTCGTCGTGAATCGTCGTCGTGAATCGTTAATTTCAGTCGGAAGTATTCAATTGGTTTTTCATTGATTCACGATGATCCGATCATCCGTTTACGACACCTCCCGCACCATCATGTTCCTTGCATCGTTCCAAGTCCACCGATGTTCTCCGTTTCTCCGTCGTCGTCGGCGCGTGGAGAGATAAGACCGTCAAAGTTTTCGACGTTTCGGAATCAAGCTCTCAGCCATTCAAAATTGTGAACCGAGCTTTGTAAGTGCTTCAAAATCGCTTAAAATAATTTTTAGAAATTTTTTCGAGAATTTTCAGACACCGGGTTACTGTTCACGTGCCGCACGCGCCACCCCCGAGAGTGGGCATCGTCTGGGTGATAATTTTGTAATTAATTTATGTTTGGGTGCTATTTGTGTAAAATTCGGGTGTTAGTTTAGTTAATATTTACATAATGTGGCTAATTTGGTAATTAATTTCTGTTAGGGTGATATTTGTGTGAAATGGTCGACTGTTGACCGTTGACCGGCGTTGACCACAATTGACCAGAATTTTGATCGGCTTTGACCGGTCATTAAACGACCTTTGACTTTGACCGAGTATACCTATCCTAACGTTTTTCGATGTTCCAAATCCGATTCCACAGTCTATTTTTCGAAATTCAGACCCAAAGGCCTCGAAATTGCTAGTCAAACCCGTTGACTTTGATTTTGACCGAAAATTTTAAATTTTTGAAAAGTCATATTTTATGCCTTCGACGTTCTGAATCCGAATCTGAAATCCGTTTCGCCAAATTCAAACCCGGTAAGTTGATTTTCACTGATTTATCATCTGATTTAATCCGTTTTTCAGAATTAAGCTCCATTTTTATGTAATTTCTGTTGATATGGATTTGAGGAAATATTGGAAGCTGAATTAAAGATCAAAGGAGTTCGAATGGAATTTATATGGTCGATTAGTATGGCACAAAAATCAAGGTAATACTTTACTACCTCTTTATGCTTTATAGAACATGTGAATATTGGTAAATGCATGAATAAGATAATGTTGGTCTCATTTGGGTAGTTAATGAATTTCTATACTCGATTCGAATACAGTAGAAATTTGGTAACTGATTATGGTTCAGAGAACTTTTATAAGAATTTGAGGGATTGATAGAATTAAATTACAAGTTATGTGCTTAGTGATAAAGAAATCAACCTAAATCTGTAACTTATAATTTATTTCATCAAATGTTAAATGTTAAAGGTACTTGGATGAGAAATTATGAGAATACTCCTGTAGGGTAAAATTACGAAAATACCCTTATGTTATAAAAAGACAAGATTTGAATATGGAAGTTGAATAAGTGGTTTTTACAGACATATTGATCTGATAAAAATATTGATGTGCATAAGAAATGTTAGTTTTACTTGGATATTATGGATAACCAGTTTTTAATCCTATGAGGGTTTGTGAAGGATACTAGAAGTCTGTTAAGGGAATCATTTCAAGATCAGAGAGTGATCAAGAAAACAATTAATCATAGGACCTCTAAATTATATTATTTTCGTTAATAGCTAATATTGAAATTACCTGGTTAAGAAATTACGAAAATGCCCTTGAGAGGTAAAATAATCCGAGTTGACCCTGAATGAGAAAGTACTTTGAAGATTTGTACTTAACTTGATTAAGTACGAAATTGATTGTTAAGATTCTGACTTAGTGCAAAAAATTCTTGATATTCTGTTGGTAGAAATCTGAGAAGGCACTTGACCTGAAAATATCCGAGTTACGAGTAAATACCTAAAGAACAATTTATCGGAGAGTACTCTTTTATCAGAATTGTTCGCAAGGACTAAAATAAATGATAAATTGGAATTAAATAATAAGATAGGATGGAAGGAAATGATTGAAATACATCGAATCTGTAGAATGACCAGAATACCCCTGTAATAGAAATGACCCAAGAATACCACCAATCTCAGGAATGATTGGATATCCTCGAGCTTTGAAATGAATGGAATAAAACTGAACACCAAAATTACCAAAATACCCTTATGGCCTATACTAAGTAAATGTCTTGGATTAATTAAGGAATCCAAATAAGCATAGGAATTGGACTACCTTTAAAAGTAATGGAAAATAATTTAAGTGAATAGATCACCCCTAAAGCTATGTCAATACTTGAACGACATAGATATTACTTGAATACGTGTTCGTCTTCTCATGTTTGGCTCGATGATAATTTTGGAAGTATTCAGCTCAGCTCAACTCTAGATCACATTCAGTACTAAGAATTTGACGTTTGTTCGATAAATCAACTAGAAATACCAAATTGAATGGATCGGAAGTACACTATGTATCTAAAATTAGGAACATTTGAATTACTCTGGAAAATCTCGAAGTAACTTGAATGCTAAATGAATTAAGTAACCTCAATGACTGAGGATTAAGTAAGTGATTAGGATAAGCCTGGAAATTCGGATAAACTTACATGATGTATCATCCCTATGGATTATGAACCATAAATCAAGTACGTCAGCATTTCACGGTATCGTGGAAGCGTGAAAAGGAAATAAAGACCATTAGAGTATTTGTACGTCTCCTTAAGATATGTTCAGTGATGACTCAAAAGTTGATTTATGGACAATAATTGTTGGTATTAAAGAGTGAATACCTCGTAGGATAGCGAATGGATCGGTTAACATGAATTAGTTTTGGGAGTTGTTAAACTTAAGTTATTTCAATAATCCGATAAATCGACACCGACTGTAAATGTTCTGAATCTTCATTTCTTCCTTATCAGCTCAAGTTATATTCTGAATAACTGATGATTCTGTTAGTTATTGAACTATTCCTATAGTGATTCTAAATACTGACATTCTATCGGTAAACTGAAGATCCTTGTTTCTCTCTCCAATAAGATTATCCAGTATCTCTGAAGAATATCTGATAAATATTTTGATCCTCTAGTGTGTTCCACATATACTACATGACAGTTATATGTTTCAAATGAGTTTAACGAAAGTATTGATTTACTGGTTTATGAACCATGGCAATATGGTATATGATCTCCGATTACGGTTTTCACCGAAAAGTATGAATTGTACATGATTTATGAAATAATGGAATTTACTGGTTTATGAATTATGGTTACCTAAAATATGTTATTTGGTTTCCTTTTTTTCACTGAAAAATATGAATTATTCCTGATTTATGGAATCATAGAATTTAGTAGGTGTGTAGGTAGGTGTAAGGTTCTGTGGAACCTATACATTATGGAGTGTTGGTTGGAGGGAATAATATGATTTTTGATTAACGTTTTATGGGAGGGTGATGTTGGAGGAAGTTATCGTTACTGCAGGCTCCTCTGCTTTGTGCTCAGGGTAAGTCCTTACTTGGTGTGTAAGTGAGTGTATGGTTGTGGGGAACCTACACATTATGGAGAGTTTGGTTGGAGGGATTAATATGGTTTTTGAATAAAAATATGTTTTTAAACTACTACTATTTAAAAAGAAAAGATTTGTATCTCTTCACTGGTTTTATGGGAACACACTAGATAACCTATTATGATCTCCTAAACCTAGACATCCGAAATATTTCCATCTGAACTGAAAACTCATTATCCGTTACTATCTGAAATATCAGTAGAATCTTCGATCTACATTAAAATTCATAGATGTTCGGAACCAATAAGAAAATTTATGTTTATCTGTATCTGCACGTTCTTCAGCATCACCTGGTAGTTCTGTATTACTGAGCTTTCCGAAGCACACTCTATTACTCAATATTTCATGTTAAAAGAATTGTACCAGTGCAGCTATTGACTTCAGTAAGGGAGTTTTTCCGTCGTTGTTATCAGAGAATGGTACAAGTGATTAGGGGGCATGTAATTATATTTTGTTTTATATACGAGTCTGAAAATCTATTTTATTTCTGCATTTTAAAATCATTTTATCGGGTTATCCGCATCGGTCTGAGGGGGTTACAATATAAATATCTAAATAAGATATATATATTTTTGGATAATTCAATTTTATTACCCAAAGAGCAGGGATATGCTACAAAAAACAACCTGTTCAAGAATACAAAAGAACGACTACTTACAAGCACAACAAAACATCAATTAATCTATACCCCCTTGGTTACAAAGTGTAGTAGTAACACTATCATTCCTATTAATACTTCTACCCCTTAGTTGAATAGCAACAAATTGTTTTATAGCATGGAGAAATTCGTCAAAATTTCTTGAGAAGCCTTGAAATAGTCTCTTGTTAACATTCCAATCAGTGTAAATATATGCAGTCCAAGCTAACTTCATAAATGTTATTAATATCTCTCAAAACTTTAATTTCATGTAACCTCCGTTATGGTAGTTTATAAATGACCAATTTTGTTTTCAAAGAATTGTTGTAGCAACAACGAGGTTTTCTGCCAACCAAAGTAATAAAATACCATACCCCCAAGGCTTCAATGGCATGTTTGAATGTTTATGTTTCTATAGCAATTCTTGTTATTTCTACAAGCTGAACTATAATGGCTCAAGAATTTTTTTATTGTGAAAACCAAAACAAGATGAACCTGCAATGTATTTGTGAAGTATTCGACAATATATTCAAAGTTGGAACGGTCACAAATGAATGTTGTCATCAAATTGTTAATCTGGGTCAAGCATGTCATGAAGCTTGGGTGAAGAGAACTCTTCAAAAACCTTTGTTTCAAAACAATGACGAGTCAATAATAATGTCTAAGAGTGCACAAATATGGAACAAGTACAATTTAGTTGCTGCTATTTCGCCCAATCCTTGAGGAGTTTGATATTGATTTTGTGATCTAAAGTTTGCTTCGAAATTATTAATAAATTGTAGTAACAAAATACTTGACATTGGTTGGAAATATAAATATCTAAATAAGATATTTTTTATAACTTAAATGTTATTGAAAATTTGAAATTATGATCTATTTGCTAGTTAATCTTACTGTCAAAGATGACGACTCAGACTTATAAGTTTGGTGGTTAAATTATTTTATCATAAATTATAAATTTATTTTATTTATTTTTCTAAATAATGTATTTTCTTGAAGATTGCTACATGAATGATTGTTTCATGAAACCATATTTGAATATTGTTGTTTTGATGGTGTGTTCTACTATTGTTACATGGTAGTTCATGAGATTTACATGGTTGTCATGTATAATGATCATGCGAGAAAGGTGCATAATTGATTCTTTTAAAAAGTTAAATATCATATATCATCTTTAAAAAAAACTAAAACTACTAAAAATTGAAATAAGATTAGTCAAAATTAAAATATATTACAAGTTGGAAAATGATAAATAAATATAAAAAATATATTTACAGAGTATAAAAAATCAAAACACTTTCATACCAAAAGTCATAAATTGCATTTTGTAAGTCAAAGTCTACTGGTATTCCTAGACCAATACTTTGAGTTCATAAATTGAAAACAAATATTTTTCTTCAAAGTCTCTTGACAACTATTTTTCTTTCAAGATTTTTATCATCTTCTTCTTGAGAGTGTCCGTAAAAAGTTTTGTTTCAATGATTTGAAGTGTTCTTGTCAACTATATAGGTTGCTAAGGTTGAACGTATTTAATGTGTTATATATTTTCATCAAGGAGCATATTTTGCTAATAATTGGCTTGCCTATAAGGAATTGTGTCATATCCAGTCCATACGTTTTAATCAAGTTATGTTTGTCGCATCCAATACCTAGTCAAATATGTTCCTAGATGAAAATATCTGCCCTACTAACGATGTTTCATGCTGACTTTTGAAAAAAATATTTGTTCTTTCACCTATTTGTCTCAAACTGTATTAAATGAATATCAATAGTCTCATGCTAACAACGACAATCCAAGACCTTTATGAGAAAAGCTTTTATTTTTGAAATACTATATACATATAATATTCTTAAATTCATCATTTTATAACTTCTAATATTTTTAAAATTTTTTATTTAAATTTTTTAAAATTTTTTATTTAAATTTTTTAAAAAAACTTTTGTTGCTATTATTTCTTGTAATTAATTATTTTTATTATTTTATAATATTTTAATAATTTGAAATTTTTCGCTTCAAGACTAATAATACCTTTATCTTTCAAAAAAAATAATTATTTCCTAAACTTTTCTAAAACAATCAATTAAGCTAATTTTCCACATCGTTATTCAATAATGATGAGTATATCAAAACCTTGAAGTTCCACATCATCATCTTTTATCACATTGTCAGTACCAGAAAGATTAAAAATGGTTTCTGTTGATTAAAAGAATACGCTATAAAATTTTACGGATTTAAGCGCTTAATAATGTGTAAAAAGCTTTCATAGACTATAATTATTATTTTTTCTTAAAAGTTCGAGTACATTATAAACCATTAAGAATTATATAAAAAAGGAAACAAATAAGTGTCATGAATAAAATAAAACACTCTATTGAAGTTTATTTAACTGTATGGAAATGTTTTAACAAAAGTCATAAATTGCATCTCATAAGTCAAAGTCTACTGGTATTCCTAGACCAATATTTTGAGTTCATAAATTGAAAACAAATATTTTTCTTCAAAGTCTCTTGACAACTATTTTTCTTTCATGATTTTCATCATGTTCTTCTTGAGAGTGTCTATAACAAATTTTGTGTCAATGATTTGAAGTGTTCTTTTCAACTATCTAGGTTCCTAATGTTGAACGTATTTAATGTGTTATATATTTTCATTGAGGAGCACATTTTATTAATAATTGGATTGCCTAGAAGTGATTGTGTCATATCCAACCCATACATTTTAATCAAGTTACGTCTGTCGCATCCAATGCCTTGACAAATATGTTGCTAGATGAAAATATAGACCTACTAACGATGTATCATGCTAACTTTTGAAGAAAAATATTTTTTCTTTCACCTATTCATCTCAAACTGTATTCAATGAATATCAATAGTCTCGTGGTGACAAGGACAATCCAAGACCTTTATGAGAAAAACTTTTAATTTTTGAAATACTATATATATATAATATTCTTAAATTGATCATTTTATAACTTCTAGTATTTTTAATTTTTTTTAAATTTAAAATATTAAAAAAATTATTTGATGATACAATTTTTGTAATTAATTTATTTTTTGATTACTTTTTAATATTTAATCATTTTATAATATTTTTAATAATTTGAAAATTTTCTCTTCAAGATTAAATAACCCCTTGATCTTTCCAAAAAAAATATTTATTTCCTAAACTTTTAAAAAACAATCAATTTAGTTCATTTACCACATCGTTATTTAAAAGAATACGCTAAAATGTTTTACGGATTTAAGCGCTTAATAATGTGCAAAAAGCTTTCATAGACTATAATTATTTTTTTCTAAAAAGTTCGATTACAATATGAACCATTAAGAATTATATAAAATAAAGGAAACAAAGAAATGTCATGAATAAAATAAAACACTCTATTGAAATTTATTCAACTATATGGAAATGTTTTAACGGTAAATGAAATTAAATCGTTATTCAGAATTTACCATAAACACTTTTTTATGTCAATCTAATAAATAAAGTGTAAATGTTATTAATATCTCTCAAAACTTTAATTTCATGTAACCTCGATTATGATAGTCTATAAATGACCAATTTTGTTTTCAAATAATTGTTGCAGCAACAACAAGGTTTTCTGCAAACCAAAGTAATAAAAAGCCATACTCCCGAAGGCTTCAATAGCAAGTTTAAATGTTTACGTTTCTATAGCAATTCTTGTTATTTCTGCAAGTGGAACTGTAATGGCTCAAGAATTTTTCGATTGTGAAAACCAAAACAAGGTGAACTTGCAATGTATTTGTGAAGTACTCGATAATATATTCAAAGTTGGAATCAACTTATTAATCTCGGTCAGGCATGTCATGAAGCTTGGGTGAAGAGAACTCTTCAAAAACCTTTTTTTCAAAACAATGACACGTATTTTGTTTCATTGATTTGAAGTTTTTTTTCAACTTGTTAATCTGGGACAAGCATGTCATGAAGCTTGGGTCAGGCATGGCATGTCTCTTGACAACTATTTTTCTATCATGATTTTTCATCATGTTCTTCTTGAGAGTGTCCGTAACGAATTTTGTTTCAATGATTTGAAGTGTTTTTTACAACTATCTAGGTTGCTACGGTAGTACGTATTTAATGTGTTATACATTGTCATCGAGGAGCACATTTTGCTAATAATTGGCTTGCCTAAAAGTGATTGTGTCATATCCAACCCATACATTTTAATCAAGTTATGTCTGCCGCATCCAATGCCTTGTCAAATATGTTGCTAGAAGAAAATATTTGACCTACTAACGATGTTTCATGCTAAGTTTTGAAGAAAAATATTTGTTCTTTCACCTATTCATCTCAAACTCTATTCAATGAATATCAATAGTCTCGTGGTGACAAGGGCAATCCAAGACATTTATGAGAAAAGCTTTTAATTTTTGAAATACTATATATATATATATATATATATATATAATATTCTTAAATTCATCATTTTATAACTCCTAGTATTTTTAAATTTTTTACTTTAAATTTTTCAGAAAAGAATTTGATGCTATAATTTTTGTTATTAATTTATTTTTTGATTACTTTTGAATTTTTTATCATTTTATAATATTTTTAATAATTTGAAAATTTTCTCTTCAAGATTAAATAATCCCTTCATCTTTCCAAAAAAGTAATTATTTCCTAAACTTTTATAAAACAATCAATTTAGTTCATTTTCCAAATAGTTATTCACAGGTGATAGGAAAATTAAAACTTTGAACTTCCACGTCATCATCTTTTATCACGTTGTCAGTACCATATAGATTAAAAAAATGTTTCTATTGATTAAAATAATACGCTAAAAAATTTTATGGATTTAAGCGTTTTATAATGTGCAAAAAGCTTTCATACACTATAATTATTTTTTTTTCTGAAAAGTTTGAGTACATTATGAACCATTAAGAATTATATGAAATAAATGAAACAAAGAAATGTCATGAATAAAATAAAACACTCTATTGAAATTTATTCAACTGAATGGAAATGTTTTAACGGTAAATTAAATTAAATCGTAATTCAAATTTACCATAAACGCTTTTTTATGTCAATCGAATAAATAAAGTATAAATGTTATTAATATCTCTCAAAACTTTAAATCCATGTAACCTCTGTTATGGTTACCATACCCCCAAGGCTTCAATAGCAAGTTTGAATGTTTATATTTCTATAGAATTCTTGTTCTTTCTGCAAGTGGAACTGTGATGGCTCAAGAATTTTTCGATTGTGACAACCAGAAGAAGATGAACTTGCAATGTATTTGTGAAGTATTTGACAATATATTCAAAGTTGGAACGATCACGAATGAATGTTGTCATCAACTTGTTAATCTAGGTCAGGCATGTCATGAAGCTTGGGTGAAGAGAACTCTTCAAAAACCTTTGTTTCAAAACAATGACACATCAATAATAATATCTAAGAGTGCACAAATATGGAGAAAGTGCACTTTAGTTGGTGTTATTTCGCCCAATCCTTGAGGAGTTTGATATTGATTTTGTAATCTAAAGTTTGCTTCAAATTTATGAATAAATTGCAGTAACAAAATTCTAGACATTGGTTGGAAATATAAATATCTAAATAAGATATTTTTTATAACTTAGATGTTATTGAAAATTTGAAATTATGATCTGTTTGCTAGTTAATATTATTGTCAAAGATGACTACTTAGACTTATAAGTTTTGTGGTTAAATTATTTTATTATAAATTATAATTTTATTTTATTTATTTTTCAAAATAATTTATTTTCTTGAAGAGTTTCTACCTGAATGATTGTTTCATGAAATCATATTTGAATATTGTTGTTTTGATGGTGTGGTCCAGAATTGTTACATGGTAGTTCATGAGATTTATATGGTTTTCAAGTGTGAATGATCATGTGAGAAAGGTGCATAATTGATTCTTTTAAAAAGTTACATATCTTATATCATCTTAAAAAAACTAAAACTACTAAAATATTGAAATAAGATTAATCAAAATTGAAATATATTACAAGTTGTAAAATGACAAATAAATATAAAAATATATATTTATAGAGTATAAAAAATCATAACACTTTCATCCCAAAAGTCATAAATTGCATCTCATAAGTCAAAGTCTACTGGTATTCCTAGACCAATATTTTGAGTTCATATATTGAAAACAAATATTTTTCTTCAAAGTCCCTTGACAACTATTTTTCTTTCATGATTTTTATAATGTTATCCTTGAGAGTGTTCGTAATAAATTTTTTGTCAATGATTTGAAGTGTTCTTTTCAACTATCTAGGTTCCTAATGTTGAACGTATTTAATGCGTTATATATTTTCATCGAGGAGCAAATTTTGCTAATAATTGGCTTGCCTAGAAGTGATTGTGTCATATCCAACCCATACATTTTAATCAAGTTATGTCTGTCGCATCCAATGTCTTGTTAAATATGTTGCTAGATGAAAATATATGACCTACTAACGATGTTTCATTCTAACTTTTGAAGAAAAATATTTGTTCTTTCACCTATTCATCTCAAACTGTATTCAATGAATATCAATAGTCTCATGGTGACAAGGACAATACAATACCTTTATGAGAAAAAGCTTTTAATTTTTGAAATACTATATATATATAATATTCTTAAATTCATCATTTTATTACTCCTATTAATTTTGAATTTTTGAATTTAAAATTTTCAAAAAAAATGATGCTATAGTTTTTGTAATTAATTTATTTTTTGATTACTTTTGAATATTTTATCATTTTATAATATTTTTAATAATTTGAAATTTTTCCCTTCTAGATTAAATAATCCCTTGATCTTTCCAAAAATATTAATTATTTCCTAAACTTTTAAAACAATCAATTTAGTTCATTTGCCGCATCGTTATTCACATGTGATAAGAACATTAAAACTTTGAACTTCCATGTCATCATCTTTTATCACATTGTCAGTACCATAAAGATTAAAAAAGGTTTCTATTGATTAAAAGAATACGGTAAAAGTTTTTACGGATTTAAGCGCTTAATAATGTGCAAAAAGCTTTCATATACTATAATTATTTTTTTCTGAAAAGTTAGAGTACATTATGAATCATTAAGAATTATATAAAATAAAGGAAACAAAGAAATGTCATGAATAAAATAAAACACTCTATTGAAATTTATTCAATTGTATGGAAATGTTTTAACGGAAAATTAAATTAAATCGTAATTCAGAATTTACCATAAACACTTTTTTATGTCAATATAATAAATAAAGTGTAAATGTTATTAATATTTCTCAAAACTTTAATTTCATGTAACCTCGGTTATGATAGTCTATAAATGACCAATTTTGTTTTCAATGAAATGTTGCAGCAACAACAAGGTTTTCTGCCAACCAAAGTAATAAAATACCATACCCCCAATGCTTAAATGGCAAGTTTGAATGTTTACGTTAATATAGAATTCTTGTTATTTCTGCAAGTGGAACTGTAATGGCTCAAGAATTTTTCGATTGTGAAAACCAGAAGACGATGAACTTGCAATGTATTTGTGAAGTATTTTACAGTATATTCAAAGTTGAAACGATCACGAATTAATATTGTCATCAACTTGTTAATATGGGTCAGGCATGTCATGAAGCTTGAGTTTGGCCACTAACCAAAATTTGGGGTATTACATGTAGACTATCATAACGGAGGTGACATGAAGTTAATCTCTTGAGAGAAATTAATAACATTTAAACTTTATTTATTAGTTTGAAAAAAAAAAGTTTATGGCAAATTCTTGATTACGATTTAATTTACCATTAAAAGATTCATGTATAGTTTGAATAAACTTCAATAGACTATTTAATTTTATTCATGAATTTTTCTTTGTTTCCTTTATTTTTTATAATTTTTAATAGTTCATAAAGTCCTCAAAATTTAAAAAAATAATCATACTCTATGAAACCTTTTCTACACAATTAAGAGCTTAAATCCATAAATATTTATTAGCAGGTTCTTTTATCGATAGAAACAATTGTCAATCTTTATGGCACTTGAAATGCAATAAAAAATGTTGACTTGGAAGTTCACAGTTTTGATGGGACTGTCACGTGTGAACGACATTGTGACAAATGAGCTTAGTTGATTGTTTTAGAAAATTATAGGAAATTATTATTTTTTTCTTTTTGAAAGATCAAGGGATTAATTAATTTTGATGTAAAAAGTTTTAAATTATTAAAAATATTAAACAATGATAAAATATTCAAAAATAAATAATTATAAATTAATTATTAAAAATAATTGCATAAAAATAAAAAAGTTTTTTTTAAAAAAACTAGAAGTTATAAAATGATAAATTTAAGAATATTATATATATAGTATTTCAAAAATTAAAAGCTTTCCTCAAAAAGGTCTTGTAGTGTCGCTTTTCAACATGAGTGTGACCCCCTGAACTCGGCCAAGGAGTTACAACTGAATCGAGGTAGCCTTGTTGATCACCAAGATGATTTACTAACGATCTTAGTTTAATAAATCATTTTAAAACATTTTCTAATTATAAAATCATAAATAAATTCATGCCACAATTAGAAGGTTGAAAATAATTATTTAGCCTTTGACAGTAGAAAATCGAGACTGCTCCTCGATAGCCAAATTAGTTATACATAGGGAAAATTTAAAAATAGAAACAAAAACAAAGTCAGCTAGAAAGCTCAATGTTCCCTATAAAAACAAATAATAATTCATATATTTCAGGCATAAAAATAGAAATAATAAAATAATCATGCGACAGTATAACCAAAATTTATTACCAGAAAATCATGTAGGGTTTCTCAGAACCTTAACTCTCATCATAGACAACTAGAATGTAAACCACTACATGTTAAGAGGAACTTGAGATCTCCAAAGTTGATCAAGAGTAGAAAACAAAATTAGGATGTGAACATTATCCTCTAAAGAGGAGCCCGAGTTAACCACCAAGGAGGAACTATCAGAAATCAGAAACAACACGAGGATGTTACCCACTGTAGAGGATCCCATGTAGAAACAAGACGTGATATAATCCAATAAAGAACAAAGACATAGATATAATCCCATGCAAAATCAGGACGAGGATATAATCCATTGTATAGATTATTAGTGATGCAACATTATTTAGAAATCAGAAATGTCATAGATAAATATAATCATATTATGAACATGTTTTCATACAATAACATATAAAATAATAGCATAACACGTCAAAAGTATCAAATAAGTGAAAGGGACACACCTAGAATAGCTAAATAACATTGGCTAAGCCTTAAGCTTCCCACAATCGGTCATACTAGGTCATACGAAGTTGGGACATAAAATAGTACCACTCTATTAATATGGATACCATAAATCTAAATAGAAATAAATTATAAACTCATTAATCATAACTTACATGTATCTCAAGTTGAGCGACCAGAATCGAATTGAGCATAATGGGAGTGATTAGGATCTACTAGAGAGTGGTCCGGAGCACGAAAGTACCTCCACAAAATAACACTAAAATGTGAGTCCAAGAATCTTACATTTTACTTAACATAATTAAGACTTTAAGAGATAAATGACTTAAAACAAGTCTTTTAGGTCAGAATTTAATAAAACAGACTGCAAAAACAGACTCAATACATTAAAAAAATAAAGATAGGGGTCTTTAGAAAACGTCAACAGTTCAAAGTTAACAATCAACAGTCAAAAGTCAACAATCAAAGTTAACGATTAACGGTCAAAGTCAATGATCACTGGTCCAAGTCAGGGTTTTGTTCAATCAAACTAGTTTAGGACTGATTCAATTGAATCAGTTCACTATTTGAATTTACGAAACGAAGCCCACTCTCTTACGATAGTGCGTGGGGGGCCTCTTCCATTGTCCAAAAAATTTGGAAAAATTATATAAAATGTTTCAAGGCATGAGGCGTTACTTACAAACATTTTTTTCTGATATGATTGATATAGATGATATTTGTTTAGCAAAATCCAAATATTTGAACATGTACCCATTGTAAACGACATCAACAAATGATAATCCATAGACACCGAACGAACGGGGTCAATGAGACGAACTAAATGGTATCAATGTGTCTAACACCACCTCACGGTTAGCGATGAATCAATGAGAAACTAAAACAAATGGTGTGTAATGCCCCAAATTTTGGTTAGTGACCAATGTGTAATTTTTAAAAGTTTGGTGACTAAAGTATAAAATTGAGAAACTTTTAGGGATCAAATTGTAATTTCCCAAAAAGAGTTTTTATTCCATAAAAGAACATTTCACTCCCAAGAATGACATTTTGGTGGGAATCATATTTTTGATCCAGAATTTGTGATAAAAGCTAGAAAATGTTAAAGTCTAGTAAAAATTCAGTGAATCGAATTGAATAGAAATCTTGAGAAAATTTGAAGGTTTTTAAATTAAGCTTAGAAATATTATTTCTAAATTTTAAAATGATGGAAAATAACATGGATCATTAGATTTGAGAATTTATTTCCATGTTCATTTTGGACCGTTGCACGAAAATGGAAAGATTATAGCTTTTGGAAAAGAAAATGGTTAAAGTTGTAAAGGGTAAATTATTTTGTTCATCTTTGACTTTAGAAAGATGATAAATAACATGTGTCTTGGTATAGATGTTGTTATCAAGTTTCATAAATGGTAAAATTGTCATTTCTCAATTAAATGAATTTTAAATTCATTTAAGCTTGATAAATGGCAAATTAACATGAAAATAACTAGAAATTTCATGTAAACTTGGTCACTATCATCCTCCATTTCCGTGAAATTCAAACCCTATGTAAGAGAAAGTTTGTTTTTTCATTTTTGAGCAATTTCCTTTGGTGTTTGGATTAAGACATGAAATAGAAAATTGTTCTATTCGATGAGCTCTATCATTTGGTACCAATATTGCATGCTAATCTTGATTGAGTTCAAAGATCTCGAATTATAGGGTTTATGTTCATGTTAGGGTTTAAGAAGATGATGATGGATTTTTGAGGTTTTTGATGTTGTAAAATCATTTTGAAGCTTGATTGATGATTACAACCACATATACAAGCTTATAGTAGATTCAACCTTACCCTAAATTTTGGTAAATATTATGTTTTGATGAAATTAAGTTAGGGATTAACTGTAGAGGGTTTGAAATGATGATTAGAGGTTGCTTTCATGATTGAATCAATTAAAAATAAAGGAAATTTAACCCCTATATGTTTCATCCTTAGGGTTTTAATTGGGGGAAAATTGTGAAAATTTTCCAATGGATTAGAAAGATGTTTGGAAGGTTCTACAAAACTTAAAAATGGATCATTTTGTAATTTTCAAAAGTTAGGGACCTTTTTGATAATTTTGAAAAGATATGTGGTAAATGTGTAATTACCCAATAGTTGATGTATATTGATGGAATTTTATATTAAAGGGCTGAAATTGATGTTAGAATGTGAAATTTGGTCATTTTGGAAAGTTGGTAAAGTTTGAGGACCAAATGATAAATATTGAGAAAGTGAATTATGTGGTAATAATGGCCTTTTTGAGGCATTGGGCTATAAAATTAGATGCTGGAAATTTATTTAGTTGTGTGAGACTTGAATTGAAGAAAAAAAGGCAAGGGACCATTAAGAGTAAAAAGGAAAAGTTAAAATAAATACTAGAAGAATTCAAAAATAGTAGTACTTTTGAGTACTATTATTGTGCTTAAAATGTTAGTAAGAATACTAACATGTATTTTATATTTGTATATTCTATGCATTGATTCTTGTGTAGATCTTGATCAAACTTGTGATACAAGCAAATCAAAACGCAAGGAAAAAGTCCAGAATAATCAAATATCAATAGTAAGGCATAATAGTGACGCATACTAGTTGAGTGCATTTTATTATGTACTTATACGATATGAGGAAGACTTGCGATGAGTCAACTTTGAGTGTTTTACTAAGCATGATTTTAACGCATTTGAAAATATTTTCAAAAGTTTTATAAAAATGATTTTTATTGAATGATTTTAGGGTATGAACTGCCCTTAAACAAGTGGAAGTGTTTCACACTATTTATCATCTATTAATGTTTTAGAATAAATGTTTAATATGCTATTGGAATAATAGCTAATTGTATGTACATTGAGAGTCTTAGGTGCAATTGTAATACCTTGAATAAGGTAGTTATCGATTGATTTTGTTTAATGCATTATTGTGTTCTTGTAGTAGTACATTTCTTGTACTATGGCACTATGTGTGCAAGGATGGTGTTCATAATGAATTACCACTCTGGAATTGTTAGTATAGTATCGTTGTGTACTATAGTACCTATATGTCATTATAGCACTTGGGTTCTAATTATTACCTTGCATTCTCATTTGTCATACATTGAGATGTGAATGGATTTTCGAATACACTGATTGATAAGTATGCCATGGATATCAAAATAATATCTCACATGTTATGTGATGGAAACTTGGTTTATCAAGTCAATTTTATGCATTTATATTCTATACAAATTAAATCGTAATTTGATCTTTTATGATTACTTATGTTTTTAAAATGCCTTAATTTATCGTGCCTCACTAAATGAATACTTAGCGTGTGATTATTTCTTATGTAGGTGTTAGCGTACAATCAGAGTGAAGAGTACAACTGATATCATCTGTCAAGTATTGCCTCATCAATAACAATGCGACATCTTTAGATGTTCTTTTGATATTACTAGTTTGTATGTATTTTGTTATGTTACGATGCTCTGCTAGGAATGGTTGAAATATACTTTTGTAGTATTATATTTATCAATGAACTTAAACTACTATATGATAGATATAAATGATATTCACTTATTAGTAGTTAAATGACATTTTATATATCTTATTATTATTAAACCATTTTGTTTAAAGAAACAAAATTTTACTATTTTTCAAATACAAAAACTGTTTTAAAAGCATGTGACGTCTCTAACTCATGTTTGGGACTGGATATAGGAAAAGGTGTGTTACATTTATGGGTATCAGACCTGCATGTTTAGCCAATTCACGACCAAAACTGAGTGTATTTTATGTGAAAAGTGTGTACGTGCCATTAGGATGTCAAAGATACTGATATGGTATTGATATTATATGATTGATGTCACTACTTACTAATCTAAAATTTTATTAATATGTGTTGTATTAGATGTCAGAATCCACGAATTAATGGGGAGAGACTGAACAAGAAGTTTGAGAAGGGACTGGTAGTGAGAGAAATGAATTTAATAGTGAGCATCTGACTTAGTCTGGACATGATAGCGCACTGGCACATCAGGGCATGCCTGTGCAAGAGCATGGACCATTTCTTCAGGCTTTGGATGCGATTTTAGCTCGATATCAGCCTCCTCCACCTCCCTCTATTGTGTCAGCTATCCGAATTTCAATTCCAAAAGAGCTGAGAAGTTTATGAACACCTGAGTTCTAAGAAGAAAAGGATGAAGCTCTGATAGCTACAAAATTATGGTTAAATGACATCGAAGTTATATTAGATAATCTTCACTACTCAAAATTTGAAAAACTTGATGGATCTATATATTTTCTTTGAGGATCAACCTGAGTGTGGTGGATGAATACCACCATGTATGTGCCACTTGAGCAAGTGATCTGACACTTCTTTCAGAAAGAATTCAAGAAAAAGTACATTGGTGAGCAATTCATGCAAACAGTGTTGTTGAAATTCCTCAATCTGAAGTAATGCCATCAAGTAATACATGAGTACTGTAACACCCCAATCTTTAGTTAATTATAACATTCACGTGGTTTGTTCAGAATTAGGTAGAATGATGACAAAATGTTGGATAAATAGGAATAAATTAAGGATAATACATTGCCACCATGTAATCCATTATTTTCCAGCATAGAGGAAATGTTATTTTATTTCCTACTTACTGATTCACAGCTTTATTTTGTCGACAAAAGAAAACAAAATGGCTCCACAACGTTTATTGCTCATTTTCATCTTCCTCCTTCATATCTCTTCTTCTTCATCGAATGCTCATTTCATCGCATCCCAATTTTTCAATACTTCAAGAATATTTTCCTTCTCTTTCAAACTAATGTAAAGGCCCTGATGGCGCTTGAAAATGCTTTCATATTTCTGGCAAGCTTCACCGACTGTCAGAGTGTATACAACAGGGAGCAGTTCCTTCACATTATCAACAAGAAGCTTATAGAAAAGTCATTCATTTCTCTCCTAAAGATCCATCAAGGCCATGTATCGCTGCAGAAGAACTTGTTATTGGAAAAGGTTATTCATGAGCTTCTTATCTTGAAGCTCTGGACTGAGAACAAGAGGGGAAGAAGGCTACGCAGGTAGTGTGTATCTCTCTCTTATTTTCGGTGAAGGTGAGCCCTTTGTTGTGTCGAAGATCACGCATCAAGGAATAACCATTAGCAACAGAGATGGTCCATGGAGTGACGGGTTGATTCATCGAGGCATCATCCTCACCTTAGGCATCCTCGACATCATCGGCAACAGCGTAATCACCACCATTCGATATTTGTGCTAAAAAAAATAAAGACATGAGGTTATCTTTCTTCTCTTCGAAAGAATAATTCGGGAGAAACCCATGTCCAAAGAACACTCAATAGCAGGCGAGGCAACCATGGCTTCCGCTCCAAAATTCGAATGGAGACAAATGAACCGGATGGGAACAGGGAGAGCCTCGGATCCGAAACAATTTGGTAGATCTACAACTATTTATCAATATTCTCTATGATCAGAGGCTAGATTTGTGATAAGGAGAATGATATGATTCGAACAGAATAAAATGGGTTTCGACTGGCGGTCATTGACGACGGTCGATGTGGTGTCCACCGGTGAATAATGACGGTCGATGAGCAGTCGTTGGAACATCTTTGATTGAGATATGAACAACAAAGAAGAATAAAAGAAAAAGAAATAGAAATGGTGGAAGGTTGCGTGTAATGAAGAAGTGGTTTCATAATTTCTTTTTAAAATCACGTGGTTGTGGGGTGTTGAGAAATTAAGATGGGCAAATCATAGTTCCCATCCTCTATGTTTGGTAAGGTTCTAACTTGTTCTTAAGTTTTAATCAATTTCAATCAAGCTATGATAAGTTTAAATTAAATTGATGTAGTTCCTGATTTTAGTTATTAAATATTTTAGTGACAATAAAAGTTTTAGTTTTATCATTTGGGTTTCCAAACTATTAAATTAGTTCTAATAATAATTTTTATCACGAGGGGAATTATATTGGATTCAAGTTCGTATATTTGATGGTACGGGTTCGTGAGAGAAGAAAACTGGAATCTCGACCCAGTACCTTCTGATCCATCTGTATGCTTCGAGGGCGTTCGAATGAAGTTTTAATGGTCGATCAGTATGGTATGAAAATCGAGGTAATACTTTATTACCTCTATATGCTTTATGGAACATGTTGATATCGGTAAATGCATGAATAAGATAATGTTAATCACTTTTGTGGAGTTGAATAATTTATACACTTGATATGAATGTGGTAGAAATTCTGCAACTGAATACGGATCGAATGACTAAGATAAGAGATTGATAATTGTTAGAATTAAATTAAAAGTTTGTGATTGGTGATAAAGAAATCAGCTCTGGTTTTGTAACTTATATTTTATATCATCAAGGGTTAAATGTTAAAGGTACTTGGATGAAAAGTTATGAGAATACTCCGATATGGTAAAATTATGAAATTACCCTTATATTGGAAAATGATAAGAATTGTCCCTGGAAGTTGATTAGTAAATCTGAAAAGACATGTTGATCTGATAAAACTACTTATGTGCATAAGAAATGCTAGTTTTGTATAGGAAATGTGAATAACCGGTTTTTAAAACCAAGAGGGTTTGTGCAAGATATTAGAATTCTATTAAGGAATTATTTCAAGATAAGAGAATGTTCGGGAAAGCAATTGATCATAGGATCTCTAAATTATAATTATTTTCGTTAAGAGCTAATATTGAAATTATCTTATTAAGAAATTACGAAAATGCCCTTGAGAGATAAAACAGTCTGAATTGACCCTGAATGAGAGAGTACTTTGAGGATTTGTACTTAACTCGATTAATTACGAATTTAATTTTTAAGATCCTGTCTTTGTACAGAAAAATTTATAATATTCCGTTTGTAAAATCTGAGAAGACACTTGACCCGAAAATATTCGAATAAAGAGTAAATACTTGAAGAGTAATTTATCGAAGGTATTCTGCTGACAGAATTATTCGAAAGGACTGAAGTAAATGATAATATTGAATTAAATAATAAGACCGGATGGAAGGAAATGATTGAAATATTCTAGAATTAAAAATGACCAAATTACCCCTGGAATGGAAATGACTCAAGAATGTCACCAAGCTCAGGAATGAATGGATATACTCAAGCTTTGAAATGAATAGAGAAATGTTAAGCACCAAAATGACCAAAATGCCCTTATGACCTAGAATAAGTAAATGTCTTGGATTAATTAAGAAATCCAAATAAACATGTATGTTGTGCTACCAGTAAAAGTTGTGGAACGCAACTTAAGTGATCAACCAACGTTAGTACTATATCATTACCGAATGATATAAGTATCACTTGAATGTTTGTTCATCTTCTCAAATTTGGATCGATGATAATTCTGGAAGTACTTGGCTCAACTCAACTCAAGAGCGCATACAGTACTAATAAGTGGGTATTCGTTAGTCAAATCAACCACGAATACCAAAATGACTTTATTATATGAATAAATTGAAATGAAATGAAGTACGACGTGTATTTGAAATTCAGAAACGTCTGAATCATTCTGGAAAACTTTAAAGTAATCGGGATAGACTTGTTTACCAAACAAACTAAGTAACATCAATGACTAAGGATTAAATAGGTGATTTGATGAGTTTGGAAACACTGTTGAACTTACATGATGAATTGTCATTATGGGTTATGAGCCATGGATCAAGTACGTCAGTATTTCCTAATATTGTTGAAACGTGGAAATGAAATAAAGACCGTTGGAAGATTTATTCAGTGATGATTATGGGGATGATCTATGGATCTGCATTATGGTATTAAAGAGTGAATACACTGGAAGGATAATGAATTGACTTGTTGACATGCATCAGTTTGAGAGTTGTGTAACTCGATTTGTTGGATAATATGATCGATAGTCGTAGATTGTAAATGACTTGAATCTTCGATTCTATATTTCATCTAAAATCACTTCGGTCATGTTTGAAAAAAAAACAAGTAACGCATATGGAAAAGATTCTGAATATCTCATTTGGCTCAATTGGGCTGAAATCCTATGAATTTAAAGTATATTCCTGAATACCCCTAATTGTTTGGGTAATGGAATCACTTGCAGTAAATCTCAATTTAGAATTATTATGTATAAAGATTCCTGAACGTTTTCCTAAAGAACACGAAAATATAGTGGGATTCTAATGTATCAACCTTAAATGTCTGGCTAGATCGGTTAGTAATCGATTCTCCTCAATAGGACCTTGTTCATGGAATTCGATCAAATTTCATAAGTTTCATGTTATCCAAAATGATAACTACAATGGCCTCTGAAAATACTTGGATTCTCTAGTGTGTTCCCTAATTATTACTAAACTGTTTTATTGGTTTTAATATGAGGTACACTGAGTTCTTTGGTTACTGTTTTATTGATGCACCAATTTAATGTGATGATTTATGGAATTTGTGTCACGGTGCAATTGAACTTTTTGATTAAATTACAATAGTATAGCTCTGATACCACTAAATGTAACCCCCCAGATCGATGCAGGTAGCCCGATCTGATCCGGGAAGTCACATTAGGGCCATCGGAGCGACCCACTGTAAAAAATGGCAAAAAATTTAAAACTTTTTATCAGAACATGTAAACTTATAAAATCAGTTTTCACTATTTAAAAAATAAAACAGATTTCCAAACTCGTATATAAATCAAAATACAATTACATGCCCCCTAATCACATGTACCATACTCTGCAACAACACCGGAAGAACTCCCTTACTGAAGTCGATAGATGCACTGGTACAGTTCTTTTAACCTGAAAAGGTGAGTAATAGAGTGAGCTTTGGAAAGCTCAGTAATACAGAACTACCAGATGATGCTACATGACATGTAGATAAACGGAAAGCCATATAATTTCCTTATTGAATCATACGTATACCAGTTTGTAGAATAATTTGGGGTTCCCTTAGAAGTCCATCGAGTAGAAGCCATGAATCTCAGTTCATAAGAAACCTTTCAAAGTATGACATTTTCAGGAGATCGAATAGGATGTCTAGTGTGTTCCAACAGTATAATAAAATCATAATAGGTACACTTATCAAATGATAGTTCAGTAAATCTCATAAAATCATAATGAAATTTAATTTTTGAAAATCATAGTTTAAACTCTTTTCTTGTACACCATCAGTAATTTCCAAAACAATTTTCCATATAGCTTACTCTAAGCACACAGCAAAAAGAAAGCCAACCTAAGGATAAGCTTTATAGCTTGTATCCTTAAGCCCGTAAGTCCAAGTCCATATAGCTTACCCTAAGCACACAGCAAGGGAAGCCAACCTAATGTATCTTGGGTATACTTGTACAAAAAGGAATACAAGTAACATCTGTCTAAATGATGTAAAGTACCCCCGAGCCATGAGAGAGTTAATTATCCAAGAAATACTGACCTGACTCTGAAAAAAAAATTGAGATATGCTACTGCTCTATGAGTCTATTCTCGTAACAAAAACTAAATTGATTCTTCAAGGAAATTTTCGTTCGGATTCTTTCATTGAAATGAGCAAAATTTCTTATAAGAATGTATGCTCAACTGGTTAAGGATTAGTGAAAGATCTGTATTTCTATAAAAGCTACTTGAAGATATAAAAGAAATAATGAAAGTTTCATTTATGCAATTATATGACATGAATGAATTTCGAGGACGAAATTCTTTTAAGGAGAGGAGAATTGTAACACCCCAATCTTTAGTTAATTATAACATTCACGTGGTTTGTTCAGAATTAGGTAGAATGATGACAAAATGTTGTGTAAAATAGGAATAAATTAAGGATAATACATTGCCACCATTTAATCCATTATTTTCCAGCTTAGAGGAAATGTTATTTTATTTCCTACTTGTTGATTCACAGATTTATTTTGTCGACAAAAGAAAACAAAATGGCTCCACAACGTTTATTGCTCATTTTCATCTTCCTCCTTCATATCTCTTCTTCTTCATCGAATGCCCATTTCATCGCATACCAATTTTTCAATACTTCAAGAATATTTTCCTTCTCTTTCAAACTAATGTAAAAGCCCTGATGGCGCCTGAAAATGCTTTCATATTTCTGGCAAGCTTCACCGACTGTCAGAGTGTATACAACAGGGAGCAGTTCCTTCACATTATCAACGAGAAGCTTGTAGAAAAGTTGTTCATTTCTCTCCTGAAGATCCATCAAGGCCATGTATCGCTGCAGAAGAACTTGATATTGGAAAAGGTTATTCATGAGCTTCTTATCTTGAAGCTCTGGACTGAGAACAACAGGGGAAGAAGGCTACGCAGGTAGTGTGTATCTCTCTCTTATTTTTGGTGAAGGTGAGCCCTTTGTTGTGTCAAAGATCACGCATCAAGGAATAACCATTAGCAACAGAGATGGTCCATGGAGTGACGGGTTGATTCATCGAGGCATCATCCTTCCTTTAGGCATCCTCGACATCATCGGCAATAGCGTAATCACCACCATTCAACATTTGTGCTAAAAAGTAATAAAGACATGAGGTTATCTTTCTTCTCTTCACAAGAATCATTTTGGAGAAACCCATGTCCAAAGAACACTCAACAGCATACGAGGAAACCATGGCTTCCGCTCTAAAATTCGAATGGAGACAAATGAACCGAATAGGAATAGGGAGAGCCTCGGATCCGAAACAATTTGGTAGATCTACAACTATTTATCAATATTCTCTATGATCAGAGGCTAGATTTGTGATAAGGAGAATGATATGATTCGAACAGAATAATATGGGTTTCGACTGGCGGTCATTGACGACGGTCGATGTGGTGTCCACCGGTGAATAATGACGGTCGATGAGCAGTCGTTGGAACATCTTTGATTGATATATGAACAACACAGAAGAATAAAAGAAAAAGAAATAGAAATGGTGGAAGGTTGCGTGTAATGAAGAAGTGGTTTCATAATTTCTTTTTAAAATCACGTGGTTGTGGGGTGTTGAGAAATTAAGATGGGCAAATCATAGTTCCCATCCTCTATGTTTGGTAAGGTTCTAACTTGTTCTTAAGTTTTAATCAATTTCAATCAAGCTATGATAAGTTTAAATTAAATTGATGTAGTTCCTGATTTTAGTTATTAAATATTTTAGCGACACTAAAAGTTTTAGTTTTATCATTTGGGTTTCCAAACTATTAAATTAGTTCTAATAATAATTTTTATCACGAGGGGAATTATATTGGATTCAAGTTCGTATATTTGATGGTACGGGTTCGTGAGAGAAGAAAACTGGAATCTCATCCCAGTACCTTCTGGTCCATCTGTATGCTTCGAGGGCGTTCGAATGAAGTTTTAATGGTCGATCAGTATGGTATGGAAATCGAGGTAATACTTTACTACCTCTTTATGCTTTATGGAACATGTTGATATCGGTAAATGCATGAATAAGATAATGTTGATCACTTTTGTGGAGTTGAATAATTTATACACTTGATATGAATGTGGTAGAAATTCTGCAACTGAATACGGATCAAATGACTAAGATAAGAGATTGATAATTGTTAGAATTAAATTACAAGTTTGTGATTGGTGATAAAGAAATCAGCTCTGGATTTGTAATTTATATTTTATATCATCAAGGGTTAAATGTTAAAGGTACTTGGATGAAAAATTATGAGAATACTCCGATATGGTAAAATTATGAAATTACCCTTATGTTGGAAAATGATAAGAATTGTCCCTGGAAGTTGATTAGTAAATCTGAAAAGACATGTTGATCTGATAAAACTACTTATGTGTATAAGAAATGCTAGTTTTGTATAGGAAATATGAATAACTGGTTTTTAAAACCAAGAGGGTTTGTGCAAGATATTAGAATTCTATTAAGGAATTATTTCAAGATAAAGAGAATGTTCGGGAAAGCAATTGATCATAGGATCTCTAAATTATAATTATTTTCGTTAAGAGCTAATATTGAAATTATCTGGTTAAGAAAATACGAAAATGCCCTTGAGAGATAAAATAGTCTGAATTGACCCTGAATGAGAGAGTACTTTGAGGATTTGTACTTAACTCGATTAAGTACGAATTTAATTGTTAAGATCCTATCTTTGTATAGAAAATTTTATAATATTCCGTTTGTAAAATCTGATAAGACACTTAACCCGAAAATATTCGAATAAGGAGTAAAATACTTGAAGTGTAATTCATCGGAGGTATTCTGCTGACAGAATTATTCGAAAGGACTGAAGTAAATGATAAGATTGAATTAAATAATAAGACCGGATGGAAGGAAATGATTGAAATATTCTAGAATTATAAAATGACCAAATTACCCCTGGAATGAAAATGACTCAAGAATGTCACCAAGCTCAGGAATGAATGGATATACTCAAGCTTTGAAATGAATAGAGAAATGTTAAGCACCAAAATGACCAAAATACCCTTATGACCTAGAATAAGTAAATGTCTTGGATTAATTAAGAAATCCAAATAAACATGGATGTTGTACTACCAGTAAAAGTTGTGGAACGCAACTTAAGTGATCAACCAACGTTAGTACTATATCATTACCTGAATGATATAAGTATCACTTGAATGTTTGTTCATCTTCTCAAATTTGGATCGATGATAATTCTGGAAGTACTTGGCTCAACTCAACTCTAGAGCGCATACAGTACTAATAAGTGGGTATTCGTTAGTCAAATCAACCACGAATACCAAAATGACTTTATTATATGAATAAATTGAAATGAAATGAAGTACGACGTGTATTTGAAATTCAGAAACGTCTGAATCATTCTGGAAAACTTTAAAGTAATCGGGATAGACTTGCTTACCAAACGAACTAAGTAACATCAATGACTAAGGATTAAATAGGTGATTTGATGAGTTTGGAAACACTATTGAACTTACATGATGAATTGTCATTATGGGTTATGAGCCATGGATCAAGTACGTCAGTATTTCCTGATATTGTTGAAACGTGGAAATGAAATAAAGACCGTTGGAAGATTTATTCAGTGATGATTATGGGGATGATCTATGGATCTGCATTATGGTATTAAAGAGTGAATACACTGGAAGGATAATGAATTGACTTGTTGACATGCATCAGTTTGAGAGTTGTGTAACTCGATTTGTTGGATAATATGATCAATAGTCGGAGATTGTAAATGACTTGAATCTTCGATTCTATATTTCATCTAAAATCACTTCGGTCATGTTTGAAAAGAAAAAAAAACAAGTAACGCAGATGGAAAAGATTCTGAATATCTCATTTGGTTCAATTGAGATGAAATCCTATGAATTTAAAGTATATTCCTGAATACCCCTGATTGTTTGGGTAATGGAATCACTCGCAGTAAATCTGAATTTAGAATTATTATGTATAAATGTTCCTGAACGTTTTCCTAAAGCACACAAAAATATAGTGGGATTCTAATGTATCAACCTTAAATGTCTGGCTAGATCGGTTAGTAATCGATTCTCCTCAATAGGGCCTTGTTCCTGGAATTCGATCAAATTTCATAAGTTTCATGTTATCCAAAATGATAACTACAATGGCCTCTGAATATACTTGGATTCTCTAGTGTGTTCCCTAATTATTACTAAACTATTTTATTGGTTTTAATATGAGGTACACTGAGTTCTTTGGTTACTGTTTTATTGATGCACCAATTTAATGTGATGATTTATGGAATTTGTGTCACGGTGCAATTGAACTTTTGGATTGAATTACAATAGTATAGCTCTGATCAAGCTAATAAACAGAATGGGCCTAATGTGACTCTTGGGGCCCCAAGATACATTAGGTTGGCTTCCCTTGCTGTGTGCTTAGGGTAAGCTATATGGACTTGGACTTACGGGCTTAAGGATACAAGCTATAAAGCTTATCCTTAGGTTGGCTTTCTTTTTGCTGTGTGCTTAGAGTAAGCTATATGGAAAATTGTTTTGGAAATTACTGATGGTGTACAAGAACAGAGTTTAAACTATGATTTTCAAAAGTTAAATTTCATTATGATTTTATGAGATTTACTGAACTATCATTTGATAAGTGTACCTATTATGATTTTATTATATTGTTGGAACACACTAGACATCCTATTCGATCTCCTGAAAATGTCATACTTTGAAAGGTTTCTTATGAACTGAGATTCATGGCTTCTACTCGATGAACTTCTAAGGGAATCCCAAATTATTCTGCAAACTGGTATACGTATGATTCAATAAGGAAATTATATGGCTTTCCGTTTATCTACATGTCATGTAGCATCATCTGGTAGTTATGTATTACTGAGCTTTCCAAAGCTCACTCTATTACTCACCTTTTCAGGTTAAAAGAATTGTACCAGTGCATCTATCGACTTCAGTAAGGGAGTTCGTCCGGTGTTGTTGCAGAGTATGGTACATGTGATTAGGGGGCATGTAATTGTATTTTGATTTATATATGAGTTTGGAAATCTGTTTTATTTTTTAAATAGTGAAAACTGATTTTATAAGTTTACATGTTATGATAAAAAGTTTTAAATTTTTCGCCATTTTTTACAGTGGGTCGCTCCGGTGGCCCTAATGTGACTTCCCGGATCGGATCGGGCTACCTGTATCGGTCTGGGGGGTTACAAGTACGAGGCTGAGTACAATAAGCTAATCTAATTCATTATTGAATTGGTTCCCATTGACAAGGTTTGGAATGTCTGGTTCATCGAGGGTTTGAGGCCAAAGGTGAAAGAAATAACGCTGGCATTGAACTTGTCTACCCTACAAGAAGTGATTAACCGAGTAAAGGAAATTGAACAGCTCATGAAGAGATGCCAGCGGTAGAGTAGAGCACGCAGATAATGAAAAGATCAGGAGCCTCATCAGCTTCTTATCATGCCAAGAGAGGCAAGGGTTCAGGTTTCTAATATAATAATAGATATGGTTCTGTTGCAGCTTCATATAAGGATAAGCAATCTCAATCAGTTGCTTCTGGTTTGGGCTGAGCACCCAGGGATGCAGGGTGGAGTATGCCGAGTTATTAGTGGAGCCTGTGTAACACCCATTTCCTTTATACGTTTCCTTACACAAGTCACAGGTGTCACATGATCTTTAAAAACATTTTCTTATTTGTAAAACCCATAAAATTGTTTCAAAAATAAAACAAAACATTTTAATATAAAATGTTACATTCGTTGTAACATATTAAAAAAATATAACTTTAATACATTCCTGAGCATTTTTCTTAATTCATAACATGCCATCTAATTATCAAAAGAATACATAAATGTCTTACAGTTATTGATGAGTCAACCTTGGATTTATGATAGCTGCTGCTGCACTCCTTACTCGACTAGTCTTTGCTTTTACCTAACGTGAAATTAACACAAGCTAAGTATTTACTTAGTGAGGCATAATAATGTAAATGAAGTGCAATCCATACATAAGCATATCATGGCTATTGAAATACGAACTAAATCGATACTTCATAAAAATCAGTTAATCATCTCAGTTAAACCAAGAATCTTTCATATATCATCAAAATTATTCTTAGTATGCCCAGCATACCAATTTTTTTTTGTATACTTTTTCCAATTATCCTTTATTTTGCCCAATGTATGTTAATGAAATTCAAGGTACATGCATTGCCCAAAGTGCCGATTGGCCATTCACCTTATATGAATACCATGAGTGGCACATTTTATACCGATAATGCATTGTTTATGCTTAAACAAAATCGATCATTAATTTCATTAGTGGCAACTTTTAAGCCGATAAGCACTGTTATGCATTAATCAAAATCGATTGATTTTTTTAATAGTGACATTTTTATGCTGATAATGCACCGTTATGCATCAAAATCGATCGATAATTTTCATTAGTGGCACCTTTTATGTTAATGCACATATGGCTCTCAACACACATACAATGGGCTTTTAAGTCAATTCACAGATTTAAACATTTTTTGGTAACATCGATAACCATTGCACAACTTCAACATTCATCCATTCAATTTAGAGCAGTTCATACTCTAAAATTTATTCATAATATCATTTCTATATACGTTATGAAAATGCCATAATGTTGTAAAACATTCCATACAGTTGACATAAAAATTTATTATATTGACATAAAAATTTATTTATGGCAAATTCTTTACGGTTTAATTTAATTACCGTTAAAACATTTTCCATACAGTTGAATAAACTTCAATAGAGTGTTTTATTTTATTCATGACATTTGTTTGTTCCCTTTGTTTTATATAATTCTTAATGGTTCAAAATGTACTCTAACTTTTTAGAAAAAATAATTATAGTCTATGAAAACTTTTTGCACATTATTAAGCGCTTAAATCCGTAAAATTTTTTAGCGTATTCTTTTAATCAATAGAAACCTTTTCTAATCTTTATGGTACTGACAATGCGATAATAGATGATGACGTGGAAGTTCAAAGTTTTGATGTTCTTATCACCTGTGAATAACGATATGGCAAATGAACTAAATTGATTGTTTTAGAATAATTTAGGAAATAATTAATTGTTTAGAAAGATCAAGGGATTATTTAATCTTGAAGTGAAAAATTAAAAATTATTAAAAATATTATAAAATGATAAAATATTCGAAAATAATCAAAAAAATAAATTAATTACAAAAAATATAGGATCAATTTTTTTTTGAAAATTTTAAATTAAAAAATTTAAAAATACTAGAAGTTATAAAATGATTAATTTAAGAATATTATATGTATATATATGTAGTATTTCAAAAATTAAAAGCTTTTCTCATAAAGTTATTGGATTGTCGTTATCAGTATGAGACTATTGATATTCATTGAATACAGTTTGAGATGTATAGGTGAAAGAACAAATATTTTCTTCAAAAGTCATGAAACATCGTTAGTAGGTCATATTTTCATCTAGCAACATATTTGACTAGGTATTGGATGCGACAGACATAACTTGATTAAAATGTATGGGTTGGATATGGCACAATTCCTTCTAGGCAAGCCAATTATTAGCAAAATGTGCTCATCGATGAAAATATATAACACATTAAATTCGTACTACCTTAGCAACCTAGATAGTTGAAAAAAACACTTCAAATCATTGAAACAAAATTCGTTACGGACACACTCAAGAAGAACATGATGAAAATCTTTGAAGAAAAATATTTTTTTTCAATTTATGAAGTCAAAATATTGGTCTAGGAATACCTGTATACTTTGACATACGAGATGCAATTTATGACTTTTGGGATGAATGCGTTCTGATTTTTTATACACTATAAATATATTTTTTATATTTATTTATCATATTACAAACTGTAATATATTTTAATTTTGATTAATCTTATTTCAATTTTTAGTAGTTTTAGTTTTTCTAAAGATGATATAAGATATTTAACTTTTTAATAGAATCAATTATGTATATTTCTCACACGATCATTCACACATGACAACCATGTAAATCTCATGAACTATCATGTAACAATTGTTAACCACACCATCAAAACAACAATATTCAAATATGGTTTCGTGAAACAATCATTCAGGTAGCAACTCTTCAAGGAAATAAATTATTTTGAAAAATAAATAAAATAAAATTATAATTATAATAAAATAATTTAACCACCAAACTTATAAGTCTGAGTAGTCATCTTTGACAATAAGATTAACTAGAAAATAATAATTACAAAATTTCAATAACATCTCAGTTATAAAAAATATCTACTGCAATTTATTAATAAATTCGAAGCAAACTTTAGATAACAAAATCAATATCAAACTCCTCAAGGATTGGGCAAATAGCATCAACTAAAGTGCACTTGATCTATATTTGTGCACTCTTAGACATTATTATTGACGTGTCATTGTTTTGAAACAAAGGTTTTTGAAGAGTTCTCTTCACCCAAGCTTCATGACATGCCTGACCCAGATTAACAAGTTGATGACAACATTCATTCGTGACCGTTCCAACTTTGAATATATTGTCGAATACTTCACAAATACATTGAAGCCTTGGGGTATGGTATTTTATTACTTTGGTTGGTAGAAAACCTTTTTATTACTGCAACAATTCTTTGAAGACAAAATTGGTCATTTATAGACTATCATAACGGAGGTTACATGAAATTAAAGTTTCGAGAGATATTAATAACATGTATACTTTATTTATTACATTGACATAAAAAAGCGTTTATGGCAAATTCTTAATTACGATTTAATTTAATTTACTGTTAAAACATTTCCATACAGTTGAATAAACTATAATAGAGTGTTTTATTTTATTCATGACATTTCTTTGTTTCCTTATTTCATAATTTTTAATGGTTCATAATGTACTCGAAATTTTAAGAAAAAAATAATTATATTTTTATGAAAACTTTTTGCACATTATTAAGCGCTTAAATCCGTAAAATATTTTAGCATATTATTTTAATTAATAGAAACCTTTTTTTTATCTTTATGATACTGAAAATGCGATAAAAGATGATGACGTGGAAGTTCAAAGTTTTGATGTTCTTATCACCTATGAATAACGATGTGGCAAATGAACTAAATTAATTGTTTTAGAAATGTTTAGGAAATAATTAATTTTTTAGAAAGATCAAGGGATTATTTAATCTTAAAGCGAAAAATTTCAATTTATTAAAAATATTATAAAATGATAAAATATTTAAAAATAAAAAAAATTACAAAAATTATAGCATCAATTTTTTTGGAAAAAATTTAAATTAAAAATTTAAAAATACTAAAAGTTATAAAACGATGATTTAAGAATATTATATATATATATATAGTATTTCAAAAATTAAAAGCTTTTCTCATAAAGGTCTTGGATTGTCATTGTGAGCATGAGACTATTATATTCATTGAATACATTTTGAGAATAGGTGAAAGAACAAATATTTTTCTTCAAAGTCAGCATGAAACATCGTTAGTAGGTCAGATATTATTATCTAGCAACATATTTAACTAGGTATTGGATGCAACATACATAACTTGATTAAAATGTATGGGTTGGATATGACCCAATCCCTTCTAGGCAAGCCAATTATTAGCAAAATGTTGCCGACGAAAATATATAACACATTAAATATGTTCAACCTTAGCAACCTAGATAGTTGAAAAGAACTCTTCAAATCACTGATCGAAATTTTTTAAGAACACCCAAGAACATATGAAAATCTTGAAAGAAAAATAGTTGTCAAGATACTTTGAAGAAAAATATTTGTTTTCAATTTGTGAATCAAAATATTGATTAGGAATACCAATAGACTTTGACTTACGAGATGCAATTTATGACTTTTGGGATGAAAACGTCTGATTTTTTATACTTTATAAATAAATTTTTTATATTTATTTATCATTTTACAACTTTTAATATATTTTAATTTTGATTAATCTTATTTCAATTTTTTAAAGATAATATAAGATATTTAACTTTTTAAAAGAATCAATTATGTATATTTCTCACATGATCATTAACACATGACAACTATTGTGGACCACACCATCAAAACAACAATATTCAAAGATAGTTTCATGAATCAATCATTCAGGTAGCAACTCTTCAAGAAAAAAATTATTTGAAAAATAAATAAATAAATTATATTTTATAATAAATAATTTAACCACCAAACTTATAAGTCTGAGTAGTAATCTTTGACAATAAGATTAACTAGCAAATAAATATAATTTCAAATTTTCAATAACATCTAAGTTATAAAAAAAATCTTATTTAGATATTTATATTTCCAACCAATGTCACATATTATGTTGCCTGCAATTTATTAAACTTCAAAGCAAACTTTAGATCACAAAATCAATATCAAACTCCTCAAGGATTGGACGAAATAGCAGCAACTAAAGTGCACTTGTTCCATATTTGTGCACTCTTAGACATTATTATTGACGTGTCATTGTTTTGAAACAAAGGTTTTTGAAGAGTTCTCATCACCCAAGCTCCATGACATGCCTGACCCAGATTAACAAGTTGATGACAACATTCATTCGTGATCGTTCCAACTTTGAATATATTGTCGAATACTTCACAATACATTGCAAGTTCATCTTGTTTTGGTTTCACAATCGAAAAATTCTTGAGCCATTACAGCTCCAATTGCAGAAATAACAAGAATTGCTATAGAACGTAAACATTCAAACTTGCCATTGAAGCCTTGGGGGTATGGTATTTTATTACTTTGGTTGGCAGAAAACCTTGTTGTTGCTGCAATAATTCTTTGAAAACAAAATTGGTCATTTATAGACTATCATAACGGAGGTTACATGAAATTAAAGTTTTAAGAGATATTAATAACATTTATACTTTATTTATTAGATTGACATAAAAAAGTGTTTATGGAAAATTCTTAATTACGATTTAATTTAATTTATTATTAAAGCATTTACATACAATTGAATAAACTATAATAGAGTGTTTTATTTTAGTCATGACATTTCTTTGTTTCCTTTATTTCATATAATTCTTAATGGTTCATAATGTACTCGAACTTTTAAGAAAAAAATAATTATAGTCTATGAAAACTTTTTGTACATTATTAAGCGCTTAAATCCGTAAAATATTTTAGTGTATTGTTTTAATTAATAGAAACCTTTTTTTTAATCTTTATGGTACTAAAAATGCGATAAAAGATGAGGACGTGGAAGTTCAAAGTTTTGATGTTCTTATCACCTGTGAATAACGATGTGGCAAATGAACTAAATTGATTGTTTTAGAAAAGTTTAGGAAATAATAAACTTTTTAGAAAGATCAAGGGATTATTTAATCTTGAAGCAAAAAATTTCAAATTATTAAAAAATATTATAATATGATAAAATATTCAAAAATAATAAAAAATTATAGCATCAATTTTTTTTTTGAAAATTGTAAATTAAAAATTAAAAAATACTAGAAGTTATAAAACGATGATATAAGAATATTATATAGATATATAGTATTTCAAAAATTAAAAGCTTTTCTCATAAAGGTCTTGGATTGTTGTTGTTAGCATGAGACTATTGGTATTCATTGAATACAGTTTGAGCCGAATAGGTGAAAGAACAAATATTTTTCTTCAAAAGTCAGCATGAATCATCGTTAGTAGGTCAGATATTTCTTCTAGCAACATATTTGACTGGTATTGGATGCGACATACATAACTTGATTAAAATGTATGGGTTGGATTTGACACAATCCCTTCTAGGTATTGGATGCGACGTACATTAAATACGTTCAACCTTAGCAACCTAGATAGTTGAAAAGAACTCTTCAAGTCATTGAAGCGAAATTTTTTAAGGACACTCTCAAGAAGAACATGAAGAAAATCTTGAAAGAAAAATAGTTGTCAAGATACTTTTAAGAAAATATTTTTTTCAATTTGTGAACTCAAAATATGGTGTAGGAATACCAGTAGACTTTGACTTACGAGATGCAATTTATGACTTTAGGGATGAAAGTGTTTTGATTTTTTATACTCTATAAATATATTTTTATATTTATTTATCATTTATAACTTGTAATATATTTAATTTTGATTAATCTTATTTCAATTTTTAGTAGTTTTAGTTTTTCTAAAAATGATATAAGATATTTAACTTTTTAAAAGAATCAATTATTTATATTTCTCACACGATCATTCACACATGACAACCATGTAAATCTCATGAACTACCATGTAACAATTCTGGACCACACCATCAAAACAACAATATTCAAAGATGGTTTCATGAAACAATCATTCAAGTAGCAACTCTTCAAGAAAATAAATTATTTTGAAAAATAAATAAAATAAAATTATATTTTATAATAATAATTTAAACCACCAAACTTATAAGTCTGAGTAGTCATCTTGACATAAGATTAACTAGCAAATAGATCATAATTTAAAATTTTCAATAACATCTAAGTTATAAAAATATCTTATTTAGATATTTATATTTTCAACCAATGTCAAGTATTATGTTACTTCAATTTATTAATAAATTCGAAGCAAACTTTACATCACAAAATCAATAACAAACTCCTCAAGGATTGAACGAAATAGCAGCAACTAAAGTGCATTTGTTCCATATTTGTGCACTCTTAGACATTATTATTGGCGTGTCATTGTTTTGAAACAAAGGTTTTTGAAGAGTTCTCTTCACCCAAGCTTCATGACATGCGTGACCCAGATTAACAAGTTGATGACAACATTCATTCGTGGTCGTTCCAACTTTGAATGTATTGTCGAATACTTCACAAATACATTGCAAGTTCATCTTGTTTTGGTTTTCACAATCGAAAATTTCTTGAGCCATTACTATTCCACTTGTAGAAATAACAAGAATTTCTATAGAAACGTAAACATTCAAACTTGCCATTGAAGCCTTGGGGGTATGGTATTTTATTACTTTGGTTGGCAGAAAACCTTGTTTTTGCTGCAGCAATTCTTTGAAAACAAAATTGGTCATTTATAGACTATCATAACGGAGGTTACATGAAATTAAAGTTTTGAGAGATTTTAATAACATTTATACTTTATTTATTAGATTGAAAAAACGATTATGGAAATTCTTAATTACGATTAATTTAATTTACTATAAAAACATTTCCATAGAGTTGAATAAACTTTAATAGAGTGTTTTATTTTATTCATGGCATTTCTTTGTTTCCTTTATTTCATATAATTCTTAATGGTTCATAATGTTCTCGAACTTATAAGAAAAAAAAAATTATAGTCTATGAATTTTTTTTTGCACATTATCAAGTGCTTAAATCCGTAAAATATTTTAGCGTATTCTTTTAATTAATAGAAACCTTTTTTTAATCTTTATGCTACTGAAAATACGATAAAAGATGATGATGTGGAAGTTCAATGTTTTGATGTTCTTATCACCTGTGAATAACGATGTGGCAAATAAACTAAATTGATTGTTTTAGAAAAGTTTAGGAAATAATAAACTTTTTAGAAAGATCAAGGGATTATTTAATCTTGAAGAGAAAAATTTCAAATTATTAAAAATATTATAAAATGATAAAATATTCAAAAATAATCAAAAACTATAAAAAGATATATCATCACTTTTTTGAAAATTTTAAATTAAAAATTTAAAAATACTAGAAGTTATAAAATGATGAATTTAAGAATATTATATGTATACATATGTAGTATTTCAAAAATTAAAAGCTTTTCTCATAAAGTTATTGGATTGTCGTTGTCAGTATGAGACTATTGATATTCATTGAATACAGTTTGAGATGTATAGGTGAAAGAACAAATATTTTTCTTCAAAAGTCAACATGAAACATCGTTAGTAGGTCATATATTTTCATCTAGCAACATATTTGACTAGGTAATGGATGCGACGTACATAACTTGATTAAAATGTATGGGTTGGATATGACACAATCCCTTCTAGGTAATGGATGCGACGTACATTAAATACGTTCAACCTTAGCAACCTAGATAGTTGAAAAGAACTCTTCAAGTCATTGAAACAAAATTTTTACTGACACTCGCAAGAAGAACATGATGAAAGTCTTGAAAGAAAAATAGTTGTCAAGAGACTTTGAAGAAAAATATTTGTTTTCAATTGTGAACTCAAATATTGGTCTACGAAAACTATTAGACTTACGAGATGCAATTATGACTTTTGGGATGAAAGTGTTCTGAGTTTTTA
The DNA here is from genome assembly GCF_006381635.1 of Hibiscus syriacus. NCBI lineage: Eukaryota > Viridiplantae > Streptophyta > Magnoliopsida > Malvales > Malvaceae > Hibiscus > Hibiscus syriacus. Next base: position 5,261,128 of record NW_024062808.1, on the reverse strand, counting down.
TACTCTATAAATCTATTTTTTATATTTATTTATCATTTTATAACTTGTGTGCTTTGCAATGGCTCGATGGAAACTAGAGATCACTTATTCATTCAATGTCCTATGGCTATTTCTCTATGAGATGCGTTTATGAATCTCAATGGCATGCGAAGAAAATCACGTTCATGGGATAACCACTTAGCTTGGGCTTGTGGTGCTTGGAAAGGTAAATCCCTGCTCACTACCATTATGAAGTTAGCTTGGACTGCATATATTTACTCTAATTGAAAGGTTAACAAGAGACTATTTCAAGGTTGCTCAAGAAATTTTGGCGAATTGCTCCAAGCTATAAAACAATATGTTGCTATTCAACTAAGGGGTAGAAGTATTAATAGGAATGATAGTGTTAATACTACACTTTGTAACCAATGGGGTATATATTAATTGATGTTTTGTTGTTCTTGTAAGTAGTCGTTCTTTTGTATTCTTGAACAGGTTGTTTTTTGTAGCAGATCTCTGTTCTTTGGGTAATAAAATTGAATTATCAAAAAAAAATATCTTATTTAGATATTTATATTTCAAACCAATGTCAAGCATTTTGTTACTGCAATTTATTAATAAATTCGATGCAAACTTTAGATCACAAAATCAATATCAAACTACTCAAGGATTGGGAAAAATAGCAGCAACTAAAGTGCACTTGTTCCATATTTGTGCACTCTTAGACATTATTATTGATGTGTCTTTGTTTTGAAACAAAGGTTTCTGAAGAGTTCTCTTCACCCAAGCTTCATGACATGCCTGACCCAGATTAACAAGCTAATGACAACATTCATTTGTGACCGTTCCAACTTTCAATATATTGTCGAATAATTCACAAATACATTACAAGTTCATCTTATTTTGGTTTTCACAATCGAAAAAATTTTGAGCCATTAAAGTTTCACTAGCAGAAATAACAAGAATTGCTATAGAAACATAAACATTCAAACTTGCCTTTGAAACCTTGGGGGTATGGTATTTTATTACTTTGGTTGGTAGAAAACCTTGTTGTTGTTGCAACAATTCTTTGAAAACAAAATTGGTCATTTATAGACTATCATAACGGAGGTTAAATGAAATTAAAGTTTTGAGAGATATTAATAACATTTATACTATATTTATTAGATTGACATAAAAAAGCTTTTATGGCAAATTCTTAATTACGATTTAATTTAATTTACCGTTAAAACATTTTCATACAATTGAATAAACTTCAATAGAGTGTTTTATTTTATTCATGACATTTCTTTGTTTCCTTTGTTTTATATAGTTCTTAATGGTACAAAACGTACTCAAACTTTTTAGAAAAAATAATTATAGTCTATTAAAACTTTTTGCACATTATTAAGCGCTTAAATACGTAAAATTTTTTAGTGTAATCTTTTAATCAATATAAAACTTTTCTAATCTTTATATGGTACTGACAATGCGATAAAAGATGATGATGTGGAAGTTCAAAGTTTTGATGTTCTTTTCACCTGTGAATAACGATGTGGCAAATGACCTAAATTGATTGTTTTAGAAAAATTTAGGAAATAATTAATTTTTTAGAAAGATCAAGGGATTATTTAATCTTGAAGTGAAAATTTTCAAATTATTAAAAATATTATAAAATGATAAAATATTCAAAAATAATCAAAAAATAAATTAATTACAAAAATTATAGCATCAAATTGTTTTTGAAAATTTTAAAATTAAAAATACTAGAACTTATAAAATGATGAATTTAAGAAAATTATATATATATATATATATATATAGTATTTTAAAAATTAAAAGCTTTTCTCATAAAGGTCTTGGATTGTCGATGTCAGCATGAGACTATTGATATTCATTGAATACAGTTTGAGACGTATAGGTGAAAGAACTAACATTTTTCTTCAAAAGTCAGCATGAAACCTCTTTAGTAGGTCAGATATTTTCATCTAGCAACATATTTGACTAGGTATTGGATGCGATAGACATAACTTGATTAAAACGTATTGGTTGGATATGAAGCAATCCCTTCTCTGCAAGCCAATTATTAGCAAAATCTACTCCTCGATGAAAATATATAACACATTAAATACGTTCAACCTTAGCAACCTACATAGTTGACAAGAACACTTCAAATCATTGAAACAAAATATTTTACGGACACTCTCAAGAAGAACATGATGAAAATCTTGAAAGAAAAATAGTTGTCAATAGACTTTGAGGAAAAATATTTGTTTTCAATTTATAAACTCAAAATATTGGTCTAGAATACCAGTAGACTTTGATTTACGACATGAAATTTATGACTTTTGGGATTAAAGTGTTCTGATTTTTTATACTCTATAAATATTTTTTTATATTATTTGTCATATTACAACTTGTAATATTTTAATTTTGAATAATCTTATTTCAATTTATTAGTAGTTTTAGTTTTTTTTAGAGATGATATAAGATGTTAAACTTTTTATAAGAATCAATTATGCACCTTTCTCACATGATCATTCACACATAACAACATGTAAATCTCATGAACTACCATGTAACAATTGTGAACACAACCATCAAAACAACAATATTCAAAGATGGTTTCCTGAAACAATCATTCAGGTAGCAACTCTTCAAGAAAATAAATTATTTTGAAAAACAAAAATAAAATAAAATTATAATTTATAATAAAATAATTTAATCACCAAACTTATAAGTCTGAGTAGTAATCTTTGACAATAAGATTAGCTAGCAAATAGATCATAATTTGAAATATTCAATAACATCTAAGTTATAAAAAAATATCTTATTTAGATATTAATATTTCCAGCCAATGTCTAGTATTTTGTTACTGCAATTTATTAATAAATTCTAAGCAAACTTTAGATCACAAAATCAATATTAAACTCCCCAAGGATTGGGCGAAATAGAAGCAACTAAAGTGCACTTGTTCCATATTTGTGCACTCTTATACATTATTACTAACGTATCATTGTTTTGAAACAATGGTTTTTGAAGAGTTCTCTTCACCCAAGCTTCATGATATGCCTGGCCCAGATTAACAAGTTGATGACAACATTCATTCGTGACCATTCAACCTTTGAATATATTGTCGAATACTTCACAAATACATAGCAAGTTGATCTTGTTCTGGTTTTCACAATCAAAAACTTCTTGAGCCATTATAGTTCCACTTACAGAAATAACAAGAATATCTATAGAAATGTAAACATTCAAACTTGTCATTGAAGCCTTGGGGGTATGGTGTTTTATTACTTTGGTCGGCAGAAAACCTTGTTGTTTCTGCAACAATTCTTTGAAAACAAAATTGGTCATTTATAGACTAGCATAACGGAGGTTACATGAAATTAATGTTTTGAGAGATATTAATAACATTTATACTATATTTATTAGATTGACATAAAAAAGCGTTTATGTAAAATTCCTAATTACGATTTAATTTAATTTACCGTTAAAACATTTCCATGCAAATGAATAAACTTCAATAGAGTGTTTTATTTTATTCATGACATTTCTTTGTTTCCTTTTTTTTATATAATTCTTAATAGTTCAAAATGTTCTTGAACTTTTCAGAAGAAAAAAAATAATTATAGTCTATGAAAACTTTTGCACATTATTAAGCGCTTAAATCCGTAAAATTTTTAGCGTATTCTTTTAATCAATAGAAACCTTTTCTAATCTTTATGGTACTGATAATGCAATTAAAGATGATGACGTGGAAGTTCAAAGTTTTGATGTTCTTATTACCTGTGAATAACAATGTGGCAAATGAACTAAATTGATTGTTTTAGAACAATTTAGGAAATAATTAATTTTTTTAGAAAGATCAAAGGATTATTTAATATTGAAGTGAAAAATTTCAAATTATTAAAAATATTATAAAATGATAAAATTTTCGAAAATAATTACAAAAATTATAGCATCAAATTTTTTTTGAAAATTTTAAATTAAAAATACTAGATGTTATAAAATAATGAATTTAAGTATATTATATATATATATAGTATTTCAAAAATTAAAAGCTTTTCTCATAAAGGTCTTTGATTGTCGTTGTCAGCATAAGACTATTGATATTCATTGAATACAGTTCGAGACGTTGTAACCCCCTCAAACTGATGCGGATAGCCCGATCCGATCTGGGATGTCACATTAGGCCCACCGGAGCGACCCACTGTAAAAATGGCAGAAAATTTAAAACTTTTATAAAAATATGTAACTTATAAAATGATTTATCAGTATGCAGAAATAAAATAGATTTCCAGACTCGTATATAAATCAAAATACAATTACATGCCCCCTAATCACATGTACCATACTCTGCAACAACGCTGGAAGAACTCCCCTTACTGATGTCGATAGCTGCACTGGTACAATTCTTTTAACCTGCAATGTTGAGTAATAGAGTGAGCTTCGGAAAGCTCAGTAATACAAAACTACCAGATGATGCTATATGACATGCAGATAAATGGGAAGCCATAATTTCCTTATTGAATCATACGTATACCAGTGGGCGGAATAATTTGGGGTTCCCTTAGAAGTTCATCGAGTAGAAGCCATGAATCTCAGTTCATAAGAAACCTTTCATACTATCACGTTTTCATAAGGTCGAATAGGATGCCTAGTGTGTTCCATCAGTACGATAAATCCATAATAGGTACACTAATCAAATGATAGTTCAGTAAAATCCCATAAACCATACTGTAGTGGAGCTTTTTAAACTCGTATTTTAAAACCATCTTACAAAGAGTTAACCTAAGAGAACATCTTATGGCCTGAGAGCCTACCCAAGATAGATTTTAGGGCTGTGGGGCCTACCTAAGAACACATCTTAGGGTCGTGGGGCCTACCCAAGAATGATCTCAGGGCCGCAGAGCCTACCTAAGAGTCACATTAGGTCCATAAAAATTTTCTAGCTTGATCAGAGTTGTACTTTACAAATCTGTATCTCCAAGATACAGTTTATACAATGATACAAATCCATAAGCTATCACCGTTAAGTCGGTGCATCCATAAAACAGTAACCATAGATTTCAGTGTACCACATGTTAAAACAATAAAACAATTTTTCTAAATATAAGGAACACACTAGAGAATTCAATTATTTTTCAGATGCATTTTGTAGTTATCAATATGGATAACATGAACTTGTGCAATTTGATCGGATTCCAATAATAAGATCTTATTGAAGAGAATCGATTTCTAACTGATCTAATCAGACATTTCAAATTGATAATTTTAGAATTCCACTAAGTTTCTATATGCATCAGGAAAACGTCCAGGAACCTTTATACAGGATAATTCTAAATTCAGATTTACTGCGAGTGATTCCATTACCCAAACAATCAGGGGTATTCAGAAATATACTTTGAATTCATAGGATTTCAGCCCAATTGAACCAAATGTGGTATTCAGAATCTTTTCCTTCTGCGTTACTTGCGTTTTCCAACATGACCGAAGTGATTTTAGATGAAAATATAGAATCGAAGATTCAAGTCATTTACAATCTATGATTATCGATCATATTATCAAACAAATCGAGTTACACAACTCCCAAACTGATGCATGTCAACAAGTCAATTCATTATCCTTCCAGTGTATTCACTCTTTAATACCATAATGCAGATCAATAGATCATCCTCATAATCATCACTGAATAAATCTTCCAACGGTCTTTATTTCATTTCCACGTTTCAACAATAACAGGAAATACGGACGTACTTGATCCATGGCTCATAACCCATAAGGATAATTCATCATATAAGTTCAACAGTGTTTCCAAACTCATCCAATCACCTATTTAATCCTCAGTCATTGATGTTACTTAGTTCGTTTAGTAAGCAAGTCTATCCCGATTAGTTTAAAGTTTTCCAGAATAATTCAAACGTTTCTGAATTTCAAATACACGTTGTACTTCATTTCAGTTCAATTTATTCATATAATAAAGTCATTATGGTATTCGTGGTTGATTTGACTCATGAATACCCATTTATTAGTACTGTATGCGCTCTAGAGTTGAGCTGAGCCAAGTACTTCTAGAATTATCATCGATCCAAATTTGAGAAGATGAACAAACATTCAAGTGGTACTTATATCATTCAGGTAATGATATAGCACTAACGTTGGTTGATCACTTAAACTGCGTTCAACATCCATGTTTATTTGGATTCCTTAATTAATCCAAGACATTTACTTATTCTAGGCCAATAGGGTATTTTGGTCATTTTGGTGCTCAACGTTTTTCTATTCATTTCAAAGCTTGAGTATATCCATTCATTCCTAAGCTTGGTGACATTCTTGAGTCATTTCCATTCCAGGGGTATTTTGTTCATTTTATAAATCTAGAATATTTCAATCATTTCCTTCCGTTCGGTCTTATTATTTAATTCAAACTTATCATTTATTCCAGTCCTTTCGAACAATTCTGATAAAAGAGCACTCTCCAATAAATTGTTCTTTAGGTATTTACTCATAACTCGAATATTTTTGGGTCAAGTGCCTTCTCGGATTTTACAAACGAAAAATATTGATTTTTCTTTACAAAGACAGGATCTTAATAATTAAATTCGTACTTAATCGAGTTAAGTACAAATCCTCAAAGTACTTTCTCCTTCAGGGTCAACTCTGACTATTTTACCTCTCAAGTGCATTTTCGTAATTTCTTAACCAAATAATTTCAATATTAGCTCTTAACGAAAATAATATAATATAAAGATCCTATGATTAATTGCTTCCTCGAACATTCTTTGATCTTGAAATAATTCCTTAAAAGACTTCTAGTATCTAGCATAAACCTTCTTGGGGTTAAAGACTGGTTATCCATAATTTCCAAGTAAAACTAACATTTCTTATGCACATCAATAGTTTTAGCATATCAATCATTCTTTTCAGATTTATTAATCCACTTCCAGGGACAATTCTTGTCATTTTCCAACATAAGGGTAATTTCGTAATTTTACCTATTCAAAATATTCTCATAATTTATCATCTAAGTACCTTTAATGAGATAAATTATAATATACATATCTATGGCTGATTCTTTTATCACTTAACTCCAGAACTTGTAATTTAATTTCAAGTGTCCTTCAATTTCTTATAATAGTCATCTGAGCCATATTCAGTTACTTACTTTCTACCGTATTCGTATCTAGTGTAGATCTTCATTAATTACACATATGAGACCAAACATTTTCATTCATGCATTTACCAATACCAACATGTTCTATAAAGCATAAAGAGGTAGTAAAGTATTATCTCGATTTTCTGTGTCATACTGGTCGACCATTTAAATTCCATTCGAACGCCCTCGATCTTTTATTCAACTTCCAATATTTTATTCTCGATCCAGACCATCAAAATTACCAACTCGTATCCAAATAATTTTTCTCGCCATAAAGATAGCTTATTAGAATCAAAATAATAATTTGGAAACCCAATTAGTATAATAGAATACATGTGGGGTTACTTTAATAATTAATCACTAAAAATTAGGGACTGAACCGAATTAATTTGTACTATTGAGCCATAAACTAAAACTAAAGGAAACTATGAGACAAGGCCAAGTTCTTACCAAGCCTTGAAGACTCATGATGCGATTTCCCACTATATTTTGTTTAAGGCACTACCCACGTGATTTTCCTTTTTGGAATCATAATCCCATTTTGCAAGTAATTGGTGTGTGGAGCATTGCCACATAACCCACGTGGAGTGTCCCTTGCATGCACCACTCTCAATTATTAAATCTAGTTGTATCCATATGGCAATGAACCAAAAACCAAAGCTATGGTCAACGGCAGCCGCGAGTGCCATGAAGATGACAGCATCCTCTATGCATGTTACGTGTCGCATGGCTAGTTTCATCGAGGGTTAGCTGCTCTCTCATCATCAAAACCTTCATAGTTTTAAGTTGGTCCCCTTTCGATTTCTCTGCAAATTCAATTATCCGCCTTTCTTCATCAATCTTCTTCATTCCAAATGCAATAGCCCATTTTTCATCCATTGGAAATGCAACTACGGTGATATCATTATCGATCTCTCTATGCCCTTGAATAAACTCTTCATAATCTATTCTATATAAATGGTCCTCAGCAAGAACCAAGAATTACATGACAATATGCTCCTCAACAGCCACAAATATTACCTCACGGCATCCGCAGTCCCCTGAAACCAAATTGGGTTCTTAGGACTATGCTGAGCAGCAAGAACCTCGACGAACCCTTCATTCTTGTAGCCATCCATATTACTTGCATATATGCGGGAGAGATGGCGATTGAGAAAAGCATAATTGAACCGGGTGAGAACATAGGTTTTGGATATGTTACTGTTAAAGCAATTACTAACAGTAATATTAATTAGCCTATAATTGGCTCATAATGGAACAATCATCTTAGCTCTCTTCTTTGTTAGTGGTAAAGCCTTGTCCCTGCTTCGCCTCCCAAAATAACCCCCAAAACACTTCAACTAGCGTCAGGGCCGAGACATGTTTGCGAGTTATGGGAACCAGAAACAGCTTTCGGGGAAACAATCCATGGTGTTCGTTTCAATTGATGGGAAACAATAACCGTTTTGGAAACGAGCTTGTCACCAGAAAGAGCATAAGCGGAGAACGATAAGCTACGAGGACCAGTTCGATTATTTGACTAAATAATTTGTAAAACTCAATTAGGGTTAATTTCAGAGCCTCCATTTTTAGGTCTAAACCTTTGGGCTCACTAAGCTTCATAATTTGACACTTTAGGTACCAATTTTTGGGCGCAGTGGGAGTGTTAATCATTCCCTACGCGTAACTGACTCCTGAATTCATTTTCTAGTTTTTGAAGACCCTAAACTTGGTATTTTGATAAAATAAAAAGTGTTTTATTAAAATTACCCGGTTTTTATGGTGTCCCGATCGCACCTTAAAATGGTTGGTGGCGACTCCCAACATTTCCCAAATCTTTTCAAAGAAAAAACCTATTCATTTTTTAGTCGTACTAGTTTTTTTCCCATCCGGGCGAAAAACTTTGTCGACACTTAGATTTCCAAAATTGGTTCTAGGTTAATTCTTCTTCATGGATTGACGAAATGCGACATTGTTATGAAATTTGTGATAATGGTAATGAAATTTTATTTATTATTTTGAACTAGATTTATGAAATGTGATGCAAGAGGAAGGATGTATATTTAATCGTTGGGTTGATGAAGATGTTGGAGACAAATAAGAAAAGGACATTCTTCTTGAAGTTATGAAAAAAATAGTATGTTGTTAAGGGAACTTGCTCAAGTATGGCTGAAATGCAAAAGAGATTGTTGTGTAAGTGATGATTCAAAATTGTTGGAGGTAGAAGAGAAGTTGAGGAAAGTCAAATGTGAAGCTTGTATGTACAAATTTGAGATATTATTTTTTATGTTTTTTGGTATACTGTTTTCCATGGGTAATTCATAGATTAGAATGGCTCATCTTACAAAGTGCCCAAGGTCGATGTAATGTACAAGGTTATTTTAGTTGTTTTCCATGTGTACTTTTATGCTCTTGTTAACCTTAAGCTTGCTTTAGTTGTACAAGGTTGGTGTACTTGAATAACATGATGTTTATGAAATGTTCTTTATTACACATCTATTGCAAATTTACGGTATGGGTGTTAAAAAAATCCATAATCTTTAACCATAATCATTAAACGGTATAACCGTTACATTTAACAAGTTAATTAATTGAACCGTCAATGCTAAACGGTTTCAATTAATTGAATCATTAAAAATGATGGTTAATGATTAAAGTTAAGGTTATGGTTACGAATTTGATAAATGAGCGGTTAACAATTAATAAATTTAATTTATAATAATATTAGGAGATTACATACTTATAACGATGTAAGTATGTGTTAAGTGTTACACTTTTTGGTAAATATATACCTACACATGTGTAAGTATGTCTTAAGTGCTACACTTTTTTATGTTATTTACTTGTACTGGTGTAAGTATGTCTTTAGTGCTGCACTTTTTGAGAGATATACATATTTACGCCGGTGTAAGTATATATTAAGTTCTACACGATCTGGGAGATATACATATTTACACCGGTGTAATTAAGTATGTAGTAAGTGCTACACCTTTTTATTTTATTCACTTACACTGGTACAAATATGTGTTAAGTGTTACACTTTTTGGGAGATATATATACTTAAAGTGTAAGAATGTGTTAAGTGCTATACTTTTTATTTTATCGACTTACAATTTGTGTTATATTACATTGTTAACCTTCAATAAAGTTGACCAAAATTTCCATTCAAGATTGAAGAAAATATATAAAGCTGACCAATTTCATTCAAGATTGAACAATATATATAAAGCTGACCAATTTCATTCAAGATTGAACAAAATATATAAAATCATGACTGCCTTCTAAAATAAAGTTGCACAATATATGATAAAGGGTGGTTCATTTACTAGCTCCTTAAACGGAGTTTAACAAAAAAAAAATACAAAGGGACAGTGCATCTACTTTCCATGTGTTATTTTGTTAGTGGTCACAGGGCTCCACGTCATCTTTCATGACGGAAGTAGGTGAATCCGTTAACGATAAAAAACACCATGTATGAAATCGATAAAGTTTAAAACATTATGTTTGAAATTGAGAATTTGATATAATCCATGTATGGATGTGGTAATTAACCCAAATTTTATATAAATTATAATAGGGTAAACTACGCGTTTAATATATAAACTATCAGTTTTATTTCATTTTAGTATATAAACTTTTATTTGTTTCAAAACCACATATAATATTTACTTTTTTTGTTCATTTTAATACCCGAACGTAAAAAAACTTAACAACATTGCATTTTTATGGGTAAATTACATCATTCATCACTCAACTATTTTCTCACTCCTATTTTAGTCACTAAAGTTTAAAAATTTTAAATTTGACTACTCAACTTTCAAATTACTCCTATTTTAACTACTCAATAGTTCTGTTAAGTTTTTAATGGTGAGGTACGAAAACAAAAAGTAAATGCTAGGTGTGGTTTTGAAACAAATTAAAGTTTTTTTTGTTTCCCTCCAGTTTCAAGGCTTCGCCCTAACTAATCTGGACTGACCGGGGCACACATCTGGCTTCAGTGTGTGAGTCTCACAGGGGGAATTTTCTGCAAACACAATTACTCAAACCTGAGACATTGCTTAAGCGATATCAAGTTGCTTACCACTTGAACTAACCCCGTTGAAATACTAAATGTGTAGTTTACCCGTTTGAATAGTAGTAACTTATTGTAATATTTTTTCAAATAGAAATTTTAAAAAATTTATTCAATTATTACAAATCACACTAAAGATAAAAAGAATAAAATATATACTAATATTTTAGAAACATCGTCCGTAAGCATGAATAAATTGAGATTGCATCATGATTGATTATTTGATTGCATTTCTATTTCAAAACTAAAGAAATGTTAATTTACCAAGAAATCAATGGTATATCGCCCGCAAGTATGTTCAGGGGTGACTACTGGTGATTCCCGAAATAGGTCGACATCCTTTTTAATACTGCATCAAGATTTTTTAAAGTCATGGAAATGTCCGGTTATTGGGCATAATAGTTGATCTCCCACATTCATGTTAGGGGGCGAACACTATTGGCTTAAATAAACGAACATTCTTTTCAACTATTCATCCATAATTAATATTAGATTAAATAAAGTTTGAACTCAAGATTTCTAATTTCTTAAATATAGGGTAATCAACTAGGTACCAATTTTTAGGCGCAGTGAGGGTGTTAATCCTTCCCCACGCGTAATTGACTCCTAAACTCATTTTCTGGTTTTCAAAGACCCTAAACTTGGTATTTTGATAAAATAAAAAATGTTTTATTAAAATTACCCGATTTTTATGGTGTCCCGATCGCACCTTAAAATGGTTGGTGGCGACTCCCAACATTTCCCAAATCTTTTCAAAGAAAAAACCTATTCATTTTTTAGTCGTACTAATTTTTTTCCCATCCGGGCGAAAAACTGTGTCAACACTTTGATTTCCAAAATTGGTTCTATGTTAATTCTTCTTCATGGATTGACGAAATGCGACATTGTTATGAAATTTGTGATAATGGTAATGAAATTTTATTTATTATTTTGAACTAGATTTATGAAATGTGATGCAAGAGGAAGGATGTATATTTAATCATTGGGTTGATGAAGATGTTGGAGACAAATAAGAAAAGGACATTCTTCTTGAAGTTATGAAAAAAAATAGCATGTTGTTAAGGGAACTTGCTCAAGTATGGCTGAAATGCAAAAGAGATTGTTGTGTAAGTGATGATTCAAAATTGTTGGAGGTAGAAGAGAAGTTGAGGAAAGTCAAATGTGAAGCTTGTATGTACAAATTTGAGATATTATTTTTTATGTTTTTTGGTATACTGTTTTCCATGGGTAATTCATAGATTAGAATGGCTCATCTTACAAAGTGCCCAAGGTCGATGTAATGTACAAGGTTATTTTAGTTGTTTTCCATGTGTACTTTTATGCTCTTGTTAACCTTAAGCTTGCTTTAGTTGTACAAGGTTGGTGTACTTGAATAACATGATGTTTATGAAATGTTCTTTATTACACATCTATTGCAAATTTACGGTATGGGTGTTAAAAAAATCCATAATCTTTAACCATAATCATTAAACGGTATAACCGTTACATTTAACAAGTTAATTAATTGAACCGTCAATGCTAAACGGTTTCAATTAATTGAATCATTAAAAATGATGGTTAATGATTAAAGTTAAGGTTATGGTTACGAATTTGATAAATGAGCGGTTAAAAATTAATAAATTTAATTTATAATAATATTAGGAGATTACATACTTATACTGATGTAAGTATATGTTAAGTGTTACACTTTTTTGGTAGATATATACCTACACATGTGTAAGTATGTCTTAAGTGCTACACTTTTTTATATTATTTACTTGTACTGGTGTAAGTATGTCTTAAGTGCTGCACTTTTTGAGAGATATACATACTTACGCCGGTGTAAGTATATATTAAGTGCTACACGTTCTGGGAGATATACATATTTACACCGATGTAATTAAGTATGTAGTAAGTGCTACACCTTTTTATTTTATTCACTTACACTGGTACAAATATGTGTTAAGTGTTACACTTTTTGGGAGATATATATACTTAAAGTGTAAAAATGTGTTAAGTGCTATACTTTTTTATTTTATCAACTTACAATTTGTATTATATTGCATTGTTAACCTTCAACAAAGTTGACCAAAATTTCCATTCAAGATTGAAGAAAATATATAAAGCTGACCAATTTCATTCAAAATTGAACAATATATATAAAGCTGACCAATTTCATTCAAGATTGAACAAAATATATAAAGTCATGACTGCCTTCTAAAATAAAGTTGCACAAAATATGATAAAGGGTGGTTCATTTACTAGCTCCTTAAACGGAGTTTAACAAAAAAATAATACAAAGGGATAGTGCATCTACTTCCATAGTAGTTTCCATGTGTTATTTTGTTAGTGATCACAGGGCTCCACGTCATCTTTCATGACGGAAGTATGTGAATTTGTTAACGATAGAAAACACCATGTATGAAATCGATAAAATTTAAAACATTATGTTTGAAATTGAGAATTTGATATGCTCCATGTATGGATGTGGTAATTAACCCAAATTTTATATAAATTAGAAAAGAGTAAACTACACGTTTAATATATAAACTATCAGTTTTATTTCATTTTAGTATCTAAACTTTTATTTGTTTCAAAACCACACATAACATTTACTTTTTTTTTCATTTTAGTACCCAAACGTAAAAAAAACTTAACGGCATTACATTTTTATGAGTAAATTACATCATTCATCACTCAACTATCTCCTCACTCCTATTTTAGTCACTAAAGTTTAAAAATTTTAAATTTGACTACTCAACTTTCAAATTACTCCTATTTTAATCACTCTAATTTAACTACTCAATAGTTCTGTTAAGTTTTTAATGGTGAGGTACGAAAATAAAAAGTAAATGCTAGGTGTGGTTTTGAAACAAATTAAAGTTTTTTTTGTTGCCCTCCAGTTCCAAGGCTTCGCCCTAACTAATCTGGACTGACCGGGTCACACATCTGGCTTCAGTGTGTGAGTCTCTCAGGGGGAATTTTCTGCAAACACAAGGACTCAAACCTGAGACATTGCTTAAGCGATATCAAGTTGCTTACCACTTGAACTAACCCCGTTGAAATACTAAATGTGTAGTTTACCCGTTTGAATAGTAGTAACTTATTGTGATATTTTTTTCAAATAGAAATTTTAAAAATTTTATTCAATTATAACAAATCACAGTAAAGATAAAAAGAATAAAATATATACTAATATTCTAGAAACATCGTCCGTAAGCATGAATAAATTGAGAGGACCCAATTTTTATTATAATTTAAATCTTGTTTATTACGGATTTAATTTTATATTCTGTAATTTTTTTACAATTTTATATTTTATAAAGTTTTAATATTTTTAGGGTAAAGTATAGTAATGGTCACTGAACATTTCTGAAGCTTGCATTTAGGTCCCCAACTTTTAAAACTTGCAATACAGTCTCCCAACATTTATTCCGTTTGCAATATGGTCCCCCAACTTAAACCAACTTTAGAAATTAGGGTAAATTATATAAAAGGTTATTGAACTTTTCAGACACTTGAATTTAGGTCCCCCAACTTTTAAAACTTGCAAAACAATCATCAATTTCATTCTAAACCCCAATTTCCAAAGTAATTCAATTTCATTCTAAACCCTAAATTCCAAAATAATTCAATTAAATTCAATTATGTCAGATTTATTATTATTTAATTTCATCTTATTTCATGCGATACGTATTTTTATATAAATATAATAGTATAATTTTTATCCGTTGAAGAAATTTTTTAATTAAAAAAAGTAGTTAGGATATAGAAGAGGTTGAAAATAATTCGAATTTTAAATTTATAAAATGTTATTTTGACGTATAAATAAAAGTGTAAACTACTAGGTTGACAACTTAACTATCTAGCCCTTTTTACTTTTGTCATCGATCTTTTAAATTTATCAATCATACAACATAATTATTTAACTGTTTCAACTAAGCCACTAGTCGTTACCAATTGATACAAATGATGAAGTGGCAGTTAAAAGGAATTGACATTATTATACATTCAGTCTTTATTATTTATATAATCAATTTGGTCCTAAATTAAATAGAATTTAATAAATTAATCATTTAATTAGGATCTGACATGTGTTAGCACATGATCATGACACGTGTCATTGGTGACACATGTCACCACCTAATTATTTATATATGCTATCAATTTGGTCCTAAATTAAATAAAATTTAATAAATTAATCATTTAACCAGGATCTGACATGTGTTAACACATGATCATGATATATGTTATTGGTGACACGTGTCACCACCTAATTAGAAGAAAATTAAGTTACAAAGAAGTAAAATTTGGGTCTTGGGCAAACTCAAACCTGAGTCACGCAAATGAAAGATACAGGGTGGAGCCACTAAGCTAACACCATCGTTTGTGTTAAGAGATATACAATAATACATATACTAATAGTATGACCAATGCCAGAAAAAAAAAGAATATAATGGAAAATGGAAATAATGAGATTTGAACTTCGGCAAAAAATTTGAAAGCAATAAATGATGGGAAAATATTGTATTTTTTTACAATAAAAAATATTATATTTGATAAATTGTTTGGTAGATTTAATATATTTTTAAATATTAGTTGATACAATATTTTAAAAGAATAAATTTAAGATTTATATATTTTTAAACTAAATTTAATAATTATATTTTTCATATTTATAATTCATGATTATATATAATCTTAAGTTGAGTATTTCTAATATAATTAATAATTTTAATTTCTTATTAAAAATAAAATATTCAAAAAATATAAATGATTCATACATTAATATATGAATATATTTTTTTATTTATACATCTAAATATAAATATACATTTATATAAATATATTTTTATTCGTATATTGAAATATTTTGATTAAAATATAAACATATTTTAAATACTAGTTTATACAAGAAAAATAAAATATATCAAAAATATAAATGATTCATACATTTAAATATAAATTGAATCATTTATATTTTCTATACATCTATATTTAATAAGAAAATAAAATTATTGGGGGACTGTTTTGCAAGTTTTAAAAGTTGGGGACCTAAATTCAAGTGCCTTGAAAGTTCAATGACCGTTTATATAATTTACCCTAATTTTCTAACAGTGATTTAAGTTGGGGGACCATATTGCAAATGGAATAAATGTTGGGGGACTGTATTGCAAGTTTTAAAAGTTGGGAGACCTAAATACAAGCTTCTGAAATGTTCAGTGACCATTACTATATTTTACCCATATTTTTAAATGTTTGTACTACTTTTTTGTTACATAAAAGTTTAGGTCAATGTGGCTCTCCTGTTAAGGACCAAATCATAACCAAAACTCAATTGAAATTTACAAAGTATCCACCAATAGTGACGTTGATAAGATTCGAACTTGACCTTATAAACTTAAATTTCTAAATCCCAACCATTTATGCCAATACTCATCGATAAATGTTTATACCATTGACGTAAAATCATATGTTATTCTTATATTTTATACATTGCTAACAAAATCAACTAACCCTCAATTACTACATACTATTATTTACATTTTTCACTCTAATGTTCCTTCCCGTCGATTTATATCTAATAATTTCTTTAATTCTATCTATAATTTGTTCCTTCGTGAGCAAATATATTAATCGGTTGAACAAATTATTTATCTTTATTCATTTATATTCCTTTCGATTCGCTAAAAACATTCTCTTTTTTTTTAGAATCGCCTCTAAATAGGATTAAGATTACATTTAAGATTTATAAAAAAAAAGTTTATTGTCTTGGGTACCTCTCACTCTAATTCATAGGAATGTAAGCAGTTACGGCAAGCTTCAAGATAAAAGGAAAGTTTTTTTTTTTTTAAGTTTTGGGTTTGAATGTGATATTTGTAGGGTATATATATTGCCAATAATTTAAGAAAATTTTGAATAGATATTACTTTGTTATCACCTAAAAAGGATACATAGGATGGTCCGAGGATGAAACCAAATTTAAGCATTTAACTAACGTTGTTGCTTTTCTGCTGCAATTTTTAAAAATGGTGGTAGCTTAAGATCATTTAATTTATCCCAAAGCAAAGATTATCAATCACTGTTGCTGTAAGTGCAGCGAATTCCATGAGCAATCATAGTTAATAGGAGGGAAGATTGTGAATCCCAGTGCCATAAATATAAGCAAATTCCTCGTACATTTTTTGCAACACCGACATTGATAAAAGATGCATAAATCAAAACCATTGTAAAACAACAATGAAAATGAAAATGAATAGGCCATCATATGAATGAGATTAGATATTTTGGGGAATGCTAATAGTCACGAAAATACGAATTATTCGGCTCCGTCAACGAGCAAGCACCGATGAGCAGCAGAGGCAGGGCAAAGCTCGAGTTCAAGATAGAGGCTTTTCCCATTTAAGGGGCTTCACAATTTCCCATGTGAAATCTGGGTCGTCCCTTCCAAAATGTCCATAGGCAGCTGTCTTCAAGAACCGGTCATTGCCACCCCTCTTGAGGTCCAGGTTGATGGTGATCATACCAGGCCTGAAATCAAAGTTCTCCTTTACGATTTGGAGGATTTCCTTGTCCGGAATCTTTCCAGTTCCGTAGCTGTCCACAAAGACAGACAAGGGCTCCGGCACACCGATAGCGTAAGAGACCTGCACGAGGCACCTACGGGCAAGCCCGTTCGCTACAATGCTCTTGGCAGCCTGCCTTACAATGTAAGCTCCACTCCTGTCCACCTTGGTTGGGTCCTTCCCGGAGAATGCACCACCACCATGAGCTCCCCAGCCACCGTAAGTGTCGATAATGATCTTACGACCAGTAAGACCTGCATCACCGTGAGGACCACCAATGACGAAGCGGCCAGAAGGGTTGAGGTGGAAGATTGTCTTCTCATCAAGATACTTCTCAGGAATGACGGGCTTGATAACATGCTCTTTGAGGTCAGTGGCGATTTTGTCGTTTGTAACAGTTTCATCATGCTGGGTGGAGATGAGGACGGTGTGAACACGAACTGGAACCATGGCACCATTGTCATTGTAGTATTCAACGGTAACCTGGGTTTTACCATCAGGTCTTAGCCAGGCACAGGTGCCATTCTTCCTAACCTCGGTAAGATGTGCTCCGAGCTTAGTTGCAAGGACATGGCTAAGAGGCATCAATTCCGGGGTTTCGTCGGTGGCATAACCAAACATATGGCCCTGGTCGCCAGCTCCGATATCTTCTGGGCGCTTTGTAAAATGGCCATGTACACCCTGGGCAATATCAGGGCTCTGCTGCTCAATGTTGACCAGGACCTTGCAGTTATCAGCATCTAGACCCACATCGTCGGAAACAAATCCAATGGATCTGCATGTGTCACGGACAATCTTCTCGTAGTCTACATTGGCTTTCGTGGTAATCTCTCCGAAGACCAGGACCATGTTAGTCTTGGAGCATGTTTCACAGGCTACCTTGCTGTCAGGGTCCTGAGCAAGGCAGGCATCGAGCACGGCATCGGAGATCTGGTCACAGAGCTTGTCAGGGTGACCCTCGTTGACAGACTCAGATGTGAATAGAAAAGTCTCCATTCTGATGAGCTACACACGGAAGAATACCAGAGGAAATTAACTCAGTACAATTACTACGTTCAACTATTTAAAACAATTTCTAAACCTCTGAAACAAGTGAAAAAGTATTCTAAATCTCTGAATGTTCATCTACGGACACTAATTTCTACTTTTGTTTTTTATCCAAAATCCAAAAGACGGGACTAAATGAAAACTGCTTCCGCAATTCAGTCACTTGCAGGACGTATTAACCGCAACTGTTGTACCAGTGATTCGGCAATAGTATTAAACTCTGGTCACAACACAGTATAACGGCCGCATGGTAAGGTTTTTCAAAATCACTGGGACACCGTAAACTGCATCCATAACATAAAAACTACGTAGTAATTTTTGGGAAATAAATCAATCACAATTTAATACTATGGATTCCAGTGACAGACATAAATCCAAATCAAAGTGATAACATCACAAAAATAATCTTTATACTCAATTTGAAATACCGATAATGATATAAGATACTAGGGCAAGGAGAAAATATAGATCCAGTAGATCCTACTCAAAGCAAAACTCCTTTTCAAGTAAACATAATATTCTGTCAAAATTTAAGACATCTTCAACTCAAAGCCTTACTCCAAAACATATTGAACATTGCGGAGTAAAATTCCCATGAACAATCCAGTCAAACCTCGGAATCTTAAAATTTTCAGAAATCAAAATACGGAAAAAGTCCAAAATCAACAGATTTTAAAGCAATTCAGTTAAGCTTTCTCTAAAGGAAAACTTGTTTTTCCTCTGCTACGATAAACAACAGCGCAAAAACTACGAACGAAAACCAGAGCAAAATTAATAAAAAGAAATAAAGCAGGTAGAAAAGAGAACCTGGAGAAAGAATTGCTAGCGGATCTGAGTGTTTGGTTGAGAGAGAGAGAGAGGATATTGAGCAGACCAGACCTCTAGATTGGCTGAACTCAACGGCACGGCGAAATAAGGCCACGAACGAGCGTATTTATAGAGAAAATGGAAGTGCCCGGTTACTGGTTTATTCGGTTTGGACTTTTTTTTCTTCTACTTCTTTGATTTGTGAACGGGTGAGGGGTTTGTGAGAACGAGACATTTGACTTTTCTTAAATTAAATTAAAAAAAAATCGTCTTTTTTTTTAAAATTATCAAATTATTTTTTCATTGAAATAAATTTTTTAAAGTATTATATATAATCACTAGGGTGCTTATTGAGTGAGTTGGTCACAAGTTGTGTAGTGCTCGACTCGACTTGAAAACTATTTGACTTATATGTTTGACTCGATACTCTATAAATTTTCACTTGACACATGTTGATTAAAAAATATTTTGCTCAACTCGTTGCTAGTGAAACTCGCCAGATTTTATATTATATAGAACTTAATATAAACATAAATTAAAAAATTAAAAAAATGATCAAAATAAAATGTGAAGCAATTTCAAGGCTGAACACAAAAAAAAATCTACATATAAACTAAACTTAACATATTACAACTAAAGTAATAATCCACAAATATATCAAACTAAAAATTACAACAATTATCGAAGAAAAACATAAATTTTACAATACATAAGCAATCCTAAAAGTAAGAAAATCAATATCTTAAAAATTAAAAAAAAATGTTAACAAGTTGTTCATGAACTTGTTGAGTCGAATTCACTCTTGCTCGATTTTACTGGTTATAGTCTCGAGTTGAGTCAATTAAATCAATTTGAGAAGAGCATTAAACAAATTTTGGCCCAATCAAATTCAAATTGATGTTCAACTCAATTAACACACCTAATAACCACTTCAAATACTTTAATTATTTTTAGTTAAAATAAATATTTAAATTATATATTGTTTAATATTTTAATTATTTTTAGTTAAAATAAATATTTAATTTTATGTGATATTTTAATAATTTATTGCATAAAAAATAAATTTTAAGTGAAAAATAATAAAACTTAAATGATTACATATAATATAATAGTTGAAATATTTAATCAGAAAGTAACTTATAAATTTAAAGAAGAAAAGGTTTAATTTATATATAGTTTTTATCCAGAAATAAATTATTATTTTTCTAAACATAGATTTAAAAATTATGAGTTATTATCAGTTTAAAAATTAAAAATATTAAGTGTAATATTATATAAAAAATCATTGACTATGAATCTTTTAATCATGTTTATGGATTTAACAGGAAAACTTGGGTCACTCGTACGAATGTTTAATGAGTTGAGCAGCTCATGAGCTACTTAAATTTTGATTTAATCAAAATTTAGTTAATGTTAAATTTGAGTTAACTCAACTCGAATTTAAGCTTGAGTCGAGATCTTAACGATTTGAGTCGAGTAAAATCTAACTCGACTTGATAAATTCAAAAGTAACTCATTAATTTCTTTTTATAATTTTTAAGTAGTTTTTTAATTGCAATCAACCATTAATAGAGTGAAGAGATGTTGATTTCCTTATTTTTAAGAAGAGAAAATAACCTCAGTGACCAAAAATCCCATATAATATACGATTTTAACCAATTTTTTCCGGATTTGCCAAAATGACCAACAAAATCGCAATGCGATCGCTAATTCGCAACGTGATCTCTATTATCGCAAATCAGTTTCCAGATTCGCAACGCGATTATGACTATCGCAATGCGATTTTCCAATTTCGCGTTGCGATTTTCCCAATTCGCAATGTGAATAAGTAAATCGCAATGCGAACTTGGAAAATCGCAATGCGATACTGACTATCGCAACGCGATAATACAAAATCGCAACGCGATACTGACTTTCGCAACGCGATTCTGACTTTTGCAACGAGATTCTGACTATCGCAACGAGATAATACAGAATCGCAATGCGATTTTCAAAGTTCGCAACAGGTTTTAGTTTCGCAACACAAATTTTTTGGGTATATATCTACGCAGCAGCAACAACTCATAACCTAAATCCCTAAATCGCAACTCATTCCATCTCCATCTATCACTCTCTCCGGCGACATTCGTTCCTATATCCATTCCTACATCCTTCCCCATCCGGCAACAGGTCTTAGTTTCGCAGCTCGTTTGTTTAGTAAATTAATTTACAACCATGAAATCATCTAATGTTGATCATGTTTGGATAGATTTGTGTTTTGGAGGGTCATGGGAGAATGTTCATGGTGTTTTACAATATATGCCTTTACCCATGAATCTTCAACTAAAACTGTCATTAAAAAAGTTAACTTATGAAACTCTAATGTAACGTGTTTCAAAGAAATTGAATTTAGAGCCCCTAAGTGGATTTAGGCTATCTTATCAGAGAAATGGTAAAGTTTATTTGTTAACCGACAATGAAGATGTTGAACCATTCATTGCTTACATTAGTGTTTCAAGTGATGATGTTACATTGTTTGTTGTTGAACCTAGAAGTAGTATTGTTGGGTCAGTAGCGGGTAGTAATCAACTAAGTTTTTCTCAAAACCCACAACCTTTCTCTAATCCAAATCCCAATCAACTTTCAGTACCAAATTCCGGTTTTCGTATTGACCAATTAGACGATGATGAGCCAACAGAAAAAATTGTGAGTACTAGTCAGTATTCGAAATTTGATCTTGGTCAATACCCAGACTTTGATATTGGTCAATACTCGGATTTTGATGATGTTTTAGAAGAAGAAACAGACCCTGCGTGTAATGATTTTGATATTGGTCAATACCCGAATTTTGATGATGAAACAGCCGTTGCCGAGGAAGATGTTGTTGATGATAATGAGGAGGAAGTTACGACTGTGAATGAACATATTGAACATCCATTCTGTAATTCATATAATCATGAAGAAGAAAAAGTCCCCGAAGAAAAGAAAATGCCACGGGAGTATAACTGGAATATGCCAGAATTACTTCAGATACCAGAAGAAGAGTTGGTAAAGAAAGCAGTTGATTGTTACACAAAAGTTATTCGTATCAAGAAAGATGATTGTTTTGATACAAAGGAAGACTTGAAGATAGCTTTGTATACGAAATGTGTGGAAGATGGCTATCAACTAAAAGTTAACAAATCAAGCAAAGATCGTTTCGAAACAAGGTGTATGATTGACAAAAACTGTACGTGGCGTATGATTGCAAAGAGGATAAAAAATTGCGAAATGTTTCAAGTTAGGACTTTTATTGATAAACATACATGTTCAAGAACCCAAGTTTTTCCTCACCATAGACAGGCAAACAAAAAGGTGTTGGGTGGTTTTCTGGCTGAGTTAATGTTTTTGAATGGTAGGGTATATCGGGGACATGAAATTATGACTGACATGAATGCTCGGTTGAAGATTAGTATATCCTATTCTCAAGCTTGGAGAGCCAAATGTTATGCCTTGGAATTGTTGAGGGGGTCGCCAGAAGCATCGTTTGCCCAACTACCGGCTTATTGTCACAATTTAAAGCTGAAAAATCCTGGGTCGGTAACTCATATCAAAACAGATAGAGATGGACGCTTTGAGTTGCTATTTATCGCCATTGGTGCTACGGTTAGTAAATCAATATAATTCTGTTGACTCATTTTTGTTAGTTACATGCATTTCACATTTAAATGATTATATTTCTTGTGTATATTATTTTGTAGATTCATTCGTTTATTACTTGCATGCGCCCAGTTATTATAGTTGACGGAGCACATTTGAAAGGTTGATACCTTGGAGTAAACTTATTAGCAGTAGCCATGGATGCTAACAATGAGATATTGCCAATAGCTTACGGGGTTGGCAAATCTGAAACCTCTGATTCATGGACATGGTTTATGGGGCATCTTAGGGATTGCATAGGTCCTATTAGCAATCTGACAATCATATCCGATAGGGCAAACTCAATTGACAACGCTGTTAGAAGGTGTTTTCCAGATGCTTTTCATGGACTTTGTGGTGTTCATTTGTATAGAAATCTAAAATCAAGGTCTGCTGGTATAAAAAATCACAAATGGACATACTGGAAGGCTGTAAAAGCTTATCGGGAAGTGGATTTTAATAAGCATATAAACTGTTTAAGATGTGTTTTGCCTCAGTGTGCTCAAACACTAGAAGATGTCGGGTTTGAAAAATGGTCAAGAGTACATCAACTTGGAGCAAGATATGGTTTCATGACGTCTAATAGTGCAGAATCAATCAACGCTCTAAGTCGTCATTCCCGGAAATTACCCATTACTATGTTAATGGAGTTTTTTCGAGCCTCTATTCAACAGTGGTACTACAAGAAAAAAATCCATGCAGGTATTATTTCTTTAAATTCATAACTTATCATATATTTTACTAAGTATTATTTATTTAAATTTACAGGAACATTGGAACATTGTGTTACACCATGGACAGAAAAAAAGATAACGAAACGTGTTGTGAAGTCAACGTCATGGAGAGTTGAACCATGTTCAAACACTTTGTTTGAAGTACTGGATAATAACTTAAATGGGCTTGTCGATCTAAATGCAAAGACGTGTAGTTGTATGAAATGGCAAACATGTGGTTATCCGTGTGGCCATGTTATAAAAGTTTCTCTTCATCTAAACCAAGATGATTCAAGCGCATACGCTATGGATTGCTACACTACAGAAGTATATCGACAGACTTATGGCGAGATTGTCTACCCTATTCCACATCCTTCTGAGTGGGACATACCAGATGACTTACAAACAGTTTTGCCACCAGCCATGGACAGAAGGCTACCTGGCCGACCAAAAAGTCACGATCGTATACCGTCTAAGGGTGAAGAGAAGAAGAGATCGACATGTAGTCGGTGCAAGGAAAGTGGTCATACAAGGTTGACATGTGGATCACCAGTGCCATCACAATCATCTTTTTCTCTACCAAAATATGGATCCTCATCAAAATCCAAAGCTCATATGGTGTCAAGCAAAAGGCAATCAAAATCGCAATTATCTTTAAAATCCCAATCACAACTGACTTCACCTTTTGGGACTGTTAACTTAGGTGATTTTTAAATGCAAACGTTGTATTATGTAGATTTTATGTGTGAACTTTTAACATTTTCAGTTAGACATGTATTAGTAACTTGAGTTTGAAAATTGCTATGATCTGTTCAGTTGTTATCACTTATTAGGCAATCATTTGACTATCGCAACATGGAAATGACGTTCGCAATCATCTTAATGTCTATCGCAACGCGGAAATGACTATCGCAATGCGAAATGAAAATCGCAACGAGAGAATCGCAACGTGAAATGAAAATCGCAATGAGATAATCGCAATGCGAAATGAAAATCGCAACGAGAGAATCGCAAAGCGAAATGAAAATCGCAACGCGAATTTAGTTTCGCGTTGCGATTTTCATTTCGCGTTGCGATTCTCTCGTTGCGATTTTCATTTCGCATTGCGATAGTCATTTTTGCCTTCAACATAATGCAGATTGAAATCAACAAAATCAACCATTACATTTCAATCAATTAAACAAGCACAAATAAGAATTATGTTCACATCAATTAAACAAATCAAATTTTACAAATCATCTTTTACAAATCAATTAAACAATAAAAAAATAAGCAATAATTCTTATTTCCTCATCTACTATTGAATCAACTTTTGCAGCCATACATCATTTTCACGCAGCTCACTTCTGAGATTAACCTGCAGAAACCAAACATTTTCTCAAACAACACTTTTACACATCTAAAACCTACAAACAGCAAATTATTGAATTCTAGGTACTTAACCAAACATTTTCAAACCACAAGCCTATAAACTTACCAATTGTTTATGGACATTTTTATAACGCGGATGCAGGTAGGCAGCGTCTCGTATATATCGATCTAGCCATATAATGCCGAAACCACAAGCCTACTACAGCTCTATCTCTATCGGTGGGACGTAGATACTTTATACTTCCTGTGATCAAACGATCCAACGCCAAGCATACGAGAGGACCACAATCCCCTCTGGGTCCTTTTGTTTGTTGTGGTGCGGTCTCGTCTCTGCTAACTGTAATATTGAGCTTCTTTGGCTTCTTGTTTCCAGAACGAGTCCAATAATTTATCATATCCAAGAATTTAGCCAAATGAGAGCTCCATTCCTTACTAATATCTCTTAAATTAGCCAATGATATGTAATTTATCATGTTGTCATATACTATTGCCTTAAGGGATGGGAGCTGAAGCTCGACGAGAAGCCAATGTTTACGTTCCAAAACAGGGATAAACACCTGCAATCATAAGTAATAATTCATTCATTTGCACACTTATTTATGAATACCTTTAAACTCAATCTAAAATAAATACTAACCTTATCGACCTCCCACCATGCAAGATAAAGTTTAGCTTGTCCATTGCCCAACGCAAATGATTCATCTCGTTGATTCTTCAAGTGAACGGCGTTAAAAGACGTCAGTATAATTGTATATCGTTTATTTCTTTTATTTTCCTTAAGTTTCCTAATTATTAGAAGACGTGACACCCACGCATCAATATGCTGTTTTACAAAAAAAGACATATATTAGTAACTTACATAAATTTAAAAAAAAAATAATCAAATTGAAATATAAGAAAAATATAAGACTTACCCCTCCATCGAAATAGTCATTGTCTTCGACCCCTAATAATACGCCCCACCAAGACCGATCAAGCAACAAATAGATATCATCGTTGAGCTTGCATATGTCATTGAAACACCCCTGGCTCCGTTCATGTAGATAAAAATCAACTGCGGTCTTATCCCAAAGGGTGTTATCCAGAATTGTGTCCGGTAGTTGTCTCTTCTCCACTTCAGATACTGGTATGGTATTGGCCGGTAACTCATACGAGAGCCAACTTGAATCCATCATGTCCGGCACGTCAGAGGGTTTCTCAAGAATCCTACATATGACGCCATGTGAATCGGGCTCTTGCGTTGTCTTCGCACTATTGGGGTGTACGGAGACTTAATAGCACGTGTACGCCGTCTGATGCGTGAACTCTGTCGTGCAAGAAAAACCCGACGTAAAGCATCCACCTTATCGGGCCGCTAAATAATTAAATACAAAAATCAGTAAATAAATAGACATGATATTTAAACAGTGAAAACAAAGACAAATATGTTTCAAACTTGCATTGAATTCACCCAAGTCATTATTCTATCATAGTTCACAAAATGCATCAAATAACATTCCAGAAGTAAGCACTTATATAAACATTTAAAAGGACAACATATATAAACATTCCAGAAGAAGAATAGTTTACTTTCGCAACACGAAACTTACTTTCGCAACGCGAAAATGACTATCGCAACGCGGAAATGGCTATCGCAACGCGAAATGGCTATCGCAATGCGAAATGAAAATCACAACGACAAAATCGCAATGCGAAATGAAAATCGCAACGACAAAATCGCAACGCGAAACACAAATCGCATTGCGATTTTCACTTCGCGTTGCGATTTGGTCGTTGCGATTTTCATTTCGCATTGCGATTTTGTCGTTGCGATTTTCATTTCGCATTGCGATAGCCATTTCCGCGTTGCGATAGTCATTTTCGTGTTGCGAAAGTAAACTATTCTTCTTCTGCAAATTGAAACTTGAATGGATTGCATTACTTCAACCAAAGACAAAACAAAACCAAAAACAAATACTAACAAAAACAGTTTAGCAGTATTGGCAGCAACCAAATGAATTTATTAAGCAATCTAAGTGAAATGGTTAATCTAAGTGAAATTACGAGTAAATTTATCATCAAGTTAAATATGAAAAATCTTAAACTTACCTCGTTGCGTAGAGTATGAACCTCATTCTGCAACGATGCTACCATCTCACGTAGAGTGGCTACCTCACCGCGTAAAGTAGATACCTCAACACGCCATGCACCATCGTCTTTGCGTAAAGTACCGACCTCCTCACGCAAGGTATTGACCTCATCACGTAACTCCCCTAACTCATCCCGTGGAGGTGGAGAACAGGGAGATAAACGTCGTGGCATCTTTGCCGGTCGCCTATCTTACGGTGATGGTGGAGAAGAGGCTCGATGATGTGACAGAATATGTGATGGCTGTCGTTGTGGAGGTGTATAGTCGGGTCGATCAGGTGATGGCTCTGGGTGAGGTGATAGCTCTGGGTGAGCTGATGGCTCCCGAAGTGGAGGCTGCTCATCATCCGTGCCATAAAAAAACGCTTACTAGCTTGCCACCAATCAGTGGCAAGCTCAGCTTCCGTGGGTGTCAGCCTCTGTAATGGAGTGTTGGCCTCCTAACAATATAAAAGCTCAAACAAAGTTAAACGTGTACTAGTAATAACTTGTTTATAAACATATGGTAGTATTTATGTTAACTTACATTATTTATTGTCGTATACTGTAGTAAATCTTCCCCAATGCAAGGTCCATTTCCTCTTCCAGGAAATAGCCCTGGGAATATCATTTGAAGTTTTTATTGCATATGTCTTCATGGCGGGAAAGGCCTCAAATATCCAAATCTACAAACAATATAATAACAAACATTAGTAATTGTTAAATAATTACTTATAATTTTGGAAACATTATATAAAAATTCTTACCTTAAAGGCCCAAATAAAGCCTGTCAAAGTGTACTTGGAACCATCGCCATGCAAACTTTTTCGATCATCCAAGGCAGACGATAACTTATTCCATGTAGCTTTCCATAAATACGAGCCCCACAGAAACAGGTTCCACGCATTTAGGTCTTCTACCAATTTGATTAGATCATTCGGAATAGGTTGTCTGGCCTCTCTGCCTAAAAAGCTGGCATGCAAAAGTATTAGAAGGCATACTCGGACAACATCGACGTCATCCATCTGAGTAAAACCATCTTTCTTATTCAATAATCTCGTCAGGTCTTCCACGTGTAGATTCGGCCTCTCCAGCTCAGGAAAAACCCGGGGATAACCATGATGGGCGGGTAATATGTCTAGTGTACCGACCTACATCATCGTGTCCGAAGCGTAGACCGGTGATTAAGCAAAACTCCTCCCTCCCAAAACACGTATACGCCGGTGGAAAATCAAACCATATCTCTTCATCACGACGTTGTATAGTATCTGGTAGATCGCTAGTCATGGTTTGAAGAAACAGGTGTGTCAACATCGCATCTCCACCGGGATGTTGTACTTTCAGCCATGGCCCGAAGCAAGTATCCTCAAACATTTTTCTTTGTGCAGGTGAAAGCTTCGACGCAATTGTTTTGGCCAGGCTGACTTTATTTCTTAAGGTCAATTGAGCCGAATAAAAGTTCTACAAAAACAATAAACATACTAAGTTAGATATACCCAAAACTACACTGTGAAGATATACCAAAAACAATAATAAACATAAAGAGTAGTAGTTTATTCTTCAAACTTAAATTTGCAACACTGTGAATTTCTTATTTGTCTTTGTTTTTTGGTTGAAGTAATGCAATTCATTCAAGTTTCAATTTGCAGAAGAAGAATAGTTTCTGAAAATGAAAATCGCAACACGAAAATGACAATCGCAACGCGAATTTGACTATCGCAACGAGAGAATAAAATCGCGTTGCGATTTTGTCTACGCGATTTTCATTTCGCGTTGCGATTCTCGGTTGATTTAATAAGCAATCTAAGTGAAATGGTTAATCTATTATTGAAATTACCAGTAAACTTATTATCAATTTCAATATGAAAAACCTAATAATAATGCAAAAATTTCAAAAAGAAAATAATTAAAAAAACTAACCCTCGGTGGTTGATTTGGTTGATTTTCCATTTCTGATTGTGAGGGTGGCTCTGAGAGATGGAGATAGACGGATTTCGCCGGAGATGGGGACGGATTTCGTCGGAGATGGGTGAGAGAGTGAGAGATGGAGATGGGACTGAGTTGTGATTTTAGGTTTTAGGTTATGAGTTGCGATTACGGGATATACTGTGGATGGTTCAGTGTTCCAATATATTAATATTCGTGTTTGGAATTTGAAAATAAAATACGCTTTGCGATACTAATGGCGCTTTGAAAATCGCATTGCGATTATGTATTATCTCGTTGCGAAAGTCAGTATCGCGTTGCGAAAGTCAGTATCGCGTTGCGATTTTGTATTATCGCGTTGCGATAGTCAGTATCGCATTGCGATTTTCCAAATTCGCATTGCGATTTACTTATTCGCATTGCGAATTGGGAAAATCGCAACGCGAAATTGGAAAATCGCATTGCGATAGTCATAATCGCATTGTGAATTTGGAAACTGATTTACGATAATGGAGATCGCGTTGCGAATTAGCGATCGCATTGCGATTTTGTTGGTCATTTTGGTAAATCCGGAAAAAGTTGGTTAAAATCGTATATTATATGGGATTTTTGGTCACTGAGTTATTTTCTCTTTTAAGAATGATTATGCCTCGTAGAACTACTTTTTTAAGAATATTTTCAATATGCTAGTTTAACGTATTTGTAGATTTTTTACAATAGTTTTAATATGTTAGTTCGGTGTATTTGTTGATTTTTACTTTGGAGTTTAAACTTTGAAATGTTTCATACAATCTTTTAATTTTTTTGTTAAATTTATTCATTTATGTTTATATTAAACTTTATACAATATTAGTATATTTTAGTTATAGTTAAAAATAAGATAAAATTTTGAGTGAGCTTAACGAGTAATAAGTGACGAGTCAAGTTGGACAATAAAAAATTTTAACGGACATGAGTTGAACAAAATTTTGATGAACTTAACGAATAACAAATTAATTTAAACAACAAAATATTTTAACAAACACCAAATAGATATGGTCCACTTTGCAATCATCTCACCAATAGTCACTCACCAACCATCGCCAGTGGTTTGGCCGGAAGGCTTAGCTTTGGCCTCTGGCATTGCAATAGATCCCGGCACGCCCAATTGGTTTGTGTCAGTGGTCCAAAATATTGTACGATAATTTTAATATATAGTAAAAAAAAATTTATAAAATATTTTAATATTTTCGGTAAAATAGTAATTAAAACATTATTTTTATCAGAAATATTAATTTAACTACTTAATTTTTAGTAGAAAAATAATATTTTAAGTAGCGCCTAATATTAATATTACCGGTAAAAAAAATAATGTTTTAGTTAGCACTTTACCGAAAATGTTAAACATTTTAGGTAGCGCCTAATATTAACATTTTCAGTAGAAAAATAATATTTTAGGTAGCACTTTACCGGAAATGTTAAAAAATATTAATATTTCCGGTAGCACATTTCTTTAAATGTATATTAAGATTGTCGTATCTTAGACGTCTCTATCACTAATAGTTTATCAAGTTGCAAACAATTAATTTAAAATTATATGAAATTTATTTTTAAAATTTTAAATTTCATATAGTAATTATGAAACTGTTCATTTGAAAAATAAAGAACTAGAATTAGAACTAATATATTTGAACTAATAATAAAAATCAAATTATAATGAGTTTAAAACTAATATATACAATTTAAAAATGATAAGTGTTGTATGTTTTAAATTAAAATATTTTTATCAAATAGCATGTGATTATAAATTAGTTGTTTGTTCATAATCTTTTCAGCCATTAATAACACATACCATATAGACTCAACTGCTCGAATATAGAAACTTTAGGAAAATCAACACTCCTTAACCACTAAAAAGTCATTTGATGGGTACTAAATTAAAATAAATTTAAAATAACATCACATATGATTTATTAAATGTAAAATGAACCTAATTCGAATCTATCAAGTGATCTTAGTAGTTAAAAAGAGTTTTATCCTCCCTATAAATCATGGATTCGAGCAACTGCGTTTATAGGGTATATACACATTATTAACTATAATATGCTAGTTAGTTAGAAAAACACTAATTAATTTTAAAGTACGATTAAATCCAGAGAATCTTTAGATTTATTAAATTTAAAATAACATATACTACTCTTATAATCACCCAAAATTAAAAAAATAAACTTAGTTCAGAACCTAAACCTTTATGAATTCTATTAAAAACATTATTAACTATAATATGCTAGTTATTTAGAAAAACACTAATTAATTTTAAAGTACGATTAAATCCAGAGAATCTTTAGATTAAAGTGAAATTCTTCAAGCTTTTTTCAGTACCGTTTTACAAATCACAAGCGTCAGAAAGGAATCTACGTTAAAACACGGTTGAAGGAATGAGATGTTAAAGTACTAGACTACCCATCTGGAATGGGCCAACCAATAACATTTTCATGTGTGTTTCTGTCAGAAAAATGTCACCGACATTGTAAGCCGTATCACCACAAAAAGCAAAAGAAGATGATCGAAAAAGGAAAGCCGTCACGTTCATATATATTGTTATTACATCCTTACAAGAGCATAAATGTGAGAGAATAATCTTTTCAATGTATCGTCTGCTTTCATAATTCTTTCATCCTTTGATCGGAACATACAAAATATCCAAAGGAAATAATATATCTATTTTATTTATTTTATTTATTTTATATTAATTATACTTTTTTATTTTTTTAAATAGTCTAAAGTGATTATTACTGATGAGTATTTGATCAAGTCGAGTAAAAAATTTCGAGTTATTCGAGTTAACCAGTTATATTTAACAATTCAAACTTTACTTGAATTTTTTTCAATTCAAGTCGAGTTTATAAAATTCGTGTCGAGTCAAGAAGAGTCGAGTCGAGTTGTTCGAGTTTCTTTTTAAATTTAATCGTAAATATTTATAATATTATGGTATCATTTGATTCCAATTTTAACAGTTTTCTATAACCATATGTAATAGATATATATTTCTTCGTATTTTTTCATATATGATATACACATATCATATAGAGTCAATGGACTCAACTTAAACTTGAAAATTAACTCATTAATTGTTAAATTTTTTGAATTATCTGAGTTGTATTTTATAAATCGACTTGAATTTAAAATAAATTCCAATCAACTTTATGAAATTACGAATCAAAATTAATTCATGTTTTTCAAGTTAAGTCGAGTTTTGCTCACTCGTAGTGATTGCAAGGCAGCGTCTGTTAAAGAATATTTCTTAATTATTGACAACGCACACACACCCATAAACGCAATTACTTGAACTTAAGACCTCTATGGAGAACAACATTCTCTTTAATCACGGATATCCTTTGATGTGATCTTAATTATATCCATATTGAATTGAATCAAAATTCAAATAAATTATATATGATTTTACTTCAATATGAAGTATTGTAATAAACTATTTTATCTTAAATTTAATTATTAAATATTAATAAAGCATTTAAAAAAATTGAACAAGTGTTCAGATTGAAGCGAGTTCAGATTTGGTAAGCTTTATTATTATTATTATTATTATTATTATTATTATTATTTAGATTCGTGTGATTCAATAAAAAATGCTTAATAAGGTCAAACGTTTACCACTTCTACCTTACTTAGGTCGCGTGTATCAAACAAATTTGCCAGTTTCTTTAAGATGAAAGCTCATTTTCATAACATTTAATATTTTTAATGAGTGTAACTAACACCCACAATAACCTAAACAACAAGAACAAAAAGCCTCTATATCAACTTATTATTATGATGTTATTTGTGTGATGGTGAAAGGTTCCAACCACCATACCTCATTATTCATTTATTAATCATTTTATAATAAGAAAAGTTATTGTAGTTTTTTTTTTTTCTTTTTGGTTAGTAGAAAATTAATATAGTTGGTTTATGTTATTTGTATGATGATGAAAATTATTGTACTTACCTGGTTAAAAAGTATGTCCAAGAAAGCGCCAGCGATATCAATAGAAGGACCATAACTACTACTCATCTCTCTCTCCTAAAGGGAGACTCAAGGCAAGCCCACTCTCTATGATGTCCATCTGAACCCGCCTGAAAAATACGTTTACCCAACAAACCAACAATCAGTGGCATTTGGTACAAATTAAAAGGGATGAACCATCAAATAAAAAATGTGAACAGTTCTTTACATAGGCTAATAGTTACATCCCTTTGAGAATAGGAGATGTAGAGGTTTTCTGCATAAATGAAAGGCTCGTTTCAATATAAGTTTGCCACTTTTGTAACATCTTGTTCAAGGTCGACCCTGGGCCAGGCAGTAGGTGTGCCTGCCCAGGGCCCATAGATTAATTTTTTTTAGAATAATATTTTTTTTAGTAAATTTTTAAAAGTTGTAAAATAAAATAATAAGACCTATGAGTTTATTAAAGTGTCAGTTGTCATTATTTAATTTTCATATTAATGTTAATAAATTGTTCAACCTCCCATAAAACTCTAATTCATTATTTCTTTTCTAAAATTAAAAAATAATCAATTGAATCTTTTTAATTTTGGTCTTTCCAGATTCGCACCATCAATTCACCAAATCTGTTTCCCGATTTTTCATATCAATGAAAAATTGTATAAACACTATTTTTTCCTCTTCAAAACTTAATGTGAGGAAAAATTTAAGTATAATTACCATGCTTCTTTTCTCTTTCGTATTTCACAATTTCTTTGAAAATTATTACTCTCAATTTTTAATTTCTCATATTTCTCACAAACGCTGTCACAATTGTTGATAATCAATTATGGTGCTTGAATCATATTGAAGATTGTTCTTAAGATTCTAAGTAAGAGCATGTTTTCAATTTATTTCTTATGATTTTTATATATTTCTGAATTCTAGGTAAGATCATTCTTTTATATCCAAATGATATGTTATGTATTGAGAAAAATATGTTGGAAAGCATTGATGTTGACACTATCATTGAATAGTTATAATTATATACACCTTTTTATGATTAATTCCTCTGCACTTTTATTATGATTTGAGCCTAATCGTGAAAATTATGTTTGTTTTTATTTAGGAGGTGAAATATGGATGCAATGGTGAAAATCAGGTCAAATGTATGTTTTTAACCTTTTATGTTAGAATCAAGTCTTTTGGAAGAATGTGGAATTGAGCAGAAGTCTATCTTTGATAAGGTGTGACCACACCTTATGACTTACACACGACTGATGTCTGATATGCAACTAGACAAAAGATCATTTTCAATAAGGTGTGACCACACCTTATGACTTGTATGCGACTACTGACTGATATGAAGAGTTTGACTTTTTGGAAGCAAATTCGAGATGAAACTCACTTTTACGAATATTTCCATTATTTTGAAAGTACCTGGCCAATAATTAATCTTTTTTCTATTAGGACTTTATTTAATTTGGGTTATCTTTATTTTAGCTTTTTCCTTATTTGATTTAGACTTCAATAAAGGGAACCTATCTTTCTTTTAGGAATTTGTGTTTCTATATAAAGAGCCCATTAGCCACCTTTAGGGATTATCTATCTTTCTATAGAAGAACTTCTTCTTTTTCTCTTGTATTCTGTCCCACCATGAGTGGTTAAGCTTTTATTTCTAATTCAAGGATGAAACGATTCTGTTGTAATTTTTTGCTCAACTAGTATTTCTCCTTTAATCCAAGTAATCTTTATTTACTGTTCTTATTTTATGAATTCTTGATGTTGATTAAATTGATGACTTATCACGATATTGAGTTTTCTATCGCTAATCATAAGTAGTAAGGGGTAAGTCTCATGATTGTGTTTGTTACTATTTTTATCCAAACTTTGCATCGTGCATGACAGTCTTTAGAAAAATAAAGGTACGAAATTAATTGATTTTGTTTTAATCGTTCCCATGATTCATAATACTATCATTAATGGTAAGATTTGATTTGAATGCTTTTTTGCAAGTGAGTAGGCTAATCAATTATAAAAGGGGAACCATACTTGTTACGGTTCCAAGTAAGTGACTAATTACTTGGATATTGAAAAATTGATCTTTTAAGCCTACGATCAAAATTATAGTTGGATGAAGAACACATCTTTGAATTGAAAGTTTGGTAAAAATTGATTTTTGTTATTTTATTTTTAGATTTATTTCTCCGCTTTAACATTGAGATTCTAATTTCAATTGTCTTGAGATTCGACCTGATCTTGCTATTATTACAAATTAGTTGAGTAAAATCATTTTTTATTTTATAGAAATTCGATAGCCCTAGCAAATTGTCGCCTTTGCCGGAGAGCTATTTTATTTTCTCATTGCTTTATTTTTTTTTTCGTTTTATGTTTATTTCTATTTTGTTATGAAGTTGAAGAAAGAACGGCGGTAGGAGTATCAAAGAGTTGGCTGCATCAGATTTTGTACACAAGGATTCATGAGGGGCTTTCCAAAATCGGGAAGTGAACCGAGGATCTTTGTCTGAAATGATCGAGGTCAGGACTCCATGCAATCTTACTATCTTGAAAAAAGTATAACTATGCTAATCTTTCTAAGGTGAAATCTATCTTAACCGATAGAAAATGAGCTTGCTTGGTCAACCGATCTACTATAACCTACATTGTATTATACTTCTGTCTTGTCAACGGAAACCTGATCACAAAATCCATGGTTACTCTATTCCACTTCCACTATGGTATCTGGATTGGCTAGGGCAACCATAAAGAAACTTGGTGTCCCACTTTAACTTTTTGGCACACTACACATCTAGCAAAAAATTTGAATAATTATCTCTTCATGTCCACCAATACAATGGTTAAAGCTCTTGATACATCTTATTACTACCCGAATGTACCAAGAGTGAATTATATTATGCTTCATGTAGGATCTTACTACATAACTTCTCGTCTGTTGGTACACACAAACGATCCCTAAAGAATAATACATTTTCATCTCTTAATTTGAAACATAAGGCCTCGTCTCGATGGACTTGCTCCACACGAGCTCTTAGGTGATTTTCTGAACGTTGTAATATATTGACTTCACATATTAAATCGGGTTCCACTCAGTGTTCAGCTAGCAACCCTCCATCACTAGATAAACTCAAGCATGCTAACAAAGCTCGCAAATCAGACATTGATTTCTTACTCAAAGCATCAACAACTACGCTTGTCTTCCTTGGCGATCACACAGTCGTAGTTCTTTAACAACTCAACCCATATAGGCTGGTTTAGGTAGATACTTAATACTTTTATGGTCAATGATGATGTGGAAATTCTCACCAAAAAGGTAGTGCCTCCAAATCTTAATCACGAAAACTACTACTGTAAGCTCTAAATCATGGGTGGGGTACTTACGCTTGTGCGATTTGAGCTGATGAGATGATAGGCTATCACTTTTGCTTCTTGTATCAAAGCGTATCCAAGACCATTTAGTGAGGCATTACTAAGCACAATGAAGTCCTTCCCTGACTCAAGTTGGGTTAAAATTGGGGCTTGAGTTAGAATGGTTTTAAACTATTCAAAACTCTATTGTTGCTTCTCACCCCAAACAAATGGTACTTCCTATTGAAGCAAATTTTCCATTGGGGTCTCTATTATAAAAAACCTTTTATAAATCAAAGATAGTACCCAACAAGACCTAAGAAGTTATGTACTTCAGTTATGTTCTTTGACAGTTCCTACTCCAGCACTGTCTGGATCTTATAAGGGTCAACCCAGATATCATGTGCTGCTACGACATGACATGAAATTAAACCTCGGACAACCAAAACTCATATATACTAAACTTAGCAAATAACTTCCAGTCTCGAAGGGTCTGTAGAACTATGCGGAGGTTTCGATCATGCTCTTCATCTGATCTTGAGTAAACCAAGTTGTCATCTATTAAAGCTATCACAAGCTGGTCCAAGTATAGATGGAACACTCGATTTATTAAGTCCATGAATACCGCCGGGTATCGGTGAGTCCAAACGACTTCACAATAAACTCATAGTGACCATATCTTATTCTAAACTCCATCTTTGTTATGTCTGCATCCTTGACCTTCAACTGGTAGTACCCTGATCTCAGATTTATCTTGGAGAATACACAAACTCCCTTAACTTGGTCAAAGAGGTCATCAATTATTGGAATGAGATAATCGTTCTTGATGGTTAACTTATTTAGTTGTTGGCAGTTGATGCACAACATCATAAACCTATCCTTTTTCTTTAACAAAAAAGATTGACATTCCCCAATGAGAAATGCTTGTCCAGATGAAACCTTTTTCCAACAATTCTTGAATATGAGCCTTTAACTCCTTTAATTCTATTGGTTTCATACGGTAAGCTAAAATTTACACCAGAATAGATATTGACCTTACTTCAATACTAAATTCTAACTCTCGATCAGGTGGTAATCTTTACACTCTTTCGAGAACATGTTTAAAAAGTCTTGAACATTGTGAATATCTATGACTGTCTAAAATACAATTCGGGTGTCAACTACATGAGCCAAGAAGGCTTCAAAACCTTGCCCTATCATCTTTTTTTGTCGACACGATTCTTGAACACTTCATTTTGTCATCACCACTTTGGTTCTATCATTCTTGCTAAGTTTGAGTTACCTATCCTTGTATCCCAAACTTGCATCATGCTCTGAAAGCCACTCTATGTCTATGATTATGTCAAACTCTCTGAGTGATAGCTCCATTAAATCGGCCGAGAAAGTTTGACCATGAATTTTAATTGGGCATCGATGGTGAATCTTATCTACAAGGACATTTAATCCTAAAGGGATAGACACTCAAACCTCTATCTTTAGATCATCCGCTGGAATGTTTCTCTCTTGTACTAGGTCATAATAGATATAGTAATGAGTGGATTCTGGGTCTACTAAGATAGTAACTGGAATAGAAAACACTATACAAATACTAAAGATCACATCAATTGTATCACATTCCTCCTAAGCTCTGATCACATTCTAATAGGAGGCCACTCTAGGCTCGACCTTGGCCAGAAATCTAGCCAAACCCCTACTGAACTGCCTGATGTGGTAACTTTTGCTCTTGGGAGTCCTCTACCCCTTTGACCGATCAGAGCTGACTTCTGGGTCTAAGCTAAAGTCAAACTCTACGAATCAAGGAAATCTTTGACAAAGTGGTCCTAGTAACTACAACTATAACAACCACTGGACCCACTCTGGCAAACCCAGAGATGCCTCTTGCTACAAACTAAACAATCGGCTGGGACAATCCCCTCACAGAACCACCAACTCTCACCAAGGAAATGGTGGCTAAGGGTTTCATACGAACCTAGTAGGTTGGCCTAGTGGAGTTCTCCATGACCCTTGAGAATATTTGTTACTCTTAGATGATAACTGGAAAGGTCTCAAAGACTCAAAGACTCTCTTACTTTGACTGGATGTAGCACCCAACGCCATGGCCCATATACTAGAACTTTCTCTATCGCTTTCGCTTAGCGTAGGTGGGTGTGAATATCAAAGTGGAGGCCCTCCATAAACCTCTTACAATAATGGTACTCAGATACCACAAACTCTGTGCATATCAACTTAAACGGAGAAACTCTCTCTCATACTCGAGGACGGAATGATCTTCTTATTTTAGGTGCAGGAATTGATCTCTCAAGTCATCGGTGTGTGTCTCCCCTATGTATTTCTGGTAGAACTCATCTAAGAAATATTTCTAAGTGGGTTGCTCAGGCTCCATCGCCAACTCAACGCTTTCCTATCAGTCTATAGTGCTACCCTTCAATACGGTGGTGACACACTCTAGCATACCCTCTGGGGTAAGATGCAACTAACAGAGCATCTGAAGGGTCTCTATCAACCACTGGTCGAACCCTATCGGGTCGTCATCCTCAAAGCCAAAGAAGTATGCAGTTATGTATCTTCAGAGCCTCGTAACTGAGGGCTCATGTGGTACTACAATGGGAAGGGATGAAGGAGCTAGCTCGGTAGGTGGTGCAGTATGTGTTTGGCGATAGCTCTAATTATATGTCTAAGGGTTGCAATCAGATCTCAAAAGAAGGTCACCTCATCGACCCTCGCGTCCCCATGTACCTCAAACTTTAAATTCAAGATAAACTCGTTACTGGTATCATCCATTAGGGAAGCTCTACTCTTATTCCTAACCTCGTAGCTAGGAGTTGGGCTATCATCCATGTCTTAACTCTAAAATTTAGACAAGTGTGAGGAGTTATTATCGTTTTTCTAGACATAAAAATACTATTGACTCCTTAGAGACATGTATACTTATACACATTTACTGACTCTAACCCGTGGGTCCAAGAAGTGACTCAATCTGATCCTATGATACTACTAAATATAACACTCTAATCCGATATGACTCGAGGTAGGCCGGTTAAAAGGTCACACGGGACCACCGAAGTGTTTTCTTTATCGTTTGTGAAACTCTATATAAAAACCATTCAAAAAAATGTGAAATCAAATATAAATAGTTTAGTTCATATCGGGTAGCTCCCGAAATAAGTACATCAAAAAAATACAATACATTATTTGAAAATAAAGTTACAACTCAAGTACAAGAAGGTTTATGAATAAAATATACCCTCTAAAGAATAAGACTTAAGACGTACTCTACTACTCGGGCTGTCTGGAACATCTACTATGCGATAAACCCCTCGAATTCTCCTCCTAACAACTTGCACATGGAAACAAATTTCGAACGATGAGCTCACTAGATCAGTGCTACACTAACAACTAAGTCACAATATGAGTGTTCAATGAATGCTCATGCTATCGAGTGCAATAAGGAATTTGAGTATACTCGTATATTGTATATTATGCTAGGGTAGACCTCATGGTGAGATCAGAGTGTTACAAATCTCGGGATGCATACCCCTCTAGCCTACCTAGGGTAAGATCTAAAATTTCTACATCAGATATAACTTCTGACTAACCAACCCCTCGCGAGTGTTTAAGCCTCACGCCCTAGTTAGTTAAAAAAGTGCCTTATGCACTTTCTTAGATATATATCGATATTCTGTACCTCGAGACTAACATCCCATGCTAAAGTAACCCGGGTGTCCTGAATGTTTTCTTGAGTGTCTAACAGGGCTAGTTTTATGTCACACTAGTTGATATTGTTTCTAGTTGTAATTGAATATTATTATAGTTCTCACTTGTAGTTTTATTTGAAAGTAATTCGGGTGTTATTAGGTCTCTCAATGCATCTCTAATTCTCTTGAATTTCTTGCATCAAAATGTACGAGGGTACTGATACTGAGCCCTTTGGTATCATTACTGACCCATGAGTATCGATACCCTTCCTTGGGTATCGATATTATCCACTATTTTAAAGTTGAGATAGAAGGGTAGTATCGATACTCCTAGACCGAGTGTCGATACTACCAAGCTAGGGTAGTATCGATACCAAATTTTGGTTCAATGTTTTAAAAAATACCTCAGTGTTGGTACTACTACTGGGAGTATGGATACTCTACCCTCAAATCGATACTCCCATGATTACCGATACTAAAATTTGTTGAATGTACTTGGTATCGATACCCCTTATGCAAGTATCGATACCCAACCCATAATATCGGTACTCAATGAATGTGTATCGATACTTCTACCCAAAATCATTTTATTTTGTCCATCTAATGAATAATATCGGTATTGGTTCAGTATCGATACCCAAACCCAGAAATGACCTATTTAGACAAAAAATGACTCCCTAATCTACCCCCAAGTGCCCTATTGAGGTTCCCAAACGTTCTTAAAATTTTATATATTAAGGAAAGGATCATAATAGGCCTTTAAACATGTTGAAAAACATCAATTACTTGAATCAACCTTAAATGTTCATTTATGCTTCACAAATTCAAGACTCACTAGCTAGATGCATTCTACTGACTCACGAATTGTATGAAAGAGCTGTGAATGTGCTAGCTTAGTTTTATGTTACTGGAAAAGCCCTCAAATCAACTAATGACCAATTTCTCCTTTTCTCTAGCCTTGGAGCTTTCTCCCACCTCTTTAATTAAACAAGAACAAGGAAATGGGTTACTATCCCGTTTTGAGGCTCATGGAGAGATTTATAACGCTCCCTAAGGATCAAATCTCTCAAAAATAGGTTAAAATATCTTGAGTCTCTAAACTCTCACAAAAACCCATCTATGGCTACCGTGGCTTAAAACTTGTGTTTCGGGGCTTAAATTAAAGCTTTTAAGGTGGGGATGACCACTCTTACCTTTAAAAATCGGGACCATGGTTGTAGCACCACAAAGTTTTGATCTTTGAGTAAAACTTGAAGAGGAAAGAAATGATGAAGGGGAATGTAGGAGACAAAGTTGGTGGAGAGAAAGAGGAAGGATGTTTCAGACATGAGATTACCCAAATTAATGGATTTTCAGCTTTTATTTTAAACAATGGTATAATTACTCTTTTGGTCTTCTCTCTTAAATCATAAGATTAAAAATTCCCTTTTTATGTCATATTGGGCTCAACCAAAGTTCAAACCAAGCCCAATTTGGAAAAAGCCTTCACATAAAGTAATTTATCTAAGAACCTCTCGGTTTAGCACAAAACTTCTGACCCAAGATTCAAGTTGTTATAGAAAAACTCTTAATCCACTACTTTTAAGATAGCTTGACCGGATCC
Organism: Hibiscus syriacus; assembly: GCF_006381635.1. Classification (NCBI taxonomy): domain Eukaryota; kingdom Viridiplantae; phylum Streptophyta; class Magnoliopsida; order Malvales; family Malvaceae; genus Hibiscus; species Hibiscus syriacus. The sequence goes on along the minus strand of NW_024062808.1, from coordinate 5,219,160 downwards.
ACTACGATGTGGCACAATCAACTTAATAGGATCTAGGTTAGCACATTGAGAGACTTGCCTAAAGCTTTTAAAGAACAATACAGGCATATCACAAACATGGGCACCGTTTGATTCTCACTTAATAGTTTAAAGAAGAAGCATAACAGAAGTGTTAGGAAATATGCATAGAGATGGAGAGATATGGTCGCACAAGTATAACCACCCTTGCCCGAGAAGGAAATTGTCATCCTTTTTGTTAATTCGTTAAGGGTCCATATTATGAAAAGTTGGTAGGAAGCTCCACCAAAGAATTTGTAGATATAATCCCTTTTAATGAGATGACAAAGGGAGGTAATAAACGTGGGAAATTTAAGAATTTTGGAGCATCTAAGAAACCAATGCCTTCTAACAAGAAAAAAAAAAGGAGAACAAGGTAAACATGATTAATGGATATGGACACGTTTATTCTACTTATCATTCTCCCCCAAGTCGATTATGCTATTGGGTACTCAAAACCTAATACTAGGTTAACGGGTACACAAAATCAACAAAGGAATGAACCAAGAACTTCAAGGTCAGACCAAGAGAAATTGCAATTCACAATTGTTTCAATCCCCTATAAGGAGTTGTATGACAAATTTCTAGAACAAAGATTGGTATATTCATCATTTAAATGGAAAACCCTTATTTATCAGTGAATACCTTAATTGCCCATCAATTTTAGTTCGATTTGAACCAAAATTTGATGTGGCTTCTAATGAACATGTCCACCAACTAACAAGTTTTTGAATACATGAAGCTAATGGTGGGACTATTTACACCCGATAATGATATTCGATGAGAACTTTTGATATTTTTATCCGGATCAAAACTCAAATTTTGAACCCCAAATATTGGGCGTTGCATGATGCACTTATCAGTTTAGTAAGAAACGCTTTAAGAGTGCATATAGAGCTTAGTTTTCACTGTTCTTAGTATTTGTAATCAAGCATTCAATGGGGAATGCTTGAAGGGGGAATAGCTCAAGGAAGCTAACGTGAAATTGAGTTAGGATTAAAATATATTTTGTGCCAGATTTTGATATAATAGATTTCTCTCTAAGTAAGATTCCATAAAGGTAGGATCAGTTGATCTGAACTGCATAAATATTTTCATATATTATTTACGTTATAAAATTTATCTTTTTCTTTGGTAGTGTTTCTTAGTATTTTGAAATTGTTGTCACTCTATTGATCACTCCTAGCAAAGCTACATTTACATTATTGATCAATTTGAATTAATACAATACAAAATTCATAAAATGAATTACATAATTAACCATACCATTATGTATATAGTATAATTTAACGTGCATGTGATTATGCTATATTATATTATGAATCACATAATAATATTATGAGCAGCAAAAATTAAGTTATATATTATTTATTTAAATTAACTTGTATAATTTAAATTATATAGTACAACTTTATAATATAGTTTATAAATACTATCAAAAAAAGGTATAGGCATGGGACTCAGATCAGACTCGATCGGGCCGATTTTTTAAAAGAAATTTGTATTTGGGTCGGGTTTTTTTTAGAAAATATGTTCCGATTGTTTAGGGTGAAAAATACCTAACCCGACCCGACCCGAAAATAATATAAATTTACTTTACATATTTAGGGATAATTACATTAATAACCCTCTATATATTATTTTTTGTTCAATTAGATCCATATTTTTATTGAATAAAAATGATACTATTATAAATATATTTATTTCAAGTCAGGTCGGGTCGTGGCCGGGTTCGAGTTAGGTGAAGGCACCCCTAAACTCGGGTCAGGTTAGGTTACGGATGGAGGGTATATATATTCAGGTCGAATCAGGTTGACCGAAAACTCAACCACGACTACATTCATCCATATATGTTTTTTTGGAAAGGAGAAGTGATTTAAGTATCTATTAGAAGAGAAAATTATATTAAAATTTCATTTTAAATAACCCTAAAAAACCACTCAAAAGGGTAAACCTGTGAATCTACTTGGTAGGGGAAATATCCAAAAACTTGGAAGTCAAAAAGTCGAATTTTTCCGAGTACACGAATCTTGATCCCCGTTGGTGTGGTATCTAGATAATGGAGAGAGTATGGTAACTAACTCCAGGATTCTGAACTCTGTAATAACCACCCGAGCCAGCACTAGTTTTGAGTTGTCACGAATCTTGATCCCCGTTGTTGTGGTATCGAGATAATGAACAAAGAAAGTTAGGTAACTAACGTCAAGATTCGGAACTCAGAACACAAAAGCAATAACCACCCGAGCCGGCACTAGTTTTGAGTTGTCACGAATCTTGATCCCCGTTGGTGCGGTATTGAGATAATGGAAAAAGAAAGTTCGTTAACTAACGTCATGATTTGGAACTCAGAACACGAAAGTAATAACCACCCGAGCCGGCACTAGTTTTCAGTTTTCACGGATCTTTAGAGAAGTAGTCAACAATCTCACCTAGAAGAAAGCATAATAATGTTCAAGAGAAATAGAAATTCGTACATATTCCCAGAAGAAAGGCATTTGAATGACTGAACATAATAATTCAATACAAAATTGCGGTTCAGTTATACAAACATCAGATGATGGAGCAAAAATGCTATGGCAACTTAGAAACTGGCAATTAGTAAATGGTTCTCCGGTGATACGCTTGATGGAACATATTTAACAAGCTGAGTTTCGAGTCCATGTTCCTTGAGCCACATTAACCTTCCCGTGTCAATTATCTGCTTGCACATAAAACCTAACTTTGCTCTCCCGATTGCATCCTCAGCACACTCTTCCTTTTCACTGCCACAGTGGAAACCAAATGTGGTTTTAGAAGACAAATGTGGAAAATGATCAAAATGCAGTTTTGTTTGTGAATCCAAAATGTTACGAGGGTAGACACATATCCATGCTCAGATAGACTCCAAAGAAATGGCACCAAGAAAATATGCTATATTACATTGATTCTGGATGCAACTTGAAATCCATAACGTCAGAAAGATCTGAACCATGATCAGCATCCACCGCCCAGCTTGTAAACCATGTAATTGCATGGAATTCTTCCTTGCCAATACCCAAACTCGTTAAGTATTTCTTATCTGCAGGGACAAGACCGTTAAACGGTCAGTGTACAAAGGATATGATGAATTTATACAAAGATGTTAGTTTGATGTAAGGCAGAAAAGTTAAATTACTTATGTAGTGTTTCCATTGGCAAAGATGGTGGCAGCATGTTGCTATGGCAAGACCTTTCAGGTGACAATTACTTCCACATTGTTCGACATTCTTTTCATCCACCAGGCAGCATCTGAGTGTCAAATCTGCATTGAAAAGTTTTGAGAATGTGAGACGGTAAAGAATGTTTTGCGCTGGTCTATCATTTAATTGGGATCGAATAAAAAAATCATTGAGACGTTCAACAGTCAAGTTTATGAGAAATTGCAGAGATGTAATAATTTACCGGTTGCAGGGCCACAGAGATGTTTACCGATAGCTATATAAGGAAGTTCTTGCAATGACTTGACAGCATTCAAGTTCAGATCCTCAACTGCAGAAGTAAAAGTTCATGATATGATGACAAAGTGAAGGGTAGGGAATTTTTTTTTTGTGAAGAAAAACGAAATTAATAATTTATTGCATCTAAAATAACAACGTTTTCGATACATCTTGGAACATCCAACACAAACCACACAGGAGAGGAACAACCAGACACCCAATTGGATAAAGTGTGAGCTACAATATCAGCATCTCTATTAACAAAAGTGTAGACACCTATTTTTGTCCGGATCTTTCTTGTTATTTAATTTAATTATTATTATTATTATTAATATTGTATTATTACATATCATTTTGCAGGCCCAAATGCACAAGCCCAAATACCCAACTCAAAATTACAAAGGCCCAATCTCGGAGCCCAGATAGTATACAAGCCCAACAACAATTGACCCGACCCAAGCCCAATATGTGATAACCTAGTAATTTTAAGGTTTTTGAAACCCTAAACCAAATCTCAACCATTTGGCCTTCCAGATCCCAGCCGTCACCTCTTCAGCAGACGCCGCCGTTAATACCAATTCAAGCCGAGCCTTTCCTCGCCGCCGTTAACATCCCTCAAACTTGCACTAACAGTGATAACATCCATGCAACAGTGACCTATTCTACTCCCATCAGTAAAAAAAAAACAGAGAAGAAAAATCTCACCAAATCACAAGGATATCCCGATGAAATCGGGCTAGGACAGAGGCTCAAATCCATCAATCACCAAGTCATCTCATGCATCAAAATAAAAATAGAGGAGGGAGACAGAGGACTGGGGAAGAACAAAAAAAAAACAAAAAGAGAAAAAGAAAAACAAAAGAGAAAAAGAGAGGAATCGAAACTTACCCATAACCGACCACCATTGCTTCATCGGAGTGATTGGGCTCTATCTTTGGAGGTAAAGATTTTTATCTTTTGGGTTTTGGGTTTCGAGTTTTGGATGTGAGTGGAGGTCTAGTTTTTTAGGTCGGTTTTAGGGGGAAACTGTGTAGTGTGTGAAACCCCGTGGCCACCGTTCGACGGTGGCCGGGGTTACGTGCTCTGCTTCGGCAGCGAGAGAATGAGAGGTTACAGAAAGGGAGAGTGAGAGCACGGCTGGACTGGGTAAATGAAACAAAATAACCCCTAAAGGAATTATATTCCATTAGCCATACGATGCCGTTTCACAAAGGAGAGAGTTTGCATTTTTTGCTAGTGGGTAAATCTCTATTCAAGTCCTTATATTTTGTAACCTGATCCGCATTTATCATTTTTAAGGGTAAATCACAATTTAGTCCTCCCTTGTTTGTATCATTTTATTTTGGTAACTAATGAAACTTTACCGTGCCTTACTTTGGGAACTGATTTTTCTATACTTGTGTTTTAGTCACTAACCTTATGTATTATGTTTGATATGCGAATCTGGTCATGGAATTTAGGATTTATTTATTTTGGTCACCATTTCATAGGGATGCATTTTGGTATAAATTTAGCGGGTCCTTCCATATTTCTTTTGTAGTCCCTATTTTTTTTTATTTTTTATTTATTTGTACCGATTTAAGCTGCATGTTTTGTTTCATTTTATTCTGGCCACTTGTTATATATTATTTATTTATTTCGAATTGTTCTGTTAATTTTTATTAGTTTTATTTAGGTCACTATTTGGTTTTATTTTGGGGTTATTTGCTTGTTTGGCCCCTGTTATTTATTTAAGTGTTGTTTAGATCCTTTTGTTAAATATGTATTTAGTATTTTAATCCTTGTGTTGAGTTTTATTTATTTATGTATTTATTTATTATTATTTTATTTACTTCATCTTTGTTTTTTATGAACTAATATTGTGGCATATTTATACTTTATTTTACATTATTGAATATTGTGTGTATGAGTTCTTTGCATATTAATTAGATATTTTCATTGTTTTATTAACATTAAAATTAATATATCATGTTATATATGTGTTAAGGTAGGATTTAATGATCATTTGTATACGTGTAAGTATATATATGTATGTATATAATACAGTACACGATTAGTTATGTTTATATTACAAGCAATCTCTGTACATTATGAATGTGAGTATGATATGTTTCGGTTTTATATTATGCATATTTATGCTAAAAATGTAAAAATACACTATTAAGTTTTTTTTTTGAATATTTCGAGAATACATATTTATAAAACGGGCGTGGAAAGTATCACTTGATTGAAGTGATACAATCCAATACGACATTCGAATAAATGTGAACTTAAATAAAATTGATTTAGTTTGTTAACTAATTCTTTTATTTTAAGTTAAACAATGTGATGCATTTTACCAAATGGCAATCTATATTATTTTACACAAATATCGATTCTACATTTATATTCGATTCACGTTTTAATAAATGATGAGAGAGTATTCTTTAAAGATAAGAAATAGACGAGTTAGCTTTCCCGACGGAGGATTGCTAGTCTCGATATTTTTTTTTTTTCGAGTTAAAGAATGTTCTCTAATTATTTAGTTCGAAGCAAATTAATCAATGTTCGATAAATAGATCATATTTTAATTTTATATTCAATTTTTAATTTCTACCATTTACGACAATGTGTAAGCGACACAGTACCAATTTTGGGCGCTGTGAGGGTGCTTATCCTTCCCCGCACGTAACCGACTCCCGAATCCATTTAAATGAATCCTTGGTAACACAAACCGAATTTTGTCTTAAAAAATGATTTTTCTTAAAATTGTATTAAAAGACGTTTTTAGGTATTCACCTACCTAACCCAAAAGTCGATGGCGACTCCCATTCGATTTAATTCCAAATTACAAAAATTTTCAAGTTAAAATCATAATTGTTTTTTAAATAATTTTTAATTGTTTTACCTAAAAATGGTTATGACAGCTTGGCGACTCTGCTGGAGACTTTTTTTTAGAGAGTCAAGCTGTAGGTCGCTTACACATTGTCGTTGTGGTCGAAATTATGAGTTCGAGTCTTTAGTTAATTTATGATCCGTTTATTGAAGTTTTTAATTGCTTCATTTTTCAACTGTCATACTAACATTTGAATTTTTGCTTTCAGATCGATCCAAGTTTTTGTCGAGTTTTATCTCTTTTTTGTTTTTAAGTCAAAGGTAGGTACGTTCCTCCTCACACACATCACGAACATTTACATAACATAAGCTCTAGACACGAGTTTCGATCCAAATTAATCGGGTGAATACTTTACTCTCGTAAGAATTTATTCTTCGTATGAGTCTTAGCAAATAACCCATGGGATACATACCTTATACCTTCGTAGGGATTTATTTCTCGTATGGGTATAAGGCGGTGAATCCCCTCGAATTGAACTCGTTCTGCTCGAAACCTGCAATGGGTGAGGATCGAGGGTCTGACAGCCCAAGGAGGCACTGACATCAAGGACAATTCGAGCACCAATTTGCTGTTAGAGCCGAAATCATGCATATAGTGAACTGTAGAACGATCACCCTAGGTATAGTCGTACCGAACCTCTGTTCGTCAGTAGGTACCCAAAATAGGTGTACACAAAGGAGGAGCATTTCTGAACCTTTCCTTCTTGCTTTAAATTCTGTTGAATAAAAGCATGCGAACTAGATACCATACGATTAGGTCAATTTCTTGAAAATATATCATTTTGGGTAGAAAGCATGTCCGGGTAGGACTGCTATTTAATAAAAGCATGTTCGGGTAGATATCATATCGGGGTAGGTGTTATATTTACCTGTATATATCATCTTTTAACTTTATCGATTATTATTTGTACTAACTCGTTTTTCTCTGGTGTTTGTGTTACTAACTCATTTTTTCTTATTTGCTTGTATTATTTTTCATCATTCTTTGCATTGCATTGACGTGACATAATGCGAAAATGTTGATCCGCAAGAAGATAGTCAAGAGAAAATTTTCACAATAAGAGGTGAAAGTTTTCAATCAAGCAGTCTCATATACATACATGCACTGAGGGTTAAAAGAAGCTCAGAACACAAAAATGAGATTTGCTCGAAGATCGTCTGTAATTCGAGACTGAAATGAAGATCCACTGATCCAAGGAGTAATCCAGTAGTAGATTCTTATCTACTATCTTGTCATCAAGGAGCGACGCAATGGCTTCAGCACCGACTAGGCATTAACGGATTTAGTTTACAAAGCATTGAAGGGCATCAGTTCCAAATACAGAGATCTGAGACGAAGCAGTGAACTCGAAGATCATCCATCATTCGAGACTGAAATGATGATCTACTAATCCAAGGAGTAATCTAACTGTAGATTCTCATCTACGAACATTCCACCAGTAACCATAAAGGAGCGACTCATTGACTTCACCACCGTTGGGGCAGTAACGGAGATAGATTAGAGAATGCTTGAGGGGTATCGTTTTCGAGGATGAAGATCCGAGATGAAGCAGCGATCCACTTCATATTCAATATCTAAGCGAAGGCATGTCTGTAAAGTGGATTGCCTTGTAATGTGAAAGCTTTTATTTCTGGTGGAAATTATTCTACGATATTCATCGTTGGGATCAATAATTTTGCATCTGCATCTTTCCATTTTTGCATATGTATTTTATCATTCATAAATAGAATTAATCAATAGAGGATTAGATGAAGTGGTCCAAACCACGCTACACTATATTGAGAATAGAAGCAAGATTCATGTTGAAATCAGTACAGTGGAAGCTTGTTCAGTTGGTTGTAGGGTAGAGCCTTCCAAGATTATTTGAGAAAGAATCCCCATATCCTGAGGTCTATGATGTTGATATAATATAGGAAGCTCCAGATATTCAGTTGAAAAATGTAAGGCTTTGAAGCGCAAGATCCAGAACCTGGTGGATTCAGGGGCATGGACAATCGAAGATGGATGAGGACATTGCATCTACCATTTACATCCATAGACATTGTTTTGTTTGAACTCGTTTTTGTTCTGTCTTTTATATTTACTTAAATATTTTTAATCTTAATATTTGAATTTATGCTACCTTCTAAGGTTGAATAATTGAACGAATTTTAATCTTGAGTTCTTTGAATATCAAATGAATTATGTATTCTCTTAATTCTTTAAAAATTATATATTTTTGACATATGGAAAGATTAGACCTATCTTATCCCATCTAAACTAAAATAAAATCTCTCGATTTTTACCCTAAATAATTCATTGTCACTACCAAAGAACCAATTTTTGACATTCCCTCTCTTTGAGACCTTGAAACATTCTTTTTGACTTTGAAACATTACATATATCGTTTTGATACACAAAAGTCATACATACTTTTTTTGAGCCAATAAAATCACCATCGTCTTCTTATACGTAAACCCGACATATTTTTCTACCAATAAAACCTACAAGCACCGAGTACAAGATGTTCACTTGAACATGAACCTTCCTACCAGAAAAAACAATGTGGGCATCTCGAGAAGACAATGAGGAGTATCTCGACTTAGCTTCCTGAGGATGAGTTTGTACAATTGAGGCAATTTGAAAGCAAGAAGCATAAAAAAGAAATTATTACAAAATAATTCTATCATTCATTAATTACAGTTTTCATGTGAATAACAATTAATCCTGAAAATCTATCCCCCTGGGGATACCTTTTCTGCAAGGACTTTTGTGTATGAGATGATGAACGGCTTTCTTTCTTTATCCCTTCTCAACAGGAGAAAATCTATATCCCTTGTATTCCCTTTTGAGCCTAAATTTTATTTTCTTCTGATTCAACCCTAACCAAGGATCACCCTCCACACTAGGGGGCAAGGTGAAGGAAATATGCTCGTATGAGTGAAGACCATTGATCCAGATGAGATATCGAAAAGCGAACCAAATGCCAAGTGTGAAGATCTAATCAAAGAAGCAAAGAGAAAGAAACAAAGAAAAAACAAAGAAAACAAAAGCAAAAACAAAGAAAATAGCAAAGAAAAAAAAGATAACAAAGAGCACAGACAATGAGTCCCTCTACTCAAATGACGCATCGAGCTTTAAACCGTGAGATTGATCAAGCATAATCACTCCAGAATCACTTCACTTGAAGATCATAGAACATTAAGAGAAAAACATATGTGAGCATATTAAAATTGAGCAAGACAAAATTAAAGGCATCAAGAATGAATTGATCATTGGTTCAATTACCTGCAAACACTTGTTTGGGCCTTTTATTCGTTTCTTTCATAACCCTGAGCCATGACTGTTTGCGTGTTGTGAGTACCATAAAATATACGCAAATAATGTGCAAGTATACACAATCGCTCAAGTAATAAAGTGATGAGTGAGTATCGTCTTCACAGGGATTGGAAGGATATTGAGTAAAGTTTATGCACTATTCTATCTAAGTATAGTTAGTCTTGATATATACAAATGTCACGGCAATGGATATGTGTATGCTGGTGAATGTGGATTGATGGTGTGATGGTGTAGCAAATGGAAATGCAGTGGCAAGAACATATATTCAATGTTGGAAATGATGAAATGTCAAGGCAATGAAAAATGGTAAAAATAATAAATAAAAGATAAATAAAATAAAAAGAAGATAATCCTCACGTGACAAGCTTTCAATTGAATGAATGGTAGGGATTGATCTAAGAATGCTAAACTGATCTCTCAGGCAGATTTAAGCTATCTGGTCTTTACTTACTAGACAGGGCTTTCCTAAAATGTTCTCATAGGAACCTAACAGAATAGGATGCCAAAGCATCTGCTCTCACTCAACGATGTTGGACAGCCTACCCTATTGATAAAGACACCATTTTTAGTCGTTGCAATCCTATCATAGTCTCTTCCGAGATCTAAGGGATTAGGTTATAATATTCCTAGTCCGGTTCAAAGCCCCTTGAAAATACTATAACCCATTGCTTATGAGGATCTTGCCTTGCGTTTCTTCCGAATACTTACAAGTATTTTTAGCTTTAGATTCTTCCGAACACCTAACCTTCATCTAAGAAATGGACATTTCCATGCCTCTTACAAGCCTAGATGGTGAAGCATTCATAAGCAAAGCAAATAAAGAACCAAAATAAACTTAAATATACCATTAAAATAAAGATAAAACATCCATTAAACCAACCACCACCAAATAAGTTAGTTCATGTAGGGTTCGAAATATCCATAGAAAAATCCAAAAATATTCATTCCAACAACCCATAAATAAAATAAATAAAATAACAGCAAAGGGAAGTGAGAAAGAGCCTTCGACGCGCGCCACCGGAGGTCTCCTCGGCCACCACGAACCGCCTTAGCTCGCTAGCTCCTCTCGGCGCCTAGCTCACCACTCCTTGAAGCTTTATCAATGGAGGAAAACCCAAGGAAGAAGAAAGGAAAAGAGAAAATAAAAATCTGATTTTTCTGCTACAATATGCTCTCCTTTCTTCCACACACACTCTCTCTTGTGAGGTGTAATATATAATAAAAATATCTAGGGGTAATGATGAGGTTGTTGGGATATTGTTGGGTGCAAAATACCCCTCATACTCCTAGAATCACATGTTGTGCATGAACCTTATCCTCCAGGTGTCAGTGGTCCCCTAGCAGGTGTTACATACATCATTTCATGTGTAGAGGCAGCTGTCCACGTACACTGTATATTTTTGTCATTTTCTACGCCAGAAATACCGAGGCATTTCAATCTGCTTCAGTAACGTGTGATGCCGCGACATTACTTCCCAGCTCGCCTATTTTTCTTGTTATTTTCTGCACATCACTAAAAACCACACCTTCCTCCTCATATAGCACCTTAATAAAATAAAATAACACAACCACCACAAATGCAATTATATGCAGCTACATACATCTAAAATGACTTATATATACCCTTAAACAAACAATAACTTAAGTAAAAAAGGCCTTAAAAGTAGTCTTTTTACGGAGTTATCACACCCCCAAACTTAAGCTATTGCTTGTCATCAAGCAATGGATAACAATTAACACAATCAAAATGTCATGGAAATTTCAACAGTAGGACAACAAGACAAAATTCAATTTTAACCCTCAGAAAAATCGGCTTCAACATGCTAGACATATCAAGAATTCAAGTACTTTTCCCTAGGTCAAGATTCTTTATGGTGTTGTGTATGTGATTTATTGTATCTAATCTATACTTAACGAATTTAGGCAATTTCTAATTGAGTTCCCTAGTTTTGCCATGGCATTAACTTATTCATTAAGCACATTTATACTCCCTTTTCACTTACTACACATTTTTTTTCTTATTTTTTTTTCACTTTTTTTATGCTGCTACGAAGGGAGTCAGCTCATCACACCTACCATCCCACACTCTAGGTGAAAGGGAGCATACCTTCCACCCCCAAGCTAGTCAGGCAGAGTCATCCCGTGACTACTTTCATTCACTCGTATGCGCGTGACTTCCATTTATTAAAGAGAGTTCCAGGCAATGCCACGGCAAAGAGGAGTGTCCCTCTACAGCTATGCTGAAGCATTTATTCACGATTAAACAAAATTCAGAGATAAGGGAGTTTTTTTTAATTGATTTATCATTTAAGCATAATACCATATTTTAATGCCAATGCTAACCAGAGTTCTTTCATAAAAATTTCCTAAGTTCATTAAGTATAGAGAACATACAAATCTTGTAATAATAATTCACAAAGCATCAAGCCCTAGAGTCAGTTCTATCATTCTCAATAGTCATTTACATTCAATTTCTAGCCTAAAAAGTTCATCTTCATCAGGTATCATCAAAACCTTTCATCTAACTGTCCTACCATTTACTGATGCCATGGCATAACATTATGCTAATATTATCATGCACATGTTCTACAAAGAACACTACCTCCCCCAAACTTGAGAGAAGCATTGTTCTCAATGTTGAATAAAAACTAAGTTAAAACTAGACTACATGCTATGCGATGCAATGCAATGCAAGGTACCTTGTCTTCCTAAGATGGTGGTGGAGTCACGCTGGCAGTGCTAGTAGTATTGTGTCTGGTGTACCTCCTCAGTGATGTGGGGCTTTTGTCAGGATCAGAACTGGGTTCAGCAGGTGGTGTGCTAGGGCCTTCAGTGTTCTTAGATGTTGAGGTCTCCATACGCCCAACAGATGACTTCAGATGTCATCTAGTCCATGCTGACTGGGTTAGCATCCTCTGACTTGGGTGTACTGTCTTGCTGAGTGAGATTTGCAAATGTCGAGGCATCCTCAAATGATGGCAAGATCTTGTCCAGAATGACAAGGAAGATTATAAGCCCAATGTGGAAGCATCTCCTTTTGAACAGGTGCCACGACTACGTCTTGTTAAAGCCTCAATTACATCTAGATTTGCAGTGGCATATTGGTTTGCAGCAGCCTGTGAAGTTCCCTCGTGAGATTTCATCATATTCATCCTTCAAAATACCCTTTGTCCTAAAAAAAAAGTAATATTAAAATTAAAAATAAAGAAATATAACAAATAAAAATAAACAACCAAACACTCATGACAAAATAAAACTTCTAAAACATAAATTAAAAAGGGTTCAAGGGATGCAAACTCTAAAAATATTATGAATTATTATGGCATTTTTGTCGCGTTCGATTGGAGCACCAATATAGACCAAAATGCTCCACATATATAACAGCGCCACCTTTAGTGTAAGTCGATAGAACCCGATTTGTAGGACCTTTGTAGTAGTCCTCTCTTTTCGCTCCCCGTTGTCATGGCATCTTTTAATTGCTTGGGCAGTAAAGTCTTTGAAGAAGTAGGGGTCATCATCCTGCATCAACTTGTTCTTGCCCTGGCTATTCAAGTATGGAAGCAAAACACCACTAACGAGAAAATTAAAAATGTCAGCATACCACGATAATGTCGTGGCAAATAATAATTTCTCATCAGGGATTTTTTCTCCATTTTAATCTATATTTCTTTCACAATTTCTAGCCTAGAAAAATGGGCAACTACTTGGGGTTTAGGATGAGTAAATTCAATGAAATCCAAAGGTTCAATTTTTGTACCTGGTCTAGCTATGAGTAAGCTAGACTGACCCGCCTCCTTTGTCTTCTTCATCGAGCTTCAAGTACTCACAAGTGCCTAAAAAAATGTCATGGCATGATTCTGCAGCTTCCCTTTGGTCATCAACTTCTGCTAGTGGGGGTTTTTCTTTTGCCGTGGCATTATTTTGCCTGCCATCATTGGGTTTACTCATTGAACCTTCAACGTTGTTCTCCAGCGAATGTGAGTCCTCTTGCAATTGAGGTTCTTTATGCATAATCTCATAGTTGAGTTCTTCGAGTGTTTCCCCCCCAAACTTAGCATCTTTGTAGATATAGATGCCACTCCCTGAGGTGAATGTACTAAATTGCTCACTGCCTTTAGCCTTAGTAACTTCAGTATCACTAGACAATCTATCTGGTTGGTATTTTTGTAATGCCGTGGCAATTTGATCCACTTGCATTTCCAAAGCTCTCAAAGACAAACTATGACTTTGCAACCATTCCCCTTGACTTTGTAATAATTCTTCTTGACTCTTAATAGATGCATCGTGATCTTGTAATAGAGCCTTTGTAGTTGCCATAAAGTCTTGCATAGTGGCTTCTAAAGAAATTGTATTAAGTGAAGATGTTGTCCCTTGATTATGCCATGGCATATTGTTTGAGAGGATAGAGCTCGTCTATATATTGCTGCTTAGCAAGATGACTGACATTACGAGCTCCTTGATTTCCCATGAGAAATTGGGATGCTGACTCCATCCATTGAAGTTTCCCACATAGTTGATGGACTTTTGATTATTCGGGCATTCACATTCATGGTGATTGCCTTGGCATAACATACATGCCAAGCTATCAACCTTCACTTCTTTCACATCCTTAGAATTTTGCAAATTCTTCAACATATTGGTGATGGTAAAGAGTTGGGCCGACACTGAATCTTCAGCTTCCAACTTGAATGTCTCAGATGCCTTTCTTCGAGTTTCAAACCTTGAAGAGGGAAATTGGTAATCATGGTTAGTGATTTGATCAAGAATGCCAAAAGCCTCTACAGGTGATTTGTCAAGTAAAGTTCCATTTGTCCAGGCATCTAGCATCATCCTCGTGGGTGCATTGGCTCCATTGTAGAACATCACGACTTGAGTCCAGTCGTGGAATCCATGGTTGGTACATTTGCGAAGCAATTCTTTGTAGCGGTCCCAACACTCATGCATTGACTCGTCATCAGCTTGGTGAAAAGATGCAATGGCATTCCTAAGATGGTTGTTCATATTCGGTGGATTATGCCGTAGTAAAATTTTTTCGCACAATTCAGCCCAAGACCTTATCGAACCGAAAGGTAATCCATTGAGCCATGCCCTGGCATCATCTTTCAAAGAATATGGAAATAACTTCAATTTCAGCACATCTTCATGCACACCTTCTTGTCGAAAGGAGTCACAGACCTCCAAAAATTCTTGAACATGTTGCCTTGCTTCCTCATGAGGAGCACCACCAAACTTTCCAATCAAGTCCAACATGTCGAACATAACCGGTTTAAGCTCGAATTGGGTTGCCTGAATCTTGGGAGCTATAATAGCAGGTTTTAGGTCATCGAAGGTGGGAGCTAAGTAATCTCTAATAGTTTGTGGTCGAGCAGCATTCATAACATTTGGAATTGTCGTGGCATTTAGAACTGCAGGATCCTTCACTTGATTTTGAACAACATGAGCCTCAAGTTCTAGATGAAATAATGGTTCTTTGGGTCTTTTCCGTGTCATGCGACAATCGTAACACCTGAAAAAGGTAAACACAAAAACAAGTAACTATGTACAAAGAAAATAAATAAAACGGTGTAATAACTAAACTCAACATCATCAATTTCCAATCCCCGGCAACGGCGCCAAAAACTTGTTTGCGTGTTGTGAGTACTATAAAATATACGCAAATAATGTGCAAGTAGACACAATCACTCAAGTAATAAAGTGATGAGTGAGTATCGTCTCCACAGGGATTGGAAGGATATTGAGTAAAGTTTATGCACTATTCTATCTAAGTATAGTTAGTCTTGATATATACAAATGTCACGGCAATGGATATGTGTATACTGGTGAATGTGGATTGATGGTGTGATGGTTTAGCAAATGGAAATGCAGTGGCAAGAACAAATATTCAATGTTGGAAATGATGAAATGTCAAGGCAATGAAAAATGGTAAAAATAATAAATAAAAGATAAATAAAATAAAAAGAAGATAATCCTCACGTGACAAGCTTTTAATGGAATGAATGGTAGGGATTGATCTAAGAATGCTAAACTGATCTCTCAGACAGATTTAAGCTATCTGGTCTTTACTTACTCGACAGGGCTTTCCTAAAATGTTCTCATAGGAACCTAACAGAATATGATGCCAAAGCATCTGCTCTCACTCAACGATGTTGGACAGCCTACCCTATTGATAAAGACACCATTTTTTGTCGTTGCAATCCTATCCTAGTCTCTTTCGAGATCTAAGGGATTAGGTTATAATATTCCTAGTCCGATTCAAAGCCCCTTGAAAATACTATAACCCATTTCTTATGAGGATCTTGCCTTGCGTTTCTTCCGAATACTTACAAGTATTTTTAGCTTAGGATTCTTCCGAACACCTAACCTTCATCTAAGAAATGGATATTTCCATGCCTCTTACAAGCCTAGATGGTGAAGCATTCATAAGCAAAGCAAATAAAGAACCAAAATAAACTTAAATATACCATTAAAATAAAGTTAGAACATCCATTAAACCAACCACCACCAAATAAGTTAGTTCATGGTGGGGTTTGAAATATCCATAGAAAAATCCACAAAATATTCGTTCTAATAACCCACAAATAAAATAAATAAAATAACAGCAAAGGGAAGTGAGAAAGAGCCTTCGACGCACGCCACCGGAGGTCTCCTCGGCCACCACGAACTGCCTTAGCTCGCTAGCTCCTCAGGCGCCTAGCTTACCACTCCTTGAAGCTTTATCAATGGAGGAAAACCCAAGGAAGAAGAAGGAAAATGGAAAATAAAAATCTAATTTTTCTGCTATAATATGCGTCTCATTTCTTCCACACACACTCTCTCTTGTGAGGTGTAATATATAATAAAAATATCTATGGGTAATGATGAGGTTGTTGGGTGCAAAATACCCCTCATACCCCTAGAATCACATTTTGTGCATGAACCTTATCCTCCAGGTGTCAGTGGTCCCCTAACAGGCTGTTACAGCCATCATTTCACGTGCAGAGGCAGCTATCCACGTACAACTATATATTTTTGTCGTTTTCTACGCCAGAAATACCGAGGCATTTCAATCTGCTTTAGCAACGTGTGATGCCGCGGCATTACTTCCCAGCTCGCCTATTTTGCTTGTTTTTTTCTGCACATCACTAAAAACCACACCTTCCTCCTCATATAGCACCTTAATAAAATAAAATAACACAACCACCACAAATGCAATTATATGTACCCTTAAACAAACAATAACTTAAGTCAAAAAGGCCTTAAAAGTAGTCTTTTTACGGAGTTATCAATGACCTACATTACGTGCCTAAAAAGTCCCTTCTAATCATACATAGATTTCTAAGTAGAAGAGACTATCTTCAGATTTCATCATACCCATCAGATTAATCTTTTATTTACAAAAAAAGTTTTTTCTAAAAACTTTAATGCATGATAGAGAAAAAATAACAAAGGGGGTTCAAGACGTAAATTCTGAATAATGCCTTGAAACCAAAGGAGGATTCGAGTTGACAACCTGAAAAGGTGGTTCGAATATTGAGATGGTGCAGCTATGCATAGAAGGTGATCGTACAAATCTCTTGATAAGGTGTCGCACAACCCAAATGAGATCATGAGAACTGGGAGTCGGAGAACACTTCCAATAAGTAAGTACAGAAGCTACTCCATCAGATCAGTGAACAGTAAATAAATGAGAACCCCATACATTTGACAAAAATAATAACCTGAGATATTTTTATCATTTTCTTGTTTAACCATACCTCAAAGATAGTATTGATCTTGACACTTGTCAAATAGCTATAATTTATTGAAGGATTAACAGAGTAATTCATTCTTTGATATCCAATGAACTCTTGTTTTATGATTTGTCAATTATGAAACCTTGAAAGGAGCAATATTTTTAAAACTTGTCATTAAACATTTTTCAAAACTCTTTTAATTGATATTTTCATACTTTTGAAAATACAAGAAGAAAAAAATGTTTTTCAAACAAGATAATCTCTCTGGAGGCATATCTTGGAATTCAACAAAGATCCCTCTGAAGTTCAAGATTGAAGCTTGGGCAAGAAAAGACATTTATGGGGCAAATTTTGATGGGGCAAGGAAAACAATTGTCTCAGATTGAGGTTTGCAAGAGTACACCCTAGTGGAAATGAAGACAAAATAAATCAAAGATAGAGTGAAAACTACTCTCGCAACTATTCTCCTTCCAGATCGAGAAGACATACATCAATACATACATACATACACATACATACATGTTACATGAGTTTGCATCGTTGCATCAAACATTTATCATCATGTGTATTAAATACATTTTCTCCTCATTTGAGGACAAATTCAATAAAAAAATAAATAAATTTCATCTTCACATCCATAATGATATCGAAGATAGTCAGTCAAAAACGCATTATTTTGATCTCTTAGGAAATCAAAGCTCAGAAATGAACATATATATCTACCTTTAAGAAACAATGATTTGAATTCCTAAACTCAACAATCAAGACATTTCCTCAACATGCAGGAACAAGCAGACTTTATATCGCCTTTGAGGGTGTTTTTCTTGAAACAAATTTTGTCTCGCTTGAGACAGTTTTATAAAAACAAATTTTGTCTCACTTAAGACAATTTCTCTTAAAACAAATTTCGTCTCGCTTGAGACATTTTTCCTTTGAGATACAAATTTTGAATTTGCTTCACATGAAACAAAATTAATATCACTTGAGATTGTTGTTTATTTCAAAACAAATTTCATCTCGATTGAGACATTTTTTCTATGAGATACAAATTTAAATTTGTTGTACTTGAAACAAAATTAACCTCACTTGATATTTTCAAAATCGATTCGTCTCGCGTGAGATGGTTTCCCCTTAAAAAATACCTTTTAGATTGTTTCCCTAGAAACAAAATCAACAATCTTTGAATCTTTTTCTCTTAAAACGATTTTTGTCTCTCTTGAGACAGTTTCTCTTGAAAAAATCTTTGAGTTGTTTCTTGTGAGAAATTTTTTTTGAGTCTATTTCTTTTGAAACAAAGTTTTGTCTCTCTTGAGACAATTTCTTGAAAAAAAATATTCGAGTAATTTCTTTTGAAACAAAAATCTTTGAGTATGTTTATTTGGAAACAAAATTTTGTCTCTCTTGAGACAATTTCTTTTGAGAAAAAATCTTTGAGTTGTTTCTACTAACAAAATCATCTTTGAGTTTATTTCTTTAAAAGTAAATATTGTCTCTTAAGACAATTTCTAATGAAAAACAACCTTTGAGATTGTTTCCTTTGAAAAAATTTGTCTCACTTAAAACGGAACCCATCTTTGAGTATGTTTATTTGAAATTTTTTTGTCTCTTGAGACATTTTCTTTTGGGAAAAATCTTTGAGTCTGTTTCTTTGGAAACAAAATTTACGATCTTTGAGTTTGTTTCCCTTGAAACAAAACAAATATCTTTGAGATCGTTTCCCTTGAAACAAATTTTGTCTCCCTTGAGACAGTTTCTATCAAAATCATATCTTTAAGTCTATTTCCATTGAAACAAAACACTTATCTTTGAGTCGGTTTCCCTTGAAACCATTATCCCTAAAGTTGGCCAGTCATCCTCATCATGTAGGAACCGTATCATCCCCTGACCAGATCTCCTCATCACGTAGGAGCCGCGTCAACCTTAGATAACCAGTCGTCCTCATCATGTAGAAACCGAGTTATCAGCCTTCCTAAAGATAGCTAGAACTATTCATCGCGTATGAGCAGTTTCATCCCTCGACCAGACCTCCTCATCATGTAGGAGCCGTGTCACCCATAGATAACCAGTCGTCCTCATCGTGTAAGAACCGAGTTATCACCCTTCCTAAAGACGACCCGAACTCTTCATCCTATATGATTAGTGTCATCCCCAGCAACCAACATTATCCAATTTCTACGCAAAAAAGGAGAACCAGACAAAAACGTGATGTCTTGTCGTCTTTGCCCTATTCTTGTTAACACAAGAATGTGCAAGAGGGGCAGCTGTAGACACCCATTTTTTCCGGGACTTTCTTGTCATTTAATTTAATTATTATTATTATTATTATTATTAATATTGCATTTTTACATATCATTTTGTAGGCCCAAATGCACAAGCCCAAATACCCAACTCAAAATTACAAAGGCCTAATCTCGGAGCCCATATAGTATATAAGCCCAACAACAATTGACCCAACCCAAGCCCAATATGTGATAACCCAGTAATTTTAGGTCTATCTTTGGAGGTAAATATTTTTATCTTTTGGGTTTGGGGTTTCGAGTTTTGGTTGTGAGTGTGGGTCTAGTTTTTTAGGTCGGTTTTAGGGGGAAACTATGTAGTGTGTGAAACCCCGTGGCCACCGTTCGACGGTGACTGGGGTTGCGTGCTCTACTTTGACAGCGAGAGAGAGAGGAATTTATGGACTGGGCAAATGAAACAAAATAACCCCTAAAGGAATTATATTACATTAGCCATGCGATGCCGTTTCACAAGGGAGAGAGTTTGAATTTTTTGCTAGTGGGTAAATCTCTATTCAAGTCCTTATATTTTGTAACCGGATCCACATTTATCATTTTTAAGGTTAAATCACACTTTAGTCCTCCCTTGTTTGTATCATTTTATTTTGGTAATTAATGAAACTTTGTCATGCCTTACTTTGGGAACTGATATTTCTATACTTGTGTTTTAGTCACTAACCTTATGTATTATGTTTGATATGTGAATCTGGTCATGGAATTTATGATTTATTTATTTTGGTCACCATTTCATAGGGATGCATTTTGGTATAAATTTAGCGGGTCCTTCCATATTTCTTGTGTAGTCCCTATTTTTTTTATCTTTTATTTATTTGTACCGATTTAAGCTGCATGTTTTGTTTCATTTTATTCTGGCCACTTGTTATATATTATTTATTTATTTCGAATTGTTCTGTTAATTTTTATTAGTTTTATTTAGGTCACTATTTGGTTTTATTTTGGGGTTATTTGCTTGTTTGGCCCATGTTATTTATTTAAGTGTTGTTTAGATCCTTTTGTTAAATATGTATTTAGTATTTTAATCCTTGTGTTGAGTTTTATTTATTTATGTATTTATTTATTATTATTTTATTTACTTCATCTTTGTTTTTTATGAACTAATATTATGGCATATTTATACTTTATTTTACATTATTGAATATTGTGTGTATGAGTTTTTGCATATTAATTAGATATTTCCATTGTTTTATTAACATTAAAATTAATATATCTTGTTATATATGTGTTAAGGTAGGATTTAATGATCATTTGTATACGTGTAAGTATATATATGTATGTATATAATATAGTACACGATTAATTATGTTTATATTACAAGCAATCTCTATACATTATGAATGTGAGTATGATATGTTTCAGTTTTATATTATGCATATTTATGCTAAAAATGTAAAAATACGCTCTTAAGTTTTTTTGAATATTTCGAGAATACGTATTTATAGAACGGGCGTGGAAAATATCACTTGATTGAAGTGGTACAATCCAATACGACATTCGAATAAATGTGAACTTAAATAAAATTGATTTAATTTTGTTAATTAATTCTTTTATTTTAAGTTGAACAATGTGATGCATTTTACCAAATGGCAATCTATATTATTTTACACAAATGTCTATTCTACATTTATATTCGATTCACGTTTTAATAAAAGATGAGAGAGTATTCTTTAAAGATAAGAAATAGACGAGTTAGCTTTCCCGACGGAGGATTGCTAATCTCGATATTTTTTTTCTAGTTAAAGAATGTTCTCAATTATTTAGTTCGAAGCAAATTAATCAATGTTCGATAAATAGATCATATTTTAACTTTATATTCAATTTGTAATTTCTACCATTTACGACAATGTGTAAGCGACACAGTACCAATTTTGGGCGTTGTGGGGGTGCTCATCCTTCCCCGCACGTAACCGACTCCCGAATCCATTTAAATGAATCATTGGTAACACAGGCCGAATTTTGTCTTAAAAAATGATTTTTCTTAAAATTGTTTTAAAAGACGTTTTTAGGTATTCACCTACCTAACCCAAAAGTTGATGGCGACTCTCATTCGATTTAATTCCAAATTAATTCCAAATTACAAAAATTTTCAAATTAAAGTCATAATCGTTTTTTAAAATATTTTTAATTGTTTTACCTAAAAATGGTTATGACAGCTTGGCGACTCCGCTGGAGACTTTTTTTTAGAGAGTCAAGTTGTAGGTCGCTTACACATTGTCGTTGTGGTCGAAATTATGAGTTCGAGTCTTTAGTTAATTTATGATCCGTTTATTGAAGTTTTAATTGCTTCATTTTTCAACTGTAATACTAACATTTGAATTTTTGCTTTCAGATCGATCCAAGTTTTTGTCGAGTTTTATCTCTTTTTCATTTTTAAGTCAAAGGCCGTTCCTCCTCACACACATCACGGACATTTACATAACATAAGCTCTAGACACGAGTTTTGATCCAAATTAATCGGGTGAATGCTTTACTCTCGTAAGAATTTATTCTTCGTATGAGTCTTAGCAAATAACCAATGGGATACATACCTTATACCTTAGTAGGGATTTATTTCTCGTATGGGTATAAGGCGGTGAATCCCCTCGAATTGAACTCGTTCTGCTCGAAACCTGTAATGGGTGAGGATCGAGGGTCTGGCAGCCCAAGGGGGCAATGACACAAGGACAATTAGAGCACCATTTTCCTGTTAGAGTTGAAACCATGCATATAGTGAACTGTAGAACGATCACCCTAGGTATAGTCATACCGAACCTCTGTTCGTCAGTAGGTACCCAAAATAGGTGTACACAAAGGAGGAGCGTTTCTGAACCTTTCCTTGTTGCTTTAAATTCTGTTGAATAAAAGCATGCAAACTAGATACCATGCGATTAGGTCAATTTCTTGAAAATATATCATTTTGGGTAGAAAGCATGTCCGGGTAGGACTGCTATTTAATAAAAGCATGTTCGGGTAGATATCATATCGGGGTAGGTGTTATATTTATTTGTATATATCATCTTTTAACTTTATCGATTATCATTTGTACTAACTCATTTTTCTCTGGTGTTTGTGTTACTAACTCATTTTTTCTCATTTGCTTGTGTTATTTTTCATCATTCTTTGCATTGCATTGACGTGACATAATGCGAAAATGTTGATCCGCAAGAAGATAGTCAAGAGAAAATTTTCACAATAAGAGGTGAAAGTTTTAAATCAAGCAGTGTATACAGACATGCACTGAGGGTTAAAAGAAGCTCAGAACACAAAAAGATGCACTGAGTGTATACGTGACATAATTCGAGACTGAAATAAAGATCCACTGATCCAAGGAGTAATCCAGTAGTAGATTCTTATCTACAATCATGTCATCAAAGAGCGACGCAATGACTTCAGCACCGGCTAGACATTAACGGATTTTGTTTACAAAGTATTGAAGGGAATCAATTCCAAATATAGAGATCTGAGATGAAGCAGGGAAGATCGTGCATCATTCGAGACTGAAATGATGATCTACTGATCCAAGGAGTAATCTAACAGTAGATTATCATCTACAAACATTCCATCAGTAACCATAAAGGAGCGACGCATTAACTTCATCACCGTCGGGGTAGTAACGGAGTTAGATTAGAGAACGCTTGAGGGGCATCGTTTTCGAGGACGAAGATCCGAGATGAAGCAGCGATCCACTTCAAATTCAATATCTAAGCGAAGGCATGTCTGTAAAGTGGACTGTCTTGTAATGTGAAAGCTTTTATTTCTAGTGGAAATTATTCTACGATATTCATCGTTGGGATCAATAATTTTGCATCTGCATCTTTGCATTTTTGCATCTGTATTTTATCATTCATAAATAGAATTAATCAATGGAGGATTAGATGAAGTGGTCCTAACCACGCGACACTATATTGAGAATAGAAGCAAGATTCAAGTTGAAATCAATACAGTGGAAGCTTGTTCAGTTGGTGGTAGGGTAGAGCCTTCCAAGATTATCTGAGAAAGAATCCCCATATCATGAGGTCTATGATGTTGATATAATATATGAAGCTCCAGATATTCAGCTGAAAAATGTAAGGCATTGAAGCTCAAGATCCAGAACCTGATGGATTCAAGGGCATGGACAATCGAAGATAGATGGGGACATTGCATCTACCATTTACATCCATAGACATTGTTTTGTTTGAACTCGTTTTTGTTCTATCTTTTATATTTGCTTAAATATTTTTAATCTTAATATTTGAATTTATGCTACCTTCTAAGGTTGAATAATTGAACGAATTTTAATCTTGAGTTCTTTGAATATCAAATGAATTACGTATTCTCTTAATTCTTTAAGAATTATAGATTTTTGACATATAGAAAGATTAGACCTATCTTATCCCATCTAAACTAAAATAAAATCTCTCGATTTTTACCCTAAATAATTCATTGTCACTACCAAAGAACCAATTTTGACATTCCCTCTCTTTGAGACCTTGAAATATTCTTTTCGACTTTGAAACATTGTGTATATCTTTCGATACACAAAAGTCATACATACTTTTTTTTGAGCCAATAAAATCACCATCGTCTTCTTAGACGTAAACTCGACATATTTTTCTACCAATAAAACCTACAAGCACTGAGTACAAGATGTTCACTTGAACATGAACCTTCCTACCAGAATAAACAATGTGGGGCATCTCGAGAAGACAATGAGGAGTATCTCGACTTAGCTTCCTGAAGATGAGTTTGTACAATTGAGGCATGTTGAAAGCAAGAAGCAGAAAAAAGAAATTATTTCAAAATAATTCTATCATGCATTAATTACATTTTTCATGTGAATAACAATTAATCCTGAAAATCTATCCCCATGGGGATACCTTTTCTGCAAGGACTTTTGTGTATGAGATGATGAACGACTTTCTTTCTTTATCCCTTCTCAATAGGAGAAAATCTATATCCCTTGTATTCCCTTTTGAGCCTAAATTTTATTTTATTATGATTCAACCCTAACCAAGGATCACCCTCCACACTAGGGGGCAAGATGAAGGAAATCTGCTCGCATGAGTGAAGACCATTGATCCAGATGAGATATCAAAAAGCAAACCAAATACCAAGCGTGAAGATCCAATCAAAGAAGCAAAGAGAAAGAAACAAAGAGAAAAACAAAGAAAAAACAAAGAAAACAAAAGCAAAAACAAAGAAAAGAGCAAAGAACAAAAAGATAACAAAGAGCACAAACAAGTAGTCACTCGACTCAAATGACACATCGAGCTTCAAACCGTGAGATTGATCAAGCACAATCACTCCAGAATCACTTCACTTGAAGATCATAGAACATTAAGAGAAAAACATATGTGAGCAGATTCAAATTGAGCAAGACAAAATCGAAGGCATCAGAATGAATTGATCCTTGGTTCAATTACCTGCAAACACTTGTTTGGGCCTTTTATCCGTTTCTTTCATAACCCTGAGCCATGACCTACATTACGTGCCTAAAAAGTCCCTTATAATCATACATAGAGTTTTAAGCAGAAGAGACTATCTTCAGATTTCATCATGCCCATCAGGATTAATCTTTTATTTACAAAAAAAGTTTTTTCTAAAACCTTTAATGCATGATAGAGAAAAAATAACAAAGGGGGGTTCAAGACGTAAATTCTGAATAACGCCTTGAAACCAAAGGAGGATTCGAGTTGAAAACCTGAAAAGGCGGCTCGAATATGAAGATGGTGTAGCTATGCATAGAAGGTGATCGTACAAATCCCTTGATAAGGTGTCGCACAACCCAAATGAGATCATGAGAACTGGGAGTCGGAGAACACTTCCAATAAGTAAGTACCGAAGCTACTCCATCAGATCAGTGAACAGTAAATAAATGAGAACCCCATACCTTTGACCAAAAATAATAACCTGAGATATTTTTATCATTTCCTTATTTAACCATACCTCAAAGATATTATTGATATTGACACTTGTCAAATAGCTATAATTTATTGAAGGATTAACAGAGTAATTAATTCATTCATATCCAATGAACTATTGTTTTATGATTTGTCAATTATGAAACCTTGAAAGGAGCAATATTTTCAAAAATTTTGATTAAACATTTTTCAAAACTCTTTTAATTGATATTTTCATACTTTTGAAAATACAAGAAGAAGAAAAAATGTTTTTCAAACAAGATAATCTCTCTAGAGGCATATCTTGGAATTCAACAAAGATCCCTCTGAAGTTCAAGATTGAAGCTTGGGCAAGAAAAGACAAATTTATGGGGCAAATTTTGATGGGGCAAGGAAAACAAATTGTCTCAGGTTGAGGTTTGCAAGAGTACACCCTAGTGGAAATGAAGACAAACTAAATCAAAGATAGAGTGAAAACTACTCTCGCAACTATTCTCCTTCTAGATCGAGAAGACATACATCAATATATACATACATACATACATACACATACATACATGTTACATGAGTTTGCATCGTTGTATCAAACATTTATCATCATGTGTATTAAATACATTTTTCTCCTCACTTGAGGACAAATTCAATAAAAAATCAAATAAATTTCATCTTGACATCCATAATAATATCGAAGATAGTTAGTAAAAAATGTATTATTTTGATCTCTCAGGAAATCAAAGCTCGGAAATGACCATATATATCTACCTTGAAGAAACAATTATTTGAATTCCTGAAGTCAACAATCAAGACATTTCCTCAACATGCAGGAACAAGCAGACTTTATATCGCCTTTGAGGGTGTTTTTCTTGAAACAAATTTTGTCTCGCTTGAGACAGTTTTATAAAAACAAATTTTGTCTCACTTAAGACAATTTCTCTTAAAACAAATTTCGTCTCACTTGAGACATTTTTCCTTTGAGATACAAATTTCGAATTTGCTTCACATGAAACAAAATTAATCTCACTTGAGATTGTTGTTTATTTCAAAACAAATTTCGTCTCGCTTGAGACATTTCTTCTCTGAGATACAAATTTAAATTTGTTGTACTTGAAACAAAATTAATCTCACTTGAGCTTTTCAAAATCGATTCGTCTCACGTGAGATAGTTTACCCTTTTAAAAAACCACCTTTGAGATTGTTTCCCTAGAAACAAAATCGACAATCTTTGAATCTTTTTCTCTTAAAACGATTTTTTTCTCTCTTGAAACAATCTTTGAGTCTGTTCCTTTTGAATAAAAATCTTTGAGTTGTTTATTGTGAGAAAAAAGTTTTTTGAGTCTATTTCTTTTGAAACAAAGTTTTGTCTCTCTTGAAACAATCTTTGAGTCTGTTCCTTTTGAATAAAAATCTTTGAGTTGTTTATTGTGAGGAAAAAGTTTTTTGAGTCTATTTATTTTGAAACAAAATTTTGTCTCTCTTGAGAAAATTTCGTGAAAAAAAATATTCGAGTAGTTTCTTTTGAAACAAAAATCTTTAAGTATGTTTCTTTGGAAACAAAATTTTGTCTCTCTTGAGACAATTTCTTTTGAGAAAAAATCTTTGAGTTTGTTTCTATTAACAAAATCAACTTTGAGTTTATTTCTTTAAAAGCAAATATTATCTCTCTTGAGACAGTTTCTAATGAAAAACCAACCTTTGAGATTGTTTCCTTTGAAAATATTCATCTCACTTAGGACGGAACCCATCTTTGAGTATGTTTATTTGAATTTTTTTTCTCTTGAGACATTTTCTTTTGAGAAAAATCTTTGAGTCTGTTTCTTTGGAAACAAAATTTACGATCTTTGAGTTTGTTTCCTTGAAACAAAACAAATATCTTTGAGATCGTTTCCCTTGAAATGAATTTTGTCTCCCTTGAGACAGTTTCTATCAAAATCATATCTTTAAGTTTGTTTCCATTGAAACAAAACACTTATCTTTGAGTCGGTTTCCTTGAAACCATTATCCCTAAAGTTTGCCAGCCGTCCTCATCACGTAGGAACCGTGTCATCCCCTGACAAGATCTCCTCATCACGTAGGAGCCGCGTCAACCTTAGATAACCAGTAGTCCTCATCACGTAGGAACCGAGTTATCACCCTTCCTAAAGATGGCTAGAACTCTTCATCGCGTATGAGCAGTGTCATCCCTCAACCAGACCTCGTCATCACGTAGGAGTCGTGCCACCCATAGATAACCAGTCATCCTCATCGTGTAGGAACCGAGTTATCACCCTTCCTAAAGACGACCCGAACTCTTCATCACGCATGAACAGTGTTGTCCCCAACAACCAACATTATCCAATTTTTATGCAAAAAGGGGATAACCAGACAAAAACGTGATGTCTTGTCGTCTTTGCCCTATTCTTGTTAACACAAGAATGTGCAAAGAGGGGCAGCGGTAGACACCCGTTTTTATTCGGGTCTTTCTTGTCATTTAATTTAATTATTATTATTATTATTATTAATATTACCTTTTTACATATCATTTTGCAGGCCCAAATGCACAAGCCCAAATACCCAACTCAAAATTACAAAGGCCCAATCTCGGAACCCAGATAGTATACAAGCCCAACAACAATTGATCCGACCCAAGCCCAATATGTGATAACCCAGTAATTTTAGGTATATCTTTGGAGGTAAAGATTTTTATCTTTTGGGTTTGGGGTTTTGAGTTTTGGCTGTGAGTGTGGGTCTAGTTTTTTAGGTCGGTTTTAGGGGGGAAACTGTGCAGTGTGTGAAACCCCGTGGCCACCGTTCGACGGTGGCCGGGGTTGCGTGCTATACTTTGACAGCGAGAGAATGAGAAGTTACAGAAGGGGAGAGTGAGAGCACGACTGGACTGGGCAAATGAAATAAAATAACCCCTAAAGGAATTATATTCCATTAGCCATGCGATGCCGTTTCACAAGAGAAAGAGTTTGCATTTTTTGCTAGTGGGTAAATCTCTATTCAAGTCCTTATATTTTGTAACCTGATCCACATTTATCATTTTTAAGGGTAAATCACAGTTTAGTCCTCCCTTGTTTGTATCATTTTATTTTAGTAATTAATGAAACTTTGTCATGCCTTACTTTGGGAACTGATTTTTCTATACTTGTGTTTTAGTCACTAACCTTATGTATTATGTTTGATATGCGAATCTGGTCATGGAATTTTTGATT
The DNA here is from genome assembly GCF_006381635.1 of Hibiscus syriacus. Lineage (NCBI taxonomy): Eukaryota > Viridiplantae > Streptophyta > Magnoliopsida > Malvales > Malvaceae > Hibiscus > Hibiscus syriacus. The sequence goes on along the minus strand of NW_024062808.1, from coordinate 5,190,415 downwards.
TATTTATTTTGGTCACCATTTCATAGGGATTCATTTTGGTATAAATTTAGCGGGTCCTTCCATATTTCTTGTGTAGTCCCCATTTTTTTATCTTTTATTTATTTGTACCGATTTAAGCTGCATGTTTTGTTTCATTTTATTCTGGCCACTTGTTATATATTATTTATTTATTTCGAATTATTCTGTTAATTTTTATTAGTTTTATTTATATCACTATTTGGTTTTATTTTGGGGTTATTTGCTTGTTTGGCCCCTGTTATTTATTTAAGTGTTGTTTAGATCCTTTTGTTAAATATGTATTTAGTATTTTAATCCTTGTGTTGAGTTTTTTTTATTTTTGTATTTATTTATTATTATTTTATTTACTTCATCTTTGTTTTTTATGAACTAATATTGTGGCATATTTATACTTTATTTTACATTATTGAATATTGTGTGTACGAGTTCTTTGCATATTTATTAGATATTTCCATTGTTTTATTAACATTAAAATTAATATATCATGTTATATATGTGTTAAGGTAGGATTTAATGATCATTTGTATACTTGTAAGTATATATATATGTATGTATGTATATAATACAGTACACGATTAATTATGTTTATATTACAAGCAATCTCTGTACATTATGAATGTGAGTATGATATGTTTCGGTTTTATATTACGCATATTTATGCTAAAAATGTAAAAATACACTATTAAGTTTTTTTTTGAATATTTCAAGAATACGTATTTATAGAACGGACGTGGAAAGTATCACTTGATTGAAGTGGTACAATCAAATACGACATTCAAATAAATGTGAACTTAAATAAAATTGATTTAATTTTGTTAATTAATTCTTTTATTTTATGTTGAACAATGTGATGCATTTTACCAAATGGCAAACTATATTATTTTACACAAATGTCGATTCTACATTTATATTCGATTCACGTTTTAATAAATGATGAGAGAGTATTCTTTAAAGATAAGAAATAGACGAGTTATCTTTCCCGACGGAGGATTGCTAATCTCGATATTTTTTTCTAGTTAAAGAATGTTCTCTAATTATTTAGTTCGGAGCAAATTAATCAATGTTCGATAAATAGATCATATTTTAACTTTATATTCGATTTGTAATTTCTACCATTTACGACAATGTGTAAGCGACACAGTACCAATTTTGGGTGCTGTGGGGGTGCTCATCCTTCCCCGCACGTAATCGACTCCCGAATCAATTTAAATGAATCATTGGTAACGCAGATCGAATTTTGTCTTAAAAAATGATTTTTCTTAAAATTGTTTTAAAAGACATTTTTAGGTATTCGACCTACCTAACCCAAAAGTCGATGGCGACTCCCATTCGATTTAATTACAAATTACCAAAATTTTCAAATTAAAGTCATAATCATTTTTTTAAAATAATTTTTAATTGTTTTACCTAAAAATGGTTATGATAAAAAGCATCTCTGAAACTCAGGTGCTCAAACAGCAGTCTTCGAGCCTCGGCAAGGTGAATTGCAATGATGGAAAGATCCGGTGACGGGTTAGCTAACCTGTTCACTATATACTGCATCCCCCTCAATGAACACATGCTTTCTTTTTACCCCACTTTAACTAGTGATTATCAGAATTATGGGTCTAAGAGGGAACATTTTTAATGAGAAAAGTACAAAATTTGAACAATTTTAATTTCTACAAAGGTAACAAATCATAAAATTTAAAAAAAAATTGTTCAGAATAATGATTACAACGTAAAAGTTCATAAGCTAATGGTTCTTCATCTAGATAAAATTGTAGCAAAAGAAAGCATATAATAAAGTTTCGAAAAACCTTACTGTCAATTTTCAAACGTTCTAATATCAAGCTCTCTTTCTGTCGCAAAGACCGATCAGCCTAGAAATTCCATTGGCATAATGTAGCCAACAGAAACAAATGAAAAAAAAAAAATCAAGGACCACTCAAAAAACATAGAAACACATCCAGATTACATGGCATGAACCTAAAGCATATAAAACCATTGCAAATACTACAATTTAATCTCGATTCAACTAACCTTAAGTTTGTATGCCTTTCTCTCAACTAGAAATACCCTTCTAATACCATAGCAATCTGCAAGCATTTGTGTCAAGTATCCTCTCCCTGCTCCAAACTTGACCACCGCAGGCACACCATTTCTATTTTCAGATAGCTCTACTAATTCACACTTTTCTCCCTTGCCAACAAACCTCTCCAAAACCCCAAACTCTTCCAAGTTCCCAAGAATCGACGCCTGTTGTGTTACATGCTTCTCTTGAAATGACACATTCCTGTCAAAACTCTGAGTTAAACGCCAAACAATTCCGACAGAAAACAACCGGCGCAATTGAACTTGACACACCTGTCTACTTCTCCCTTAATCCATAAGCCACAAGCTTCAGGTATCTTATAAGATTCTTTAATATCATTACAATTCGAGCATGAACCGACTCAATCTTCCTAATAACCTCGAAGAATTCGGATATGTTCAAGCTATAAACAGCATTTCTCTTTATTTCAGAGGTTACATTTTCGGTTTCCTGGTCTTGTTGTTCATCTTCTTTGCCTACATTGACACCCTTTTGGTAAAAAGGTTGGGTGCTCAATGATTGAGCTTGTTTGACTATAGGGCATCTCTTTAGATGTCCTCCCAGGTTTTCCTGAAGCACACAACTTCAAAATAAACCCCCCAAAAAAATGTTAAAAATTTTGTGTGTTTTTTTTATGTAAGAGTGAAGGTTTGAGAGAAAGGGTATTACTGAGAAGGGTCAATCGGACATGGGATCCACTGGTCATTGATCCTTGGAGTGTGATTGCCACAAAACCTTGAAATAATTAGATTATTAGAAAGAAAGAAACCGAAAATAATTGATAAAAGTTGGGATTCAACGAAAGAAAAGAAAGGGTGGAGAGAGAGAGAGAACTCACAAGGAATTTTTGAAAGGAGAGTTTGAACAGAATCTGTTCTTTTTAGTAACCCAGAATTTGCAGCGATTCTCCATCACCTTACTCTTCGGTTCACCGGCGACAACTTATTGCCCTACAAAACTAAAGCCGACCTCACTTCTGTTTTATTAAGGTTTATATAAAAAATAACTAATTAAATTATAATTTATTTTTAGTACCTAAATTAATTTTTAACTAAAATAAAAAAATCTAAATTATTATATATAACTACTTTATGTGTCCAACTAATTTTTTTTTGGCAAAATATGTTTCTAAACTATGTTTATTTTTTGTTTATCTATTTTTACTCTAAGCCTTTTATTAAGTATAAGGCAAAATTTACAATTAGGCATTAATATATAATAAAAATGATTTGTTATTATTAATTTTTTAAAATTTAAAAGTTTAAGGGTAAATTATAAGGGTGGTTCGTTATGTTTTTGGTTCATTGGATTATGATCATCAATTTAAAAAAATATTGATTTTAATCTCTTATTTTATTAATTTAATATATTCTAGTCTCTCAACTGTTAAATCCCCTAATCTAATAACGAAAGTTCAAATTGACAACTAAAAAAATCATGTGTTTTAAGAAATTTTCATTCTTCTTCATTCGTCTTCTTATTCTTCTATTACAGTTAATATAAACATGCAATATAAACAATATATATTATTCATAAGTGTAAATATGCGTTATAAATAATGAAATTGTTGAGAAAATAATAGATTAGTTGAATGATATTTATGTTATTTATAATAAGTTATATCAGTTGGTGAATATATATATTTTTGTTTAAAATTACATCTATTTAGTTATATTAGTTTTACAAAAAATCTCTTCATCAAATGATCTTAATCTTTCAGTCCATTTCCTCTCTACTATAAAGACTGATTGAGACAAATTTTAAACACAATTCACAACTCACAACATTGGAATAGGAAAACACTTAAAAATTTTATTCTAAATTCATTCTTTCTGGTGATAGAGAAAAGCTTGTGTTAGACTGATAATTGTTATTGTGCTTATTATTGTGATCGTTTGTTGTTGTATTTTGAAAGACTTATGTCCACCGTTACTCAAAGCACCGAGGAGATGATGAATTTATCTTATGAAAACTATTCACACATGTCTCAACAAAACTTCTTATATTTATCTGACTATGTTTATTCGATTTCATCGTTACATATGAGTAAATAATTCCATTCATCTATTTTAATTTTGTATTTTTTTACTTCGTTCGATTCAATAATTATATTCACGTACTATTATTTTTAATTTTTCAATTTTTCAGATTAATATTCTCTCGAACAGAATGTTTTCTACTGAATCTATCGAAGTTGTTCATTCCGTCAAGTTAGCCAATTCTGACTCCAAATTCCAAAGGTACCCTTGTTTACAAGCATGTATGCGTCTTTTCTTTTATTTAAAATAGTAAAACTGTTAGAACAAAATCATATTAAATATGAAAAATAACCAGGATCTATTCATGATAAATCGATAAGAATAAAAATACTTGATTTGTGATAGCATACGTGAGTTAATTGATAGGTTGAAATATTTGAATCTTTCTTTTGTTGTTGTGGTTGTGATCTTCCAAGAATATAGGTTTGCTATTGCCGTAAAAACTCTCTGACGGGATAAGAGTAATACAAGTTAACTTATTTCTTGGGGACCACTACCTCTTTATATAGATTGAATATATATAACATAATTGTTCACTTAATTTTGTGTCATACTTTATGATAACATTGTATATTATACATATGTGCCAACAAATACAATTTTTTCTCCAATAATTTCCTAGTAGGGCAACATATGTTTCATGACAAATGTACAACCTTAAGAGCTCAAAATTTGCTATCATATAATAAGTGTTCTATAACAATCTTGTCCGTCAATTATATCCGGATAGGATCAAAGCGACCTTTACCATATCAATCATGACTAGACCCATCAATGGTCACATATACAAACATAGTCAAATGACATAGATCAATCATGGAGTGTAATATGGAAATTACATGCAATGTGAACCACACATGTCTATTTCCAATTGGTTTCCTTTAAACATTAGTGAGATCAAATTTTACCGAAACCAGAGTGTGGATAAACCAAAACAAACTTTATTTCTGTAGAAAATAACCTTAAAATAAATGTCATTCAGCTGAAGTAACTGAAATTGTTTAATAATAAACGAGCATTAAATACAAACTCCCACTAAAATCAAATATCCTTAAATAATATCACACCCACTTGAGTAGTGTGCTCATGAAAGACCTAGGGTGACCATTCCTTAGTAAGCGCGCAATAATGAGTTTATACCAATATGCTCTATAAACGTATAATCACTTTGATTTTTCTTTAACAACTAAAAACACAATGTATATGTGCTAAGACTTAAGATGTTTTTGTTATATATGAAATAAAGGGCTGCCACTTAGTTGTCTCAAAATAACTCCAGTGGTCTTTCTTATCAATCCATAATTAGCAGTTCATCTGACAAAATTTTGCAACCATATTCCAATAAATTGGAGTCCATAAGCCTAATGATCTCTTACTTACTAGACCTCCTATATGCGAGCATGTAACACTTTGTTCTTAACTGTTTTATATGAATCGATTTGACTGCTATCCAATGATCCATACCTAAATTGCTTAAATATATACTTAATGTCCTAAAATCATACATTATGTTTTAATGCGTATAAACCTTAGTATACATTAAACTCCTCATTTATTTATTTTGAAGCATAAGGAACTTTTAATATTTCCTTAATTTCAAAATCATCCTTAGGGCAAACAAGTCTAAACTTATTTCCTTTATCAAAAATGGGTTTTATTTGGCTTACTACCACTGAACTTATAGTATATACAACTATCAACCAAATTTATCTCAAAACCAAATAAGATAATTATTTGGCGAAATTTGTTATATAATTAATGAGGGTCATATTTAAACTCATAAATTTATTTCCTTAATTTACATATCATTAATTTTGTATCATTAGACACAATTTTCTAATTGCACCTTAAAACATCTCATCAATGTTACCATTTTGAAATCCAACTAAATATTAGCAATAAATATCATGATTATCCTGAAAGAGTCTTTCAATGAAATCAAAAAGAAAGTCTCTACAAAATTAATGCCTTCTTTGTGAGTATATCCTTTATATACAAGACATGTCTTATACTTGTCAACATCACCATTTGCATCCATTTTGATTATAAATATTCATTTATAACCAATCACCTTTGCACCTTCAAGTAATGAGATAAGTCCTCAAACATTATTATCTTGTATAGAACTTATACTCTTCTTACATAGAATTAACCCACTTTTGAGATTCATAACTTTTACGCCGTGACGAAAGTTGATTAGATCATCCATTATCATTCCATTGTCATCATTGTTTCTTGGATAAATACAACATGATAATCTAAATAGCATTTCTCTCATCTTGTGGATCTTCTTAATGACACCTGTTCTTTGAGGTTGTTGAGTTTGTTCTTATGTAATAATTTCTCATCTTAAGTGGAGAGTTGTTCAATATTATCTTGTTGAGGTTCTAGATTCACTTCTTGATTAACGACATGTATGGATACGTGGATATCATCAAAAGTGATCATAGGAATTGATTTATAATTCAATTCCCACTCAAGAGCAATTCCTTAAACTTTATTTCTCCCTCCAAACTCAAGATCCTAAAAAATAATGTTATGTATCTCACCTTAAAAATATTCCTAATTATTAGATCATAAAACTTATAACCCCTAAGTCACGTGGAAAAACCAAAGTATTTGCTTATTGTTTTAGAATTTAATTTCTTCTCATATGTCCTAACTTATTACAAAAGAGAACAACCCTTTATAACATATTATTGTCTCTTTTGAGTTAGACCTTTAATAACTATATTCTCGTTTTTTTGCCCTTATCTTATATGCACTTTTTAAATGAGTACTTTAAAACTTATTATGCTTCAACATTTCTTCCTCTTGTACATAATGAGAAATGATCTCATTTAGAGTTCATTTCTCCCTTTAAGTTGATTAAACTCTTTAGGAAACAATATTAAAATCACAAGAACAAGTAATTCTTTAGAAAAAATCAACCTTAAGTGTCTTAAGTCTTTAAGCAATATAAACATATCTATAATGTACTCCCTCACATTTCCTTGACCATTGTACTTTATAGACATCAAAAGAGTCAAAAGTGATGTCATTTAAGCCTTATTGTCTTTGGAAAAACATTTCACAATTTTGTCAAGGAAACCATTGTCCTAAGTAATCTTTTTAGATTATGTGTTCCTAAAGACTTATAAAATGTTGTACTTCATGACCACTTAAACTCATACAATTTGAACAAATTTCACCTCTCAAAATATTTTATACCAATTAAGGATATTATCCCCATGAGAGGTGGAAATTGTTCTTTCCTTAGTGAAAAGTCTATGTTCATGCAACCAAAACCTTATGTGAGTGCATTTTCTCATTCCTTGAGATTCGTTTTCTAAAGCATGAGTAGAAAATGGATAATAGCAGATATTTTTCACAACAATAAATAATTAGCTGAATACAAAATAATAAATAAATAAAATTGAAGCTAACATCATAAGTAAACAAATAAATTCAAAATTATGACTAATAATTCACATTTCAAGATACCAAACACTACATCAATATCAAATCTTTGGGTAGTAATATTAACAGTAAACGATATTCTTGGTGTAGTAATCAACATTGACAATAAGCTGTGTCGAACAATAGACTAATCTTTGGATTAATGTAATGTTCACATAAAATACCTTATAATTGTTTCTGATAAGCGGTGTTTGACTCATCAAATGAAATTCCTTTTCTCAAATAAATAAAAATAGAAATAATAATAATAAAGTGGAGAAAAGAGTCAATCCACGAGGACTTAGGAATTCCCTATATAATTTTGCGTCTCGATTTAAATCCAAGCAACTGTAAGAAAAATAAATAAGAACGGGGTTTGGCGAATGAGAGACAAAGAAAAGTAATAAATAGAAAAATAAATAATTGAAATTGTAAAATAAAAGGAAACATAAATTAAGATATAAAAGGAAACAAAAATTAAGATATAAAAGGAAACATAAATTAAGATTGAAAACAATAACGAGAAAATTTCCTCGAGATAGCTTTGTTTCAATTAATTTCGATCATCGAAATGGATTTTCCTATGAGATTCCTGTCAGTTACAATCAATAAGGCCCAACCTATTATAACTTGCCTTTATCTTTAATAATCGATCTTCCCAAGTCACTCTTCGAAAGTCGATTGTTGAATGGACTAACTACAACTACTGCCATTAGAACAACAATTTATGTTTTGGAAAAGCCAGACTCGGATTATGTTGTCTTGTTAGAATCGAATCCAATCCCAATTTTCCTTAGTGGGTCACCACTAAGTGTGTTCAAAAGAGGTCGAATATGCCACAGGTTCATCATTCCTCCCAGCTATAAGTTAAAACAACATCCAGACTAATGTCTATCCTTTTCATATAAAAACGTTTTAATTTTGAAAGTTAGATTGATTTCCAAACTAATAAAATAGAAAATCGAGAATGTAACCCGAAGGGTCATAAATGCTTTTCAATTATCTCATGTAGAATTGATTCATCACTAGCTCTCGGCTAATAAGAAATTTAGCTAAGCATGGTAGAAACCATACTTAGCATGTTTTGTAAAAGCGATAAAAACTTAAAATAAGAAAACAGAATGTAAAGAAAAAGAAACTTGTCTATGAAAATAAAAAGAGAATAACAAAATAGAATTCAAGATATGACATCTTCTAAGACTTACCCAAGGATGGTATTTATAGGCTTTTAAACCCTAAAATAAAATAAATCCAAAAGATAATTCAAATGTTTTAATTTCAAACTTAGAAATTAAATTTCTAAAATATCTCCTTAGGTCATACTGACTAGGCGGCTTCCAAAATTTTCCTTGTGCTGATTGGACTTTCTAGAAACTGCCATATCAGAATCGCGTTGTTTCCATCATCGTGCCCATGTCTCTAGCCGTGATCAAAAAATAAAAAAGTTGCATAATGCATCATTTTGCTGCCAATTTTGGAAAACATATCACTGCACGAAAATAAACAGAACAAATCCCAAATTAACAGTGATATATTCATAAAACGAGATAATTAACAAGTAAAAAATAAAAATTTTAAATGCTCATCAAATTCCCCTCACTAGTCTCATGCTTTCATTCAAGCATGCTTTGATCAAATTAGTAGAACTTAATTTACTTTCCTTCATTTCGTTTCATTCCAAATCAAATTATGGAAGCTAAATCCACAATAACTATTCGAATCAAAACACCAATCAATTGAATAAACACAAGTAAGATGAAGTCAAACAATATTGAAACTTCCAATCATTCATCAATCAAAATTCACTCTAACTCAATTCCTCACATGGATTCACTCCATATACTCAAATGTGTTTTGGGAGCAATTATGCTCAAAGTCGGAGCTAAACAAGAATTTGCTTAGGTTTGTAACACAATCAAATATCCACTACTTAACATAAACAAAATGCAAAGATCATTGGGTCTTTATAAAGGGTGCAATGGGGCTAGGTGGAGGTATGAAAAAGGTTAAAATGACGTTCATAATTGAGATAAAAAATGCTTCAAATAATTTAACCAAGTACACGAACAAAGCAAGGTAAATGAAAAAACCAAATATTTACATCAAAGACATCAAACATCCATTTTTCTTCTTCTATTTTTCGATTTTTTCCAATTTTTTTTCTATTTTTTGAATGTTTATTTTGTGGAACAAAGTTACACATGCAAGCTTCAATTCTTTGTCTCGTCAAGGGTGAGAAAGAGTGGAAAATAAAAAGGCTCTAGGTTTAAGGTAAAGACCGTGGATAAAGGCTCAAAATGATTCACTAATGGAGAAGAAAAGGCTAGGCTTTATTCTTGTGTAAAAATGGGGTTATTCCTAATAACCAAATCACATCAAAACATAAAAATTCTTTGTGTAGTATTAAAATGCATCATACCACAAATTCTAGATTTTCAAATTTAGTTCGACACACTCAAACAAGAAAAAGAGCATAAAAATTTAGAAGCATGCTCATCAAGGCTCAAAATCTCACCAAAGTGTGTTCATGCATTGAGTTAGGCAAATTTTAATCAACAAAATTAAGTAATGTCACAATAAATTCAAATTAAATTCCTACTCATGCAATTTAACTATCAAGAGTGTTCATATTCAAAGTAATTACATGGAGTTCAACCAATTCAACCAATCATACAATCAAAAAATTTCACAAGACAAGTAAGATAAAATTCAATGATATCTTTACCCCCACAATTAAGTCGTATTGTCCCAATACGAAAACAAATTTGAAAGTGCAAGAGAAAGGGTAAAGGATACTCCCCATGGTCATTGGCGATGTAGGCGAAAGGGGTTGCTCGATTTAGTTCAACCTCTCAAAGAGAAACTGTTGGAGTGTGGATTGATACCAAAGTTTCATGCAAAGCCAATGGGAAATATCATTAGTAATGGGTAACAAAAAATAGGCTCGTTTATTTACCTCGATTTTTCTTATTTGGCGATGACAATGGTGGTTGCGATTAATCATCAAAAGGAAAATGTCGACCTCTTGGTTTCTCGTATGAACCATGGTTGTTACACAAGTCTCGGTGAAAAGTACCAAAGAGAAAAGATGAAAATATAACGAGATGTGATGGCATGGTTAAGAGAAAAAATCAGCGTTGTGCGAGCAATGATTGAAGCAGTGAACAACGAACGACGAGAGCGTGCGAGGAGCTGGGTGGTGATCTTTGGCCGGTGATGGGGTAGTGAGGTCGGGTTAGTTTGGTTCAAAATTAATCAAATAAAGAAAGAATGGTAAAAGTGTAACATCCAAATTTGAATAAAAAACTCCGAAGGGTTTGGGCATTACCTGGGACCACTAAAGTGGCTAACCTATTTTTTTCTTAAAACAATCATTTTCCCAAAATATATTTCATCTCATTTAAAACAAATCAAATAGTAGTTTTACAAACCAGGGAGCTCTCAAAATAATTATCAAATACAATAATCCAAGAGTTATGACTCTTATACACAAGACATACTCTGCTGCTGCTATATGGAATCTGACAATCTGGGGATACGCTCCCGAGTCCGGCACCTACTAACCTACGAACGGAAACAATTCTAAACGCTGAGCTACAAGTTCAGTGCCACATAAACGACTTTACTATACTATATGCATTTATCAGCTACAAATGCTTAGCAAGTTAAGTTGTGATGCAACGGAATGCAATAAGCATAATTCATAGCATGAGGATATGTAACATAGCATCATAAGGAATATAATATGTTATTATTAAATAACGAAAGTGCCTTAGCACTGATACTAAAGTGATGGAGTACTGATACGAAAGTGCATTCACACTAATTCAAAAGTGCATTCGCAATACTACAAACGTACCATAGCATTGGGGAAGAAATTCTAGATGTCTCTTCTCACATATTCAAATAGTATATACATACGCTCAAGTAAATCAGGTGTCCTCGTTGTTCCCTGAGCGTCAAACAAAGGCTAGTTTTATGCCACATACTTTAATGTTGTTGTTCATAAGGGTTTCGATTTATATTCTCACTTGTAGTCTTATTTAAGAGTCATTGAAGACCCTATAAACCTCTTTCTGAGCTTATGAAGTTAGCAAAGTTTTCTACCCAAAACAGTCCATTAGTATCGATACTGAGTCTGTCAGTATCGATAATGGCCTTAGTATAGATACCAATTTTAGCTTCAATGTTTAATTTTAGTTTCAATATTGATACTCTGATGGAGAGTATCGATACTCTCCCTATGGTATCAATACCCCCTGAGTATTGGTACCAAAATGACATTCTAAAATCCTTAAATCATTACCAATATCGATAATGTCACTTCGATATCGATACCAGACCCCGAGTATCGATACTACTTTAAGAGGTATCGGTACTCACCTTCAAAAGTTACCTTATTTTTCATTTTATACGAAGAACAATATTGGTACTGTTCTTACAGTATCGGTATTGTTCATAAATTATCGATATTGTTCTTACAATACCGACACCGACAGTCCTAGGTGCTCTATTTAGGCACGAAAATGGCTTTCCAAAGCCCCCTTAAGGCTACCAAAGGTTTGTTAAGTTTTATGGGCATTCTAACATAAAAAAAACATTAATTAAGCATGCTACCATTAACACCCACTTTGCCCCCAAAGAACACAACAAGAAAATAAACTAATGTCTTACATAAGGTAGACAAGAGTTACTTATGTTTTACCTCACTAATGGCTAATGAAAAGAGGTTCCAAGGTTCATCCAAGCAATAACTTCTCAATGTTCTTAGCTTGTGAGCACTCACCACGTTCTTTCACTAACCAAAGCACACAAATGTTCAAATATCTTGTTTTAAGTCTCTAAATGTTTAGAAACACATTTCTAATCATGTAGGAACAACTCAGAATCACATCTAATCTCTAGAACTAAAACCCCTAAAAAACCCAAGTTTTGCCACCATAGCCAAACCTTGTGATTTTGGCCTTGAAATAAAGCTATAAGGGTGAAGATTACCTTTCTTCCCTTAAGATTTTTGATAACCCTTGCTATCAAATAAAGCTCTCACCTTTAACAAATTTGAGGATGAGGAAGAGAGGAAGAAGATAACAAAGGTGGAGAAAAAGAGAGGAGATATGCTGCTGATTTTCACCCCCTTTGACATCAAATTCCTTAAATATTTTTCAATCTTATTTTCAAACAAGGTGTTAATCACTTCCTTGGTCATTCCTCTTTCATACCCAATTTAAAAATGCAATTTTTACTAACTTTTGGGCTTTCTTACAAGCCCAGTCATCCTAGTCTTGAACCAAATATTTAAGTTGAACTTATTTTAACATTCTAAGGCCAACGGTAAAACCTGAAACTATTAACCCGGTTTTTGGGGTGTTACAAAAAGGGTTTTATGATAATTTCTTGTTATGATCATGCAGGGGAGTTATAAAAAGGGAAGAGTGTTTTCATTGGAGGAACGGTTGGTTTATTGGGGATAAGTGCTTGGGTGTTTAAAATTTAAAACTAAGGGTGAATAGATAATACTAAAACAAAGGTGGGGCCCATGGTAATAATTTGATTGTTTAATGAAACGACACACTTTACTCCAGGGAAGGGCTGCTCGTGTGCTGTTGTATATAGGGGTCTGAAAACTACATTTTTGATCAAAAAAAACTACTTCCGACTTCGTTTAAGTTCGAATAAAAAGCATCGAGATACTTGAAAAATGTAAAATAAAAATTAACATAAATAAAATGCTAAAAAGAAAGAGAGAGAGAAAAAAGGATAAAAATAAAAAATTACAATATAAGCAAATTAAAGAAATAGAAAAGAAAAATGTGTTGCCTCCCATAGAGCGTTTCGTTTAACGTCGTTTAGCTCGATGACCTGATTTAGACTACAGGATTTGTTCGAGACGCTTCCTCCATTTCATGCGCTTTCTCCAACTAAGAAATTTCCTACGAGAACTTCTAGGATCGATAAACTCCTTCAATTTTTCCTTGTAGCTTCGAACAATCTCATAAGTATTTCTTTGATTCTTTTTCAGATTTGAAGGCTTGTCCCAAATAATGACTGAAAATACATTATTTTTGCCTAAAGATGAATGCATCAAATGTTTTGACAATTTTTTAACTCCTTTTTTGTACTTGAAAAATGGAATGAATAATTTTAGATTTAGAAGGAACCAAACTTGAATCAAAATGAATAAAAAGTTTTTTATCAAGCTCCCTAATTTCTTTGTCATATTCCTCTGATCCCCTGCAAAAATCACTAGATAAATTAGTTTTCTCAAATTCATTCGCCAAAGGATCAATTATATCAATAAAAATTAAGGATCGCCACTTTGTCCAGGTACTTCATAGCTTTGTATACGTCAAATTTGACGACCTAAGTGTTAAACTCCATAGTTAAAATACCACTTCGAACATCAATCTTTGTGTGTACTGTGCTCAAAAAGGGTCCTCGAGAAGAATTTTTGGTACGTTATTACTGTGATCATTTTCCATGTCAATTATATAAGGGTTAAATACCCCATTCATATATGAACTATATTAAATTCTAAGTTTCATACATAATGTTTAAAAATTATCGATTTCATACATGTTATTTTATGCCGTTAACGGATTCAACCACTTTCGTCACAGAGAGTGACATGGAACCCTACGACAACGACAAGTGACACTTTGAAAATATGTTTTTTTAGGTAAATACCATTCATCACTCAACTACCTTCTTACTCTTATTTTAGTCACTGCAATTTAAATATTTTTAATTTAATTATTAAACAGAATTACTCTTATTTTAATAATTCAAATTTATTTTATCAATAATATTATGACATGTCATCTATTAATAACTCAAATTTATTTTATTAATAACTCAAATTTATTTTATTAATATTTTATTAAATTTTAATCCCAATTCCAAACACAACTGATCACTCCTAAACCCCAAGCTATCCATTGTAGACCCATAAACCCAAATATCCTACGGTGTTGTCGGCGTTGGTTTCATCTTGATTGGATCCTAGAAATTCGTCAACCCTTAAATCCAAACCAAATCATTTTTCCCCGATTTATTTTTCCCGATTTTCTTTCTGCTTGTTTGTTTCCATCTTTTTCTCTGACAAATTTCTTTGCGTTTTTGTGCTTAGTTTAATGTTCAATTTCATGGGTTTTTCTTAATCTGGGTTTGGTCTTTTTTAATAATCATGAACAATGAATATGATTTCGATATTTATTGTTAGTGAAGAGATAAAACTTAGGAATAGGATGAATAGAGCCAAAATCACGAGGCCTCCAACAGCTTCCAAGCGCTTCCTCGTCAGTATCACACGCATGTAAATAAAACAAAGAGAGATGTAAATAAGAAATCATATTGTAAAATCCTGTAAGCTGTCGTTTACATGGGATGATTATAAAATAACCCAAAAATCATGTAAAAGAACCCTTTCATTTATTTTCGACAGAGAAATAATACAAGGATTTTCACCATTTTTCTTTTAAATCAGAGGCAACACAAAATCTCATTTGTTTTTTAAAGGTAATTTTTTGATCTGGTTTGGAATTAAAAAAATATATATTTTTTTATTTTGATTATTGAAAACAAAAGCACATCAGAGTGAAAAGTGTAATGGTCTTAAGGGTTTACCTGCGCAGCTTTGAGATCCGTATGTGAGGTTCCCTTTCGTTTTTTCGTAACTGTCAAAGGAGTAGTCGACAGGTTAGAAGCTTGCACGTCATTTTTAGGTTCGGTCTTGAATGTGTAAGGGGTATTCTCGTGTTGTTTAAGCTTTCGTTTGAGAAGGAGAAGACTAGGTTTAGGTTCTTTAGCCATGGCCAATGGTAGATGGAGAGAAGGGCGGCGTCGTTCAAGGGTGGGGAAATGGTTCTCTATGTTTCAATTTGAAAGAAAAGAGGAGTTTTGATTAGATTTTGAAGTGTTGTTTGTTTTAGGGCAGTTTAGGGTCGTCACCGGTAGGAGTAGGTGACGATAGAAGCAAGAGAGGTAATCCATAATTGGTGGTAGGTGGCGTTAGTGAGAACATGAGCCTTTTATCGAGAGAAAAAGATGGGTTTGGGAGAAAAAAAGGGGAGGCGATCATTTTCTCTAGTTAGGGTTAGTATAGTTTAATAATTAAATTAAAATTTTTAAACTTTAGTGAGTAAAATAAAAGTAAGAAGATAGTTGAGTGATGAATGGTATAATTTACCTAAAAAAATAAAAAAAATATTTTTTAAAGTGTCACGTTTCATTTTATTATTGGTCGTAAGTTTCCATGTCACTTTCCGTAACGAAAGTGGGTGAATCCGTTAATGGCAAAAAACATCATGTATGAAATCGAGAATTTTTAATCATTATGTATAAAACTGAGAATTTTGATATAGTTCATGTATGAATAGGGTATTTAACCCATTATATAAAAATCAGTAGGAAATATCAAATCATTTACCTTTATCAAAACATTTTCTAATAATCCCTCGGGGTAGATAATTGAATGATCGGCGAGTTGAACCGTGACCCTTGTTTCTTTTAATGGTTCGTTGGAGATTTTATCATAGACTGAAAGCGACATTACGTTGATGGAAGTGCCTAAGTCGCACATGGCGCGCTTGATTTCGACATTGCTATTTTTGCAAGGTATGGCGAACATACCTTGGTCCTTGTACTTTGGTGGAAGTCATTTTTGAAAAATCGCCAAAACGTTTTCGCCAAGGTTCACTTTTTCATTTCTGATGAGTTGCCTTTGATTTGTACAAAGATCCTTGAGGAACTTGGCGTTTTTAGGTACTTTCTGAATCACCTAATGGAGTGGAGTGTTTATTTCCACTTTATTGAATATATCCAAAATTTCCTTTTCTTCTGCTTGCTTGTCACGCATCATTAATCTAGAAGAAAAGGAGGTAGAACTATGTAAGGAGAAGAAAAAGAAGAAGAGGAGGCGTGATTACCTGAGATAGGTGGAGGTGGCTTCTCGAATTCTTCTTTCTTTGGTGGAGTGTCTGTAACACTCTCAGATCAATGCGGGTGACCCGACCCGATCTAAGGTGTCACATTAGAGCCACAGGAGTGGCCCACAGTAAAAAAATCCAGGAAAAATTAATTTTTTTGTTAAAATGTGTAAAATCATAAAATAATTTATAATTAAAATACAAGTTTAGAAAACTATTCGTATATTACAAACGTAATTAAAATCATACATGTTCTAGACTCAGTATATATATAAAAAAATCAAATGTGACCTATATGCCTCCTAATTACACATTGTATTGTACCCTACAAGCAAAGCCAAAGGAACTCCCAATACTGAAGTTGTTAGCTGCACTGGATCGATTCTCTTAACCTAAAATGGTGAGTAAATAGTGAACTTTGGGAGACTCAGTAATACAGAACAACCAGATGAATGCAATAGGACATTAGGTATAAGTAAATCATGGATTTTCTTAATGATACATGCATTATCAGGTTCTACCAACAAGCTCAGATTTCATTAATCATTTCTTCAGGTAACAATCAAGAAAATCAAAATCTGAAGGAAATAATCATAGAGAGACTCAAGAGATTGAGATGAAAAGTCTAGTATGTTCCAGTAAAACCATAATAAATGTAATCATAGTTTAAAAACAATAGTAGTTTATTTTAGTAAAACAAGTTTTAAAATCACTGTAATACCCTCCACCCGAATACTCTATATGCAGCCCCCCAGCATTGCATCCATAAGGACTTACCCTAAACACATAACAAAGGTACCACCCTAAGGGAGTACCTTGGGGCCTATGGGCCTACCCAAGGGATTCCTTAGGTCCGTAAGAATTTACCTGATTGATCAGAGCTGAACTTCCATACTCTAGACTCTTAACCATATAATATCCAGTAGAATTTAGATTGAGCAATAACTTTAATATCAAAATCATGATCCAGTAGACTATCTTAAAATTACAATGTAGTTATTTAAATTATATAAATACCCTTCACCCATACACTAAAATACAATCCCCATACTAAGTGAGTACCTTGGGGTCTTAGAGCCTACCCAAAGGTCACCTTAGGTCCACAAGGAATTACCAGCTTGATTAGAACAGAACCTCCATACTCCAACCTACCAAGATATTGTCACAATAAAACAATTCAAGTAGTAACCAATAGTTCCATGATCCAGACTTCATACATTTTTCATTTTCCAGTAAAACAGGTAACCAATAAATCATTATATCAATCAGTAAAAACAATCGTAAATCAACTAGATGTCAAATTTATAATTTCAATACAAATAAAACTGTCAGATATCATATAGGGAACACACCAGAAGATTCAGTTATTTTTTGGAGGTAATTGATCGTTATTAGGAAGGAAAAATGTATACATTTTGTAGTTTGAACGAAATTCAATATTGGGCTCCCGAAAAATGGTTCGTTCATTAGTAGATCTAATCAATATTCAGAAATTAATGTTTCAAAAATCATTTAAGATTCGAGTGTATTAAAAAGGTACTCAAGAACCTTTACATCAAAATTATTGAAGATCTAGATATAATATTAGTGTTTCCATTATTCAGGAAAATAAGGGTATTTTGGATATTTTAATTTCTGATGGATTTTTAGTAACTTAATTCAAAAAGGGTAAAACGATAGTTTGCATTATTCTGAATTTATATCGAATTATCATGATTTCGAGTCAAATCGTACTAATCGATCTCCACCCTATAAAACTTGTCAATAATATGGATTGATATACTTCACAAATAATCCCTTCTTAATATTGATTACACTGGTTGAACTGGTCACTTTCAGAATAACCATTGAACGAAGCTAGAGGAGACAATCAAGTATTCAATGGTATTATATATTTCTGTGATGTATCAGTATCAAGAATACTCAACATACTTGACTTATGCTCCATAACCTTTAGGGATGATAAAACATAAGTTTATTGGTGTTTCTAGAATTTATCCAAAGACATTCACTTATTCCAAGTCATTAGGATATTTAGGTCACTTCAACACTCGAGATTAATTAGGTCATCTTAGAGTTTAAATTATTCAAATCCTTTTGGGGTTTAGGGGTATTTTAGTCATTTGAATATCGAAGGTTATTTTAGTTATTTCGTAGCTTAATGATATTTCAGTCATTCTTTTCAATCCAAACATAATGCACTTTTTCTGTTAATTGGTCAAGTATGTCATTTCTGGGTTATTTTTTACCTTCAGGGGCAATCTTGGTCTTTATATAGTACAAGGGCATTTTTTTAATTTTACTCTATAGAGTTATTTTTATTTAATTTCCTAACCAAGTATTCTCGTCATTTAACCTTTAAAGATTTTAATTAGAATGTTTGATCTTGAGGTTAATTTATTTACTAACTAATCTCTAAACTTAAAATTATTTCTGATCAGTCTATCAATTTCTTTTACGAGCCGCCTTAGTCTTATATAGTGTTCTACCTTTATTCCATATTCAATTTGAGTCCAATGTTAATTAAAAACACCAAACTGATCAATCATTTCCATTCATTCATTTATCAATTATCAACGAGTTTCGAAAAGCATACAAAGGGTAGTTGAGCATTACCTAGATTTTTTAGCCACAACAGTTAACCAATTAAACTCCATTTGATTGCCCTTAAACTTTAATTCCATGTCTCATAATGTCTTGGATACATGACAAAATCAATTAGATTAGAAACGAAACTTAAACGTGAAAATTCATAATTAATCGGGAGATAAAATGCTGAAAAATAGCTTGCGGCAGTGATGTGGGTTATTTTGAATGGCTAATCTTCCTACAAGCAACCAAACACCAAAAATAACCCACAACCAATAAAAAATCAGCCTAATCTACGTTAAATCAACCAGAAAATGCTAGAAGCTTACCCCCAATGACGGTTGACGATGACACAATGATGGAGACATCACTCACATGGATTTAGTTCACACGTCGCCAATGAAGCTAATGGTGGTAGCGGTGTGCTGCAACATCGATTAGATTGGCTGATAAAAGGCGAAATCAGTAGCGACCAAAGGTTTCCTCGATGATTCAATTGAATTTCGATTAATGATTAATAACAATGGTTCTCGGCTTGAATCCAAGGGGTTTTTTTTGTTAGGACGAGGTGGCGGTCACGGTGGAGGTAGCGGCGTGCTCCAAAGATGGTCGGACAGTGGAGGATTTGGCAGTGGAAGGGATCGACGGCTAGGATTAGGATTTTTGGATCAATACCCGAGCTTTAATCTATATATTATATATTTAATAAAAATATCACCAATAGTACCCTAGCTTAAACGACTAGGGCATGGGCGACCTTAACTCGGGGACAGGGGTTTGAATCCCCTACAACACCTAATCCATTCTTTTAATTTTTTCCCTGTCGATAGAAAAGGGAGAATTTTAGGGTTAAGTCCCTAAACTTCTTACAGGTGTTAAAACAATATGCAAGTCCTGAAATTTTACAATTTGGTCTATAATTTTATTAAATTATTTTTATTTTTTTGTAGAATAAAAACGGGAAAATACAAGGTTGAGTCCTTGAACTTTTTGAATATTTGAGAATTATCCTAAAATATTTATAATCTAACAAATTTGTCCCTTAAAACTAATTAAATTAATACTTAATAAAGCTCAAGAATTTTTGGGGTGTGACAATTCTCCTCCCTTTAAAAGAATTTAATCCTCGAAATTTACTCAAGTCACAAAAATGCAGAAGTGAAGCTTTCGACAAGTCTTCATTATCTTCAGGTAGCTTTTATAAAAGTACGAGTCATTTACTTATTTTTAACTAGCTGAATATACATTATCGTCAAAACTCTCCCTCATCATAATAAAAGAATCTAAACAAAACTATCCTTGTGTAAATAATTCAACCTTGGATACAAGGTTAGGTTCATAGATTGGTAATATATTCCAATTTCATTTTTGGAGTCGAGTTAGAATTTCTCGGATAAGTAACTCTCACGTTACTCGTGAGGTACTTTATAGAATTTGGACAAACATTACTGGTATTCCTTTATGCATAGGTCGAGCCCTAACGGATATAAAAATTACGTTAGCTAATTACAAAGAGAAACTCGACCTTGGAGTTCCAACTTAGAAAAGGACGATTGTAGTATAGGGCCATGTGGTGACTAGACATCCTATGATAGTAGACCGACTGGTCTACCCAGAAGGAATCGACTCAACCTAAGCTCTGATACCACTAAATCTAACACCCTCAAATTGATGCGGGTGACTCAATCTGATCCGAGGTTTCACATTAGGGCCACCGGAGCGACCCACAGAAAAAAATCTAGAAAATTTAATTTTTTTATTAAAACGTGTAAAATCATAAAACTTTTTTAATTAAAATAAAAGTTCAGAAAATCATTCATATATTACAAACCGAATTAAAATCATAAAAGTTCCAAACTCAGTATATATAAAAAATCAAATGTGATCTACATGCCCCCTAATTACACATTGTACCATATCCTGCAAGCAAAGCTAAAGGAACTCCCAATAATGAAGTTGTTAGCTACAATAGCTCGAGTCACCCGCATCTTGAAATGGTGAGTTAAGAGTGAGCTTTGGGAAGCTCAGTAATACAAAACTACCAGATGAATGCAATAGGCCATAAGGTATAAGTAAAACATGAATTTTCTTAACGATACAAACATCATCAGCTTCTATAGACAAGCTCATATTTCATTAATCATTTCTTCAAGTAACAGTCAGGAAATCAAAATATGAAGGAAATAATCAGAGATAAAGACTCATTAGATTGAGATGAAGAGTTTTGTGTGTTCCCTCAAAACCAGAATAAATGTAATCATTGTTTAAAAATAATAGTAGTTTATTTCAGTAAAACAAGGTTTTGAAATCACTGTAATACCCTCCACCCGAATACTCCATATGTAGTTCCCCAAAACTGCATCCATAAGGACTTACCCTAAGCACATAACAAATGAGCTACCTCAAGGGAGTACATTGGGACCTATGAGCCTACCCAAGAGTCCCCTTAGGTCTGTAAGAATTTACCAGCTTGATCAGAGCTGAACCTTCGTACTATAGACTCCTACCCATATAGTATCCAGCAGAATTCAGATTGAGCATACCTTTAATATCAAAATCATGATCTAGTAAAATGTTTTAAAAATGAATATATAGTTATTTAAATTACATAAATGCTCTCCACCCGTACACCAAAATGCAATCCCCATACTAAGAGAGTACCTTGAGGCTTTAGAGCCTACCCAAAGGTCACTTTTGGTCCGTAAGGAATTAACAGCTTGATCAGACCTGAACCTCCCTACTCTAGCCTACCTAGATAGTGTCCCAATAAAACAATTCAGGTAGTAACCAGTAGTAATGATCTATACTTCAGTCATATTTCATTTTTCTAGTAAA
The DNA here is from genome assembly GCF_006381635.1 of Hibiscus syriacus. NCBI lineage: Eukaryota > Viridiplantae > Streptophyta > Magnoliopsida > Malvales > Malvaceae > Hibiscus > Hibiscus syriacus. Next base: position 5,168,498 of record NW_024062808.1, on the reverse strand, counting down.
ACAAGTAACCAATAAATCATTATATCAATCAGTAAAACAATCGTAAATCAACCATAAATCAATTTATAATTTCAATACAAATAAAACAGTCAGATATCATATAGGGAACACACCAGAAGATTCAGTTACTTTTCGGAGGCAATTGATCATTATCATGAAGGAAAAACATATAACTCCTGTAGATTGAACAAAATTTAGATTCTAGGTCCCTAATAAAAGGGTTCGTTCATTAGCAGATATAATCAACATTGAGAAATTGATGGTTCAAAAATCATTTAAGACTCGATTGTATTAAAAAGGTACTCAGGAACCTTTACATTAGAATTATTAATGATCTTGATATATCATGAGTGTTTCCATTATTTAGGCAAATATGGTTATTTCATCCATTTTAATTTCTGATGGATTCTTAGTATTTTAATCCAACAAGGGTTAAACGATAGTTTGCATTATTTTGAATTTATATCGAATTATCATGATTTCGAGTCAAATCATACTAACTGATCTCCACCCTGTAAAACTTGTCAATAATCCAGACTGATATACTTCACGAATAATCACTTCTTAATATTGATTACATTGGTTGAACTGGTCACTTTCAGAATCACCACTGAACGAAACTATAGAAGACGATAAGGTATTCGATGATATTATATATTTTTGTGATGTATCAGTATCAAGAATACTCAACATATTTGAGTTTGCCCCATAACAATTAGTGATGATACAACATAAGTTTATTAGTATTTCTAGAATTTATCCAAAGACATTCACTTATTCCAAGTCGTTAGGATATTTAGGTCACTTCAACACTCGAGGTTACTTTTGTCATCTTAGAGTTTAAGGTATTTAAATCCTTTTAGGGTTCAGGGGTATTTCAAGGATTTGAATATTGGAGGTTATTTTAGTTATTTTGCAGCTCGATGACATTTCGATAATTCATTTCAATCCAAACATATGTAGTTTTTCTAGAAATTGGTCAAATATGTCCTTTTTGGGTTATTTTTCACCTTCAGGGGCAACCTTGGTCTTTTTATAGTACAACGGCATTTTTGTAATTTTACTCCATAGAGCTATTTTTGTAATTTCTTAACTAACTGTTCCCGATATATAAGCTTTAAAAGATTTAATCAAAATTTTAGATCCCGAGGTCTATTTATTTACTAATTAATCCATAAACTTATAATTATTTCCAATTGATCTACCAATTCTTTTACGAGTCGTCTGAGTCTTATACATTGTTTTGCCTTTATTCTATATTGAATTTGAGTCCAATGATAATTCAATACACCAAATTGATCAATCATTTATATTCATGCATTTACCAATTATCAATGAGTTCTGAAAAGTATACAAACGGTACTAGAGTATTACCTCGATTTTTGAGCCACATCGGTTAACCAATTAAACTCCATTTGATCACCCTCAAACTTTAATTATATGTCTTATAATGTCTTGAATACATGGAAAACCCAATTACATTAGAAATGGCACTTAAAAGTGAAAATTCATATAGAATCGGAGATAAAATGCTAGAAAATAGCTTACCGAGTTTGAGTTTGGATAAACAGACTTCGAATTCAGACTCAAGACGTCGAAAAACATAAAATATGACATTTCAAAAAAATTAACTTTGTGGTCAAAGTCAATGGACAACAGTGAAAGTCAACAGTCAATAGATAGGTTAACGATCAGATCAAAGTTAACGGTTTAATTCAAGGTTAACGGGTTAGACTAGTTTGGATTGACTCAGTTCAGTTTATTAGACCTGGTTTAGATCAGGTTGTGTCGGTTCGATCCACTAGGACCATTCTAGAAGGTTTCCTAGACTAGCAGAGGAGTCCCATGTGCACTGCCGATACGTGACGGTGTGTGCAATGGCGATAAGGGTTGTTTTGAACGGTCGATCTTCCCACGAGTAACCAAACACCAAAAACATTCTAAAACCAATAAAAATTAGTCGAATCTAGTTAAATCAATCAAACAATGCTCGAAGCTTACCCCTAAGGGCGGTCAAGGACGGCACAATGATGGAGGCGTCGCTCACCTGAGTTTTGTTCGCAAGTCACTAATGAAGCTGATGGTGGTGGCGAAGTGCTGCAACACCGATTGGATTGGCCAAAAAAAGGTGAAATATGCGGTGGCCAAAGGTTTCCTTGATGATTTGTCGAACTTTGATTAATGACAAATGACAATTGTTCTCGTCTTGAAACCAAGGGGTTTTGGTTAAGGCGAGGTAGTTGTCACGATAGGGGTGGCGGCGTGCTCCAAAAGTGGCCGGACTGTGGTGGATTTGGCTATGAAGGGTCGACGGTTAGGGATTAGGGGTTTTTATATGGCGATTTTTTGGGCAATACTTGAGATTTAACGTATATATTATATATTTAATAAAAATATCACCAACAATACCTTAGCCTAAACAACTAGGGCATATGCGACCTTAACTTGGGGACAGGGGTTCGAATACCTTACAGTACCTAATCCATTTTTTTCCCTGAGGACAAAAAAGGAGAAATTTAAGGTTGGGTCCCTGAACTTCCTATAGGTGCTAAAACAATCTACAAGTCCCAAAATTTTACAATTTGGTCCCTAATTTTATTAAATTATTTTTTTTTATTTTTCTAAAGAATAAAATGAGAAAATACAAGGTTGAGTACCCAAACTTTATGAATATTTGAGAATTATCCTAAAATATTTATAATCTAACAAAAGTTTCCCTTAAAACTACTTAAATTAATACTTAATAATGCTCAAGAAGTTTTGGGTGTGACAACGCCTTTCTTTGGAGTTTCAGGCGAGATGACGGTACCACTTTAAGAGTAATTGCACTAACAATTTCCTTTGGATTTGCTACGATTTACAATGGTAATCAGCCTTGAGATTCTATGCTCCAAACTGTTTGAGCCAATTGGCTTATTTGCTTGTCGATTTCTTGGAAAATGAGCTTTGGTTTGGTTTTGGAATTTCTTTTTGGGATAGGACTAAATTTTTGACAATTTCTTCTAGTGAGGACTTTTCTATTGGTTGAATAGGAAACGTAGGGGGACAAGGATGATAAACTAAGTTTACTCTCTATTTTTTTTCAGAACTAAGTTTCGGATGGTCCCACTATCCCGAATTGAAGGTGTTCTTGTATGGGTTATAAGGCCTTTGGTGAGGTCCCATAAAGTTGCCTACAACATTCACTTGGGCGTCGTATTCCTCTTATAACATTGGGAAATAGTCCGTCAGGTGATCTGACATCGTACAAATTCCGTATACCTTTCTTGTTCCAATTTTCCTTGAAATAAGAGAATTAACTATATCAATTATCAGGTCAATTTTTTTTCAAGTGAAACAACACTTACTTCATGAACTCGTCGGTTGGGGTCACTTAAGGAGTAGAATTTTTGTGAATTGGCCGCCATGGTGGATATCAAATTTCTTGCTGCTTATGGAGTCATGTTGACGAGGTGTAACACCCATAACCCGTATACACAACCTAATACGAGTTACATATGTCACATTAGAAATTCAAAACATTTTATTTAATTGAACTTAGTAAGATTTTGTTACATTGAAACATCACTAGTTTCATAATTTGAACAATTATTATAAAATAATTATTCATAGAAAAATTGTAATATAATATTTTTGGTTACCAATTCAAAACCAGTTTCAAGCAGTGATAGACAATTTTGTTCTTTTTCATAAAATGAATAAGATTGTCTAACACATTTGATTTAAAATCCAAATAATTTTTTAAGCATAGTTTACTATCATAATATTTATTCAAACTACTAATTATATTTAATACTATATATATTAAGAAATTGCAGACATTTCATTCTCGTATACATGCCAGCTAAGACTTTTAGAACACAGTAAGATGTCATCATTGTGACTTGTAAATACTTCCTTTGTGATGTCATCATTGTGACTTGTAAATACTTCCTTTGTGATTGATGCCAAGCTCAACTCCTTGCTCCCTTTCTTCCTTTTTCTTACGCTTGAAAATCATCACACGCTAAGTATACACTTAGTGAGGCAATCATATAAATATTCAAAGTAATGCAGCATATAAATGTAAATGAGTAATATTATTCAATGCAATGTGATCACTTTACCTGCATTCCAATCATGTTACCATAATTTAACATGATATAACCGGATATAAATTTTCTTACCAATATTCTTGCCATTTATCCCATAAGATCGTAAGATTATTTGCATGTTTATCATTTATTAACCAATAAACCATAGCCCAATTTAAACCCTGAGGAACCTGGGTACACGAGTCAAATATATTCACCGTAGTGCTAACCCGAGTTTGACACATAAGGTCGTGCTCACCATATGCACTAGTTATACTTTAGTGCAGTCCCGGATATGACACATAAGGTCGTGCCCACCATATGCACTAATACTTTAGTGAAATCCCAAGTATGACATATAAGGTCGTACCCACCATATGCACTAGTTATACTTTAGTGCTATCCTCAATATACAGCCTACTGCTGGACTCTATGGCATGCCAACTGTACCTTGTCCCTCAATGACTTACTTGGGCATATAGTATATTTTTATTCTTTCCATGGAAAAATATATTAATATATTTTAACCTTGGGCAGTTTATACCCAAAATAACATTCGAAATAAAACATCATATATATTCATGATAAACATCATATAATAAAAATTGATCAATGCATTTTATATTCAATCTTTGACATATTTAGAATATGTCAAATATATGATAAATGACAAAAATATTATGCCAATTTAAACAAGGTAGACTTATCGCAAGTCCTACCCAATGATGTATAAAACATCCATGTATAATGTTATGTATGCATTGCACTTACTTTTACATTATATAAAAGTCAAAATATTAGCCTCAATAAGCTTTAACTTGATCCTTTGCATTTAATTTGGTTAAAACCAAAATTTGTCACAAATTTCATATCCTGACAATTTGCACTACATTCAAAGAAATATTATTCTGTATTAATATACACAATAAAATTTATTTCGTTTATACCACCAAAAAAAATAGACTCAAATATTAATCTATACATATAAGGCACTCATTCTATTTCAATATTTACAATTTATAGTGAATTTTCAAAGTTGGCCGACATAATCTGTTTTGAGTAGAATCTGTTGCCTTGTTTTTTGACCTATCCTCGGTTAAAAATTCATATCTTTTTGTATACACATCGAAATCAGTTTCCGTTTTTTCTAAAAAAAAAACCTAAATTAATATACTAATTCAACTGTATAAAATTTATCCTCTAATCATTTTTTTTATTATTTATCGTGATTTTCTAAACTTATTGTCCAGAACATAAATTCTAAGCAGATTTCATCAATTTCCATTTTCAATTTGTTCACTAATTCTATTAGCTCACCAAATGCACATATATGCATACATCACAAATCACTTAACATTTTAGGAGTCACTCCTTACCGTAGTGACTCTGTCACTGGCTCATCGCAAGCCAATATTTGTTCGATAACATAAGTACAAATTAAATTTACACTCGCCTAGTGTCCTTAGCTTGCAACCTTCCTTAGAATTTCCCATTTCATCCTTAGCTTTAATAATATTTGATATTGATTTCAAGCACTCAATCTAAATGAATATCATTACAAAACATATACAAATTCAAACCAAATGTGAGAATCTTACTATCATAGGTATACTTTGGAAAATAAATTCCTAACAAATTTTTTGATGCTTATTCGATATAATTTCAATGTCACAACATAAATGTTGCCCTTAACACTTCCAATTGACCATTCAAATTCCATTTAATCCAAGTTCACAAAACATTTTCACTTAAGCTCCAACCTTTCCATATTTTTGATTTAAACCTCAACTTTTATAAGCTTTCCAAAATAATCCAGTTTCACATCCTAACTTCAATTTCAACACTTAAACATTAATTTCCAGCATAATACATTAACTATTAAACAATTACACATCAATCCATAACTTTTTCATAATTGTTGATTCGGTCCCCCAACTTTCATAAAATTATAGAATGGTCCCTAATTTTTTCTAGGGCTTTTAAAATACTTCCTACATCATTTCTAGAACTTATATAATTTTTCCAAAATTTTTCTCATCCATTTAAGCCAAGGTCGAATACTTCAAATTTTCAAGACTAGGGTTTTCATGAATTTACTCGGTTTTGATTTGATTCAAGCATGAAATCAACTTCTATTCAACCTTATACAATATCTACAATCAAATCCCTAACTTAATTTGATCAAAAATCATCTTTCCCCTAAACCTAGGGTTTGGCCGAAACTTTATATGTTCATATGATCATGTACTAGTGATTTTAATCATCAAGCATGCCTGGAAATAATTCTACAACCTCAATAACATCAAAATACTTCATCAGTTCCATAAACCCTAATATGAATATAAACCCTAGAATTTGGGATCTTTGAACACAAACTAAATTAGCAAGCAAAAATGGTACCAAATGATAGCGTTTTTCGAATATAACAATTTTCTATTTCACGGCATGATCCAAAATCCAAAGGAAATTGCTCAAAAATGAAAAAAAAAATCTCTTACCTTGATCATGGGGAGCACGAAATGTTGGCTAAAAATGACCAAGTTTTCATGAAATTTCTAATGAATTTCATATTAATTTACCTTATATTAAGTTTAAATGAATAAAATAATCATTTAATGAGAAATGTCCATTTTGCCATTAATGAAACTTGTTATTTACCTTAATACCAAGCCACGCAAACCTTATCATCTTCCAAAGTCAAATATGGAGAAAATATTTTGCCCTTTACAACTTTGTCCATGCCATTTTCCAAAAATTTCAATCTTGCCATTTTTCATCAAATAATCCAAATTGAACATGGAAATAAATTCTCAAATCCAATGCTCCATATTGTTTTCCATTATTTTAAAATGTGGAAATAATATTTCTAAGCTTAATTTATCATCCATCAAATGTTCCTGAAATTTCTATTTGATCCAATTTATCGAATTTTTACCGAACTTTAACACTTTCCAGTTTTTAACACAATTTCCAGATCAAGATTACGATTTCAATAAAACCCCACTCTCAAGAGTAAACTATCCATTTATGGAATAAAAATACTTTTTGGGAAAATTACAACTTAGGTCCTTAAACTTTTCCAAAGTTATACTTTGGTAACTTAACTTTCAAAATTTACATTTTGGTCACTAACCAAAATTTTGGGGTATTACAATTCTCCCCTTTGAGAAAATTTGTCCTCAAATTTTCAATAGTACATGATATAAATAGACAAGGATGCTACTTTTTTCACTTTTTGATTTATTTGTCGAACTCTAATAAGTACTAGTTCTTTTTCATAAGTCAAATATGGTCGAATCTCTACTTCCTCTGGGGTGATAATATGAGAATGATCTACTCGATAACTCCTGAGTATCAAAACATGAAAAACATTATGGATCTTGTCCATTTCCGGAGGCACTTATAGTTGATAAGTCAATGATCCAACTTTCTTTCCTTTTCTTTTCTCTTTTTATAATCTTATAAGGTTCAATAAATCTCGGACTCAACTTTCCTTTGCGTCCAAAGCATAATATTTTTTGAAGGTGATAATTTAAAAAAAATACTTCTTTATCACCTTCATGGTATTTGATCGCTTGGAAATGTATTTTCTAAGGTAAGCAAATTTGTGCAAGTATACTGATAACTCCGTAAAAAGAGTATATTTTATGTCTTTTTACTTAAGTTATCGAGTGTCTAAAAGCTATTGACATAGCATTTTATCCGCATATAGTTACATTTAGGACATATTTTTACGTGGTGGATAGGTTTTGCCAAGGAAAAGTTTATTTGATTAAACTGATGCTGCTGATGAGAAAGGTTGTTTGTTGATTGTGGTGATGCAGGAAATGTCTGAGAAAAAATTTATTTGCCGAAACAAATTAATTTGATATGGCCAATGGAACACAGAAGACGAAGATAGTAAGGAACAAATTTTCCTTGCTGAGGCAAGGAAAGTCTTGCAAGTATGATGTGAATCTGACGAACTGCTGACGTCACCTGCCAGCTGCCTGATTGACCTCACGTTCAAGAAATCCCCCAAAAGTCTGACAACAGCCAGTCGCCTTTCCATTTATAGTTGGAAAAGAAAAAAAAGGTTATTTAGGGGGCATTTAAAGATGTGAAACCCTAGGAAAATTCCCATTATAAATACACAGTCACAGTCGCCAAAAAGGGGCAGAGGGGAGAATCATACAGAGAAAATTCCCCAGGTTTAGAAAAAGGTGGTCGCGGCGTCCTTTTTTCTACCATCCCCACTTGTCCATCCTCGGTGCCCTCCATAGCCAGGCTTCGTCAGGGCGGCGACCATACCCTCGAGAGAGGCTGGTACGCTGGAGCAGTCATGGTGGTGGTCTGATGTCATGACAGAGCTCTATTCTGGGAGTTTTTCTTCCTCTTATTCTTCATGTTTTATTTTTCTAAGGGCTTGTACTTAATGAATATTTTTGGGATGATGCTAACCACACCATAAAATGTTTTACTTGGTGTTGGGATTGCTTGAATGATATTTTATTTTACCGTTAATGAATGATTAAGTATGTTTTTGTTAAGTGTTGTTTTGTTCACTATTTTAACCTTTTGCCTTGACACTGTAAGAGCTTCGAGAGATTGCCTGGTGCCTATGCAAAATATTTCTAGACCTTGTACGAGCTTTTGAGAGATTACTGTTTTTCTAGAAATTGATTCTTAGATTCGATAGAATTAAGATAGATCTATGTGAACAATGGAATGGATCCGAGATAATGATGTTCTAACTTGTCTACCTTAGATATAAAAGAGAGGGTTTTAATCGACTAAAAGGGATAGACGCTTAAGTAGGATAGACAACGACCATAGCTCATGCTGAGAGGTATTGCAACAACAATAATCTGACAAACTAAGGGTTGTAGCTCACGTCGAGTGGTATTGCCATTGCAACCGTCTAATAATACTCAGTAATCCTATCGGGCAGCCTAAGCATAGCATACCAAATCATTCTTAGCATGAAATAACTTCTCGCCATAGCAAAACCAACCTAAGTGCCCCGTTAGAAGTCTGATTGTGAGAGGTTTCCAGTTTTATTTATAGAGTTTTGATAACTTTATCCTGGACAACATTTATTTATTTACCTTTACATATTTTTCTTGTCTCCACCATTCTTTTCTCGATCTGTTCATACCATTTCCATTGCATATTTTCCTTGTTTAATATCATTAGACTTAGATACTTAGGATTAGTTAGTGACACCTATTCCTAGATGTAGCAATCTTTTAAAAGTCTTCCAATCACTTTGGAGATGATACTCACTCACTACTATATTACTTGCATCGATTGTGTACACTTGCACAGATTTGCTTGCCTTAGCATATGCATTTACAAGCGATCAAGTTTTCGAAAAAAATAAAGAGGGTTGAAGGGATGCAAACTCTAAACATCTTGAAATGATATGGAAGTTTTGTCGCGTTCGATCAGAGCACCAGTATATACCAAAATGCCCCAGACATATAACAGTTCCACCTTCAAAATATTTTGTCCTGGCAGTTCGTATCTTTAACATCTGAATTGTAGGACCTCTGTAGTAGTCCTCTCTCCTTTAAAGTGATCTCCGCATGAAGGTGAATTGTAGTGGAATAGGATCTCTTTGTTATGCTCATTCAATCTTTGAGGGAAGGGTTGAGGGGGGACCTGACTTTATCTACTCCAGGTGGGGGTGAAACTTTTGTCGTGACAATAAATTTTCCACCATCAGCAGGATGACTTGTTAAACCCTCGTCCTTTTCTTTCTCCATAGGCAATTCTTCTTGTATAACAAGTTCAACTTGACCTTAATATTCTTTTGGTACAGTGCCACGATGAAAATGTTCTTGATTCTTCCCCCCAAACCTGTCTTCTTGATTGAGCTGGGTACCACTCCTCATTGTAAGCACACTGCATTGCTCATTTTTGTGAGGCTTAGTGACCTCAATATCACTAGGGAGGCTTCCTTGTAGGCGAGCATGCAACGCCGTGGCAATTTGGCTCACTTGGTTCTCCAATACTCTCAAAGATGAGCTATGACTTTGTAATAAAGTTGTCTAACTTTGTAATAGTATGCCTTGTCTTTTAATTGTTGAAGAGTGTTCGTATAGCAAGGCTTTAGTTGAAATCGTGAAATCTTTTGTCGAGGCCATAAAATCTTGTAGTGAAGCTTCGAGGGAATTAGAATTTGGGAAAGATGTTGAACCCTTATTAATATTTTGCCAGGGCATCTACTGATGCTAAAAATTTATAGGTTCAAAAATACTTTGTTATGGCATGTTAAGGTTGCATGCTTGGTTGTTGTTGGTCCCTTGGTTACCCCACGAAAAATTTGGATGTTGTCGCCATCCAGGACTGTATGTATTAGAGTAGGGTTTTTTTTCCTTCTATAAAAATTTCCCACGAAATTGATAGACTCCAGGTTTTATGGGCATTCACTTTCATGATGGTTGCTATGGCAAAAATTGCATGCTGAGCTGGTTACCTTGACTTCCTTCACCTTGCTAGAACGCTACACATTTTTTAAAATATTTGTTATGCCAGAAAGTTGGGCAGACACTGAATCCTTGTCATCAAGTTCAAATGCCCCAGAAACTTTTCTTTTTGTTCCCAGCCTTGTAGACGGGAATTGATAATCGTTTTTGGCTATCCTATCAAGGATATCAAATGATTTCTCGGGTGATTTTTCAAGCAGAGTACCATTCGCCAAGGCATCCAACATCATGTGAGTGGGTGCGTTGACTCCATTCCTGAACATCACAATTTGAGTCCAGTCTTGGAATCCATGATTGGTGCACTTGCAAAGCAAACTTTTGTATCGGTCCCAGCATAGGTACATAGACTCTTCATTGCCTTGGAAAAAGATACTATGGCATTCCTGAGATGGTTGTTCATATTGTGTAGATTATGCCATAGCAAAAATTGTTTGCACAAATCTACCCAAGACCTTATCGAGCCGGAAGGTAGTCCATTAAGCCATGCTCTGGCATGATCTTTCAAAGAATATGGAAATAACTTCAATCTAAACACATCTTCATGCGCACCTTGTTGTCGGAAGGAGTCACAGACCTCCAAAAATGCTCGAACATGTTGCCTTGCATCTTCATGAGGAGTACCACCAAACTATCCAATCAAGTCCAACATGTCGAACATAACTAGTCTGAGCTCGAAGTGGTCTGCCTGAATCTTGGGAGCTACAATAGCAGGCATAAGTTCATCCAAGGTGGGAGCTAAGTGATCTCTAATAGTTCGTGGTTCTGCAACAATATTTGCATTTTTATTTACCGTGACATTTAATTCTTTAGGTTTTTCCGCTTCATTTTGAACTTTGTATATAGCTTTTTGAGCTCCTTGAACAAATTCTATTTGATAGAAATTTTTTTGATCTTAGGTTCAAAATGAGATAATGGTTCCTTGAGACTTCTACAAGTTATGCAACCAGAGAACACCTGAAATGGGTAAACAAAAATAGCGAATAAATCCATTAAAATAAAATAAAAAATAAAATAAAAAATTTAATAATAAACAAACAAGATAATGCTATAACAAAACTTTTAAAAACACCAATTGCCAATCCCCGGCAATGGCGCCAAAAACTTGATCGCTTGTAAATGCATATGCTAAGGCAAGCAAATTTGTGCAAGTATACACAATTGATGCAAGTAATATAGTAGTGAGTGAGTATCATCTCCACAGAGATTGGAAGGCTTTTAAAAGATTACTACAGCTAGGAATAGGTGTCACTAACTAATCCTAAGAATCTAAGTCAAATGATATTAAACAAGGAAAATATGCAATGGCAAATGGTATGAACAGATCGAGAAAAGTATGGTCGAGGCAAGAAAAATATGAAAGGTAAACAAATAAATGTTGTCCAGGCTAAAGTTATCAAAACTCTATAAATAAACTGGAAACCTCTCACAATCAGACTTCTAACGGGGGCACTTAGGTTGGTTTTGCTATGGCGAGAAGTTATTTCATGCTAAGAATGATTTGGTATACTATGCTTAGGCTGCCCGACAGGATTATTTAGTATTCTTAGATGGATGCTATGGCAATACCACTCGGTGTGAGCTACAACCCTTAGTTTGTCAGACTATTGTTGCGGTAATACCTCTCAGCGTGAACTATAGTCGTTGTCTATCCTACTCAAGCGTCTATCCCTTTTAGTCGATTGAAACCTCTCGTTATCTCTAAGGTAGACAAGTTAGAACATCACCATCCCGGATCCATTCCATTGTTCACATAGATCTATCTCTCGAAATATTTCGCCTAGGCACCAGAAAATCTCTCGAAGCTCTTACAGTGTCAAGGAAAAAGGTTAAAACAGTGAACAAAATAACACTTAACAAAAACATACTTAATCATTCATTAACGGTAAAATAAAATATCATCCAAGCATTCCCAACACCAAGTAAAACAGTTTATGGTGTGGTTAACATCATCCCAAAATTATTCATTAAGTACAAGCCCTTAGAAAAATAAAACATAAAGAATAAGAGGAAGAAAAACTCCCATAACAGAGCTCTGTGATGACATCAGATCACCACCATGACTGCTCTAGTGCACTAGCCTCTATCGAGGTCTAGCCGCCGCCCCGGTGAAGACTGGCTATAGAGGGCACCAAGGACGGACGAGTGGGGGCGGTGAGAAAAATGACGCCGTGACCACCTTTTTCCAAACCTGGGGAATTTTCTCTGTATGATTCTCCCCTCTGCCCGATTTTTTGGCGGCTGTGACTGGGTATTTATAATGGGAATTTTCCTATGGTTTCACATCATTAAATTCCCCATAAATAACCATTTTTTTCTTGTCCATCTATAAATGGAAAGGCGGCTAGCTGTTGTCAGACTTTTAGGGGGTTTTCTTGCACGTGAGGTTAATCAGGCAGTTGGCAGGTGACGTCAGTAGTTCGTCAGATTCGCGTTAGACTTGCAAGATTTTCCTTGCCTTTGTTCCTCACTGTCTTCGTCTTCTGTGCTCCATTGGCCCTATCAAATTAATTTGTTTCGGCAAATAAATTTTTCCTCAAATATTTCCTGCATCATCACAATCAACAAACAACCATTCTCATCAGCAGCATCAATTTAATCAAATAAACTTTTCCTTGGAAAAACTTATCCACCGCGTGAAAATATGTCCTAAATGTAACTATATACGGCTAAAATGCTATGTCAATGGCTTTTAGACACTCAATAACTTAAGTAAAAAGACCTAAAATATAGTCTTTTTACGAAGTTATCATATACACAGTTGAATTAAGTAATAAAGGGTAAGTGAGTTATCGTCACTTCAGGGATTGGTAGGACTTTTGATATTTCACCACATTAAAACTAGTTGTCACGAGCTAGTTCCTGAAGTCTTGTCAAACTAGAAAACTATTAGTAATAGATTAAACAAAATAAAGAAAGAAAATATTATAAAGTATGGTTATAGAAAAGTTTGGTTGAGAGAAAGTAAATATGCAAAACTATCGAATTAAAATATACAAGGCAAAGACAAGCGTTGATTCAAATATATTCAAAACAACCTCACATATTCAGACTTTTCACAGAGCACTCATGTTAGTTTTTTGCTATGACAAGCAATTATTCTAAGTCTGGAATGATTTGTCATGACATGCTTAAGCTGCTCGACAGGATTATTGAGTATTATTAGACAATTATTATGGCAATACTACTCAGCGTTAACTACAACACTTGGTTTGTTAGACTGTTGTTGTAGCAATACCTCTCAGCTTGAACTATAATCGTTATCTATCCTACTCTAACCTCTATCCCTTTTAATTGATTGAAAGCCTCTCCTTATCTCCAAGGTAGACATGTTAGAACATTAACATCCCTGATCCATTCCATTGTTCACGTAGATCTATCTTAATTCTCTCGAATCTAAGAATCAATGTCTAGACAAACGACAATCTCTCGAAACTCTTACAATGTCAAGATATGTTTCACCTAGACCCAGGCAATCTCTCGAAGCTCTTACAGTGTCAAGGAAAAATATTTAAACAATGAACAAAACAGTCATGAGCAAAATCATAATACATCATTCATAGAACATAAAATAACTATCTTGGCAAAACAAAGACTAATACCAAGTAAAGCATTTCATGGTGTTTTCAAGAAGTCATCCAAAGTTATCATCGTTTAATACAACCCCAAAGTAAAGTAAAGAAATTAAGAACAAAGGAAGAACAACTCTCAAACAGGGGGCTCTGTCGTGACATCTCTGACCAGCACCGCATTTGCCCTAGCGGCCAGCCTCTCTCGAGGCTTGACTGCCGCTCTGCTATATCCTGGCTATGGAGGACACCAAAAAAGGTCGGGTGGGAGAACGGTGGAAAAGCGCTGCAGTTGTTCGCTCTATGCTTCAGTTAAAGGTCTTCTTGCTTTCTTACCTCATTTCTTTTTTTTTGCAGCTATGACTGGGTATTTATAAATGGAGATCTCCTAGGGTTTCACATAATTAAATATTCCCTAAATACATGTGTTTTCTTTTCTATTCTAAAAAAGAAAAGGCGACTGGCTGTTGTCAGAATCTTAGGGGCTTGGTTGCACATGAGGGTAGTCTTACAACTGGCATGTGACATAAGTAATTCGTCAGATCCACTTTAGACTTGCAAGATAAACCTTGCCTTGGCGAGATAAAACTTCTCCTCACTGTCTTTATCTTCTGTGTTCCACTGGCCCTTGCGAAATACATTGTCACGACTGAAATGTTCCTCCTTAGTTAATTTCATGCACACACATAATCCACACAAGCCCTTTCTCCTCAACAGCTTCAATCAAACCAAATAAATATTGCCTAGGCAAAACTTATCCACCACATGCATTTATAACCTAAATGCAACTAAATGCTACTAATATGCTATGAACACTTTGTTTATACGAGCAATAACTTAAGTAAAAAGACTAGAAATAGAGTCTTTTTATGGAGTTATCAGTATTCAATCTCTTTTCTTTTCAAGTATTTGCAAGACATTTGTCGATCAGTAACTATCTTGAGATTATCTTAAATGATCTTTTCCCGTTACAAGGTTCATTGTAACTCATTTCTATTCCCCACTAAGGGATAGAAATAGGTTACAATAATTTAGAAGGCACTTGATGCTTTACTTTAACTCAATGAAATGTCATCCATTTAGAAAAAGGCTCGATGATAACTTTTTTATACATGCTTATAAACTCTTTCCTTGATAATATAAACATTCATCAGACTTAACCTTAAAGTCTTTGTTTCCCATTTTTCTGCTTTTTCTATCTTTGACAAGCACAATAATTTTCATCCTTTCTATGACTATCCTTTATTCGTTTTAGCAACATAGGCTTTAAATTTAATTCTACAATAAAAACAACATCTTTCTTTAAAGACAATCATGTATTCAAAACTCTTAGAATATAAATGTCTTCCGACTTTATCGTATCAACAACCACATTAGCCTTTCCTATTTGTAGTTGATAAATACATCATCATTCTTTAAGTAATTCAATCCATTTCCTTTCCTTTTACTCCTTCGAGTCAACACATACTTTTGAATTTTGAGATCCAAATAGATATAACATCACTCACTATATAGATAGTGGTGTTTTATCAACAAAGTAAACACAACTATTGCCAACTTAAGATCGTGCATCAAATAATTTCTTTCATAATTCTATAGTTTCTTTGAAGCATAAACCAAAACTTTTCCTCTTGTATGAACATGCATCCCAAACAATTATGAGACATTTTACTATAATTCACATATACTAATGGCACAACCCCTGCGGATCGGTACATGGTTATTTTTGTAAATATGTACCATGGTTTATTTATTATAAAAGGAGATGTAACCTAAACCTATGAGACATTGAATTAAATAAAATTCTAGCACCTTCTAAGGCACCTAGGACGTAAGCCGGTGACCTGAAGGCTTTGTAACTTCAAAGTTGGTATCAGATGTCAGTAGCCAAATTCAAAGTTGCGAAATTTGATGGCCAAGGTAACTTCGTATTATGAAAAACAAGGGTGAAGGATTTGTTGGTGCAGCAAGGGATCCTGAAGGCTTTGCGACCTACAAAGCCGACGTCGATTGAGGAGGAAGATTGAGATCGTGTATCACGTCATGCATCTGTCGTCTCTAAATGAAATATGGAAGAAGTTGGAAAGTTAGTTTATGTCCAAATCCTTAACGAATAAACTGTATTTAAAGCAGCGGTTGTATGGGTTAAAGATGCAGGATGATCATGATTTGGCGCAACACGTGAATGTCTTCAATCAAATCGTTTCTGATTTGGCTCGGCTTGATGTAAAAATTGAGGATGAAGACAAAGCGATGATTCTGTTGTGTTTGTTGCCTCTCTCTTATGAACACATGGTGATTACTCTTACATATGGGAAACAGACTATCAAAATTAAGGAGATTACTGCAGCCTTGTTGGCTCACAACCAGCAGAATCAGAATATAGGAGAAAGCTCTCAAACTGATAGCTTATATGTCAGGGTAATCGAGATCGTGGATGGAAGCTAGAGAATGCAGGGTCTGGGAAGCGAAATTTCAGATCCGAATCTAGAGATAAGAAGACAATTCACTATTAAAAGTGCAAAGAGGTCGGGCATATGAAGAGAGACTATTCGAGGTAGACTGATGAGAAGTGATGACTCATCCATGACTGTGAATGTGGTAGAGGATGACAATTCTGATTGTAGTGAGGGGGATATGCTCTCTATTTCAACGACTTAATTGACGGATGCTTGGATTCTTGATTCTGGATGTTCTTATCACATCACACTAAATAGGGAATGGTTTTCGACATACAGGTCGATTGATTCTGGTTTTAGTTATTGGGTGATGATTGATGTTGCAATATTGTTGGTATTGGTGATGTCAGAATTAATATGTATGATGGTTTTGTTCGGATGTTGTGTGGTGTTCGATATATCCCAAATTTGAAGAAGAATTTGATATCTTTGGGCACTTTACACAAGAATGATTTTATCCCTAAGGCTGATGAGGATAGAGAAACCATTCAGATTGATAAAGGTGCTTTGACTGTGATGAAAGGAAAGATGACTGCTGGGAATATTTACAGATTATTTGGGAGTAGCGTTGTAGGTGGAGTTCATTCTGTTGACTCCTGTGATGATACTACCAAACTGTGGCATATACGTCTTTCTTATCTTAGTGAACATGGTATGGCTGAATAATATAAAAGAAATCTGTTACATGGTGTTAAAAGCTGTAAGCTCGATTTTTGAAAGTATTATGTTCTTGGTAAACAGACTAAAGTTCATTTCAAGACTGGGAAGCACACAATTGAAGGGATTCTTGATTACGTGTATTCTGATATATGGGGGCCTTCCACGACATCGTCTTTGGGTGGATCTAGGTATTATGTTACTTTTATTGACGATTTTCATGGAAAGTTTGAGTGAATTTTTTGAAATAGAATTCTGACGTTTTTGAGAAGTTCAAGCTGTGGAAAGCTGAAGTAGAAAACCAAACAGGACGAAAAATCAAATGTTTACGTTCTGAAAATGGTACGGAGTACAGAGATTCACAATTTCTAAACTTCTGTAAGGATCATAGAATTAAGAGGCATTTTACAATGAACAAGACACCACAACAGAATGGTGTTACATAATGGATAAACAGGTCGTTGAATGAAAGAACCAGATGTTTGCGGTTGAATGCGGGGCTTCCCAAACACTTTTGGGCTGAGGCTGTTAACATGGCCTGTTATTTTATCAATAGATCGCTAAGGGCATCATTGGCTGGGAAAGTTGCAGAAGAGGTATTGACTGGTCTTGATGTTACTTTTGATCACTTATAGATTTTTGGTTGTCCTGCTTATGTGCATGTACCTGCTGATGAGAGATCCAAACTTGATGGAAAATCGAATGAGTGTATTTTTCTGGGTTACAAGACAGGTGTCAAAGGATTCAAATTTTGGGATCCAGTGGCGAAGAAAATTGTGATCAGTAGAGATGTTTTTTTTATGAACAATCCATGTTGCAGCAGAAGAAAGACACAATAGTGGTGGATTTTGAGCAGTTTCCAGCTGAGAAAACAAAAACTTCTAAATCGACTTCTGGTGGTTCCACTACGATTGATTTGCAAGATTATAGTCTCACCAGAGACAGGGTGAGACGGACGAATATAAAGCTTCCGAACAGATTGGGTTTTGAAGACTTGGTCTCTTTTGTACTTACTATTAACAGTGATAATCTAGTTACATTTCATGATTCTATTACTAGTCAAGAAAACAACAAGTGGATGTCTGTCATGGTTGAGGAGATGGAGTCTTTGAATCACAATCGCACATGGGATTTAGTTTGCCTTACTGAGGGTAAGAAGATGATTGGTTGCAAATGGGTGTATAAGAAGAAACCAGCAGTAACAGAAAAAGTGGGGGAAAAGTTCAAGAATCGTTTGGTAGCAAAGGGTTTTTCACAGCAGAAAGGATTTGATTATGATGAAAATTTTCTCCTGTGGTCAGGCACACTTCAATCCGAGCAGTACTTGCATTGGTGGCTAGTTGGGATTTGCATTTAGAGCAGATTGATGTTAAAATTGCTTTTTTACATGGTGATTTAGAGAAGCAGATCTACATGCAGCAGCCTAAAGGTTTCACTCAACCTAGAAACGAGCATTTAGTTTGCAGATTGAAGAAATCTTTGTATGGGTTAAAACAGTATCTAAGATAATGGTACAAATGATTTGACTCCTATATGATCAATATTGGCTACAAGCGATGGGAGTATGATTGTTGTGTTTATGTTAAGAGACTTTATGATGGTTCTTTTATTTTTCTGTTACTGTATGTTGATGATATGTTAATTTCTGTGAAGAACAAGGATGATGTTATCGGTTTGAAAACTTTATTGAGCCAGGAAATTGAAATGAAAGATTTAGGTGCTGCAAAGAAAATTCTTGGAATAGAAATTTGCAGGGACAAAGACTCAAGGAAACTGTAGCTATCTCAACGGGGTTATGTTGAGAAAATGCTAGAAAGGTTTGCGATGAGCAGTGCAAAACCAGTGAGCACTCCATTGGTGAATCACTTTAAGCTATCATTAGAATAGTGCCCTAAGACAGATAAGTAAGCTGAAGATATGCAAAGGTTTTGTATTCTAATGCTTTTTGTTGTTTGATATATGCAATGGTATGTACTCGTCCTGATTTAGCTCATGTTGTTAGTCAAGTTTGTAAGTACATGTCTAAACCTGGTAAGCAACATTGGGAAGCGGTCAAGTGTATCTTTAGGTACTTAAAGGGTACTGTGGGACATGGAATTGTTTTTGGTAGTCAGCGGGATAATCCTTTGGTTGTAGGATATGTGGATTTAGACTATGCGGGTGACTTGGATAATAGAAGATCTACAACAGGGTATGTCTTTACTCTTGGTAGAGGGCCTATTTGTTGGAAGTCTACTGTTCAATCTGTTGTGGCATTATCTACAACTGAAACTGAATATATGGCAGACGCTGAAGCTACAAAAGAAGCTTTAGGGCTTACTAGTTTAGTGAAGGACTTGGGTGTTCAGCAAGGTGGAGTTCAGTTGCTTTGTGACAATCAAAGTACTATTCACTTGGCTAAGAATAAGGCATATCGTGCTAGAACTAAGCATATTGATGTAAGGTTTCACAAGAGCAGAGAGTTGGTTGCATCTGGAGAGATTTTGTTTCAGAAGGTACATACTGATGAGAATGTCGATGATATGTTAACCAAGCCAGTTACTACAGATAAGTTCAAGCAAGTACATGCATTGCTTAAACTTGTTGAATATTTCGAGTTGTTAAAGAAGTAAGGTAACCGAACCCACATTGAATGTTTCCTAAGGGGTAGGATATTTCACCAAGGTGGAGATTTGTTAGGTATGGCTCATAAATATACCGGTAAAGAGGATAGAGGATGGAGCGGAGTGAGCTAACATTATCTGTCCTTACAAAGAAAGTCTTATAGTGGGGTTTACGATTATGTGGGTTGGTGACAACTGTCGTTTCGGATGTCAAAATAATTCCTTATTCTCAATCAATAAATTAAGGAAATGCGTAGCAAAGAGAAGTAAGGGTCGATTCCACAGGGACTTAGAAAATTATAAATTTCTGTCTGAATTATTTATGCCAGGCGTGAAACAGTAAAAATGGGGGGATTTTAGTAAAAGATAATAAAGTGATTAAATAAAAGTAATTAATGTAAAAATAAGAAGATGAAGATTGTGAATAAATACGGTAAAAGTAGCCTCAAGCTTCGTTTTGATTCAATTTCCTTTAGATCATCGAATAAGATTTTCTCTTCGGGATTCACGTCGGTTACTTTGTCTACAAGGGCTATGCTTGTGACTATCTTGTATACCGAATACCCAAGGCAATCTTTGATTCCGGCTTCGGTAGTTGATTCTAACCAACATCTATTGTCGTAGATCAAATACCGTTTAAGTTCATGGCGACCGACTCGGATTGTTGTTTCTATAACCGTCAATTCCGATCTCAATTCCCTCTTGGCGAAGCTATCTCGCCAAGTGTGTTCCTAGGAAGTCGAATTGCTTTCTATAAGCCAAATCTTCCTCCCACACGTTTAATCGCAATAACTTCTTGACCAAAGTCAATCTTTAATTTTGAAAATTGTTTTGATTTTGAAAAATAAGCGCAGAGATTGAGAGAGAGATTTCGAAGATATTAAGGGACCGTTTCAATTCTCCCGTTGGAATTGAATCATCGCGACAGCTCTCGGCTTATGAAAAGTTTAGCTAAGCATGACAAAAGTCATACTTAGCATAAAAATAAAACTTGAAAATAAAGAAAAATAAAAAGAACTTGAAAAGGAAAAGAGAAAACTTTTATAAAAACTAGAGAGAAAAGAAGAATGTTTTCTGAATGATGAGTTTAGGCTTACCCCAAGTGGGTATTTATAGCCTCTCAAAGCCTAAAGGATAAACAAAGAAAATAATAAAATAATACAAAAGATAATTGTTTTTAAATTTAAATTCAAACTTAAACTAGTCTCCTAATGCAACTCTGCTCGTCAATCTTCCAGAAGGCGTGCAGACGAAGTCTTCTAGAAACTGCCACTGATTGGACCTTCTAGAAACTGCCACGTCAGACCGCGTCGTGCCCATGTCTCCAGCCATGACCAAATAATAAAAAAAATGCAGAATTCACCCGTTTTATCACTAATTATGGAAAGTAAGGACCTGCACGAAAACAAGCACAACACGACCAAATCAGCAGCAATAAATCCACAAAACCGAAGAAATAACGAGCAAATATTAACGATTCTGAACACTCATCAAATTCCCCCTCACTTATCTCATGCTTGTCCTCAAGTATAATTAACCAAATCAGTCAAAAACTTCATTAAACGTTATTTGTCAAGTTTCAATTTCAGGAAGTAAGGTAGAGACCACAATAACTATTCAAGTGAAGAAATCAATCAATTGAACACCACCAATTGGAACAAGTCAAGTGCAATTGTAATATCCATTCATTCATTAATCTCAATGCTCATAACTCAATACCTTACCGGGATTCACTCAAATCACACAATGTGTTTGGGGTAAAGAAACGCTCAATGTCAGAATTGGCACGATATTACCATAGGCCTGCAAGTAAATCAAATCTCCACTACTAATAAGAACAAGATGCATAAATCAAAGGGTCTTTAATTGGTTGTAACGGGGCTTAGGTAAAGGTGGGTAAAAGGAAAAATATATGGCTAAAATTTCAAGGCAAGGAACTAACAAATATTAATCTTAAGTCCATCAAAACATTAAGCACAACAAGATAAAAAGACGACATATCAAACAACAATTTTCTCGTCGAAATACATTTTTTCTTTTTCACACTTTTGTTGTTTTGTTTTCCATTTTTTACGTCTTTTTTTTCTTTCCTTTCGAACAACCCTTTTTTTTCCGAATTGCTCTTTTTTTTCATGCAACATTTTTTTCGATGGAGAATACAATGGTAAAATTATTCACTTGCCCTGAAAAAGGTAGAAAAGAGGGATAAAATTAAAAGGCTCGGGTTTATGAACATGGTGAAAACAAAGAAATGGAAATAGGCTCAAAAGTGGTTAACTAAGGGAAAATATGAATGGGTAGGCTATTTAGTGGGGAAACAGAATGGTTAATCCTAAGGTGCCCAAATAATTTTTAAGCATCATGTTCATATGTAATCTCGACAGTATTTAACATGCAGGTTCTAGAATGCCAATGTCAAATTTGACACACTCAATCAAACAAAATGAGAGCGAAAATGATATGCTCGTAAAGGCTCAAATCTCACCAAATTATTTTCATGCATTGAGCTAATCACATTTCAACCAAAAAAATCATGGAATATCACAAAAATACCAACTTATCACAATCCATGCTATCCATTATCAAGAATATCATAACCTAGATAATCATGTGTTCTCAAACAAGCATAGCATTCCAAAAATTTTCACCAAGACAAAGACAATCAATGAAATTTCCGACCAATTCAACTAACACATACTAGATTCAAAGCATAAAGATAAGCGAAAGGAAACTCAATCCTACACTCTACTCCCCCTCACTTAAAGCGTTTTGCCTCAAAACGAAAAATTAAAGTGCAAGAGAAGGAATAGAGGACTCCCCTGAACTAGTGTCGACCGTGGCCACGGCCTCGGCCGCGGTGAGAGGTGCTAGGACGGAGGTATGAGAGAATTTCTGTGATGTTCGTCTCGATAGAGTGGAGGCGGTCGTGAACTTCATCCATTTGTGACTGCATATCTGGGCGTGGTGCTGCAGGAGGCGGCGCTGGTGTGTTTCGACGAATGAAGACTCGCTCGTTGCGAGGAGTGAGGACACCCAGGGGAATGAAGTAAGGTGCAGTTGGGGTTTCGGCAAGTAGGCCCATTGAATCCAAGCAACGCTCATCTAAAGCATCTGTAGAAAAAGCATAAGTAAATCGTGTTACATCAAAGTGAACGATGCGAGAAGCTAAATGTGTAATGTAAGGGCCAAGGATAAGTGGGCGGTTGGATCGGATAACGATCTCAAAAGCCCGAGCAAACCAAAATCCTAGGTTCACATGCTCGTCGGAGGACATGCACCATAAAAAGAATAGCTCGACTCGGCTTAAAGAGGAAGATGCGTCATTTCGGCCAGAATAGTTGTAAGCGAGGAAGCGATGGATATAGCGCAAGGCCGGGTCATGGATATGGTGGGCTCACGTCGAGCGGGCGTTGAATGGTTGTTCGGCTAAACCTGTGAGCGCCTCATAAGCCGTATCGGCATCGAAACTCTGTGGAATCTCAAGTAATGCGGTTAGATACGAATGACTCGTGACATCCGTCACGAACCCCATAGTAAGATTAAATTCTGATATAGACATTGAAAAGTAAAACCCACACAGTTGGAACGAGACAACATCAGGTGAACTAACATTAAGAAGGCGTTGGGGCGAAAAATTAAAAGTTGCATAAAATTCAAACACAAGTTAATAAAACGTTCCACAGTTAATTCCACAGTTAATCATCGGAAAAAGTTCCCAACCAATGGCAGCAAAGTATACATGAATAGACTCACGTAAATGCAATGTTTCTAGAGTACGCGTCGGAATATATTTAGCAACACGGAAAGGGCGGTGTCTTACCGATTCGAAACGTACCAGTTCGTTATTGGAGAATTGTAAATAGCCGTACAGCATCTCCTCAGGGGGAACTGCGTATGATCGGCCCCGACGGTTGCGCTATGGGTTTTCGTGGGTTGGTGGCGGGTCGCCGGGCACATCCCCCGAGCTAGGTGGATGGGTGTGCGAAGCATCACGGTCGTGGTGTTACCGAGAGCAAGACGTCGCGGGTGAGGGATCCGGGGGTGGAAATCCGGCAGTGAAGTTCTCTGTAAAACCATAGACAGGGTGGTACATTAGCAAAGGTTGAATCGATACAGGGCTAGAGTTTACCTCGGGAGCAGTATCCGATGCCGCAGAGTGCATCGAGTATGACGGGAATGCCGTCCGCAGCGAGCGAGATGACTATGCTTCTGTTGGCATGGAATGAAACGACGGGGACGGAGATCGTGGAGGGGACGGAGATCGTGGAGGGGACGGGCGACGAGACGTGCTCGGTCCGGGACGGAATGAGGCGGTCGGCGCAAAAGACGAGTGATACGGGGATATCGGCACTTGGCCATGACCTTGCGTCGGTTGAGTCAGAGGAGGTGGCGGAATGGTGTCGGAGTCGCTCGGCAATTCGACGAACGCCGGCGTGTTTGAACGGCGTCGTCCTCCTAGGACGGTGGGCGGAGGGGCGTTGGCGTTCTCGGGTCGGTTTCGTGTGCGCACCATAGCGGATTAGGGAGGAGTGGGTGTCGTGAAAGCGTTGAAGTGGGTTGACTTGTTGGTTGGTGCCGCCGGTTGTGAGCAAAAAGAGGAGGAGCGATGGAGTGGTGTGCGATGGGGGGTATCGATTTGAAGAAGGTGAAGGGGGTGGGTTTAAAATTGGCTTCTGGTTTTAGAGTTGGAAGTAAAGGAGGACTTTGAGGTGGATTAAAAAAAATAGATTTTAAATTTTTAAAAGGTGATGGAAAAGGATAAGGTGGGGTCTATGGTTAAAATAAAAGATGAAGAGAAAGGATTGAGGGGGTTGGACGGCAGGAAGATATCACAAGGGGAGAAGAGAAAAATTGGGGTTGGCTAACGTGCGCCGGCCCCCTCCATGGGTTCTGCTATCGTGCGCCATTTAGTGAAACGGTGCGCACAGCTGGGATATATTTTCTGCTTTGTGCGATTTTGAACTGCTCTGTAGGTTCCGAAAGTTGCATTCTTCGAATGAAATTTCCGCAATTTTTTGTCGTTTAAGTCTGAATAAAAATCTTCGGTTCCTGCATAATAAAAATAGAAATTAAATAAAACATGCTTGATCAAATAAAAAATAAAACAAAAACAAAAAGTAAAAATATAAATATAAATATAAATGTAACGGAATTGAAAACAATGGGTTGCCTCCCATGAAGCGCTTTTGTTTAACGTCGTTAGCTCGACGACCTGATTCAGACTATAGGTTCTTCCAAGTTGAGATCTTCAATTAAGCAAACTTCGCTATTCGCATAATATGGTTTAACCCTGTGTCCATTGACTTTAAACCGAGTGCCCGAATTATCTTCAATTTTGACTGCGCCATGAGGAAATATTCCAGTTACTGTATAAGGTCCGTTCCATTTTGACCGAAGTTTACCTGCAAAAAGTTTTAATTTTGAGTTAAAAAGAAGAACTTTTTGCCCGATAGAAAAAGATTTAGAAACAATTTTTCGATCATGAAATTCTTTTGTTTTGTCCTTATATATTTTTGCGTTGTCATAAGCATCTCTCCGAATTTCCTCAAGCTCTTGTATATGTAACTTCCGTGTTTCGCCAACCGCTTCTAGCTCCATATTGCACTTTTTACGGCCCAATACGCCTTGTGTTCTAACTCGACAGGTAAATGGCATGGCTTACCGAACACAAGGCGATATGGTGACATGCCAATAGGTCCTTTGTATGCAGTCCGATAAGCCCACAGAGCGTCAATCAATTTCAAGCTCCAATCCTTGCGATTTGGCTTAACTATTTTCTCAAGAATCATCTTGATTTCTCATTTTGAAACTTCCGCTTGTCCGTTCGTTTGTGGATGATAAGCCGTGGCAATTCTATGATTCACTCCATGCTTCCTCATAAGCACATCAATTACTCGATTGATGAAGTGTGTGCCACGATCGCTTATTATCGCTCTCAGTGTACCAAACCTGGAAAAAATACAATTCTTTAGAAATTTAACAGTAGTTTTAGCATCGTTGTTGCGAGTGGCCTTAGCCTCCACCCACTTCGAAACATAATCAACCGCAAGAATTATATAACAATTGCCAAAAGAAGAAACAAATGGACCCATATAGTCAAGTCCCCAAACATCAAATATTTCGCATATATGTATAGGATTAAGGGGAATTTCATTTCTTCGACTCAAATTACCTTCATGTTGACAATTATCACAAGTTTTGCAGAACAAGTAGGCATCACGGAAAATATAGGCCAAAAGAATCCGCATTCCAAGACTTTATGAGCAGTTCGTTTCGGTCCAAAGTGTCCACCACACGAATAAGAATGACAAAAATTTAAGATTGAGCTTACCTCGCTTTCAGGAACACATCGACGAATTACCTAGTCTGAATAATGCTTCCAAAGATATGGATCATCCCAAATGAAGAAACGAGATTCTCTCTTAACGCGGTTTACTTCGGCTCTCGTTAAATCAGATGGTAACTTCCCTGTAGCTAAGTAATTAACTATATCTGCGACCCAAGGTATTGATGTTTGCGCCTTCATCAAGATTTCCTCCGGGAATTCTTCACGAATGGGAGAATCAACCG
Organism: Hibiscus syriacus; assembly: GCF_006381635.1. Classification (NCBI taxonomy): domain Eukaryota; kingdom Viridiplantae; phylum Streptophyta; class Magnoliopsida; order Malvales; family Malvaceae; genus Hibiscus; species Hibiscus syriacus. The sequence goes on along the minus strand of NW_024062808.1, from coordinate 5,142,100 downwards.
CAGTGATTGGAAGCCGGCTTAAGTGATCGGCTACTAAGTTCTCACATCCTTTCTTGTCCTTGATTTCCAAATCAAACTCTTGGAGGAGCAAGATCCAACGGATTAGCCGTGGTTTTGTCTCCTTTTTGCTGAGCAAGTACTTCAAGGCTGCATGATCGGAGAAAACAATAACTTTAGTGCCAAGAAGATATGATCGAAATTTAACTAATGCAAAAATAATGGCAAGTAATTCTTTTTCGGTTGTTGAATAATTCAGTTGTGCGGAATCCAAGGTGCGAGATGCATAAGCGATAACGTGAGGTTCTTTCCCGATCTTTTGTCCGAGCACAACCCCAACGCTTCCATCCGAAGCATCACACATAACCTCGAAGGGAAAGTCCCAATTTGGCGGTTGGACTATGGGTGCCGACACTAACTTTTCCTTCAATACGTCAAACGATTGTTGGCATTTTTGGTCGAAATTGAAGATTTTATCCTTCTGTAATAGCTCGCACAATGGTTGCGCCACTTTAGAGGAGTCCTTAATGAATCTACGGTAAAAACCTACATGACCAAGGAAAGAACGAATTTCCCTCACCAAAGTGGGGTAAGGAAGTGAACGTATGATATCTGTTTTCACCTTATCTACCGCAATTCCTTTGGACGAAACAACATGTCCTAGAATCAAACCTTTATCAACTATAAAGTGACACTTTTCATAATTCAAAACAAGGTTAAATTCTGGGCACCGACGCAATACATTTTTCAAATTTAATAGACATTCCTTGAATGAATTATCGTAAACAGTGAAGTCGTCCATGAAGACCTCAATACCTTTCTCAACAAAATCAGAAAAAATACTAATCATACACCTTCGGAATGTGGCAGGTGCATTGCAAAGTCCGAAAGGCATACGTCGATAGGCGAAGGTACCGAAGGGGCACGTGAATGTCGTTTTTTCTTGATCTTCAGGTGCTACTGGAATTTGAAAGAAACCTGAAAATCCATCAAGACAACAATAATGAGATTTACCGGCTAATCGTTCTATCATTTGATCTATAAATAGAAGAGGAAAATGGTCTTTCCGAGTTAACGAATTCAACTTCTTGTAATCGATGCAGACTCTCCACCCATTTTGAACTCGTGTTGGTACAAGTTCTCCTTCAGAATTTTCAACCACAGTAACTCCAGTTTTTTTAGGAACTATATGTACCGGACTTACCCACTTTCTATCCGAAATTGGATATATAATATCTGCATCTAGGAGTTTTTGTATCTCCTTTTTTACCACTTCCATCATTGGTGGATTCAGCCGGCATTGACCCTCACGTGTTGGTTTTGCGCCTTCTTCGGTTTTAATTTTATGCATACAAGTAGATGGACTCAAACCTTTTATGTCAGCGATGGTCCATCCTATAGCCCCCTTGTTTTGGCGTAAAACAGTGATTAAGTCTTTTTCCTCCTCCTCGGATAACCCTTTTGATATGATTACTGGCAGAGTGTTGTTTGGTCCGAGAAAGGCGTATTTCAAGTGGTCAGGCAACTGTTTAAGTTTAACTTCGGGTGCCTGCAGAACGGAAGGTAAGATTTTAGAAGAAATCAAATTCAATTCTGTATGATCATAATTCACGTTCTCATCATGACCCTCCAGCTCCCTGCATATATCAAAAGAGAAATTAGTATTTAAAAATTCGTCAGCCAAAGGATAAATTGAGTCGACAGAATTTAAACTTTCCACTTTATCAGGATATCTCATTGCCTTATATACGTCAAATTTAATGATCTCGCCGTCAAACTCCATAGTTAAAATTCCGCTTCTCATGTCAATTTTTGTGTGTGCAGTGCTCAGGAAAGGGCGCCACAAAAGAATATCGGACGATGTGCTCGTGCGTTCATTCTCCATGTCGATTATATAAAAATCGGCGGGAAATATCAAGTCGTTTACTTCCACCAATACATTCTCCAAGAGTCCTTCAGGATAGATTACCGACCTGTCGGTAAGCTGTATCGAAATCTTTGTATCCTTCAAAGGATCGTTAGTGACCATTTTATAGACAGATAGAGGAATTACATTAATTGATGCACCAAGGTCACACATAGCTCGTTTAATCTCAACCTTACCAATTTTACAAGGGATTGCAAACATACCTTGGTCCTTCAGTTTAGGTGGTAACTTTCATTGGAAAACGGCTGAGACGTTCGCTCCTAAGCTTACTTTCTCGACTCCGGTAAGCTTCCTCTTTGTCGTACAGAGATCCTTCAAAAACCGGGCATACCTTGGAACTTTTCGGATAACCTCAAGGAGAGGTATATTAACCTCCACTTTCTGAAGTACGTCTAATATTTCATTTTCTTCAGTTTTTTATCCTTTTTAACTAACCTTGATGGAAAAGGTGGTGGCACGTCATAGGGAGATGGCGTCGGATCGTCCACTTGTTCTTCTTCATTCTTATTCTGGGATCCTGCGTCATTGGTCTTCTTTTTCTTTTTGGACTGCTTGGTCTGATGGGATAGGTGGCGCTACTACTGTACCACTCCGAAGGGTGATGGCGCTAACATTTTCCCTCGGATTCACTTCAGTTTGAGACGAAAGTTTACCTTGTGACTCTAATCTCCCAACGGTTTGAGCCAGTTGGCTCAATTGCTTGTCCATCTCTTGGAAGTGGGCTTCAGTTCAGGTCTGGAATTTCTCCTGGGATAGTGCTAACCTTTCGACAATCGATTCTAGTGATGTCTTCTGCGGCTGTTGTTGTGGTGGAGGTCTCGCTTGATAGCTTTGATTCGATCTCGGGTTCTGCGCATAACTGAAGTTCGGATGATCCCTCCATGCTGGGTTGTATGTATTACCGTAAGGATTATAAGCTTTTTGAGGAGGTCCCGGGAAATTTCCGACTACGTTGACTTGAGCTGTTGCATCGTCTTGAATCAGTGGACAACCATCTGTTGGATGATCAGGCAATGCACATATTCCACATACTCGGTTTTGTCTTGTCTTTCCTGCAACAAGAGAGTTTATGACTTCAGTTAACTTATCTATTTTACTTTCCAAGGAAGATGAACTTATCTCATGAACCCTTCGAGAAGGTTCATTATTTGCGCGGAACTGTTGGGAATTTGTAGCCATCGTCGATATTAAGTCTCTAGCGTCGGTAGGAGTCATATTCACCAAGGCTCCACCGCTAGCAGCATCGATCATCTTCATTTCCAGGGGAGATAATCCTTCATAGAATTATTGAATGAGTGTTTGTTCGGTTAGCCCATGTTGTGGGCAACTAGAACACAACTTCTTAAACCGCTCCCAGTAGTCATAGAGTGACTCTCCATCAAGTTGCTTGATTCCAAGTATTCTCCTTCGTAGTTCACTTACTTTTGCCGCAGGGAAAAACCTGTCAAGAAAAAGACGAGTCATATTAGCCCATGTAGTAACAGAATTAGGAGGAAGATAAAATAACCACTCCTTAGCCGAGTCGGCTAAGGAAAAAGGGAAAGCTCTAAGTTTTATTTGGTCCTCGGTTACTCCCTATGGTGTCATGCTAGAGCAGACCGTGTGAAATTCTTTGAGATGTTTGTGTGGATCCTCGTTTGGCAATCCGCAGAATGTAGGGAGGAGATAAATAAGACCAGTTTTCAATTGGTATGGAGTTTCGCCTTGGGGAAGATCAATGCACATAGGCCCTTGTTCAGTGGGTGCCGCGGCTAACTCCCGAATAGTAGGTTCGGCCATCGGATTTGTATTACCTGAATTTGATCTTTCTTCTGGATCTAATTGCTGTCTCCTTCTTTCCCGAAGTGTCTGTGCGTGGAGTCTCCTAGCTTCAGCTTCGATCTTCGGGTTGTACTCCACTAATGTGCCCGGATTAGTCCTGGTCATAAATCAAAAACAAACAAAAATTAGTAACTTTGGCGAAGACCCCGGCAACGGCGCCAATTTGACAACTGTCATTTCGGATGTCAAAATAATTCCTTATTCTCAATCAAATAAATTAAGGAAATGCGTAGCAAAAGAGAAGTAAGGGTCGATTCCACAGGGACTTAGAAAATTATAAATTTCTGTCTGAATTATTTATGCCAGGCGTGAAACAGTAAAAATGGGGGGATTTTAGTAAAAGATAATAAAGTGATTAAATAAAAGTAATTAAAGTAAAAATAAGAAGATGAAGATTGTGAATAAATACGGTAAAAGTAGCCTCAAGCTTCGCTTTGATTCAATTTCCTTTAGATCATCGAATAAGATTTTCTCTTCGGGATTCACGTCGGTTACTTTGTCTACAAGGGCTATCCTTGTGACTCTATCTTGTATACCGAATACCCAAGGCAATCTTTGATTCCAGCTTCGGTAGTTGATTCTAACAACATCTATTGTCGTAGATCAAATACCGCTTAAGTTCATGGCGATCGACTCGGATTGTTGTTTCTATAACCGTCAGTTCCGATCTCAATTCCCTCTTGGCGAAGCTATCTCGCCAAGTGTGTTCCCAGGAAGTGGAATTGCTTTCTATAAGCCGAATCTTCCTCCCACACGTTTAATCGCAACAACTTCTTGACCAAAGTCAATCTTCGATTTTGAAAACTATTTTGATTTTGAAAAATAATCGCAGAGATTGAGAGAGAGAGTTGGAATTGAATCATCGCGACAGCTCTCGGCTTATGAAAAGTTTAGCTAAGCATGACAAAAGTCATACTTAGCATAAAAATAAAACTTGAAAATAAAGAAAAATAAAAAGAACTTGAAAAGGAAAAGAGAAAACTTTTATAAAAACTAGAGAGAAAAGAAGAATGTATTCTGAATGATGAGTTTAGGCTTACCCCAAGTGGGTATTTTATAGCCTCTCAAAGCCTAAAGGATAAACAAAGAAAATAATAAAATAATACAAAAGATAATTGTTTTTAAATTTAAATTCAAACTTAAACTAGTCTCCTAATGCAACTCTGCTCGTCAATCTTCCAGAAGGTGTGCAGACGAAGTCTTCTAGAAACTGCCACTGATTGGACCTTCTAGAAACTGCCACGTCAGACCGCGTCGTGCCCAGAGTCGTGCCCATGTCTCCAGCCGTGACCAAATAATAAAAAAATGCAGAATTCGCCCGTTTTATCACTAATTCTGGAAAGTAAGGACCTGCACGAAAACAAGCACAACACGACCAAAATCAGCAGCAATAAATCCACAAAACTGAAGAAATAACGAGCAAATATTAATGATTCTGAACACTCATCAGTTGGGGGTGCAGGGCATAGGCTTGCAGTACGGTACATGGTTATTTTTATAAATTTGTACCATGGTTTATTTATTATAAAAGGAGATGTAACCTAAACTATGAGACACTGAATTGAATAAAAATTTAGCACCGCCTAAGGCACCGAGGATGTAAGCACATTGTCGAACCTCGTTAAAATTCTTGTGTTCTTTCTGTTTTCTTTACCCGATTATTCAACAATGGCATAAGCCCTACGGTACGGTACGGTACAGGGTACGGTACCAATGGTAAACCCTCGCGGTACAGGGTATCAGATGCCAGGAGCCAAATTTGATGTTGCAAAATTCGATGGTTAGAGTAACTTCAGATTATGGAAAATAAGGGTAAAGGATCTGTTGGCGCAGCAAGGGATCCTGAAGGCTTTGCAACCTATAAAGCCGGCGTCGATGGAGGAGGAAGATTGGGAAGAATTGAAGTAGCGAGAGGCAGGAACCATACGATTATCTGTCGTCTCCATCTGAAATTTGGAAGAAGTTAGAAATTCAATTTATGTCCAAATCCTTAACGACTAAACTAATTCTAAAGCAGCGATTGTATGGGCTGAAGATGTAGGATGATCCTGATTTGGCGCAACACATGAATGTCTTCAATCAAATCATTTCTAATTTGGCTCGGCTTGATGTGAAAATTGAGGATGAAGACAAGGCGATGATTCTATTGTGTTCGTTGCCTCCCTCTTACGAACACATGGTGACTACTCTTATATATGAGAAAGAGACTATCAAAATCGAGTAGTTTACTGCAGCCATGTTCGCTCACAACCAACGGAAATAAAATACAGGGGAAAGCTCTCAAGGTGATATCTTAGGTGTAAAGGGTAATCGAGACTGTGGACGAAAGCCAGAGAAGGTAGGGTCTAGAAAGCGGAATTTCATATCCAAATCTAGGGATAAGAAGATAATTCACTGTTACAAGTGTAAGGAGGCGGGACATATGAATTGACACTGTCCGAAGGTAAAAAATAGACTGATGAGAAGTGTGATAACTCATCCAAGTCTTTGAATGTGGTCGAGGATGAAAATTTTGATTGCAGTGAGGGTGATATGCTCTCTATTTCAATGACTCAACGAATGCTTGGATTCTTGATTCTGGATGTTCTTATCACATAACGCCAAATAGGGAATGATTTTCGACATACATGTTGGTTGATTCTGGTTCTGTTTATTTGAGTGATGATCGATGTTGCAATATTGTTGGTATTGGGGATGTTAGAATTAATATGTATGATGGTTCTATTTGGATGTTGTGTGGTGTTCGGCATATCCCAGATTTGAAGAAGAAATTGATTTCGCTGGGCGTTTTGCACAAGAATGCTTTTATCCCTAAGGATGACGAGGATAGGGAAACCATTCGGATTGTTAAAGGAGCTTTGACTGTGATGAAGGGAAAGATGACTGCATGGAATATTTACAGAATGTTAGGGAGTACCGTTGTAGGTGGAGTTCATTCTGTTGAGTCCTGTGATGATACTACCAAACTGTAGCATATGCGTCTTGCTCATCTTAGTGAACGTGGTATGGCTGAATTACATAAAAGAAATCTGTTGCATGGTGTTAAAAGCTGTAAGCTCAATTTTTGCAAGTTTTGTATTCTTGGTAAACAGACTAAAGTTTGTTTCAAGACTGGAAAGCACACAACTGAAAGGATTCTTGATTATGTGCATTCTGATGTATGAGGGCCTTCCATGACATCGTCTTTGGGTGGATCTAGGAATTATGTTACTTTTATTGATGATTTTTCATGGAAAGTTTGGGTGTATTTTTTTGAAACAGAAGTCTGACGTTTTTTTTAGAAGTTCAAGATGTGGAAAGATGAGGTAGAAAACCAAACAGGACAAAAAATCAAGCATTTACGGTCTGAAAATAATACTGTGTACACAGATTCATAGTTTCTAAACTTTTGTATGGGGCGTGGGATTGAGAGCCATTTTACAGTGCGTAAGCCACCACAACAGAATGGTGTTGTGGAACGTATGAATAGGTCGTTGAATGAAAGAGCCAGATGTTTGTGGTTGAATGCGGGGCTTCCCAAACACTTCTGGGCTGAGGCTGTTAACATGGCGTGTTATTTTATCAATTGATCACCCAGGGCATCATTAGCTGGGAAAGTTACAGAAGAAGTATAGACTGGTCATGATGTTACTTTTGATCACGTACGGATTTTTGGTTTTCCTGCTTTTGTGCATGTTCCTGCTGATGGGAGATACAAGCTTGATGCAAAATCGAAGGAGTGCATTTTTCTGGGTTACAAGAAAGGTGTCAAAGGATTCAAGTTTTGGGATCCAATTGCGAAGAAAATTGTGATCAGTAGAGATGTTATTTTTTATGAACATTCCATGTTGCAACATAAGAAAGACACGATAATGAAGGATTTTGAGCAGTTTCCAGTTGAGAAAATAGAAACTTCTCAACCGACTTCTGGTGGTTCTGCTATGGTTGATTTGCAGGATTATAGTTTGTCCAGAGACAGGGTGAGACAGACGAATATAAAGCCTCCGAACAGATTGGGTTTTGAAAACTTGGTCTCTTTTGCACTTACTGTTAGCAATGATGATCATGTTACTTTTCCTGATGTTGTTACTAGTCAGGAAAATGACAAGTGGATGGCTGCCATGGTTAATGAGATGGAGTTTTTTCATCACAATCGTATGTGGAAGGTAGTTCACCTTCCTGAGGGTAAGAAGCCGATTGGTTGCAAATGGGTGTATAAGGAGAAACCAACAGTAACAAAAAAGAGAGGGGAAGTTCAAGGCTCGTTTGGTAGCAAAGGGTTTTTCACAGCAGAAAGGAGTTGATTATGATGAATTTTTTTCTCCTGTGGTCAGGCACACTTCAATCCGAGCAGTACTTGCATTGGTGGCTAGTTGGGATTTGCATTTAGAGCAGATGGATGTTAAAACTGCTTTTTTGAATGGTGATTTAGAGGAGCAGATCTACATGCAACAGCCTAAAGGTTTCACTCAACTTGGAAACGAGCATTTAGTTTGCAGATTGAAGAAATCTTTGTTCAGGTTAAAACAGTCTCTGAGACAATAGTACAAACGGTTTGACTCCTATATAATCAAGATTGACTACAAGCGATGTGAGTATGATTGTTGTGTTTATGTTAAGAGCCTTGATGATGGTTCTTTTATTTTTCTGTTATTGTATGTTGATGATATGTTAATTGCTGCGAAAAACATGGATGATATTATCGGTTTGGAAACTTTATTGAGTCAGGAATTTGATATGAAAGATTTAGGTACTGCGAAGAAAATTCTTGGAATGGAAATTTGCAGGGATATAGACTCAAGGAAACTGTGGCTATCTCAACGGGGTTATGTTGAGAAAATTCTAGAAAGGTTTACGATGAGTAGCGTAAAACCAATGAACACTCCTTTGGTGAATCACTTTAAACTCTCATTAGAACAGTGCCCTAAGATAGATAGGGAAGCTGAAGATATGGCAAAGGTTCCGTATTCTAATGTTGTTGGCTACTTGATGTATGCAATGGTATGTACTTGTCCTGATTTAGCTCATGATGTTAGTAAAGTTTGTAAGTACATGTTTGAACCTGATAAGCAACATTGGAAAGCAGTCAAGTGGATCTTTAGGTACTTAAAGGGTACTATGGGACATGTAATTATTTTTGGTAGTCAGCGGGATAATCCTTTGGTTGTAGGATATGTGGATTCAAACTATGCGAGTGATTTGGATAATAGAAGATCTACGACAGGGTATGTCTTTACTCTTGGTGGAGGGCCTATTTGTTGGAAGTCTACTGTTCAATCTGTTATGGGATTATCTACAACTGAAGCTGAATACATGGCAGTGGCTGAAGCATCAAAATAAGCTTTATTGCTTACTGGTTTAGTAAAGGAGTTGGGTGTTCAGCAAGGTAGAGTTCAGTTGCTTTGTGACAATCAAAGACTATTCACTTAGCTAAGAATCAGGTATATCGTGCTAGAACTAAGCATATTTATGTAAGGTTTCACAAGAGCATAGAGTTGGTTGCATTTGGAGAGATTGTGTTTCAGAAGGTATATACTGATAAAAATGCCGCTGATATGTTCACCAAGCCAGTTACTACAGATAAGTTCATGAATTGCTTGAACTTGTTGAATATTTCAAGTTGTTAAAGAAGTAAGGTAACCGAACCCACATTGAATGTTTCCTAAGGGGTAGGATATTCGCTAAGGTGGAGATTTGTTAGGTATGGCTTATAAATATACCGATAAAGAGCACAGAGGATGGAGCGGAGTGAGCGAACATTATCTTTCCTTACAAAGAAAGTCTCGTAGTGGGGTTTACAATTATGTGGGTTGGGGGTGTGGGGCACAGCCCCGCAGTATGGTACAGGATTATTTTTATAAACTTTTACCATGGTTTATTTATTATAAAAGGAGATGTAACCTAAACTATAAGACATTGAATTGAATAAAATTCTAGCACCGCCTAAGGCACCGAGGATATAAGCACATTACTGAACCTCATTAAAATTCTTATTTCTTTCTATTTTCTTTACTCGATTATTCAACAATGGCAAAACCCATGCGGTATGGTATGGTACAGGGTACGATACCAATGGCAAACCCCTGTGGTACAGGGTATTAGATACCAGGAGCCAAATTTAAAGTTATGAAATTCGATGGTCAGAGTAACTTCAGATTATGGCAAACAAGGGTGAAGGATCTGTTGGCGCAGCAAGGGATCCTGAAGGCTTTACGACCTATAAAGCCAGCGCCGATGGAGGAGGAAGATTGGGAAGAATTACAACAGTGAGCGACAGGAACCGTACGATTATGTTTGGCGGACAAGGTCATGTATCACGTCATGCATCTATCGTCTCCAGATGAAATTTGGGAGAAGATAGAAAGTCAATTTATGTCCAAATCCTTAACGACTAAATTGTATCTAAAGTATCGGCTATATGGGATGAAGATGTAGGATGATCATGATTTGATGCAACACGTGAGTGTCTTCAATCAAATCATTTCTGATTTGGCCCAGCTTGATGTGAAAATTGAGGATGAAGACAAGGCGATGATTTTGCTATGTTCGTTGCCTCTCTCTTACAAACACATGGTGACTACTCTTATATATGAGAAAGAGACTATCAAAATCGAGGAGATTACTGTAGCCTTATTGGCTCACAACCAGCGGAAGAAGAATGCAGGGGAAAGCTCTCAAACTGATATCTTATATGTCAAGGGTAATCGAGACCGTGGACGGAAGCCAGAGAAGGAAGGGTCTGGAAAGCAAAATTTCAGATCCAAATCTAGGGATAAGAAGATAATTCATCCAAGTCTTTGAATGTGGTCGATAATGACAATTCTGATTGCAGTGAGGGTGATATGCTCTCTATTTCTATGACTCAATTGACGGATGCTTGGATTCTTGATTCTGGATGTTCTTATCACATAACGCAAAATAGGGAATGGTTTTCGACATACATGTCGACTGATTTTGGTTTTTTTTATTTGAGTGATGATCGATGTTGCAATATTGTTGGTATTGGTGATGTCAAAATTAAGATGTATGATGGTTCTATTTGGATGTTGTGTGGTATTCGACATATCCCATATTTGAAGAAGAATTTAATTTCGCAGGGCGTTTTGCACAAGAATGGTTTTATTCCTAAGGCTGAAAAGGATAGGGAAACCATTCGGATTGTTAAAGGAGCTTTGACTGTGATGAAAGGAAAGATGATTGCAGGGAATATTTACAGAATGTTAGGGAGTACCGTTCTAGGTGTAGTTCATTCTGTTGAGTTATGTGATGATACTATCAAACTGTAGCATATGTGTCTTACTCATCTTAATGAACGTGGTATGGTTGAATTACATAAAAGAAATTTGTTGCATGGTGTTAAAAGTTGTAAGCTCAATTTTTGCAAGTTTTGTATTCTTGGTAAACATGCTAAAGTTCATTTCAAGACAGAGAAGCACACAACTGAAGGGATTCTTGATTATGTGCATTCTGATTTATGGAGGCATTCAATGACATCGTCTTTGGTTGGATCTAGGTATTATGTTACTTTTATTGACGATTTTTCATGGAAAGTTTGGGTGTATTTTTTGAAACAGAAGTCTGACGTTTTTGAGAAGTTCAAGCTATGGAAAGCTGAAGTAGAAAACCAAACAGGACAAAAGATCAAATGTTTACAGTTTGAAAATGGTACTGAGTACACAGATTCATAGTTTCTAAACTTCTGTAAGGAGCATGAGATTAAGAGGCATTTTACAATGAACAAGACACCACAACATAATGGTGTTATGGAATTGATGAACAGGTCATTGAATGAAAGAGCCAGATGTTTTCGGTTGAATGCGGGGCTTCCCAAATATTTCTGGGCTGAGGCTGTTAACATGGCGTGTTATTTTATCAATAGATCACCCAGGACATCAATACCTGGGAAAGTTGCAGAAGAGGTATGGACTGGTCATGATGTTACTTTTGATCACTTACGGATTTTTGGTTGTCCTGCTTATGTGCATGTACCTGCTGATGAGAGATACAAACTTGATGCAAAATCGAAGGAGTGCATTTTTCTGGGTTACAAGAAAGGTGTCAAAAGATTCAGGTTTTGGGATCTAGTTACGAAGAAAATTGTGATCAATAGAGATGTTATTTTTTATGAACATCCCATGTTACAGCAGAAGAAAGACACGATAGTGGTGGATTTTGAGCAGTTTCCAGTTGAGAAAATAGAAACTTCTCAACCGACTTCTGGTGGTTCTGATACGGTTGATTTGCAGGATTATAGTTTGTCTAGAGACAGGGTGAGACAAACAAATATAAAGCCTCCGAACAGATTGGGCTTTGAAAACTTGGTCTATTTTGCACTTACTATTAGCAGTGATGATCCAGTTACTTTTCTTGATGTTGTTACTAGTCAGGAAAATGACAAGTGGATGGCTGCCATGGTTAAGGAGATGGAGTCTTTCCATCACAATCATACATGGAAGTTAGTTCACCTTCATGAGGGTAAGAAGTCGATTGGTTGCAAATGGGTGTATAAGAAGAAACCAGCAGTAACAAAAAAGAGAGGGGAAGTTCAAGGCTGATTTGGTAGCAAAGGGTTATTCACAGCAGAAAAGAGTTGATTATGATGAATTTTTTTCTCCTATGGTCAAGCACACTTCAATCCGAGAAGTACTTGCATTGGTGGCTAGTTGGGATTTGTATTTAGAGCAGATGGATGTTAAAACTGGTTTTTTGAATGGTGATTTAGAGGAGCAGATCTACATGCGACAGCATGAAGGTTTCACTCAACTTGGAAACGTGCATTTAGTTTGCAGATTGAAGAAATCTTTATTCAGGTTAAAATAGTCTCTGAGACAATGGTACAAACGTTTTACTCCTATATGATCAAGATTGGCTACAAGCGATGTGAGTATGATTGTTGTGTTTATGTTAAAAGCCTTGATGATGGTTCTTTTATTTTTCTGTTACTGGATGATAATTATATGTTAATTACTGCGAAAAACATGGATGATGTTATCTGTTTGAAAACTTTATTGAGTCAGGAATTTGATATGAAAGATTTAGGTGCTGTAAAGAAAATTCTTGGAATGGAAATTTGCAGGGATATAAACTCAAGGAAACTGTAGCTATCTTAACAAGGTTATGTTGAGAAAATGCTAGAAAGGTTTGCGATGAGTAGCGCAAAACCAGTGAGCACTCCTTTGGCGAATCACTTTAAGCTCTCGTCAGAACAGTGCCCTAAGATAGATAGGAAAACTGAAGATATGGCAAAGGTTCTGTATTCTAATGCCGTTGGCTGCTTGATGTATACAATGGTATGTACTCGTCCTTATTTAGCTCATGATGTTAGTCAAGTTTGTAAGTACATGTTTGAACCAGGTAAGGAACATTTGGAAGCAGTCAAGTGGATCTTTAGATACTTAAAGGGTAATGTGGGACATGTAATTGTTTTTTGTAGTCAACGGGATAATCCTTTGGTTGTAAGATATGTGGATTCAGACTATGTAGGTGATTTGGATAATAGAAGATACACGACAGGGTATGTCTTTACTCTTGGTGGAGGGCCTATTTGTTGGAAGTCTACTGTTCAATCTATTGTGGCATTATCTACAACTGAAGCTGAATACATGGCAGTGGCTGAAGCATCAAAAGAAGCTTTATGGCTTACTGGTTTAGTGAAGGAGTTGGATGTTCAACAAGGTGGAGTTCAGTTGCTTTGTGACAATCAAAGTACTATTCACTTGGCTAAGAATCAGGTATATCGTTCTAGAACTAAGCATATTGATGTAAGGTTTCACAGGATCAGAGAGTTTGTTGTATCTGGAGAGATTTTGTTTTAGAAGGTACATACTAATGAGAATGTCACTGATATGTTCACCAAGCTAGTTACGACAGACAAGTTCATGCATTGCTTGGACTTGTTGAATGTTTCGAGTTGTTAAAGAAGTAAGATAACCGAACACACATTGAATGTTTCCTAAGGGACATGATATTCACCAAGGTGGAGATTTATTAGGTATAACTCATAAATATACCGGTAAAGAGGACATCGGATGGAGCGGAGTGAGTGAAGTGAACATCATCTCTCTTTACAAAGAAAGTCTCGTAGTATGGGTTACGATTATGTGGGTTGGGGGCGCAGCCCCGCGGTACGGTACATGGTTATTTTTGTAAATATTTACCAGGGTTTATTTATTATAAAAGGAGATGTAACCTAAACCTATGAGATATTGAATAAAATTCTAGCACCACCTAAGGCACCGAGGACGTAAGCATATTACCGAACCTCGTTAAAATTATTGTGTTTGTTGAATAATCAGGTAAAGAAAATAGAAAGAACACAATAATTTTAACGAGGTTCAGTAATGTGCTTACGTCCTCGGGTGCCTGAGGCGACGCTAGAATTTTATTCAATTCAATGTCTCATAGGTTTTGTTTACATCTCCTTTTATAATAAATAAACACTGGTACATATTTACAAAATAACCCTGTACCATACCACGGGGGTTGTGCCCCCGTACCTCTAACCCACATAATCGTAACCCCCCCACTACGAGACTTTTTTTGTAAGGAGAGATGATGTTCGCTTCGCTCACTCCGCTCCATCCTCTGTCCTCTTTACCGGTATATTTATGAGCCATACCTAACAAATCTCCACCTCGGCGAATATCCTGCCCCTTAGGAAACATTCAATGTGGGTTCGGTTACCTTACTTCTTTAACAACTCGAAACATTCAACAAGTTCAAGAAATGCATTAACTTATCTGTTGTAAGTGGCTTGGTGAACATATCAGCGGTATTCTCATCAGTATGTACCTTCTGAAACAAAATCTCTCCAGATGCAACCAACTCTCTGATCTTGTGAAACCTTACATCAATATGCTTAGTTCTAGCACGATATACCTGATTCTTAGCCAAGTGAATAGTACTTTGATTGTCACAAAGCAACTGAACTCTACCTTGCTGAACACCCAACTCCTTCACTAAACCAGTAAGCCATAAAGCTTCTTTTGCAGCTTCAGCTGCTTCCATGTATTCAGCTTCAGTTGTAGATAATGTCACAACAGATTGAATAGTAGACTTAGAACAAATAGGCCTTCAACCAAGAGTAAAGGCATACCCTGTCATAGATCTTCTATTATCCAAGTCACCCGCATAGTCTAAATCCACATATCCTACAACCAAAGGATTATCCCGCTGACTACTAAAAACAATTCCATGTCCCATAGTACCTTTTAAGTACCTAAAGATCCACTTGACTGTTTCCCAATGTTTCCTACCATATTTAGACATGTACTTACAAACTTGATTAACATCATAAGCTAAATTAGGACGAGTACATACCATTGCATACATCAAACAACCAACAACATTAGAATACGAAACCTTTGCCATATATTTAGCTTCCTTATCTTTCTTAGGGCACTGTTCTGATGAGAGCTTAAAGTGATTCGCCAATGGAGTGCTCACTGGTTTTGCGCTGCTCATCGCAAACCTTTCTAGCATTTTCTCAACATAACCCCATTGACATATCCACAGTTTCCTTTAGTCTCTGTCCCTGCAAATTTCCATTCCAAGAATTTTCTTTGCAACACCTAAATCTTTCATATGAAATTCTTGTCTCAATAAAGTTTTCAAACTGATAACATCATCCATGTTCTTTGCAGTAATTAACATATCATCAACGTACAATAACAGAAAAATAAAAGAACCATCATCAAGGCTCTTTACATATACACAAAAAAGCATACTCACATCGCTTGTATCCAATCTTGATCATATAGGAGTCAAACCGTTTGTACCATTGTCTCAGAGATTGTTTCAACCCGTAGAAAGATTTCTTCAATCTGCAAACTAAATGCTCGTCTCCAGGTAGACTGAAACCTTCAGGCTGCTGCATGTAGATTTGCTCCTCTAAATCACCATGCAAAAAAAGCAATTGTTGAAAGTCAACAACAAAGCTAGAATTATTTTGTATAAATGACATATAATAATTTCTTCGTTTAATCCTTATGGTTAAAGATTTTCCAACAGATGATCAAATATAATGAAATCCCAAAAAGCCCATTCACCTCTTAGTCTCTTTCGCTCACATGCACTATCGTTTGGTTTTTGTTCTTCAATGTAAAATTGTAAACCCAATCAGTGCTTTGTCTTTCAGCTTTTTATTTACAAAGAAAAAATAGATGAAGAATTGCTATAACGCAACACCGATTGTGTTTATTTCTTAGCCTCTCCCCTCACTTGCAAGAATGTATTTATTTTCTCTTTTGGGCTATCCGGAAGTAAGTTTTTCCTCTTTCACACTTTCCCTAACATCCATCTATTCTAAATGCAAATCCCAACTAGCCACCAATACAAGTACTGCTCGGATTGAAGTGTACCTGACCACAAGAGAAAAAAAATTCATCATAATCAACTCATTTCTGCTGTGAAAAACCCTTTGCTACCAAACGATCCTTGAACTTCTCCCCCTCGGTTTTTGTTACTGCTGGTTTCTTCTTATACACCCATTTGCAACCAATCAACTTCTTACCCTCAGGAAGACAAACTAACTCCCATGTGTGATTGTGATTCAAATATTCCATCTCCTCAACCATGGTAGTCATCCGCTTGTCGTTTTCCTGACTAGTAGCAACATCATGAAAAGTAATTGGATCATCAGTACTAACAGTAAGTGCAAAAGAGACCAAGTCTTCAAAACCCAATCTGTTCAGAGGCTTTATATTCGTCTGTCTCACCCTGTCTCTGGCGAGACTACAATCTTGTAAATCAACCGTAGCAGAACCACCAGAAGTCGGTTGAGAAGTTTCTATTTTCTCAATAGGAAACTGCTCGAAATCCACCACTATCGAGTCTTTCTTCTGATATAACATGGACTGTTCATCAAAAATAACATCTCTACTGATCATAATTTTCTTCGCAACTGGACCCCAGAATTTGAATCCTTTGACACCTTTCTTGTAACCCAAAAAAATGAACTCCTTCGATTTTGCATCAAGTTTGAATCTCTCATCAACAGGTACATGCACATAAGCGGGACAAACAAAAATTCGTAAGTGATCAAAAGTAACATCATGACTAGTCCATACCTCTTCTGTAACTTTCCCAGCCAATGATGCCCTCGGCGATCTATTGATAAGATAACACGCCATGTTAACAGCCTCAACCCAGAAGTGTTTGGGAAGCCTCGCATTCAACCGCAAACATCTGGCTCTTTCATTCAATGACCTATTCATCCGTTCCACAACACCATTCTGTTATGGTGTCTTGCGTACTGTAAAATGCCTCTTAGTCCCATACTCCTTACAGAAGTTTAGAAACTCTGAATCTGTTTACTCTGTATCATTTTCTGACCACAAACACTTTATTTTTCGTCCTATTTGGTTTTCTACCTCAGCTTTTCACAGCTTGAACTTCTCAAAAATGTCTTCCGTTTAAAAAAATACTCCCAAACTTTTCATGAAAAATCGTAAATAAAAGTAACATAGTACCTAGATCCACCCAAAGACGATGTAGTGGAAGGCACCCATACATAAGAATACACATAATCAAGTATCCCTTCAGTTGTGTGCTTCCCTATATTGAAACGAACTTTAGTCTGTTTACCAATAACACAATACTTGCAAAAATCAAGCTTACAACTTTTAATACCATACAACAGATTTCTTTTATGTAATTCAGCCATACCACGTTCACTAAGATGACCAAGACGCATATGCCATAGTTTTGTAGTATCATCACTGGACTTAATATAATAAACTCCACCTATAACAGTACTCCCGAACAATCTGTAAATATTCCCTGCAGTCATCTTTCCTTTCATCACAGTCAAATCTCCTTTAACAATTCGAATGGTTTCCCTATCTTCATCAGTCGTAGGGATAAAAACATTCTTGTGCAAAGTTCCCAAAGAAATCAAATTCTTCTTCAAATATGGGATATGTCGAACTCCACACAATGTTCGAATAGAACTATCATACATCTTAATTCTGACATCACCAATACCAACAATATTACAACATTGATCATTACCCAAATAAACAGAGCCAGAATCAACCAACATGTATGTCAAAAACCATTCCCTATTTTACGTGATGTTATTAGAACGGCCAGAATCAAGAATCCAAGCATCCGTCAATATAGTCGTTGAAATAGAGAGCATATCACCCTCACTGCAATCAGAATTGTCATCCTCGACCACATTCACAGACTTGGATGAGTCATTACACTTCTCATCAGTCTGTTTTTTCAACTAAGGACAGTCTCGCTTCATATATCCCGCTTCATATATCCCGGCTCCTTGCACTTGTAACAGTGAATTGTCTTCTTATCCCTATATTTGGATATGAAATTCTGCTTCCCATACACTGCCTTCTCTGGCTTCCATCCACGGTCTTGATTACCCTTGACATATAAGCTATCAGCTTGAGAGCTTTCCCCTGCATTCTGCTTCCGCTGGTTGTGAGCCAACAAGGCTACAGTAATCTCCTCAACTTTGATAGTCTCTTTCCCATATGTAAAAGTAGTCACCATATGTTCGTAAGAGGGAGGCAACGAACACAACAGAATCATCACTTTGTCTTCATCCTCAATTTTCACAACAAGTAGAGCCAAATCAGAAATGATTTGATTGATGACATTCACGTGTTGCGCCAAATCATGATCATCCTGCATCTTCAGCCCATACAGCCGCCGCTTTAGATATAGTTTAGTCATTAAGGATTTGAACATAAACTGACTTTCTAACTTCTTCCAAATTTTATCTAGAGACGACAGATACATGACGTGATACATGACCTCGTCCGCCAAACATTATCGTATGGTTCCTGCCGCTCACTGCTGTAATTCTTCCCAATATTCCTCCTTCATCGACTCTAGCTTTGTAGGTCGTAAAGCCTTCAGGATCCCTTGCTGCGCCAACAGATCCTTCACCCTTGTTTTCCATAATCCGAAGTTACCCTGACCATCGAATTTGACAACTTTGAATTTGGCTCCTGACATCTAATACCAATTGTTGAATAATCGGGTAAAGAAAACATAAAGAACAAAAGAATTTTAACGAGGTTCAACAATGTGCTTACGTCCTTGGTGCCTTAGGCGACGCTAGAATTTTATTCAATTCAATGTCTCATAGGTTTAGGTTACATCTCCTTTTATAATAAATAAACCCTGGTATATATTTACAAAAATAACACTGTACCGTACAACCCACATAATCGTAAGCCCCACTACGAAACTTTCTTTGTAAAGATAGATGATTTCACTCACTCCGCTCCATCCTCTATCCTCTTTACCGGTATATTTATGAGCCATACCTAGAACTTTTACTCCTTCGAGTCAACACATACTTTTGACTTTTGAGATCTGAATATATATATAATATCATTCACCATATAGTTAGTGGTGTTATATCAACAAAGAAAACACAACTATTGCCAACTCAAGATCGTGCGTCAGATAATTTCTTTCATGATTCTATAGTTGCTTTGAAGTATAAACCAAAACTTTTCCTCTTGTATGAAAATGCATCTCAAACCATTATGAGATGTTTTACTATAATTCACAAAATCTTTTCTAGATTCTAATTATACCGACCTTGGAGTTTATGTCATTATTCTTTTTAACATCTCTAAGTTTTTTTAGCACTTAACAGTCCAAATAAATTACACATCTTTCCTTAATAGTTTGGTCAGAGGTAATGTAATCATTAAAAAGTTTTTTATGAACTTTCAATAGTAACTAACAAATCCCAAGAAACTTTGAAATTCGAAAACATTCTTTGGAATTTATCATTCGACTCTATCTTGTGCTTCCTTGATATATATTCTTATCCCCTTAGTTGAGTCCACATGGCCAAGGAATACAACCTTAGACAACCAACATTTACACTTTGTCAAATTAGCATGCAATTTTTATCCTAAATAGTTGGCAGAGCTATACAAAAACGAACATCGTGTTCTTCCCTGGTCTTACAATAGATCACAATAACATCAATGTACACTACCACCAATTAATCCAAGTATAACTAAAATACTCGGTTTATCCAATCTATAAGTGTAGCATGAACATTCATTAAACCAAGCGATATTATCACAAACTCGTAGTTTTCATATCGAATTTGAAATCTGTCTTAGGAAGATCTTTTTCCTCATTTTTAACTAATAATATCTTGATAGGAGATCCGACTTGGGACACACCAATGCACATTTTTTAACTGATCAAAAGATTATCAATCCTCGACAAAGGATACTTGTTCTTCTTTTATACCTTATTTAATGAATGATAATCCATGCTTAATTGCATAGACTCGTCTTTTTTTTCACAATAACAATGGTAGCAATTAATGCTAAAATCACATTAGAAAACAAATTTACTCTCTTTCACTGCACAAATATCTTGAAACTTTTTGAGTTCTATAAAATTCAATCGCTCTAAGCGGTAATTCATTGGAACATAGTAGGGGTAATCAATTCATTCCAAAAATGACCTTCGAAAGGTAATTCTATCAATTCTATTATAAATTAACATGTTGAATCCTTAATTGGCAATTATTGTCTACTAATACTACTCACCCTCGCCTTCAAGCCTAAAAGGCTAATCACACACATATCACTTAGGATCAATTGTAGTAGAATGTTTCATTCTTTCATCAATACATTATTTATGCATAAACAAGTGTTTTTCTTAATCCAACATTGGCACTTCCTATTACTTCCTATTGTGTCAATACATCATCTTATTAGACTAAACAATAGAATTATGGCTAACAACATTACTATCACTATTAGTTTATTTTTGAATCTACTGCTCGATCACATTCTTCAAACCCTCGAATACACTCATCTTTTTCATATACTATATTTTTTACCTTTATAAGTAAGGAGTGAAATCAATCGAACCTTATAATCACAAATAAGAAACAATGACATCCTAGTGACATATATACATTTTTAACTCAAAACAAACTCGGTTTAGTCCTGGAATCGGCTAAACCTGTAGCTTTGATACCAATAAATGTAACACCCATAACTGACATACACAACCCAATATGAGTTACAGATGTCACATCAGAAATTCAAAATATTTATTTAATTGAACTACGTAAAATTTTGTTTCATTCAAACATCACTAATTTCATGACTTGAACAATTATTATAAAATAATTATTCAAAGAAAAATTGCAATATAATATTTTTTGTTACCAATTCAAAAACAGTTTCAAGCAGTGATAGACAGTTCTGTTTAGTTTCATAAAATGAATAAGACTGTCTAACAAGTTTGATTTAAAACAAAATAATTTTTTAAGCATAGTTTAATATCATAATATTTATTCATACTATTAATTATATTAGCTATATTAAGAAATTGTAGACATTTCATTCTCGTATACATGTCAACTTAAACTTTAAGAATACAGTAGGATGTCATCATTGTTACCTGTAAATATTTCCTTAGTGATTGATGCCAAGCTCAGCTCCTTACTCCCTTTCTTCCTTTTTACTACGCGTGAAAACAATCACACGCTAAGTATTCACATAGTGAGGTGATCAAATAAAATATTCAAAGCAATGCAACATATAAATATAAATAAGTAATAATATTCAATGCAATGTGATCACTTTACCTGTATTCCAACCATGTTACCATAATTTAACATGATATAAACAGATATAAAGTTTCTTACCAATATACTTTCTATTTATCTCATAAGTTCGTAAGCTTATTTTCATGTTTATCATTTATTAACCAATAAACCATAGCACAATTTAAACCCTGAGGACCTGGGTACACGAGTCAAATAAATGCACTGTAGTACTAACCTTAGTATGACACATATGGTTGTGCCCACCATTTGCACTAGTTATACTTTAGTGCAATCCTGAATATGCAGCTTGCTGCTGGACACTATTGCATGCCAACTATACCCTATCCCTCAATGACTTACTTGGGTATATAGTTTATTTTTATTCCTTACATGGTAATATATATTAATATATTTTAACCTTGGGCAGTTCATACCCAAAATAACATTCAAATAAAAATAATATATAAATAAAAAATGATACATGCATTTTATATTCAACCTTTGACATATTTAGAATATGTCAAATATATGATAAATGACATAAATATCATGCCAATATAAACAAAGTAGACTTATCGCAAGTCCTACCCAATGATGTATAAAACATCCATGTATAATGTTATGTATACATTACACTTACTTTGACATTATATAAAAGTCAAAATATAAGCCTTACTAAGCTTTAACTTTGCTTCTAATTTGGTTAAAACCAAAATTTTTCACAATTTTCATATCTTGACAATTTGTACTACATTCAAAGAAATATTATTCTGTATTAATATACACACTAAAAAATTATTTCGTTTATACCACCAAAAACTAGACTCAAATATGAATCTATCCATAAAATTAACTCCTTCTATTTCAATTTTTACAATTTATGGTGATTTTTCAAAGTTGTCCGACTTAATCTGTTTTGAGCAAAATCTGCTATCCTATTTTTTGACCTATCATATGTTAAAAATTCATATATTTTTGTATACACATCAAAATTAGTTTCCATTTGTTATAAACAAAAGTAAACTGATATAATAATCCAACATTATGAAATTTATCCTCTAATCATTTTTTATAATTTATCGTGATTTTCTAACCTTATTGTACAGAATAAAAATTCTAAGTAGATTTCATCAATTTGCATTTTCATCTTGTTCACTAATTCTACAAATTCAAACCAAATGTTAGAATCTTACTAACATAGGTATACTTTGAAAAATAAATTCCTAACAAATTTTTCGATGCTTATTCGATATAATTTCCATGTCACAGAATAAATGTTGACCTTAACACTTCCAATTGACCATTCAAATTCCATCTTAACACTTCCAATTGACCATTCAAATTCCATTTAATCCAAGTTCACATAACATTTTCACTTAAGCTCCCAACCTTTCCATATTTGTGATTTAAACCTCAACTTTTACAAGTTTTCCAAAATAATCCAATTTCACATCCTAACTTCAAATTCAACACTCAAACTTTAATTTCCAGCAGCGTACATCAACTATTGAACAATTACACAACTTTTCCATAATTATCGATTCGGTCCCCAACTTTTATAAAATTATAAAATGGTCCCAAAATTTTTATAAGGCTTGTAATATACTTCCTACATCATTTCCAGCCCTTACATATTTTTTTCCAAAAAATTTCTTATCCATTTAAGTCAAGGTTGAATACTTCAAGGTTTAAAGAATAGGTTTTTCATGATTTTGCTCGGTTTTGATTCGATTCAAGCTTGAAATTAACTTCTATTCAACCTAATACAATCTCCACAATCAAATACCTAACATAATTTCATAAAAACACATATTTCCCCTAAATGTAGGGTTTGGCTGAAACTTTATATGTTCATATGATCATGTACAAGTGATTTTAATCATCAATCATGCTTGCAAATTATTCTACAACCTCAATAAAATCAAAATTCTTCATCAATTCTGTAAACCCTAATGTGAACATAAACCCTAGAATTTAGGATCTTTGAACACAAACCAAATTAGAAAGCAATAATGGTGATAGCATTTTTCGAATAGAACAATTTTCTATTTCACGGCATGATCCAAAAATCCAAAGGAAATTACTCAAAAATGAAAAATAAAAATTCTCTTACCTTGTTCATGGGGAGCACAAAATGTTAGCTGAAAATAGCTAAGTTTTCATGAAATTTCTAGTGAATTTCATGTTAATTAACCTTAGATTAAGCTTAAATGAATAAAATATTCATTTAATGTGAAATGTTCATTTTGCCATTAATGAAACTTGATATTTACCTTAATACCAAGCCACATAAACCTTATCATCTTCCAAAGTCAAAGATGGAAAAAATATTTTACCCTTTACAACTTTGCCCATGCCATTTTTTAAAAATTTCAATCTTGCCATTTTTCATCCAACGATCCAAATTGAACATGGAAATAACTTCTCAAATCCAATGCTCCATACTATTTTCCATCGTTTTAAAATGTGGAAATAATATTTCTAAGCTTAATTTGTCATCCATCAAATTTTCTTGAAATTTCATTCGACCCGATTTACCGAATTTTTACCAGACTTAGGTCCTTAAACTTTTCCAGATCAAGAATCTGATTTCAATAAAACCTCACTCTCAAGAGTAAATTATCCATTTATGGAATAAAATTTATTTTTGGGAAAATTAACACTTAGGTCTTTAAACTTTTCTAAAGTTTATACTTTAATAACTTAACTTTCAAAATTTACATTTTAGTTACTAACCAAAATTTTGGGAAATTACACGAGGGCCCCTCCACTAGCGGCATATACTATCTTCTTTTACACCGAAAGTTTTCCCTCATATAAATATTGAAGGAGCATTTTTTTAGGTAGACCATGTTGCAAACAACTAGAACATAACTTTTTGAATCGCTCTCGGTAATTGTATAGTGACTATTCTTCATGTTGTTGAATTCCCAAAATGCTTCTCCTTAACTCGTTTGCTTTTATTGCTGGGAAAAATCTTTCAAGAAAAACACGCATTAATTCAGTCCAGGTAGTAATGGAATTAGGTGGTAAATAAAAATAACTATTCCTTAGCCGATCCGATAAAGGAAAAAGGAAAAGCTCTAAGTTTGATTTGGTCTTCGGATACTCCCTAGGGCTTCATACTCGAGTGGACCATGTGAAATTCTATGAGATGTTTATGCGAACTCTCGCTGGGAAAGCCATGATAGGTCATTGGTCTTGCCGTTAGGAAAAGCAATGTAGAGTGGTTGTTGAACACTAAGTCCCTCGTCGGATTGGCCATTGGTCTCGTTTCTATCATGGGATTTGATATTGGAGTAGCTGGAATTGTAATAATCTAAATTTTAGTTAGTGATCAAAACATAAATTTTTAAAGTTTGGTAACCAAATTAAAATATTGGAAAAGTTTAGGGACTAAAAGTTAAATTTCAAAAAGTTAGGTAATCTGACGCCATAAATAAATAGTTCACCTTTAAGTGTAGGGTTTTTTGGGAAACAAATTTCGGATCCAGAATTTATGTTAAAAGCTATAAAGTATTAAAGTATGGTAAAAAAATCAGTAAATCATATCGAATAAAAAATTTTGAGAAAAAAATGATGGTTATGAAATCAAGATTAATAATGTGATTTCCACATGTTAAAATGATGGAAAATAATATGGATCATTGGATTTGAGAAATTATTGCCATGTGTATTTTGGACCGTTGGATGAAAAATGGCAATATTGAAATTTTGGAAAAATTGCATGGGTAAAGTTGGAAAGGGTGAATTAATTGGTTCATCTTTGACTTTATAAAGATGACAAGAGTTGTGTGGCTTGGTATTAAGGTAAATATCAAGTTTCATTAAGGGCAAATTGGACATTTATCATTAAATGAATATTATATTCATTTAAGCTTAAATATAAGGTAAATTAACATGAAATTAAGGATAAATTTCATGAAACCATTTATTTTTCAATTTTGATAAATTTCCTTTGGATTTTAGATTGATCTATGAACTAGAAAATTGTTCTATTCGAAAAACGCTATCATTTGGTACCATTATTGAATGCTAATTTGATTTGTGTTTAAAGATCCCAAATTCTAGGGTTTATTTTCATATTAGGGTTTCATGATTTGATGAAAGATTTATATGTTATTGAGGTTGTAAAATCATTTACAAGCTTGATTGCCGATTAAAATCACCTATACATATCTATACGTGTTTATGTTGATTTCAACCTAACCCTATATTTGGGGAAAGATTATGATTTTATGAAATTAAGTTAAGGGTTTGATTGTAGAGATTTTATAATGTTGAATAGAGGTTGGTTCATGCTTGAATCAAGTGAAAACATTGAATCCCTAACACATATATGGTTCTGTCTTGAGGAAATAGTTGGGAAAATTTTAGAAAAATTCACATGTCTTAGAAATAATATTTGGAAGGTTCAACAACTCTTAGAATTTTTTTTTGGCGATTTTGTAATTTTTCAAAAGTTAAGGGAACTATTCAGCATTTTTTAAAAAGTTATGGGTTGAATGTGTTATTACTCAATAATTGATGTATATTGTTGGAAATTACTGTTTGATGGCTGAAATTGAAGTTAGAATGTGAAATTTAGCCATTTTGGAAATTTGGCAAAGTTTAAGTACTAAATGGTAAATATTGAGAAAGTTAGTGGCTTAAGTTGTAATTATGGTATTGTTGAGACATTGGTCTAGAAATTTAATGCTGGAAATTCATTGGGCTTAGTTGGGCCTTGAATTGAAGGAAATAATGGAACGGGCTCATAATGAATAAAAAATTATAATAAATTTTAGAAAAATTCGAAAAATAATAATACTTTTTGGTATTGTTATCATGTATAAAATGTTAGTAAGAGAACTAACATGTATTTTATATTTGTATGTGCTTGTACGGATGCTTGTGTATATCGTGATCGAAACCGTGATACAAGCAAACCGAAAGGCAAGGTAAAAGCCCAAGAGTAATCGGATAATGAGTAAGGCATAATAGTAAGGCATGCTAGGTGAGTGCATTCATTATGTGCTTATATGATATGAGGACGACTTGCGATGAGTCAACATCGAGTATTTTTATTTAAATATGTTTTAACGTATTTTGAAATATTTTCATAAAGTTTATGAAATTAATTTTATGAATGATTTTAGGGTATGAACTGCCCTAAAATGAATGGATGTGTTTCACACAAATTATTATTTATTGATGGTTTGGAATAAATGTTTAACCTGCAATTTAGATTTTAAAGCCTATTGTATGTACATGGACAGTCATAGGTGCAACAGTAATACCATAAATAAGGTGATATTGTAGTAGTACTTTGTGTATTGTAGCACTATGTATGTAATTGGCATACTTGGTGTGTGATGGATATCTATCGATTTTGTTTAATGCATTATTGCATTTTTGTATCAATACTTTGTGTACTATGGCACTTTGTGTGCAAGGATGGTAGTCGTATGGGATTACTACTGTGGAAATAGTTAGTACAGTGTTGTTGTGTACCACAATACCTATACATTATTGCAACACTTAGGTTCTTATTAAGTACCTTGCATTCTCATTTTTTATACATTGGGTTGTGAATGGATATTTTGGTATATACTGATTGATAAGCATGCTAGGCATCCAAAATACTGTTTCGCATGTTATTTGATGGAAAATTGACCTATCAAGTCAGTTTTTGCGTTAATATATTTTATACGATTAAACTCGTATTTTGATCTTTTATGAAATACTTATGATTTAATATGCCTCATTTACTATATTATGCCTCACTAAGTGAATACTTAGCGTGTGATGATTTTCAAGCGTAGGTAATAGCATGCGATTGGGGTGAGGAGTGCAACTGATATCATCTGTCAAGAATTGCCTCATCAGTAATAGTATGACATTTCTAGATGTTTATTTTGATATTACTAGTCAACATGTACTTAGATATTATATGATGCTCTGATAGGACATATGGTATTTGGTTTGTAGTACTATATTATATTCGAACTTAAGCTACTATGTGATGGGTATTTGGTTTGTAGTACTATATTATATTCGAACTTAAGCTACTATGTGATGGGTTTCAAAATGCTATTTATATATTAGTAGTTAATTAACAGACATTTTATATATTATAATATTATTTTATTTTATAAAAGAAATATTTTAATGGTTTTAAAATGCAGTAATGTTTTAAAAGTTGTGACATCTATGACTCATGTACGAGGACGTTTACGAGGAATGAGTGTTATATTTATTGGTATCAAGGCTACCTGTTTAGATGATTCTCGATCGAAAATGAGTGTTTTTGTGTGAAAAGTGTGTACATGCCGCTAGGATGTCAAAGTTACTGATATGGTGTCGATATGATATGTTTGATGTCACTCCTCACTAACTTAAGTTGATATTATATGTGTTGTGTTAGATTTCAGAAAATAAGGATAAATGTACGAAAGTTAATAATGTTAAAAATAAGATCGAGATTGTAATTGATCCAAATAGATCCAATAAGACTTCAATATCTCGCATTAGAAGAGTTGGAGCTATAAGGGATTTTTTTCCATTATGTGGAAGAAATGCCCCAACATTTAATGAAGTTATTGTATTAGAATAATCCATTAAAAAGTTTAAATATATCACAAGAGAAGTTGAATTGGATGAGGATTCAGAGATTATTGATTTACTGGTGACACTAAGGTTTCTATAGGTAGGCTTAAATATTTCAGGAAAATATAAGTTAAGCATTATGTTGCTTAAAGAAATGTTTAATTTGAGTTAATTTTGATTTAGGAAAAATGAGTAACCGGTAAGTAAATTGTTCGTTAAATTTTAAAGAAAGCTAAGTTCTTAGTGAATCAGATAATATTTTGAGCTTTATGGACTTGATAGAATTACCTTGTAAAGGTAAATTTTTGGAATGGAATGATTACCCCCTCCCATGTTGCAATGAATTACTGCTTAGAGAGATTGGATTTTAAAAAAAGTCGAGAAGTTTTGAGATATTTGTGGTAGGGAAAAAGAGTAAATTTCTTTTCTAATGTGATTTTAGCATCAACTACTATAAAGTTATTGCTACTAGGTTTGTCAAGCCTTCCTAGCAAAGGAGGTGGATATTCAAGCTTTTAAGGTTAAGTTGGAAGATATCACAGCTGTTTGAGAGTATCTAAATATGTACTCGTAAAAGTTACATGGACTATTTCTATATTGAGATAAAGAAATTAAAATAGAGATGTTACCAGGTATTGCATTTATTTCTATAGCCATATCAAATGGTTCCGACTGAGCTCAGAGAATTAAAGGCATAGTTAGTAGAATTATTAAGACCGGGGATTTACAAGACTAAGAGTGTCATTTGGGATGCACTAGTGTTATTGTGAAAAAAAAAGACAAGTCTATGCAATTATGCATGTATTATCGTCCGTTAAATAAGGTAACAAAGAAGAACAAGTATCTTCTTCCGAGGATTGCTAATCTTTTCATCAGTTGAAAGGGTGCATTGGTGTCTCCCAAGTTGGATCTCTTATCTGGATATTATTAATTAAAGATGAGGAAGAAAGTCTTAATAAGATACTTTTTAGAATTCGATATGAACACTATGAGTTTGTGATAAAGTCGTTTGGTTTAGCGAATATTCCAACGACACTTATGGATTGGATAAATTGAGTATTTCAGTTATACCTTAATTAACTGGTGGTTGTGTTCATTGATGTTATTATGATATGTTATAAGCCTAGGGAAGAACACAATTCATGTCTTTGTATAGATCTTCCAACTATTCGAGAGAAAAATTGCATGCTAAGTTGGCCAAGTGTAAATGTTGGTTGTTTAATTTTGTATTCTCTGGCCATGTAGACTCAGTTGAGGGGATAAGAATATATATCTAGGAAGAACAAGATATAGTTGAATGATAAAGTCCAAAGAATATTTTCGAATTTCAAAGTTTTTTTGGGACTTGTTGGTTATTAATGATGGTTGCGAAGAACTTTGTAATGCTAGTCTTCCCTTTGATCAAGCTACTGAAGAAAGACGTGTTATTCACTTGGATTGATAAGTGACAAGAATACTTCGAGATGTTAAATGAAAACTGACATAAGATCCAACGCTAGTGTAATCATAATCTGGGAAAGTTATGTGGTTTATAGTAATACATCTCATAATGGTATGTGATACGTGCTTGTACAAGATTGTAAGGTTGTGACTTATGCTTCGAGATAGTTAAAGACTCATGAGAGAAATTATTCGTCACATGATCTCGAGTTGGCAACTGTTGTGTTTGCTCTAAAAATTTGGTGCTATTAATTTTATGGTGAGCGATGTTACATTTATACTAATCACAAAAGTCTAGAGTACTTGTTAACTGAAAAGGAGTTAATCTTGAGACATAGAAGATGGATAGAACTTTTAAAAGATTATGATGTGATCATTGATTACATATCGAGAAGGCTAATGTGGAAGCTAATGTACTTAAACGAAAGACTTTTATATCCTTGAGATCTTTGGATGCGAGTTTGTATTTAAAGGAAGACGACACCTTGATTATCGAGTTAAAGTTAAAGATGATGCTGATAGATCGGATAGGAGAATTACAAAGGAAAGAAAAAAAAATTTCTTGCAAGTAGAAAATGGTGAGATTAAGGACTTTGAGGTCAAGTCTGAAGGATGTTTGTATTATCGTTTGTGATGGATATCTATCGATTTTGTTTAATGCATTATTGCATTTTTGTACCAGTACTTTATTTACTATGGCACCTTGTATGCAAGGATGGTAGTCATATGGGATTACTACTCCGGAAATGGTTAGTATACTGTTGTTGTGTACCATAATACCTATACGTTATTGAGGCACTTAAGTGCTTATTGTGTACCTTACATTTTCATTTGTCATACATTGGGCATTGAATCGATATTTTTGAATATACTGATTGATAAGTATGCTACGAAACTGAAATATTGTTTTATAGGTTATTTGATGGAAATTGGCCTATTAAGTCAGTTTTATGCTTTAATATATTTTATACGATTAAACACGTATTTTGATCTTCTATGAAATACTTATGTTTTAATATGCCTCATTTATTATATTATGCCTCACTAAGTGAATACTTAGCGTGTGATGATATTCACACGTAGGTAATAGCATACGATCGAAGTGAGGAGTGCAGTTGATATCATCTGTCAAGGATTGTCTCATCAGTAACAGTATGACATCTCTAGATGTTTATTTTGATATTACTAGTCGGCACGTACTTAGATATTATATGATGCTCTAATAGGACATATGGTATTTGGTTTGTAGTACTATATTATATTCGAACTTAAGCTACTATGTGATGGGTTTGAAAATGCTATTTATATATTAGTAGTTAATGAATAGACATTTTAAATATTGTAATATTAAATTGTTTTATGAATTTTTGTACTGATTTTCAAGTACAATAATGTTTTAAAAATCATGTGACATCTATGACTCATGTACGAGGACATATACGGGGAATTGGTGTTACAGGAATGGTGTCAGACACCAGTTCTTTGAGGGAGTGGGTGTTAGATGGTGTCTCGGATGTTGATTCTAGATTTGATCATCGCTCGCTTTATTCTCGTTGTTGCTTCTTTCATCTAAGCATAGGGTTGTGGGTTTTATGTGCTCTTCCTTTGATCTCTAGGTTAAAATCTACTAAATCTCCCAGATTTCACCTGGTCATAAAATAAAAAACAAAAAATAGATCAGTAATTTGTCAAAGTCCCTAGCAATGACGCCAATTTGACAAGCGTCATTCAACTCGTCAAATGAAATGTCTTACCTCAAATAAATAAAGATAGAAATAAGAATAGTAAAGTGGTGAAAAGGGTCAATCCACGAGGACTTAGGAATTCCCAATATAATTTTACGTCTCGATTTCAATCCAGACAACTGCAAGAAAAATAAGTAAAATAGTGGGTTTGGCGAATGAGAGACAAAGAAAAGTAATAATAGTAAAATAAAGAATTACAATTGAAATAAAAAAGGAACGTAAATTAAGATTGAAAACAATAACGAGAAAATCGCCTCGAGCTAGCTTTGTTTCAATTTCGTTTGATAATCAAAAAGGATTTTCCCATGAGATTCATGTCGATTACAGTCTACAAGGCCCTACCCATTGTAACTTGCCTTTCTCTTTAATAACCGATCTTCCCAATTCACTCTTTGAAATTCGATTATTGAATGAACTAACCACATATATTGTCGTTAGAATAACAGTTTAAGTTTGGAAAAGAACGACTCGGATTATGTTGTCTCATCGAGAATCAAATTCGATCCCGATTTTCCATAGTGGATCGCTCTAAGTGTATTCACAGGGGGTCGAATATGCCACATGCCGATCCCCTCCCCAACTATAAATTAAACAACATACAAACGTCTACTTTTTTGATATGAAAGCGTTTTAATTTTGAAAGTAAGGCCGATTGCGTAAGAAAATTAGCTAAGCATGGTAAACCATACTTAGCATGTTTTGTAAAAGTGAGTAAAGGCTTAATGTAAGAAAACGAAATTAAAAGAAAAAAACTTGTTCATAAAAATAAAAAGAGAATAACAAAATAGAATTCAAGGTATGACATCTTCTAAGCCTTACTCCAAGGAGGGTATTTATAGGCTTTTAAACCCTAAAATAACAGGAATTTAAAATAAATAAAATCCAAAGATAATTCAAATGTTTTAATTTCAAACTTAGAAACTAAATTTCTAAAAATCTCCTCAGGTCATGCTGACTGGGCGCTTCCAGAATCTTTCTCGTGCTGACTGGACCTTCTAGAAACGACATATATGACTCGCGTCGTGTCCATCTTCCCGCCCATGTCTCCAACAGTGATCAAAAATAAAAAAGTGCAGAATACGTCCTTTGTTGCAAATTCTAGAAAATAGATCAATGCCCAAAAATAAATAGAGCACTTCCCAATTAACAGTGATATATTAAAATAGGAGAATTAACAAATAAAGGTAACAATTTAAAATGCTCATCAGTCACCTATTATTAACACATGTGTTGCTTGAAATTTGGCCCAATATAACTTTCCTTTGGTTAATTATAACGTATGACTTACAAGAAACATAACCATCTTGATATTTTAAATAAATTAGTCTACATAAAAGAGGTCAATTTGGCGACATATGTTTTAACTTATCTATCAAATATCATACCTAGCCAAATATGAATTAATTTGTTTTAAAATATGTCAACCAATCATTTTCCTCTAATTTTATCGTTTAATTAAAAGATAACCAAAATAATATATATTGGAATACACTTAAACTTCATATCAAAATATCATATGCTCAATTAATATTTTATTTAGACAAAATATTACCTAAAGTGTTATTTGAGGCGGTAACCAAACACTGATAATAAGAACATGTAAAGCAAAATCTTCCTTTGGGTCAATTTATTACACATCAAACCCGAATAATCACATGATTATTCCAAAGTTGTACATGCAATTATGTCAACTATTAATATTTCTTTGGGCCGATCAATACTAGCATATCTTAATGCACATGTATGTCACATTTATATATATATTTTTAAAATATTTTCATAACGAATGCCCCTTTAACGACTTTGCATTAATTAAGTCGTCTAAAAATAATATTAGTATTCAAATTTAATATTTCTATATTGCACTACAATATCTGAATAACCCAAAACAAGGTTACATAAATGGTGCTATAAAAATTAGAAACTCAGATTTGATTGTTTCTAAAAAAATTCTTAAACATGCATTTAATACATAACTTCGTAAACTACCATAGATAAACCAAATTTAGAACACATTTAACCAAAGTCAAAGTCAAAATACATGAATTAAAATTTTCCAAAGATTTTTAAAAATAACTTTTTAATCAAGCTGAATCAAATATATCAATACCGAATATATATTCTACAATCCATAATAGTCAAAAACTAAAACCTAATTTTCGAATCATGTCATAATTTACAAAGCTATCCATAATAAGATTGTCTAAAAGACGTTATTAGAAACCAAAAACCTAAATCTTTGACTAATTTCTCATGAAATTTCTTAATCATGGATTCACCAAATTAAACAAAATGACACAAAAAATTAAAACCAAATAAATAACTTATTATCATAAGCAACAGGCAACCCGTTAGCAACTTATTAAAGTAATAATATATGGAGTAACTCATAGACATTGAAGATTAAAAAATAAAATCAACAAATGCAATCTTAAAGTCAGAAAGATGTCACCTGATTCCCTTAAAGAATTGTTGGATTCAAGATCCAACGACGCCACACAATCTAATTTACGCTACAGTTGCAAGAATTGAGATCCTCTCAATAATTAGGCAGCTAAATTTGTCCAACATATTCTCAAATTGAACATTGAACGAAGGGTTAGGCTCACTTTGATAATAAAATAACTCAATCCAAATTAAAATTAAAAGAAAAGACATTGTGCACGAGGCTTGTTTCCTATATGAATAATTAAAATACAAACAAAAGATCCATATTAAAACACAAGTAATATACTTCAATTCAATCGTAACACTCAACTAAACAATAATGGTGCATAACTACAATTAGTCATATAGTTAGAATCTAATTAATATGTCAAAGCAAACCCCAAAGAGAATCCCTAGCCGTCGTCAGGAAAACACATTAGTTGATTAGCTTGTACCAACTAAAGTACGAATTAAAACCAAAAAAATAACTTATATCATAAGCAACACAGGCAACCCGTTAAGCAACTTATTAAAGTAATAATCTCTGGAGTAACTCATAGACATTGAAGATTAAAAATAAAATCAACAAATGCATCTTAAAGTCAGAAAGAAGTCACCTGATTCCCTTAAAGAATGTTGGATTCAAGATCCAACGACGCCACACAATCTAATTTACGCTACAGTTCCAAGAATTGAGATCCTCTCATAATTAGGCAGCTAAATTTGTCCAACTATTCTCAAAGTGAACATTGAACGAAGGGTTAGGCTCACTTTGATAATAAAATAACTCAAATCCAAAAATTAAAATTAAAAGAAAAGACATTGTGCACGAGGCTTGTTTTCCTATATGAATAATTAAAATACAAACAAAAGATCCATATAAAAACACAAGTAATATACTTCAATTCAATCGTAACACTCAACTAAACAATAATGGTGCATAACTATCAATTAGTCATATAGTTAGAATCTAATTAATATGTCAAAGCAAATCCCAAAGAGAATCCCTAGCCGTCGTCAGGAAAACACATTAGTTGATTAGCTTGTACCAACTAAAGTACCATATATATTTTAATAAATTAAACCTTAATACATATGCTATTGAGATTAAAGATTGAATTGCGATGATAATCCATCGTTTGAGCATCCTCGAAATATAATGATAAAATAACGAATTAAAAAAAACTGATGATTTAAACCTAAATTGAAAGCAACCATATTGCAAAGTGCAGCGGATTATACGAAGATCAAACCATAAATATTCAAATAATAATCCATTAATCAATAGATTCTTAACGATTTAATGCAATATGGTCATGATATCACTTGTTAGAACAAAATCATATTAATTATTAAATTATTAAAAATAATCAGGATCTAATCATGCTAAATCATCAAGAATAAAAATACTAGATTTGCGGAAGTGTACCTAAGTTAATTGATAGCTTGAAATCTTTGAGTCTTTCTTTAGTTGTGTGGTTGTGATCTTCCAATAAGATATGTTTGCTCTTGATACAGTTAACTTATTTCTTGGGGACTACTGTCTCTTTATATAGATTGAATATTAGGTCAATCTTTTAAGTATTTAAAATTCCGTCTCTCATCAAATTATAAATAACTTATGATATCTACACTTTGATTCCATGAAA
Organism: Hibiscus syriacus; assembly: GCF_006381635.1. Lineage (NCBI taxonomy): Eukaryota > Viridiplantae > Streptophyta > Magnoliopsida > Malvales > Malvaceae > Hibiscus > Hibiscus syriacus. Next base: position 5,106,964 of record NW_024062808.1, on the reverse strand, counting down.
CTTTAATACTGTAGTCATCATTTTTGTCCGGGTTTTTATTTAGTATATATAATATATAATATATAGTTTGGAAAATATTTTTTCGATAACATATGATATATAGTTTTGAAAATATTTTGAAAACATATGTATAATATATATTTTTTGAAAATATTTTGAAAACAATATATAATATATAGTTTTAAAAAATATTTTGAAACATATATATAATATATAGTTCTTGAAAATATTTTGAAAATATATATAATATATAGTTTTCGAAAGTATTTGAAAATATATATAATATATAGTTTTGAAAACATTTGAATATATATATATAATATAGTTTTTGAAAACATTTTGAATATATATATATAATTATATATAATATATATATATATATATATATATAAAATATTTTGAAAACCTATATATATATATAGTTTTGAAATATTATAGTTTCTTGAAAATAATATTTCTTATAGTATAGTATATTGGATTATTTATTATTTATTATTTACTATTTATTATCTTTTTTATTTATTTCTTTTTGTGTAATTTGGTCCAACATGGAGTCTAACCGGGTGGTAGGCCTTACCCAGACAACCAAACCGGCTAAGAAAATCGACCGCTAGGCCCAGCAGACCAACCTGCTCCAGGAAAGCTAGGGTTTCATCCCTCTCTCTTTCATTGCCATGCGTTTTGGACCATCAGATCAGCTTGCCATCTGATGGTCGAGATAGCAACATAGGGCATGGGAGTTCCCACCCTAGCCGCAACCAACCACCAGATTTTTTTGGCACAACTCAATAAACGTGATTTCATGGGATTCAAAACCAACCACAAACATGTATTTTAATCCGAGTGAAACAAAACCAAACGAAAAATAAGGATTTCTAGGGCTATAAATTCATGAAAATCAAAACAAAAGAAAAGGAAGATCGGAGTAAAGCAAGCACTTGTAATCTCGAGCAAAACATTAATAAAAATAAAGGTATTAATTTTACCTTTCTTGGTTCGAATCTAGAGGTATTTTTGGGGCTTTTTTTTCTTTTTCTTTTGGTTCGATAAAAACCCAAGAATGATGAACGATGATCGGAGGAGGGGCATGTGAAAGATCTTTTTGCAGATCTAGCCCTCCTCAAGGTTTTTTATAATAACGGAGGGGATTTTTGAAGAAAATAGTCCAAAAGCTTTCGAAAAGTGTAATTTTTTTTTGGTTTCACCATCGATGAACGGTAGCCAATGTCGATCTACGGCGGCTGGCGAGGCGGTGGCCGATCGGAAACTCGGTTTAAAGATGAATGTTCTTCTCAAAATGAAGAACATCAAGAACATTTGAGAGAAAAGGGAAGGAGTGGGTTTGATTCGTTTTTGAGGGAGAAGAAAAAAATGAAATATGTTTCTATTTTTTGGGCTTTATACTCAACCCGCTGACCCGTTTGGAGAACCATAGACCCGTGTGTTTTTGCATGGTTAGGGTTAAATAACATTTTCGGTCCCTTAAGGTTTTTCTGGAAATTTATTTTGTCCTTTTTTCTTAAATTTTGCTAAAGTTTCTTTTAAATTCTTCCTTCATTTGGTTTTACTTTTTAATTTGGTCCTCTTTTTATATATTTTATGTTTTCATTTAATTATATTTTGTATATTATATGTTTTACGTGATTTTGACCCGACCATAATCATTTTTTATATTTATTTTTTTATTTAGCTAATTTTTGGGGTTTTGTATTTTTTTACTTTATTTATTTTATTTTTATTTAAAATTTTAGTAATTGTTTGTATTTAATTGCGCTATTGGTATTTCTTTTTTTAGTTTTAATTTAATAGACCTTTTTTCTTACATTATTTTTTCTTACTTTATGTTTTCAATATATGTGATTTATTTTTGTTCTATTTATTTCTATTTTCCATTATGTTAATTTCTATTCTCGACATGTATATTTTTATTTCGTTTAAAACATTATAACTTAATTTTTGTTTCTTTTACTTTGTTTAATCCAATACTTCATTTTAATATTTTTTGACCTTTTAGGAGTATTCTTAAATCAATTAAAGGTGAGTAATTTGGATTGAATTTTTTACTTTTTAATTTAACTTGCAATTTTCTTAATTAAGACAACTTGAAATTAAATTAGTACCAAAAGGGCAGTACAAGGGTGCCTATCCCTTCCTTTACTGCAACCGACTCCCGAATTCGACATATTTCTGGTAAAACACAGATCAGGTAAGAAGGTGTCCAATCAACATAGTTTTTATTTTTAAAAATAAATGATCGGTGGTGACTCTAACCCATTTATTAAAGTTGAAGCCCAACTCCGAGCCCACCCGAAAGACGGCTACGACGGCTTGTCGACTCCGCTAGGTATAGGTAAATGAGTCAAGCTAAGGCTAATTTCCGGCTGTCTTCTTAGATGAAAATTGTAAGTTTAAATTTTAAGTAAATTTTTCGATCCTAATTACTTACATTTGATTATTTTTCAAATAAATAGTTGTACTGACGGTTTTTAATGGTTTCAGATTATTAAACATTTTTCATCTCAGGCTCTATACCCGAGCTCCAAACCTTTTCTTAAGTGGAGGTGAAAGCGACGCCTTCGTGGGAATTTATTCTCCGTATAAGCCTAGCAAGTAACCTTCGGGATTCATATACCTTATGTCTTCGTGTGAATTTATTCTCTGTATAGACATAAGAGAATGTATCCTCTCGAGTTTAACTTGGTTCACATAAGCTTGTAATGGGCTTAGGACTGAGGGTCTGGCAAGCCCAAGGGGACAAAAACAAGGAGAACTTGAGTACTTTTTTGGAACCTAAACCGGGAGACTACATGGAATTAGAGCCACCCCAAAACTCTATTTCAAAACCTAGAATGTTTTTACTTTTATCATGCAACTTGTAATTTTTTACTTTATTATTATATTATTTCTATCTTACTAACTGATTTTTCTTTCATGTTTGATTTTTTATCATTTGCATCATAAAAAGAGGTAATTGGTCCAAAAAAAGTGTTTGTTACACATAAATAATCCGCATTAATGGACAAAGGGGTTGTAATGCAAGAGGTGAAAAACACTGAGGTACGACTATGGTCCGAAAATACTCAGAAAGAAAAGGGAGATAGTTGCAAGGAAACTATGTGTCAGATCTGGTTGGCTATACTTCTATTAGCCTAAAACAGACTGATTTTCAAGAACTACGAAGTATTTGGGACAGCTGGAAAAGTGACCAGAAAAGGAGGTTCTGCCAACGATGTGGTGATATTGCACTTCAACTCTTTGTCAAGACAGATGAGCCCCTAATTCAGCCCTAGTACAATCTGGAATCTAGGGTATAGCTCTTCACATTTAACCAAGAAGACATGGTACCACAATCGAAGAATATACCACTTTGCTACATTGCGAGGGTGTAACACCCATCTTCTATATACCTTTTCGTATATGAGATATAGATGTTACATCACTAATATCACTGTTCCTCATTTGAAAACCCGTAAAATTTTGTTTCGGTTTATATAACATTTAATTTGTTTATAATAAAACATACATTAACTTAATTAGACTAACAAAGAGAGATGTTCAAACACTTCACCATTTTACAACAGTTTAATCCAAATACTATTCAGAGCATTTTTACTAAACCCTATTACATGCAAACCAAAATATATCAAAAGTATACAGGTATGTCATATGGTTACTAATGAGGTGAATTGGCCTTGGATGTCCAATGATCTCCTTACCCAACTTGTATTCAACCTACGCGTGAAATAAACACACGTTAAGTATTACATAGTGAGGCAAAAACTAATCATACAATGAAATCAATATATCATTATTCTTTATCAATCAAATTCCAATTCTTTATTTCCCATTCATTTTCATTTCTTTGTATTGCACTCGTAGTGCCCATACAGTCACTCATAACATATTATGAATCCCGAGAAATGCACACTTAGTGCCGAAATAGTTATTCATCCACATAGGACGCATTCGGTGAAATGCACATTTAGTGTCAAAATGGTTATTCATCCACATAGGATGAATTCCGTGGAATGCAAACTTAGTGTCGAAACAGTTATTCATCCACATAGGATAAATTATGTGAATTGCACACTTAGTGTCGAAACAGTTATTCATCCACATAAGATGAATTTCGTGAAATGCACACTTAGTGCCGAAATGGTTATTCAACCACATAGGATGAATTCCATGAAATGCACACTTAGAGCCGAAATGGTCATTCATCCCCATATGATGAATTTCGTGAAATGCACACTTAGTGCCGAAACGGTCATTCATCCACATAGGATGAATTCCGTGAAATGCACACTTAGTGCCGACTTGGTAATCACCACATATATATTAAACAATCATACATATTAATTAGTGCAAGATATAGTGACACAATTAAATGCACTCACATGACTTCCCTCGCTATGTATCCAAAACGTAAGGCTGATTACGGACTTTTCATTTGTCCTTAGTTTTGCTTGTTTCGGGAGCTTGGTTCCGATCTATTCAAACATCCATTAAAACTTGTACCATACCCAATGTTAGAATATTTCCTTACCATTATACTTAAACAATACTCAAAAGAACATATCATTAACTTTCTATACGAATATCAACCTATTTCTAACATTTCTGGCTCCATAGTATCGATACTACTACCCTAGTACCGATACTTCTATACTATGGTACTGATACCCCATTATGATATCGATGCCAAATTTAGGTTCAATGTTTCCTGGTATCGATAACCTTACCATGGTATCGATACTATAATATTATGGTACCATACCCCCTTCCGGTATCGATACCAAATTTAGATTCATGTTGTTTGGTATCGCTACCCTTACTATGGTATCGATACTACCTCATTGGTATCGATATTGATTGAATCAATATCGATACTACTTAGCTATTTCATCCCATTTTAGCCTATAGTATCGGTACTATTATATCAGTACCGATACCCTTGCCCAGAATTTCCAGTTTTTAGCCCGATTTTCACCCAAATGGTTTCCATTTCGTTATACTTACACCTTACAAATACTATGAAACTCTTCTTTAACTATCCATACTAACTTTCCTTCATTTTGTTTCTTAAAAAATCTAACATCTTCCAATAACATTAAATTCTAAGAATCACACCACTTTTCCTAAAGTGTTTTTAATCCTGTCCAATGCTTCTAATCTCTCATTTGCCTATATGTCAAGTCAAATCTACTATAAACATCCATAAACCCTCACATTTCACATATCACTCAAAAATCTCCATTTCTTCAATCTCTATATCTCATCCATAACTTGGTTAAATTCTTTAGTACTTCCTTAAGCTTCTATATCACTTAAGGTTGTAAAAACAACCCATAATCAAAAGGAAAAACTGATTTAATTGAAGCTTACCTTTGGTGCTATGGAGAAGACTTCACCCACGTGAAAGAAGAAGAAAAGGAAATGGCTTTTTGGTGTTTACTTTCCCTTTTTCCTTAAATTTAATACCTTACTAACTATTAATTTTAAATTCATTTTCTTGTAAAGGACCAAAATGCCCTCTTAATAATCCATTGTCACAATTTAGTCTATACCATTAATCCTAATCATTTTCATCTTTATCATTTAATCGAATAATCCTCCCAATTTTTAAATTCTTTCAATAAAGTCCTTAATTCAATATTTGGGTCATTACAATTCTCCCCCTTAATAAAATTCTTCCTCGAATTTAAGAAGTATATGAACCGAAGAGATGTGGAAACTACTTTTTTATATCCTCTTCTCTCTCCCAAGTAGCCTCTTCCACCATATGATTATGCCAAAGTACTTTAACCAACGGAATCCTTTTGTTACGCAAGTCCTTGATTTCCTTAGCCAAGATCTGTACTGGTTCTTCCTCATAAGTCAAATCGGGTTGGATCTCTACTTCTTCAGGAGTGATATCATGCGAGGGATCTGATCTGTACCTCCTAAGCATTGATACGTGAAAAACATTGTGGATCTTGTCCATGTTCGGAGACAAAGCTAACTGATAAGCTATGGGTCCAACCCTTTTCAATATCTGATACGGTCTAATGAACCTCAAACTCAGCTTACAATTTTGTCCAAAACGTAATACCTTCTTCCAAGGTAATACTTTCAAAAATACTTTGTCTCCCTCTTGGAATTCTATTTCTTTTCTTTTTAAATCCGCATAGAACTTCTGTCGATCTGAGTCTATCTTTTGATTTCTCTGAATAATCTTCACTTTATCCTCTATATCTTTCATCAAATATGGGCCAACCAAATCCTAATCTTTCAATTCATACCAATTTAATGGCGTTCTGCATTTTCTACCATATACAGCTTCATACGCGGCCATCTTAATACTTGATTGATAACTATTGTTATATGCAAATTCTGCTAAAGGTAAATACCTTTCCCATGATCCCTTAAACTCAATCACACATGCCCTAAGTATATCCTCCAGTATCTGAATAGCTTACTCTGACTACCCATCTGTCTGCGGATGAAAAGATGTACAAAAGTTCAATCGAGTACCCAATGTCTCATTCAAGGACTTCTAAAACCTTGAAGTAAACCTTGGGTCTCGATTGGACACTATCGATATCGGTACTCCGTGTAGTCTAACTATATTTTTTATATACAGCTCCGCATACTTATCCATTAAGTAGTATACTCAAACTGGAATAAAATAAGTCGTCTTGGTCAATCTTTCTACTATTACCCAAATCGAGTCCTTTTTACCCGGCGATAGTGGTAGCCCCAATACAAAGTCCATTGTGACTCGCTCCCACTTCCACTCAAGAATAGATATAGGCTGCAGCAACCCGAATGGCACCTGATGTTTAGTTTTCACTTACTGACATGTCAAACATTTGGCAACAAACTCTGTGATAGCTCTTTCCATGCCAAGCCACCAATAACAACTTTTCAAATCCTGATAAAATCTTAATTCCACCTGGGTACATCGTCAAAGGGCAATAATGTGCTTCACCAAAAATATCTTTCCTCAATTCATCATTTTCAGGAATGCAAAGTCTTCCTCGGTAGTATAAACATCCATTATCCCAAATTTTGAAATCTTTGTCTTCTCCTTTTTCAACCTGCGCCAATCTCATTAAGCATTTCTTTTCTCTACCTTGCAACTCTTTAACCAGATACAAAAACATCGGCCTTAACTTTAATTCGGCAATTAAAGAACCATATTCTTTTAAATACATACGTGCATCTAAAGCCCTTAAAGCTGCAAAAGTCTTTCGATTGAGCGCATCTACTACCACATTAGCCTTTCCCGGATGATAGTCAATGACTAAATCATAGTCCTTTAGGAGCTCAATCCATCTTCTCTGCCTTAAGATCATCTCTCTCTGAGTCAACAAATACTTTAAACTTTTATGGTTCGTATAAACATGGCAACGCTCACCGTATAGATAATGGCGCCAGATTTTCTAAGTAAACACTATGGTTGCCAATTCCAAATCATGTGTTGGGTAATTTCTCTCATGATTCTTCAGCTGTCTTGAGGCATAAGCCACAACTTTTCCCTCTTGCATCAAGACACATCCCAATCCGTTATGGGATGCATCACTGAAAACTACATAATCCTTACCTGACTCAGGTTACACAAGAACGAGAGCCTCCATTACTATTTTCTGAGCATATCAAAACTTTTTCGACATCTTTCTGTCCAAACAATACATCTTTCCACAACAATTTAGTTAGCGGTAGAGCTAATATTGAAAAATTCTTCACATATCGTCTATAATAACCAGCAAGCCCCAAGAAACTCCGAACTTCAACAATATTCTTTGGGGGTTGCCAATCCAATGTGGCTTGAATCTTTTTGGGAACTACTCTTATGCCTTCTGCAGGGACTATATGACCAAGGAAAGCAATCTCAGCTAACCAAAATTCACATTTGGATAGCTTCAAATACAACTTATTTTCACGAAGTATCTGAAGCACCACCCGAAGATGAGCATCATGTTCCTCCCTTGACTTGTAATATACCAAGATATCATCTATAAACACTACCTCGAACAGATCCAAGTACGGTTGAAATACTCTATTCATTAAATCCATAAATGTTGCATGAGTATTTGTTAATCCAAACCGCATAGACTCATCCTTCTTTTTCACAAACAATACCGGTGCTCCCCAAGAAGAAACACTGGTTCAGATAGTACAGTTCCCTTAACTACGTTGGAGCCATTCTATATGGAGCCATAGAAACATATTCGGTATCCGGGTAAACCTCAATTCTGAATTCTACCTCACAATATGGAGTTACACCCGGTAACTTTTCAAGAAAAACCTCTGGAAACTTGCTAACTATTGGAATATCTTTCAATCTCATTTCTGACACTCGAGTGTCTAACACATTGTCAAGAAAAGCAACTCATCATTTTGACAACATTTTCTTTGTCATCATGGTTGATATCACATTGGTTCGCTTTATCACCAATCACAATAATCTCGGAGCCTCCTACATCCTTTAAGAATAGTCATTTCCGATGACAATCTACCCATCCATGGTGTGGAGACAACCAATCCATGCCCGAAATGATTTCAAACTCATCAAAGGGCAACTCCATTAAGTTTTCCAAGAAGACAACCCCTTGAATCTTAATTGGACACCTTCTACACACCCGTGTTACCCTTGCACTTTGACCCATAGGGTTTACCGCCACCATCTCACTAAAAATTGGTTCTAAAGGAATTCCTCTAGCTATAACCAACTTGGTACTAATATATGAGTGTGTAGAGACAGGATCAACTAAAACAAAGACAAGCTCATCAAAAAGGTTAAATGTACCTGTTATGATCTCCGGATCATCTCGATCACCATTGGTCTTTATATTATAAACTCGGGCCACTCCCCGATTCTCTTGTCTTTGACCAGCCTCAGATTGACCATCGAACTTTCCTCTTCCTCTGCTTCTACTAGGTGTTGCTACTGATCTCTCATATTATATTGATCTATCCCCAAATCTCTATGGATAGCTCATAGCATAATGACCCATTCCTCCACAATTAAAACAAGCTCCAGATAGCACTCTACACACCCCCAGTGAAATTTACCACATGTCTGACATGGGTTACCTTTTTCTCCAACAGCTATATCCGAGGTCGCAGCAAAAGAATGAGACTGCTTAGACTTCTGTGCAGCTGCCCCAGTATCCATTCCATCAGTATATCGGGAACTTGATCCCTTGCCTCTCTTAACATAATGTGTAGATAAAGACATACCAATCCTTTTTCTCGTCTGCATACTCTTCTTTGCAGCAAGAGTCTCCTTATGAGCTATTTTAAATCGTCTTCGCTCTATTTATCACTTCTTGAAGACTGGAAAAATTTAATGCCAACATCATCTCTTTTAGCTTAGGCCTCAGACTTTCAGTGGACCAATCTCTATGAGCTTTATCATTAGGGACAACCTCTGTAGCATAATGGCTGAGCTTATTGTATTCAGCCTCATATTCATGCACTGCACAATCACCTTATTTCAAGCTAATAAACTTCAACAACATCGATCTCATGAACTGCTCCCCAATATACTTGTTTTTGAACTCCTCTTGAAAGAACTGCCAGTTCACTTGCTCGGGCAACGCATTCATCGTCGTGTTTGTCCACCATACCTGAGTCGATCCTCTAAGTAACGATACAACTCTGCCCAGCTTTTTATGATCGGAGTACTGCAGACTTTCCAACATCATCATCACATCGTTCAACCATAAGTCCGCATCCATAGGACCTTCACCTTCTTCTCTCATAAACTCAGGAGCTCCCAAACATTTTAACTCATTCGAAATTAGCATTCGCGATATTGGAGGAGTAGGGGGAGACAGAGAAGGTTGGAACCTTATCAAAACAACATAGAGAGTTGTATAAAAGCTCTAAACTCCGAAACAGGCACACCCTGAGGTGTCAGTGCAATTGCATTCTCAGACCGAATCGGATGTTAGCTATTTTCTTAATAGCTTTCACTATCCGATTTATCTCTACTCTCTTGTCCAGTCGCTCTTCTGGAATTCATAGAATTAGACATCTATTATAACATACATAAAGATAATACTTAAGTTAGTAAGGAGATATATCTTATCATATTCATTTTATACCCTATCAGTAACCTTGACATCTTAATGATATGTAAACTCTTTTTACATTTAATTCGGCCAAGAATCTGCTAAACCTAGCTTTGATACCAATAAATGTAACACCCATCTCCCGTATACCTTTCCATATACGAGATACAGATGTCACATCACTATTATCATTGCTCCTCATTTGAAAACCCAAAATTTCGTTTCGTTTTATAAAACATTTAATTTTCTTATAATAAAACATACATTAACTTAATTAGACTAACAAAGAGAGATGTTCAAATGCTTCACCATTTTACAACAGTTTAATCCAAATACTATTTAGAGCATTTTTACTAAACCCGATTACATGCCAACTAAAATATATCAAAAGTAGATAGGTAAGTCATACAATTACTGATGAGGTGACTCTGGCTTGGATGTCCAATGAACTCCTTACTCATCTTGTATTCAACCTATGTGTGAAATAAACACACATTAAGTATTACATAGTAAGGCAGAAACTAATCAACAATGGAATCACTATATCATTATTCTTTATTGATCAAATTACAATTCTTTATTTCCCATTCATTTTCATTTCTTTGTATTGCACCCGTAGTGCCCATACAGTCATTCATAACATATTATGAATCCCGTGAAATGCACACTTAGTGCCAAAATGGTTATCATCCACATAAGATGAATTTTTTGAAATGCACACTTAGTGTCGAAATAGTTATTCATCCATACAGGATGAATTTTGTGAAATGCACACTTAGTGCCGAAACGGTTATTCATCCACATAGGATGAATTCCATGAAATGCACACTTAGAGCCGAAACGGTCATTCATCCCTATATGATGAATTTTTTGAAATGCACACTTAGTGTCGAAACGGTCATTCATCCACATAGGATGAATTCCGTGAAATGCACACTTAGTGCCGACATGGTAATCACCACATATATATTAAACAATCATACATATTTAATTAGTGCAACATATAGGACACAATTAAATGCACTCACATGACTTCCCTCGCTATGTATCCAAAACATAAGGCTGATTACTCTGGTACTTTTCATTTATCCTTAGTTTTGCTTGTTTCGGGAGCTTGGTTCCGATATATTCAAGCATCCATTAAAACTTGTACTATACCCAATATTAGAATATTTCCTTACCATTATACTTAAACAATAGTCAAAAGAACATATCATTAACTTTCTATACCAATATCAACCTATTTTTAACATTTCTGCCTCTATAGTATCGATACTACTACCCGAGTATCGATACTTCAATACTATGGTAGCGATACCCTATTCCGGTATCGATACCAAATTTAGGTTTGATGTTTCCTGGTATCGATACCTTTACCGTGGTATTGATACTACAATATTATGGTGTCGATGCCCCCTTTGGTTATCGATACCAAATTTAGATTCGATGTTGCTTGGTATCAATACCCTTACCATGGTATTGATACTACCTCATTGGTATCGATACTGATTGAATCAGTATCGATACTACTCATCTATTTTATTCCAATTTAGCCTATAGTGTCGATATTATTATATCAGTACTGATACCCTTGCCTAGAATTTCCTGTTTTTAGCCTAATTTTCACCCAAATGGGGCCCATTTCGTTATACTTACACCTTACAAATACTATGAAACTCTTCTTTAACTATCCATACTAACTTTCCTTCATTTTGTTTCTTAAAACATCTAACATCTTACAAGAACATTAAATTCTAAGAATCACACCACTTTTCCTAATGTGTTTTTAATCTTATACAATGCTTCTAATCTCTCATTTACCTCTATGTCAAGTCAAATTTACCATAAAACATCCATAAACCCTCATATTTCAATATATCACTCAAAAAACCATTTTCTTTAATCTCTATTATCTCTTCCATAACTTGGTTAAATTCTCATTTAGTACTTCCTTAAGATTCTATGTCAATTAAGGTTGTAAAAACAACCTACAATTAAAAGGAAAAACTGATTTAATTGAAGCTTACCTTTGGACCTATGGAGAAGACTTCACCCACGTGAAAGGAGAAGAAAAGGAAATGGCTTTTTGGTGTTTACTTTCCCTTTTTCGTTAAATTTAATACCTTACTAACTATTAATTTTAAATTTATTTTCTTGTAAAGGAGCAAAATGTCCTCTTAATAATCCATTGTCACAATTTAGTTTAAACCATTAATCCTAGTCATTTTCATCTTTATCATTTAATCGAATAATCTCCAAATTTTTAAATTCTTTCAATAAAGTCCTTAATTCAATATTTTGGGGCATTAAAAAGGGAATCAGAATGGACAAGGTTTACATCAAGTACATCAAGAGTCAACCTTTTAAGAACGGGTTGGCAAAAGTGGCGGGGGTTGATGAGAAATGGGTAATTGACCAGATTCAACATAAAGGTAGTGGTGAAGGAATTGCTTGGACCCGTATATAACAACTAATGAAGAATCATCTCGATGAATGGAAGGTAATTGACTTTTTTGCACTGGCCATTTATGGTTTGATTATCTTCCCAAAGACTTTGGGATATATTGAGGCAGTGGTGGAACTGTTCGAACATCTCCTGAAACGATAAATCCAACACCGACAATTTTAGCTAAAACTTTTCACTCCCTCAACCATTGCAGAAAGACTGGCGGAGGAAGATTTTTAGGGTGTGCACAACTTCTCTAAGTTTGGATCAATAGTCACTTCTGGAAGACTAACGGGATTTCTTATCGTCGATTCAGCACCACTTATTCTCCTTTGGGGGAATTCCTCACCGGAAATGGAAAGAAGGTATCCCAAAAGAAAAATGGATGAAGGTATTCACACACCTTCAGGAAAGGGATATTGTCTGGAGAGCCCCCTGGTTAACCCATAGTGATATTCTTTTCAGATGTGGAGACATATAAACTATGACATTACTCGGATTATGGGGAGAGTCGGATGCTCTCCATTTTTGGCACTTCGACAGTATGGAGCACACCAGCTTGTCCCAACAACACATGGAATCTCTAGATCGGAATTTACATATCATGGGGACAACTACAAGAAAAAGGTAAAAGAAGTAACTGGGTCATGGAAGAAAATATTTCGTATAGATGTTGTGGTCGCCAAAGACATGCTTACTCCCGACTATTTGGAATGGCGATGGTTAAGGAAAAATAAATCACCCAGTTCCAGACCATTAAGACACTCGAACCATGGAAGAACATCTTAAGCATGTTCCCTCTAAGCTAGAGATAGTAAGGAAAGAATTTGAAGCCAAAAAGTAGGAGTTTAAACAAAGTCTAAGGGAAATCAAGGCTGAAAGATTCCAATGGAAGTTGGATGTCGATACCCAGAATGATCGGCAGACAAGTTAGAGAGGGAACAAAAGAAGTTTTGTTTTGAGCTTGAGGATTTGAGAAAAGATATCAAGAACAAGTCCAGAGCAATTCTAATCTAAATTTTTGAGTACTGGAAAAGTAAAAACCTGAAAAGGAAGTTTGAAGGACAGGATGAAAGAGAGACCTTGAAAGAATAGCTAAAGACTTCTCAAAGATGTTTGTTAGATAGTCAGCACAGAATAAGTGTCTGAGGATCCAAGTAACTAATTTAGAGAAATCTCTTTAGAAGTAACAAAAGCAGGATGGAAAACCATAGCTCAGTTGGAGGCCATTGTGAATGGGTTCAAGAAACAAGAAAGTGAGCTTGAGATAGTTCCCTTTGATGGGGGATTTCAGTGGTGTTTTCGTTGGAAACAGGCCCAGCAAAGGGTGAAAGCTAGAGATGCAGTTATCCGATATTTCTTTGAACAAGTACAAAAAGAAGGTCGTCACTTGCACGATTTAGCAAGAGAAGCGGAGTGGTCCGACAAGGTATTCAACCAGTGGCAGATGAAGGAAAAGAGTTGTCAACCTGTTAGAAGTTGTTCGGGGTTTAGAGGATTTAGTCAGAATATACCTTTAAGATATTTTTGTCTCTTAAAATAATAAAACACTTTTGTTTCAATAAAGATTATTTACAATAACAGACACATTTCTTGGATCAATGCCTCTAATTCTCATGTATCATACATTGTTTTCATACCTTGCATTTCATTTTTTATTTTTTCATGTTTTTACATTTACATTAACTAACAGAAAAATGTCTAGGGAACAAATACCGGGTATCCTTTCACAAACCCTGGACAAACGTCATCCTTACAACACCCGCACAAAGAAAAGACAAATGGAAGCCAAAATTTCTCAACTCGAAGAGAACATGTTGAGGTTGCAGAGGGAGTTAGAAGAAAAGATAAGCCAAAATAACCAAACCACTCTGGAAACAATAACTAAAAACCAAGAGTCTTTGGTTGACCAAATTGTTTCTAGACTATCTGGCCTGAATCAGGCAAGCGCACCCGAGGCAGGATCATCTGAAGGGATAGCTATGCCACATACCCCGCAGGTGGTTATCTCACTTGGAATCTTACCAAGACTACAAGGGGTCATCCGCTGTAAAAGTGAAAGACCCATCTGCTGTAAAGGTATAGACTTCTATGTCTAACCCTGAGAATAATCTGAATGATTACCATATATCAGATTTTGATAAAGAAGACAAGGCAAAGAAAATGGAAGAAAAGATCAAACTACTGGAAGACCAAATAAAGGTTGTTAAGGGAGACCATGATTATTATGGAATCGATGCTCTAGAGCTGAGCTTAATCCCGATTTGGTGTTCCCACCAAAATTCAAAGTCCTTGAGTTTGAGAAATTTTATGGGAACATTTCCCTTGAACCCACATTACCATGTTATGTCGGAAGATGACATGATATATAGGAAATAACCAGCTCCTGATTCATTTCTTCCAAGAGAATATATCTGGTTCAACCATCCGATGGTACAATCAGCTGAATCGATCTCATAACAAGACATGGAAAGATCTAGCCAAGTCATTCTTGGAACAATACAAGCATATAAACGATATGAGACCAATCGAGTCACACTACAAAGCATGGAGAAAAAGTATAACAAAGCTTCAGAAAATATGCACGCCTGTGCAAAATGCAATGAGAAATCTTCATACAAGAAGACTCCTTAGGCACCTTATTGCAATCACATCAAAAATTTTCTCTGACTTAGTTATGGTCGGGGAGATGATTGAGATGGCCATAAAACAAGGCAATATCGAGGGGGGAATCAAGCAAGAAGCCTCCTATGAAGAAGAAAGAGGGAGAGATTAATAATATCAACACCTAAAATTCCAATAAAGGTGTTACAATCTCCAACTCAAAAAAACTGCAGTTGTACCATCAGGTACTTCTAGTCAAAATCCAAGGGAACCTAGGAAAGAAATAAAAATGAGCATTTCGATCCTATTCTCATGACGTACAAGGAACTGTATCAGTAACTCTTTAACACTCATGTAGTGTCACCATACCTAGTAGAACCTATGAAGCCCGCATACCTAGATGTATGATGAGAACGCTTACTACGAGTATCATGGTGGTGTGTCGGGGAACACTATTAGAATTACCTCATATTCAAGAGGATCGTGAAAGATTGCGCAACAAGAATTGGATCCACTTCGACTCAAGAGCACCGAATGTTGCAAAATCATTTGCCTAACCATCAAGAGGTTGGGATTAATGCAGTTACTACATATAAAAACAGGAAAGTTAAGACTGATATTTCTGAGAAAAGTCTCCTTTGGTTTGGGTATGGAGGCAAATGACGAAAGCAAGGTTTCTTGTACCACATTTGATACATCAAGAGTGGAGATGATAACCACTGTTGTTACCATAATGAAAAATACTTAAAGTGCAATATTTTTAGAGTTTAAAGATTTTATCCAACTCATGATGGAAAGGAAGGAGATGGAATTCTATGACGAAATTCAAGAATCTTCAGAAGTAGATGTTTGTGCAACTGAAAAGTCATCCAAAAGTGGATATGGCAGGGGTCATCCTTTGGTAATTACCCCTAAAGTGACATCAGAGAAAACACAAGCAAATGTAGTGATCACAACACCCTGACCATTTTCCTACAAGGACAACAAACAAGTGCCTTGGAATTATGAATTCCAAGTAAGCACCTTGAAGGAAGATGACAACAAAGTAGGTCATGTCATGGGGAAAAGCTACTTCGAAGAGGCTAAGTCCCCCAGAGACCACTTGAGCCTTCAAAGGGGATGTGCTGACAATAAATGAGCCAATAAAGGAGGAAGAAGCTATTGTGTTCATGAAATTTTTAAAAACATCGAGTACAGTTCGTAGACCAATTACATAGCATGTCAACACGGATTTCAATGTTGGCATTGATGATAAATTCAAAGGCACACAGGGAAGCACTTTTGAATATCCTAAATCAGACATTTGTACCATAAGACATACCAGTCAACAAGATGGATCGACTAGTTAACAATATTCAAGCTGATAATCTCATCTCATTCTCTGATGATGAGATTCTATCTGGAGAACGAGGTTGAACTACGGAATTACACCTCACCACTCATTATAAGGGGCACGCCTTACCGAGTGTGTTAATTGAAAATGATTCAGCCCTTAATGTGATGCCTTTGGTTACATTGAAAAGGTTTCCAATAGATGTTTCCCACATGAGAACATGCCAGAGTGTGGTCTGAACATTTGACGAGACCAAGAGGGAGGTAATTGGCAAGATTGAGGTGCCTTTAATCATTGGACCTGCTACTTACAATATTGAATTTTTTATAATGAACATCATGTCTTCCAATAACTGCCTTTTGGGAAGGCCCTAGATCCATCAAGCTGGAGTAGTACCATCTACACTATACCAGAAAGTTAAGTTTGTCATTAACAGGGCTCTTGTAATTATTAATACTGAAGAACATATCGTGCCAAGTGTAACTACTGACGCCACATACAAAGAAGTAAATGATGAAGCGGTAGAATGTTTGTTTCACTCCTTAGAATTTGTGAATGCCACATTTATGGCTGAAGGAAGATGGATTTCCAAACCACGGCTCTGCGAATGCAATAAAATGGAGATCAAGCAAACCTTGGGAAGAGGTACCAGTGTAGGAAGAGGATTTAGGAATTAATTGCAATGAAGGATTAACCATGTCCTTCCTATAACAAAGCTAGACCAATTCGGGCTGGGTTTCTAGCCCAGTCAACAACAGAAGAGGAAGAAATCCAGAAAGGCCGAGATAAAAGGTTGGCCATATTAAACGGGAAAGATTTTCAATGGGAACCCATGGTTTTTTCCACCTCTTTATGAAACATTTAAATACGGTGGTTATGAGTTTGGGATGACTTCACCAGATTTAGAGATGGTTTGAAAGATTGGAGTATTAACTCTATAACCACAGAGAAAGTTGAAAGTACAGACAGGTCAGGAAACCATCCTTTACCACCTGGATCGGTGCTTAGTAACTGGACGGCTGAAGAATTACATGTGGTTTTCAAATTTCTTTCAGAGTAATACTCGAACTATCTGTATTCTCTTAACCCAGGGAAATAGGTGATCTTTTGTAAGGGTGAATAAATGTTTTTTAATTCAATAAAAGATGTAGTTTCTTTCACGTAAACATTTTTCTTATTTCATTTCTTTTGAATTCAATTTTCTTTCATTCCGTACTTTTCTTTTGAATTCAATTTTATTTCGTTCAGTACCTTCTTTCATTCTCTTTGGAATTTAATTTCAGTCATTCTGTGTGGGATATTTTCCTCTCACACATACACATTTCATTTCTCCTTCATGCCCAAGATAATGATAATGCAGGCGCTGATGATACTGACCCAAAGTGAATTTTGAACAGATCGTTTATCTTGGGGAAGTTTATGAATGTGAAAATGAAGACAAGTGCAGTTTACCTTCTGAATTATTAAGGATGATAGAAAGAGAAAACAAGAAAATATTGCCACATAAAGAGAAAATCAAAATCCTAAATCTGGATACATAAGAGGAAATAAAGGAAGTCAAAATTGGCATAACTTTCTCAACTGAGGCAAGACAAAACTTAACATTCTTACTTCAAGAATACAGAGATGTGTTTGCATAGTCTTATCAAGTCATGCCAGGGCTAGATACAGATATAGTAGTCCACGAACTGCCTATCCAGCCAGAATGCAAACCTGTGCAACAAAAGCTAAGGAGAATGAGACCTGAAATGTTACTTAAGATCAAGGAAAAGGTCAAGAAACAATTCGATGATGGCTTCCTTCAAGTAGAAAGTATCTAGAGTGGGTGTCTAACATAGTGTCAGTTCCAAAGAAAGAAGAGAAAGTATGCATGTGTGTTGATTACCGAGACCTTAACAAGGCGAGTTCCAAATATAACTTTTCTCTGCCGCACATAGACACTTTGGTAGATAATACTACCGGAAACACTTCTTCTCATTCATGGACATTCTCAAGATATAACCAGATTAATGCATCTTGAGGCCATAGAAAAAACTACATTCGTCACAATGTGGGGAACTTTCTACTACAAGGTGATGCCTATCAGATTGAAGAATGTTGGGGCAACATATCAAAGAGCTATAGTGAACTTGTTTCATGACATGATGCACAAAGAAATAGAGGTTTATGTCGATAACATGATTTTCAAAGCACAAATAAAAAATGATCATGCCAAAAATTTGAGAAAGCTCCTTCGGGGTAACATCTGGAAAATTGTTAAGCTTCGTGGTCAACAGGAGAGGTATCGAAGTCGATCTAGATAAAGTCAAAGCCATCCAAAATTACCTCCCCCAAAACACACAAAGAGGTTCAATGTTTTCTAGGCAGTTAAATTACATTGCGCGGTTCATATCTCAATTAACCGACAAGTACGACCCAATTTTTCGCCTTCTTCAAAAAAATAACTCTGAAGCATGGGATGATGATTGTCATACTGCATTCAAGAAAATAAAATAATACTTATCTCGCACTCCCATCTTAATGTCCCCCATCCAGGGTAAACCTCTATTCTTGTATTTATCCATATTCGAGAATTCAATGGGTGTGTTTTAGGTCAGCATGATGAATCCGGGAGGAAGGAAAGGGTTTGTTGACCTTTAGTCTGGGCTATACGTAGAATCAGACAATATATGTTGTACCACGCCACTTGGTTAATTTCCAAGTTAAACCCGCTAAAATATATGATGGGTATGTCTGCTCTCTCTGGAAGGTTAGCCCAATGGCAGATGTTGTTATCTGAATTTGACATCGAGTACGTGGGCCAAAAAGATATAAAGAGAAGTGTCATATCGGATTTCTTGGCAAGCAAAACTGCTAAAAATTACTACGCTAGCTTTAACTTCCCATATGCAGACTTGATGGCCATATCCTTAGAAGAAGTAAGTAATTCCACATGTAATTCCTAGAAAATGTGTTTTGATGATGCATCAAATGATTTAGGACATGGCATTGGGGCAATACTGATCTCCCCTGAAGGAAATCATTACACATTCACTAGCAGACTGGATTTTGATTGCACCAATAACATGACAGAGTATTAGGCTTTTGTTTTGGGGATTAGAGCTGCTATTGGACAAAATATAAAGACATCAACTTCACAAGAATGGGAAACAAAGGATGTAAAGATGGTGTAGTACCAAAAGCTAATATTATAACTACTCGAAGAATTCAATGAAGTCTCCTTCCATTATGTGCCAATAAAGAAAACCAAATGCTCGATGCTTTAGCTACCTTGGCAGTTGCATTCAAGGTTAGCTGTGAGTCTGATACGATGCTAATTGACATACAGTCATATGAGTTTCCAGCTCATTGTTACCAAATCAAGGAAGTAAAAGACATTAAACCCTGGTATCATGACATTCTGCAATACATAAAAAACTGAAGTTATCTATAGGAAGCCACCGAAACAGATAAAAGAACTATTAGAAGAATGGCGGCTGAATATGTTCTTGATGGACTGGTCTTGTACAAGAAAAGCTATGATCAGTCCTACTGAGATGTATAGATACATAAGAGGCAAATAAGAATTAGAAGAGGTACATAACGGAGTTTGCGGAACGCATACGAATAGACATATGATGTCAAGGAAAATTATGAGATACGAATATTTCTGGTACAAATAAAAAGTGACTGCATCAATTATGCTAGAAGATGTCATAAATGTTAAATTTATAGGGACAAAATTAATGTTCCACCTCAACCTCTTCATGCAATGACCGCACCATGGCCATTCTCTATGTGGGGCATGGATATTATCGGGCAAATTCATCCTAAGGCTTCAAATGTCATTGTTTCATTATTGTCGCAATTACTATTTCATGAAATGGGTAGAGGCTACATTATATGCCAGTGTCACTCAGTCCACTTTTGTAAGTTCCTAAAAAAAGATATCATATGTCGATATGGTTACCTGAACATTACCGATAATACAACGAACCTGAACAATAAGATGATGGACGTTGCTTGTGAACAATTTAACATAAAGCATCACAATTCAACTGTTTATAGACCAAAGATAAATAGAGTAGTAGAAGAAGCAACAAAAACATCAAGAAGATAGTCGAGAAAACAACTAAGACGTACAAGGATTGGCACGAGAAATTACCTTTTGCTCTGTTTACTTATCGAACCTCGGTAAGAACTTCGACTGGGGCAACCCCATTCTCATTATCATATGGGATAAAAGTAGTATTACCCATTCACTTCGAGTCCTGTCAGAAGTTAAACTAGATAATGCAAAATGGGTCCAAACTCGATATGATCAATTGAACCTAATAAAGGAAAAGAGGTTGAAAACCATTCACCATGGTCAACTCTATCAAAAACGAATGATTAGAGCATATAATAAAAAGGTACGCCCAAGAATATTCCATGAAGGGGATCTTGTACTAAAGAGGATTTGGCCAATCCAAAAAGATTTCATAGGAAAATGGATTCCAAATTAGGAAAGACCCTATGTGGTAAAAAAGGATTTCTCCGGAGGAGCACTGATTATGGCTGAAATGGACAGGCCAGAATTACCAAATCCTGTTAATTCGGATGCAGTCAAAAAATATTTTACTTAGGGTGAAAACACGAAAGGGCGCCCTAAGTTAAAAAAATACGTTTAGGGTCAAAACCCAAAATGGCACCTTAAATTAAAAAAAGGTGGGTCCAAAATGAAAACCTATAAAGGGCGTCTTGAAACCAAGGATGGATCCAAGTTGAAAACCTAAAAGGGAAATTTAGATGAGGATTCACGAAAGGTTATGTGTCACGACATCCAAATCTTCTCCAGACTTAACGATTCAGGGAAATGTGGCACTTCCGAACATTATCGCATTTTCAAAGTCCCCTTGATAAATGTTGTACTCAAAAGTCATCTAACGGCATATCAGTTCAAAGGCATCCATATTATTTTGATCCAAGGAATCTACTTATATTTCCTTTTTGAATTTCCAAAATATTTTTCATATACTTTGTTCTTTTTTCCTTAGAAATAAATATGGCCATTTCTCTAAGTTAATTCTTTTTAAGCATCTTGGGTTGAATTTAAACTTAATGATTTATTCACTTTTGAAAAGATAATTGTGTATTACTGTACAAAGATTTTATTGAAAGGTACATATATTTAGAGTCCGATCAGAGCTTATGCACTATACTTGAGATAATTGAAAGGCATTTCCTAGACCAAAACTAAGAAAATAAAATTCAATACATCGAATTTAAGCATGGTCAAGAATCCAAGATCAATATCAAAATTCAAGATTCCATAATCAAGAGTCATCAGGAATGACAACTAGAGATTGAATATTTCCCTCCAAATCCTAAAATAACATATTTCACATATGCATTTTAGGCACACATAAAACATTGAATCCATAACATCGCATATATGCATAATTTTGCATATTCTTGTTAGAGTCAATTTCAACTTCACAGCGAAGGATATTAAACTCGAGACAATGCGATTTACAAGATTAGATTCAACGAATGATATTCAATTCAAAGCTCAACTTCACAGTGAATGAGACATTCACGATTTTAATTCACGAAGAAGGATATTGTGCCCAGTGGATTGACCTAGTGTCACAACAAATGAGTCATCTGCAACAACAAGGGGTTACTTCCCAGCCTAGTACGTCATAACTCAAGGAGAGAAGAGTTATCTATCAACAAGAACCTTCGAGTTTGATTCCATTCAGCTCGAGGACATATTTACCGCAAGGTAGAAACAAAGGACTACTTTCTGGTTAAATGTTCACACCAAGGTCTTTAAATCGAGAAGAAGACCTGGCAATGAGGAGTCACCTTTCGATTCAAATCTTGAGCTACGATTTCAACTTCAAAATGAAGGATATCATGTTCAAAGACATCTTAAGAGTCACCCGCAATACGGTTCAACAACAGGGAGTCGTCCTTTCTCTTCAAGCCTCAACTCCACAGCAGTTGGTAGTAGATAAAGTTTCAACGACAACATGGAGTTGGATTTCAAACTCAAAAGTCAATAAATCCCACAAGAACATGTTGTTTCCAAGCCCATATGCCGAACAAAAATTTGTCTTTTCGTCTTTGCACAATTTTTGTCACACGATAATGGGCAAAGAGGGGCAGCTGTAGTAACTCATTTTCGTCCGGGGTTTTATTTAGTGTATATATATAATATATAATATATAGTTTTGGAAAATATTTTTTCGATAACATATGCATAATATATAGTTTCTGAAAACAATTTGAAAAAATATATAAAATATATAGTTTTTAAAAATATTTTGAAAACATATATAAATATAGTTCTTGAAAATATTTTGAAAATATATATAATATATAGTTTTCGAAAATATTTTAAAAATATATATAATATATAGTTTTTAAAAACATTTTGAAAACATATATATAATATATAGTTTTGAAAATATATATATATAATATAGTTTTTGAAAGCATTTTGAATATATATATATATATATATATATATATATATATATATATATATGTATAGTTTTTAAAATATTTTGAAAACCTATATATAATATATAGTTTTTGAAAACACTTTTGAAAATATATTATAGTTTCTTGAAAATAATATTTATTATAGTATAGTATTATATTGGATTATTTTTTATTTTTTATTTATTTTATTTATTTATTATTATCTTTTTTATTTATTTTTTGTTTTTTTTGTAATTTGGTCCAATAGGGAGTCCAATCGGGTGGCAAGCCTGACCGAATCAACCAACCCGGCTAAGCAAACCGACCCGCTAGGCCCAGCAGACCAGGCCTGCTCCAAGAAAGCTAGGGTTTCATCCCCTTTCTCTTTCAGCTCTTCGCGTTTTGGACCGTCGGATCAGCTTGCCATCCGACGGTCGAGATAGCAACACACTAGGGCTTGGAGAGTTCCCACCCCAGCCGCAACCAACCACCAGATTTTTTTTTCACAACTCAACAAACATGATTTCATGGGATACAAAACCAACCACAAAACATGTATTTTAATCTAAGTGAAACAATAAACCAAAAGAAAAATAAGGATTTCTAGGGATATAAATTCATGTAAATAAAAACAAAAGACAAGGAAGATCGGAGTAAAGCAAGCACTTGTAATCTCGAGCAAAAACATCAATAAAAAATAAAGGTATTACTTTTACCTTTCTCGGTTCGAATCTAGAGGTATTTTTGGGTCTTTTGTTTTATTTTTTCTTTTTGGTTCGAAAACCCCCCCAAGAAGGATGAAACCGATGATCGAAAAAGGGGCATGTGAAAGATCTTTTTGTAGATCTAGCCCTCCTCGAGGTCGTTTTATAAAAACGGAGGGGATTTTGAAGAAAAGATGCTAAAGCTTTCGAAAAGTGTACTTTTTTTGGGGTTTCACCGCGATGAACGGTAGTCGGTCGAAGACTGGGTTTAAAGATGAATGTTCTTCCCATAATGAAGAACATCAAGAACATTTAAGAGAAAAGGGAAGAAGGGGGTTTGATTCATTTTTGAGGGAGAAGAAAAATGAAATATGTTACTATTTTTTGGGCTACTCGACCCTCTTGGAGACCTATAGACCCGCGTGTTTTTGCATGGGTAGGTTAAAATAACATTTTCGGTCCCTTAAGGTTTTTCTAGAAATTTATTTTTCCTTTTTTCTTAATTTTGCTAAAGTTTCTTTTAAATTCTTCCTTCTTTGATTTTACTTTTTAATTTGGTCCTCTTTTATATATATATTTTATGTTTTCATTTAATTATATTTTGTATATTATTATGTTTTACGTTATTTTGATGACCATAACTATTTTTTGTATTTATTTTATTTTTTTAATATAGCTAATTTTTGGGTTTTTTATTTTTTACTTTATTTATTTTTTTTATTTTTATTTTAGTAATTGTTTGTATTTAATTGCTAATTGGTATTTCTTTTCTTTTTTTTAGTTTTAATTTAATAGACCTTTTTCTTACATTATTTTTTATTATTTTGTGTTTTCAATATGTGTGATTTGTTTTTGTTCTATTTATTTCTCTTTTTCATTCTGTTAATTTGTATTTCTCGGCATGTATATATTTTTATTTCGTTTAAACATTAAACTTAATTTTTATTTCTTTTACTTTGATTAATTCATTACTTCATTTTTAATATTTTTTTGATCTTTTAGGAGTATTCTTAAATCAATTAAAGGTGAGTAATTTGAATCAAAATCTTTACTTTTGAATTTAACTTGCAATTTTCTTAATTAAGACAACTGAAAATTAAAGTGGTACCGAAAGGGCAGTATAAGGGTGCTAACCTTCCTTGACTATAACCGACTCCCGATTCCGACATATTTCTGGTAAAACGCATATCAGGTAAGAAGGTGTCCGGTCAACCTAGTTTTTATTTTTAAAAATAAATGATCGGTGGCGACTCTAACCTTTTATTCAAGTTGAAACCCAATTTCGAATCCACCCGAAAGACGGCTGCGACAAATACATATAACACATGTAACATAATTGATCACTTAATTTTGTATCATACTTTATGATAACATTATACATATGTGCCAAAAATATGGATTTTACTCCAACAATAACTGAATAATCCAAAACACATTCCCGTAAATGCCAATGAAACAAGTCATTTTAAATAATTCTTGAGTGATATATGTATAAAACAACTAAGCAAACCCAATATATACTTATTGAAATCTAGAGTTTGCAATGACTTGTTGCTGTGTATCTTGGCGCGTTAGTATTACGTAGGTTTCATATCTTTTTCACGTCGAAAATGAAAATCCATGAGATGTTGAGAAATATGGGGTCTCTATCCATTGAAGAAGCTGAAAAGTTCAGTCGTGTGACTAACAAACAAGTTTGTTTTCATTTGTTACTTAATGGTCATTTCTGAACCTCTATCGGTGTCGTTTGTATTATTAGAATGTTTATCTATGGAAAACTGTTATGATTGTATTAGAATTCTTGCTGTTTAAGGGATAGTTTATTGAAACTCTTTCTTTGGGACCAAGGTACTCCTGGTTAATATGCACATCTATTTGATTGTTTGCTTCGATCAATTGTCAGCATTGATGATTATTTTGTAGTTTGTTATAGGTTTGATAATATTAGACATGAAAATATATATATTATGGGTAAACTGCAGGATTGGTTACTTTCCTTTAAATTTTGTAATTTCTCACTCAATTCAAAAAAAAAAATTGATCACTTTTGTTTTTAGTGGGTAAGAGTTTTGTTGTCGTTTTCACGTGAGTGAGTGGGTTTGTGTCTCCTTCGGGATATTAAAATGTTATTCTTTCAATTAGATATTGGTTAAGGTATATTCAATGGCGTTAATTGCGATAACTTTGTGCTTGTGTGTTTTGATTAATGGATTTGTTGTCCTGGTGTAAAAGGAGGCATCGAGGGTGGTCATGGAGGCAAGGAGAAACGCGATAGCTGATGTTGCGTGTACTTGTTGGGTGTTCAGGATGTTTGATTATTATGGATTCTAATGAATCAGATTTGCAGGTTATTTTCCATGAGTTAAGTAGCTGTGGATCATAATCTCCTGCTTGCAGATTAACTTCAAAGGATCTAGAGCTACAGAATCATATTCTTATGCGGCGGTTTCTTGTTGTTGTGTAATCAGACCTTGAATTGTCAATGAATCGGGGAAAGACGAACGTGTCCTTTTTTAGAATTAAAGTGTGAATGGTGTTTGGTTTGTCTGTCCAAGATTTTCTATTACTCTCGGTGAGGAGCTAGTGTTTCCCAAAACTGTCTTGTTGGCGGGAGTGATAGCTGGTAGAGAGCTGAAGTGTTGAGATGATAATTGTGCATGTTTAAATGTCATTGAAGGATATAGTGCAGCTTTTGAACTTCATCAGAGTCAAGAGTTTAAGATCATGGCATTTTCTGACAAATTTGAAGGAGCTTTTAAGTTTACCAAGGTCATATTGATTGGAGAGTTGATTTTCTGGGTGCTGTTCTTTGGTGTGCTGTTGAATTGGATTGATTTCTCTAACTCATGTTGAGTGTGTTGTTCGTTCCGGATCCAAATTGTTTCTTCGGTGTTAAAAGGTGTGATCTGTTTTAAGCTACATTCATCAAATGGATGTCAGGTTAGATGGGAAGGCTCGGTTGATGTTGATGATTTCTATTCCAATGTTGTCCAGTTTAGTATGCTAAGTGATTTTCAAAGAAAAAAAAGTAAAATTGTATTCAAATGGATCCCTTTTAAAAAGATCAATCCCTTAAAAAAGGATCATCCCTTTTGGAACTTTGCATACTGGAATGCAAATGATCAATCCCCATGAAAAAGGATTAGAAAATAAGTAAAATTATATTCAAAGGCCTAATGTGTTCCCTATGTCCTAGAATTGTCCCTAAACTTTAATATATTTTATGTTTAGTCTATAACTAGATTTCTTAGTTAATGATTGGTTTAAGTCTGTTTTGGTTGAAATTTATTCTATGACTGTATAATAATAATTTTATTATGGAATCTTCAATTTCATATTTTTGGTTATTTTCATATTTTGAAAAGTTTACATTTTAGTCCTTAAACTAAGCATGTTCAATTAGGTCCCTAAGCGATGTCCAATTAAGCTAAAATTTTGCATTGACGAAATGTGAAATGACTATTTTACCATTACATAATTAATAGCATTTATCTTGTGATATATGATTGTTTGAATATTGTAAGTGTGATTATGTTATATATCAATGTTGTGTATTGCATGATCAATGTTCTATTTTAACTGCTTTCATTTAGTACGCATGATTAGGGTTTTTGATCTGTCTGATTTAATTAGAATCTAATGTGCACTTAGTTATTTGGGTCATTCTTCGTGGTCGGGTATAGGGTGTTACAATTTTTTGAATCAAAGATTAAGGTAATCTCACAAATTTATTTTATCGTGGTTAGTATGATAGGCATGAGATCCTAGTGTTAATTAAGGTTATTTAAATTTTTGTTGTGTTTTCCTTGTGTCGTAATCATCTTTCGGTTGGGCCCCCGGAATTGGGCTTCGACTTAGGAAAATGGATTGGAGTCGCCACCGATCATTTATTTAAAAATAAATGGGTTGATCGGATACCTTATTACTTACCTGATCTGCGTCTTTCCAAAGATGTGTCGGATTCGGGAGTCGGTTACAGTCAAGGAGGGTTAGCACCCTTAAACTGCCCTTTCGGTACTACATAATTTCCAGTTGTCTTTAATTAAGAAAATTGCAACTTCAAATTAAAAGGTAAAATAGCGATCCCTAAACTTACCTCTGATTGGTTGAAACTCTTATTAAAAAGGTCGAAAATGTTAGATAAAAATAATAATAGTAAATGAACATTAAATAAATCAAAGGGAAAAAAATAAATAAAATATATAAAAAAAATAGTACATGCAGACAAAAGAAAGGCCTAGGGGATAATAAAATATAAATAGATATATATAAAGATATAATATTAGTAAGATAATAGTAGGAAACTAAAATAAAGTTAAAAAACATATAGAACAAAATATAATAAAAAACGTAGTAAATAAAAAAATAATAATACATTTACATACCTATATATAAATAATGACATGAAATATATAATAAAATATAATATAAATAATAATAACAAAGGTAAAGATAATAGGAAAATCAATAAAATGAAAAATATATATATACATAAGATTAATAAATAAAAATAATTAAGTAATAATATATATATATATATATATATATATATAATAAGGGTCGAATTAAATAAGAAAAAGAATTAGGTGTCCGAATTAAAAGAAAATAAAAATTACGGGCCAATACTAAAATGAATTTAGGACGAAAATGGGGCCTTTTAACACAGCAGGGGACCGAAAGAGTGATTTACCCACTTTTATTAGAAAACACGCGGATCTAAGGCTGTTTGGGTCGGGTTATGAGTCGATCCGTGGGCTCACTATATGACTCAAACATTTTTTTTAAGTTTCATTTCTCTCTTCTTCTCTCGTCGAGAGCCCCCTCCCTCACTCAAATTCTCTCTTTTGTTCATCCAACAGATGAACACAAGCTGCCGTGCTCTTGGTGCCCAGATTCCGGCCACCCTACGCCGCTGTGGGTTCGAACTGCTCCCTTTCCTTTTCCCTTCTTGGTTCTCTCTGGTTCTGTCTAGAAGTACCGGATGGCACAGCTGCTGTGGAATTTGAGCTTGAGATCGTAACCCCCTTGTTGACGTTGTAGGTGTTTACATTGTTGATCTCTCGCTCTTTGTTTTTCACGGGAGGTTTTTTACTGGAGTCTCCTCCCTCAATCTTTCCTTGTTTAATGGCCAACTCGATCATTTCACCGGCCATGACTAAATCTGAGAAACTTCCCGACGTGATTGCTACCAAGTGCCCGATGTAAGGTGCCTTCAAGGTCTGTACAAACAGCTTTCTTGTTTCCTTTTCATCCAAGGGTGGATGAACTTGCACAGATAAATCCCTCCATCTCTGTGCGTACTATCGGAAACTCTCATTGTGTTTCTTCTCTAGGCTTTGTAACATGACCCGGTCTGGTCTCATATCGTTGATATGCTTATACTGCTCCAAGAAAGACTTGGCTAAGTCTTTCCACGTCTTGATATGAGTCCGGCTAAGCTGGTTGTACAACCGAGTAGCTGAACCGGATAGGCTCTCCTGAAAGCAATGGATCAGGAGTTGGTCATTTCCCCCTTACCCTGTCATCTTCCGACAGAACATAGTGATATGGGCCGAAGGGTAGCTGTTCCCGTCGAACTTCTCAAACTCAGGAACCTTAAATTTTGGTGGAAGCACAAAATCGGGAACCAAGCTTAGTTACATTGCATCAACACCATAATAATCATGGTCTCCCTGGACCATCTTCATTTGGTCTTCTAACATCCTGATCTTTTCTTCCATCTTCTTCGCCTTATCCTCCTCGTCAAAATCCGGGATAGGGCAGTCGTCCAGATGACTGTCAGGCTTTTCCGCAGAAGTCTGTAAATTTGCCGCTGATACAGCTTTCACTCTAGCGGAAGATGAGTCACCTTGCAGTCCGGGTAAGGTCCCGGATGAGGCAACCACTCGTGGGGTCGGTAGTATGGTTATCCCCTCAGATGCAGCTTCTCCGGATGCACTTGTCTGTTGTTGTAAACCAGATAACTTAGCCACGATCTGGTCGACTAGGGACTCCGTGCTTTTCTTTATGGACTCCATGGTACGTTGACTGTTCTGAGCCATCTTGTCCTCCAATTCCTTTTGAAGTCTTGCCATGTTCTCCTCGAGTTTTTCC
Organism: Hibiscus syriacus; assembly: GCF_006381635.1. NCBI lineage: Eukaryota > Viridiplantae > Streptophyta > Magnoliopsida > Malvales > Malvaceae > Hibiscus > Hibiscus syriacus. Next base: position 5,077,273 of record NW_024062808.1, on the reverse strand, counting down.
ATTCTGACATCCATTTGTTTTTTCTTTGTACGAGTGTTGTGAGGGTGATGCGTATCTATTGCTTGCTGTGGTAAGCTTGGTGTCTGAGACATGTTCTGTTAGTTAATACAAATGTAAAAACATGGAAAATAAAAAAATAAAGACTTGAAATATAAAAATGCAAAATATGCAATGTATGATGTATGCAATTTGGAGGCATTGATCCAGAAAAAGTGTTCATTATTATAAATAATCCTTATTCAGACAAAAATGTTTTATCTTTTTAGAGACATAAAAACAAATTAAAGGTACATTCGGACTAAATCCTCTAGACCCCGAACAGCTTCCAGTAGGTTGACAAGTCTTCTGCCTTCATCTGTCACCGGTTGAATGCCTTGTCGAACCACTCCAGCTTCCCTTGCTAGGCCGTGAAGATGACTGGCTACTTTTTGCACTTGATCCAGGAATTCTCGGATGGTTGCATCTCGGGCCCTCACCCTTCGTTGTGCTTGTTCCCAACGAAAACGCCATTGTAATCCTCCGTCGAAGGGCACTATCTGAAGCTCGTTTGCTTGCCTATTGAACCCATCTACAATAGCTTCCAACTCAGCTATTGTCTTGCCATTTTTCTCATGCTGTTTTTCTAAGTCAGCTACCCGAACCCTTAAGCGCTGGTTCTGATATTGACTATCTACCAAGCGTCTTGGGCAGTCTTCATCTGTTCCTTCCAATCTCTCTCATCAGGCCCCTCGAATTTCCTTTTCAAGCTATGAGCCTCATCTTTCCAGTATTTAGAGGTTACCTTCAATTTGGAGTTATCCTTGACCTTATCTTGATACCCCTTTCTCAAGTCTTCGAGCTCAAAACAAACTCTTTTCTGTTCTCTTTCCAGTTTATCTGCCCGATCTTTCTGAGAGTCAGCATCTAGCTTCCACTGATAGCGCTCGGCTTCAAGTTCCTTTATCCTTTGCTTCATCTCACTATTCACAGCTTCAAACTCGGTCTTGGCTATCTCGAGTTCAGAAGGGACATGCCTGAGATGTTCTTCCATGGTCCGGGTGTCATCACAGTCTGGCACAGGGATGTTGTCATTCTTTCTCAATCTTCGCCACTCCACATAATCCGGAGTGAGCATGCTCCTGGCAGATACAACATCCATCCGGAATACTTTCCTCCACGAATCGGTTGCTTCTTTGATCATCTTCTTATAGCTGTCGCCGTGATACTCAAACTCTGACCTAGCCAACCCGCATGTTGCTGGGACAAACTGACGTGCTCCATACTGTCTAAGTGCTAATAACGTAGCATACCCGACTGCTCCCCAAAGTCCAAGTAAGGTCATAGTGTCAGAGTCACCACATCGGAAAAGAACGTCACTGAGAAATAGCCAGGGGGCTCTCCAGACAATATCCCGGTCCTGAAGATGCGTAAAGACCTTCATCCATTTTTCCTTCGAGGCGCCTTCATGCCATTTTAAGGTGATAAATTCACCTAGAGGTGAATAGGTGGTGCTGAAACGGCGGTAGGCAACCCCGTTAGTCTTCCAGAAGTGGCTGTGAATCCAGACCTGAAGGAGCTGAATGCACCCGGTGAATCTTCCTCCGCCAGTTCTTCGGCAATGGTTGAGAGATCGAAATGTCTCGGCCAAGATGGCTGGTGCTGGGTTAACTCGTTTTGAAAGTTGCTCAAATAGTTCCACCACGGCAGCGTTAATGCATCCCAAAGCTCTCGGAAAGATGATCAAACCATACAGACCCAGTGCAAAAAGGTCTATAGTCTTCCACTCATCAGGGTGGTTTTTCATTAGTTGCTTTATGTGGATCCATTCGATTCCTTCTCCATTGCCTCTGCGCTGAGTCCGATCGATTACCCATTTATCATATACTCCTGCAACTTTGGCCAGTGCATTCTTGAAGGGCTGGCTTTTGATGTGTTTAATGTAGGCTCGCTCTAGCTTGATGCTTTCACAATACAGCAGTGTAGTGTATTTTTCGATGGTGGGCACCATGTCCTCTTGGTTAAAAGTGAAGCAACTATATCTCGGGTTCCAGAATTGAACCATGGCTCTGATTAAGGGCTCATCAGTCTTAACATGAAGCAAGAGTGCAATGTCACCGTACCGTTGGCTGAACTTCTGTCTCCGATCATTCTTCCAACTGTCCCAGATATCTCGAAGCTCTTATACATTGTTCTGTTTTAGGCTGATAGGGGTGTAGCGAACCAACTCTGACACATAGCTTCCTTGAAGACTGTCTCCCTTTTCACTTTGAGTCTTCTCGGACCATAGTCGTGCCTCAGCGTTTTCAATCTCTTATATTACAACACCTTTGTCCATGAATTCAGATTATTTGAGTTTTAATAAACACCTTTTTGGGGATCAATGGCATCTTGTTATGATGTAAATGCTAAAAACAAACACAAAGGCAAAAAAGTTAGTAAAATGAAAATAAATAAAAATAAAAATAAATAAATGGCAAAGGAAAAAACATAAGGACAAAAAAAAAGGTGAGGAAAGAAATGTCCTAGGTTTTGGAATGTGGTTTTGGGGTAGGCTCTATTTATTCAAAGTCTCCCGGTTTAGGTTCTAAAAACGGTACTTGAGTTCTCCTTGCTGGCGCCCCCTTGGGCCGACCAGACCCTTAGTCCGAAACCCATCACATGCTTGTGTGGACTAAGTTAAACTCGAGATGACACATTCCCTTATGCCCATACGGAGAATAAATTCACACGAAGGCATAAGGTATATGAATCCCGAAGGCTACTTGCTAGGCCCATACGGTGAATAAATTCACACGAAGGCGTCGCTTTCACCCCCACTTAAAACAGGTTCGGAGCTCGGGTTTAGAGCCTTAGATGAAAAAAGTTTGGAAAGCTGAAATCATTAGAAAACGGTCAGTCCAACTATTTACTCAAAAAAATATAATCAAAAATAAGTAATAAGGATCGAAATATTACCTTAAAATTTAAACTTACCCTTTTCGTTAAAAAGACAACTGGAAATTACCTTAGCCTGACTCACTTACCTGTGTCCCCAGCGGACTCGCCAAGCTGTCGTAACCGTCTTTCGATTGGGCCCCCGAAATTGGGCTTCGACTTAGGAAAATGGATTGGAGTCGCCACCGATCATTTATTTAAAAATAAATGGGTTGATCGGATACCTTATTACTTACCTGATCTGCGTCTTTCCAAAGATGTGTCGGATTCGGGAGTCGATTACAGTCAAGGAAGGGTTAGCACCCTTAAACTGCCCTCTCGGTACTACATAATTTCCAGTTGTCTTTAATTAAGAAAATTGCAACTTCAAATTAAAAGGTAAAATAGCGATCCCTAAACTTACCTCTGATTAGTTGAAACTCTTATTAAAAAGGTCAAAAATGTTAGATAAAAATAATAATAGTAAATGAACATTAAATAAATCAAAGGGAAAAAAACATAAATAAAATATACAAAAAAAATAGTACATGCAGACAAAAGAAAGGCCTAGGGGATAATAAAATATAAATAGATATATATATATAAAGATATAATATTAGTAAGATAATAGTAGGAAACTAAAATAAAGTTAAAAAACATATAGAACAAAATATAATAATAAAAAACGTAGTAAATAAAAAATAATAATACATTTACATACCTATATAAATAATGACATGAAATATATAATAAATATAATATAAATAATAATAACAAAGGTAAGATAATAGGAAAATCAATAAAATGAAAAATATATATACATAAGATTAATAAATAAAAATAATTAAGTAATAATATATATATATATATATATATATATATATATATATAATAAGGGTCGAATTAAATAAGAAAAAGAATTAGGTGTCCGAATTAAAAGAAAATAAAAATTACGGGCCAATACTAAAATGAATTTAGGGACGAAAATGGGGCCTTTTAACACAGCAGGGGACCGAAAGAGTGATTTACCCACTTTTATTAGAAAACACGCGGATCTAAGGCTGTTTGGGTCGGGTTTTGAGTCGATCCGTGGGCTCACTATATGACTCAAACATTTTTTTTAAGTTTCATTTCTCTCTTCTTCTCTCATCGAGAGCCCCCTCCCTCACTCAAATTCTCTCTTTTGTTCATCCAACAAATGAACACAAGCTGTCGTGCTCTTGGTGCCCAGATTCCGGCCACGCAAAACTCGAAAAAAAAATTGATTTTCTAAAAGCTCTTTCCCTCCTCGTTTCAAAAATCCAGATAGTTTTTCAAAAAATAAGCCTCGGGGGCTAGATCTACGGAAGTAGATCCTGAAAATGCCCCTTGTTCATCGGCTAAAAATACTTCTTTTGGGGTTTAAATCAAAGACAATGCGAAAGGAGCGACATGTCAGCCATCAAAACAAAGAAAGGTATGATCTTTACCTTTTGTTCTTCTCAAAAATGCAACAAACGTCTCGTTTAGACTGAATAATGCTCGTGATTTACTTCGAAAGTTTCTGCTTTTATTTCCTCTTTCAATCCGTAGTTACAAATGGGTTTGATTACATTTATTTATAGCCTCGATTTTCTCTTTTTGAACCTATTTGAATCCTAATAGGACTCTAATATTTGCCTATTGACTGTGCGAGATCCTTGCATGTTGTTGGTGGTTGTCGTGAAATCCGGTGACCGTTGTGTGCGTGGCCAGAGGCGTGAGACGTGGGGAGTCTGACTGGGACATGTGGTGTCAAAAACGGCGCTGGAACGGGCTAGGTCTCGAACAAGATGAAACCCTAGATGGGTCTGCTGTGGACCGTTGGATCTCACCTAGATCCAACGGTCATTGAGCGGCGGCTGGAAGCATAAAACAGGGTGAAACCCTAATCCTCTACGCGGGCTACTATGCTGGGCCACTGTTGGACCTGAAAACAAATGTAAATGTCGTTTTAATAAAACGAAAATAATTTATATATATATGTAATATATATATATACGTGTCTACACCTTGCCTCGATTTCCAACTGTGGTATCATGAGCTTCTTGCATGTTCATATTAATTATATGTATTGTGTATGATTGCTATAATCTGCAATATTATTAGATGTATAATAATAGGGTTTGTGCGAACGATTATAGTAATCAGACTTCTTAAGGTGTTGATAGGTTAATTTTTTTATATGATTAATTAATTTGATTAAGAATCACAATCACTACAAGAAAATATACCTTTAATGACACACGAACGATGACACGCGTTAATTTATGACTTGCAAAAAATGTGTCATAAAAAATGTCATGTTTCTTAAAATATGAACGATTTATGACTTACAATAATATGTGTCAAATTTAACAGTCATAATTCAAAAAATTTAGCAAAACACGGAGTCATTATTACTGTGGCGAAGACCTAGACATTGAGGCCTACGCTGCGCTTTACTCCGGCCGTACCAAGATAATGCGGCTCATATTCATCGCTGACCACTGCAACAATACCGCAATACAATTGGAAGCCCTAAGGATGACTTACGATGTGCTCAAAAAGGGGGAGAACAATCAGTTATTCCGTGAAGTAGTCCAAAAGATCGACTGTCGATTAGGTCTAAACTATTCGATGGATGTCTCCTGTTGCGCTATGGTTGATCGAAAAGCCGAGCAAAGGAAAGAGAAGCTCGAGAGTGATCTCAATGTCTACAAGGTAATTTTATCTTTCTTACTAAAGTTATTTTCTAGAAACTATTTAGCTCTTTTAATTTGTTTGTTTTCTAACTTTCAGACTAATTTAATCAAAGAAAGTATAAGAATGCGTTACAATGATTTTGGAGATTTTTAATATGCTCATGGTGCACTGGGGGATGCTTTTAAAAGCTACGTTCGAACTCGAGATTACTGTACTACGTCAAATCATGTTATTCAAATGTGTTTGAGCGCAATTCTTGTGAGCATTGAGATGGGTCAATTTTCTCATGTGAGAAGCTACGTTAGTAAGGCTGAGTAAACACCTGAGGCACTTGACCTTCCCACTACTGCTAAGCTATGATGTGCCGTCGGATTGGCTCATTTGGAGGCTAAGAAGTACAAGCTTGCTGCTCGGAAGGTTTTTCAGCGTATAAATTATTTTTGATCTTGCAAAATTCAAATGTTACAATTTTTCCACTTACAATGATTTAGGATCGTTACATGCACTATCTTTTATTCCTGATATGTTGAATTTGAGATATGGCTGAAGTGTGTAGTATTTACTTATGGTCCTTTACTAAGTCATTTTCTAGAACGTGAGTTCAGAAGCAGTTTAAGCCACACAATTTGGTTTGAAATTTTGTCCTATAAGATCAAAATATATGTGACTTGATATTGAGCCCAATAAGTTCAATGAACTTAGTTTAAACAGTCTACATTTTAAGCATGCCCGGAGCATTGCTTTCCACAAAGGAAGCCTGGAATCCTTTATGGTGTTGGATTTGGTGGAGGACATTATGGTAGAAAACTTAAAGAGAGTTAATTTGATGGACTCAAAAGAAAACTAGTATTGTAGTGTTCGTTTTGATGCTATTGCAGTGCAATGGTTGTGTATGTTGGATCATAAACTTGATCCATTATGGGAGCCTAAACCCAAACCCAAACTAAATTGATGTCATTGCTTACATCAATTTAGTTAGGTGAAGATTTAGGTGAAGAAATAGGAGAAGAGTTAGGTGAAGAATTAGGTGAAGAGTTAGGTGAGAGTTAGGTATTTGTATATTTTAATGGTTTAAGTTATTTTATTTGTGTGGTGTAGGATTGTTCTTGAGTAGTATAAATACCCCCTCCCCATTTTAGTTTAAGCATCAAGAAAAATTAAGAGCTTCTAAGTGAGTGAAGAAGCAAAGTCTTATAAGAGTGAGTTGTAGTTCTTGTTTTTGAGTGAGAGTGCTCTTGTAATATTTGTTTGAGTTTCAATAAAAGTTGTTTGTGTGAGTGTTTCATTTCCAACAAAGTGGCATCATAGAGAGTTGGAAAGATCGAAGGTATCGATGAGAGGAATCCGACGACGCTAAAATCTTCCCAATATGAGTTCTGGCGCGCCGCCACGCACCGCCGGAAGACTGCTGCCAGAAAATTGTGTTGACTCACCGAGTTGAGCCAAGCCAGCCGAGTTAGATCCCTTGACTGATTTGTCCATATCCCTCCCAAGGTTTTTCGGTGTTCCGGATTTATCCGTGCAATCGGATTTTGTAAATTCTAATTATATTGAGAGATATGGAAAATGGTATGACACCATTCCAAGTTCCAACACTCAACAACAATAACTACGCCAACTGGAGTATCAAAATGAAGCCACTTCTTGGATCACAAGATGTGTGGGATATCATAGAGAAAGACTATAACGAGCCTACAGATGATGATGTTTTTGCTACTCTTACACCAGATCAAAAGACAACTTTGAAGGATTCAATAAAGAGAAACAATAAGGATATCTACTTCATCTATCAAGCATTAGATGATGATGGTTTTGAAAATATCTCGAGTGTAAGCTCTAGCAAGGAAGCGTGGGAGAAACTGCAAACCTCTTACAAAGGATCTGAGCAAGTGAAGAAGGTCTATCTCCAAACATTAAGAGGTAAATTCGAATCCTTACACATGAAATCATCTGAGTCTATTATAGATTATTTCTCAAGAGTAGTTGTTGTTTCTAATTAATTAAAAAGAAATGGTGAAAAGTTAGAAGATGTAAGGATAACAAAGAAGATACTCCATTCGTTGTATCCCAAATTTGAGCACATCGTCATGACGATTGAAGAAACTAAAGACTTGGAAGAAATGATGATCGAGTAACTCCAAGGATCATTGCAAGCATACGAAGAGAAGCATAAGAAGAAGCATAGGTTTACTAAGCAACTCCTCAAGCTACAACTCAAAGATATGCATGAAACCCAACGCAATGATAGAAGCCAACGTGGCCTAGGCAGAGGTAGAGGCCATGGATGAGGTGGAAGTCGCGGACGTGGACGAGGCTGGAATTACAACAACAACAACAATTCTAACAACAACTATGAGAAAGGAGAAAACTTAACACAAGGTCGTAGAAAAATCAATCTGAACTCAAGATATGAAAAATCTCAAGTTCGATGTTGTAATTGTAAGAAGTTTGGGCATTATACTTTAGAATGTAGAGCTCCCAACAACAAAATTGAGGAGAAGGCCAACTACGTGGAGAAAAAAATAGATGGAAAAGAAACTCTTCTTCTAGCACGAAAGGAAGCTGATGGTGGCCAAGCAAATTCCTGGTATCTTGACAGTGGTACAAACAATCACATGTGTGGAAGTAAAGACATGTTCGTGGAGCTAGACGAGTCAGTAAGCAGAAATGTTTTGTTTGGAGATGATTCCACAATAGCAGTGAAAGGAAGAGGTAACATCCTTATCCATTTGAAAGATGAGAGACATCAATTTATTTCAAATGTCTACTATGTGCCCAATATGAAAAATAACATCTTATGTTTAGGGTAACTGGTAGAGAAAGGTTATGATATTCATATGAATAATTATAATCTTTCTATAAAAGATGATAAGAATAACTTTATTGCTAAAGTGTCGATGTCAAAGAATAGAATGTTCTTAATCAACATACAAAATGATGTTGCAAAGTGCCTGGAAGCTTGCTACAAAGATGCATCATGGCTTTGGCATCTTCGATTTGGGCATCTCAATTTTAGAGGTCTAGAGCTACTATCTAAGAAGGAGATGGTGAAGGGACTACCTTGCATCAACCATCCTGACCAGCTTTGTGAAGGGTGTCTAGTCGGGAAATAATTTAGGAAAATATTTCCAAAGGAGTCAGAGCCAAAAGCCAAGATGCCACTTGAGCTCATCCATATCGATGTGTGTGGACCGATCAAGCCAAGCCCTCTCAGTAACAATAACTATTTTCTTCTCTTTATTGATGATTTTTCAAGAAAAACCTAGGTATATTTCTTGAAACAAAAGTCAGAAGTTTTCGAAGTCTTCAAGAAGTTCAAAGCAGCAGTTGAGAGAGAAAGTGGTAGAAAGATCAAAGCCATGAGATCATACCGAGGTGGAGAATTTACTTCCAGGGAGTTTCAAGAGTTCTATGAAGGAACTGGAATTCGTCAACCAATGAAAGTTCCTAGATCCCCCCCAGCAAAATGGTGTGGCAAAAAGTAATAACAGAACAATCCTCAACATGGCACGAAGCATGCTCAAAAGCAACAAACTACCCAAGGAATTTTGGACGGAAGCAGTAGTGTGTGCAGTCTACTTGTCAAACCGATCTCCAACAAGAAGTGTATGGGGAAAGACACCGCAAGAGGCATAGAGTGGAAGAAAGCCTGGAATTTCCCACTTGAGAATCTTTTGAAATATAGCCATATTCACGTACCAGACGAGAGAATAACGAAGCTTGATGATAAAAGCGAGAGCTTTATCTTCATCAGCTATGATACTAATTTGAAAGGCTACAAGCTGTATAATCCAGACAATAAGAAGTTTGTGATTAGTCGAGATGTGGTCTTCAACAAAGAAGGAGAATGGGATTTTAACTCTCATATAGATGACTTCAATTTCTTTCCTCAGTTGAAGAAGATGAGCAGACAATGAGGGAACAACTAGGTGAACCTCAATAAGAACCTCAACAAGAGCTTGAAACTCTACCCACTTCACCAAAATCAACCACTCAAGGAGACTCTTCACCTTCGTCATCGTCAAGTGGGAGTCAAAGTGAAAGAGTTGTGCAACGTACAAGAAGCCTTAGAGATCTCTATGAGGTAACTGAACGACAAGATAATATTACATTATTTTGTCTGTTTGCTGATTGTGAACCAGTGAGCTTTCAAGAAGCAGTACAAGAAAAGAAGTCGAGAGATACGATGGACGAAGAAATCAATGCCATCAAAAAGAATGACACATGGGAATTTACCTCACTTCCCAAGGGACATAAGGCGATAAGTGTCAAATGGGAGTACAAAACAAAGCAAAACGCCAAATGAGAGATTGAAAGGCACAAGGCGAGATTAGTTGCTAAAGGCTATAGTCAAAAGGCTGGAATTGACTATGATGGGGTATTCGCTCCTGTTGCTCGATTGGAGACTATCAGACTAATAATTCCTTTGGCAGCTCAAAACAAGTGGAAGATACAACAGATGGATGTAAATTCTATCTTCCTAAATGAAGTTCTTGAAGAGAAAGTTTACATTCAGCAACCATCAAGCTACGAAGTGAAAGGGCATGAAGAGAATGTGTTGAAGTTGAATAAGGCTCTTTACGGGCTAAAACAATCACCAAGGGGATGGAATAACCGAATCGATAAGTACTTACAAGAGAATGGCTTCAATAAATGTCCCTACGAACATGCTCTATATATCAAGATCAAAGATGGAGATATTTTGATCGTGTGCCTCTATGTGGATGATTTGATTTTCACCGGAAGCAATCCAAGCATGTTTAATGAATTCAAAGATGTGATGATGAAAGAATTTGAGATGATAGACATGGGTCTCATGGCATACTACCTTAGCATTGAAGTTAAGCAACAAAAGGATGAAATTTTCATTTCACAGGAAACCTATGCAAATGAGATCCTAAAGAAGTTCAAGATGGAGAACTGTAAGCCAATAAGCACACCGACAGAATACGGAATCAAGATGTCCAAACATGAAGAAGACGAAAGTGTAGATCAAACATTTTTCAAAAGTTTGGTGGGAAGTCTACGCTATTCAACTTGTACGAGGCCTGATATTCTTTATGCAGTTGGATTGGTTAGTCGCTACATGGAATCTCCAACAACCACCCATTTTAAAGCTACAAAGAGAATTCTTCGCTATCTGAAAGGTACAATTAACTTTGGTTTGTTCTATTCAGTTTCTAATGATTACAAGCTTGTTGTATATAACGACAGTGATTGGGGTGCAGACATAGATAATTGAAGGATCACTACTAGATTCGTACTTTTCATGGGAGATACTACTTTCCCATGGATGTCAAAGAAACAACCGATTGTCACATTGTCCACTTTTGAAGCGGAATATGTTGTTGCTACCTCATGCGTTTGTTATGCAAATTTAGCTTAGAAATCTATTGAAGGAGATAGGTTTGATACAAGAAGAGACTACCAAGGTTTGTGTGGACAACAAGTCAGCCATTGCCTTAGCAAAAAATCCAGTATTCCATGATCGAAGTAAGCACATCGATATTTGCTACCACTATATAAGGGAGTGTGTTGCAAGAAAGAATGTGTAAGTTGAATACGTGAAGTCACTAGATCATGTTGCCGATATTTTTACCAAGCCACTGACCAGCGAAGACTTCATAAGATTAAAGAACTTACTAGGGGTCACAAGATCAAGTTTAAGGGGGGTGTTGGATCATAAACTTGATCCATTATGGGAGCCTAAACCTAAACCCAAACTAAATTGATGTCATTGCTTACATCAATTTAGTTAGGTAAAAGTTAAGTATTTTTATATTTTAATGGTTTAAGTTGTTTTATTTGTGTGGTGTAGGATTGTTCTTGAGTAGTATAAATACCCCTCCCCATTTTAGTTTAAGCATCAAGAAAAATTAAGAGCTTCTAAGTGAGAGAAGAAGCAAAGTCTTATAAGAGTGAGTTGTAGTTCTTGTTTTTGAGTGAGAGTACTCTTGTAATATTTGTTTGAGTTTCAATAAAAGTTGTATGTGTGAGTGTTTCATTTCCAGCAGTGTACCTCAAGGATTTAGTTATGCTTCCTTTATCTGGAGAATCCCTAAAAGTTTATTGGCCTGATCAATTCCTAGTTTGCGTACTATGCTTTTTGTTGCAGAGGCATCCGTCTGTTGGTCATCTTGTATTGGTTATTAATATGAAATGTAACAGGCGGGATTTTGTGATTAGTTTTATTTTGAGCAATTACCATTTCATTGTTGGATTGATTATCTTTTCTATGCGTGCAATTCTTGGAAGTGGGTCATGAATTGGGGAATTTATACAGTGAAGTCATTGCTCCTCAAGATGTTGCTGCTTTGGTGTTCTTTGTGCACTTGCAAGCTTTGGTCGAACTGAACTAAAGGCATGAATCTCTCTAGTCCCCTTTCTTTATTTTCTGGTAATGTCTTACTGTTGTTTGATAGATTTGTAGTCATGCAATGTATTTTACTTTGCAGAACAAAGTTATTAACAATATCAACTTCAGGGATGTTAAGTATGGCTCATAAATATACCAGTAAAGAGGACAGGAGATGGAGAGGAGTGAGCGAAGCGAACGCCTAGGCACCGAGGACGTAAGCACATTGCCGAACCTCGTAAAATTCTCGTGTTCTTTTGTTTTCTTTACCCGTTTTCGTCAACAATTGGTATCAGATGTCAGGAGCAAAATTCGAAGTCGCGAAATTCGATGGACAGGGTAACTTCGGATTATGGCAAACGAGGGTGAAGGATCTATTGGCGCAGCAAGGGATCTTGAAGGCTTTGCGATCTACAAAGCCGGCGTCGATGGATGAGGAAGATTGGGAAGAATTGCAGCAGCGAGCGGCAGGAACCATACGATTATGCTTGGCGGACGAGGTCATGTATCACGTCATGCATCTATCGTCTCCAGACAAAATTTGGAGGAAGTTGGAAAGTCAGTTTATGTCCAAATCCTTAACGACAAAACTGTATCTGAAGCAGCGGCTGTATGGGCTGAAGATGCAGGACGATCACGATTTGGCGCAACACGTGAATGTCTTCAATCAAATCGTTTCTGATCTGGCTCGGCTTGATGTGAAAATTGAGGATGAAGACAGAGCGATGATTCTGTTGTGTTCGTTGCCTCCCTCTTACGAACACATGGTGACTACTCTTACATATGGGAAAGAGACTATCAATGTTGAGGAGATTACTGCAGCCTTGTTGGCTCACAACCAGCGGAAGCAGAATGCAGGGGAAAGCTCTCAAGCCGATAGCTTATATGTCAAGGGTAATCGAGATCGTGGACGGAAGCCAGAGAAGGCAGGGTCCGGGAAGCGGAATTCCAGATCCAAATCCAGGGATAAGAAGACGATTCACTGTTACAAGTGCAAGGAGGCGGGACATATGAAGCGAGACTGTCCGAAATTGAAAAAGCAGACTGATGAGAAGCGTGATGGCTCATCCAAGTCTGTGAACGTGGTCGAGGATGATAATTCTGATTGCAGTGAGGGTGATATGCTTTCTATTTCAACGACACAATTGACGGATGCTTGGATTCTTGATTCTGGATGTTCTTATCACATCACGCCAAATAGGGAATGGTTTTCGACATACTGGCCGGTTAATTCTGGTTTGGTTTATTTGGGTGATGATCGATGTTGCAATATTGTTGGTATTGGTGATGTCAGAATTAAGATGCACGATGGCTCCGTTCGGACGTTGAGTGGTGTTCGACATATCCCAGACTTGAAGAAGAATTTGATTTCCTTGGGCACTTTGCACAAGAATGGTTTTATCCCTAAGGCTGACGAGGATAGGAAACCATTCGGATTGTTAAAGGAGCATTGACTGTGATGAAAGGCAAGATGACTGCAGGGAATATCTACAGATTGTTAGGGAGTACCGTTGCAGGTGGAGTTCACTCTGTTGAGTCCTGTGATGATACGACAAAATTGTGGCATATGCGCCTTGCTCATCTTAGTGAACGTGGTATGGAAGAATTACACAAGAGAAACTTGTTGCATGGTGTCAAAAGCTGTAAGCTCGACTTTTGCAAGTATCGTGTTCTTGGTAAACAGACTAAAGTCCGTTTCAAGACTGCGAAGCACACAACTCAAGGGATTCTTGATTATGTGCATTCTGATGTATGGGGGCCTTCCACGACATCGTCTTTGGGTGGATCTAGGTACTACGTTACTTTTATTGATGATTTTTCACGGAAAGTTTGGGTGTATTTTTTGAAACAGAAATCTAAAGTTTTTGAGAAGTTCAAGCTGTGGAAAGCTGAGGTAGAAAACCAAACAGGACGAAAAATCAAGTGTTTGCGGTCTGACAATGGTACGGAGTACACAGATTCACAGTTCCTACAATTCTGTAAGGAGCATGGGATTCAGAGGCATTTTACAGTGCGCAAGACACCACAACAGAATGGTGTTGCGGAACGAATGAACAGGTCGTTGAATGAAAGAGCCAGATGTTTGCGGTTGAATGCGGGGCTTCCCAAACACTTCTGGGCTGAGGCTGTTAACATGGCGTGTTACCTTATCAACAGATCGCCAAGGGCATCGCTGGCTGGGAAAGTTGCAGAAGAGGTATGGACTGGTCATGATGTTAGTTTTGATAACTTACGGATTTTTGGTTGTCCTGCTTATGTGCATGTACCTGCTGATGAGAGATCCAAACTTGATGCAAAATCGAAGGAGTGCATTTTTCTGGGTTACAAGAAAGGTGTCAAAGGATTCAAGTTCTGGGATCCAGTTGCGAAGAAAGTTGTGATTAGTAGAGATGTCGTTTTTGATGAACAATCCATGTTGCAGCAGAAGCAAGACACGACAGTGGTGGATTTCAAGCAGTTTCCAGTTGAGAAACCAGAAACTTCTCAACCGACTTCTGGTGGTTCCACTACGGATGATTTGCAGGATTATAGTCTCGCCAGAGACAAGGTGAGACGGACGAATATAAAGCCTCCGAACAGATTGGGTTTTGAAGACTTGGTATCTTTTGCACTTATTGTTAGCAGTGATGATCCAGTTACTTTTCATGATGCCGTTACTAGTCAGGAAAATGACAAGTGGATGGCAGCCATGGTTAAGGAGATGGAGTCTTTGAATCACAATCGCACATGGGAGTTAGTTCCCCTTCCTGAGGGTAAGAAGCCGATTGGTTGCAAATGGGTGTATAAGAAGAAACCAGTAGTAACAGAAAAAGAGGGGGAGAAGTTCAAGGCTCGTTTGGTAGCGAAGGGTTTTTCACAGCAGAAAGGAGTTGATTATGAAATATTTCTCCTGTGGTCAGGCACACTTCAATCCGAGCAGTACTTGCATTGGTGGCTAGTTGGGATTTGCATTTAGAGCAGATGGATGTTAAAACTGATTTTTTGCATGGTGATTTAGAGGAACAGATCTACATGCGGCAACCTGAAGGTTTCACTCAACCTGGAAACGAGCATTTAGTTTGCAGATTGAAGAAATCTTTGTACGGGTTGAAACAGTCTCCGAGACAGTGGTATAAACGGTTTGACTCCTATATGATCAAGATTGGCTACAACCGATGTGAGTATGATTGTTGTGTCTATGTTAAGAGCCTTGATGATGGTTCTTTTATTTTTCTATTACTGTATGTTGATGATATGCTGATTGCTGCGAAGAACATGGATGATGTTATCGGTTTGAAAACTTTATTGAGTCAGGAATTTGATATGAAAGATTTAGGTGTTGCAAAGAAAATTCTTGGAATGGAAATTTGCAGGGACAGAGACTCAAGGAAACTGCGGCTATCTCAACGGGGTTATGTTGAGAAAATGCTAGAAAGGTTTGCGATGAGCAGCGCGAAACCAGTTAGCACTCCATTGGCGAATCACTTTAAGCTCTCATCAGAACAGTGCCCCAAGACAGATAAGGAAGCTGAAGATATGGCAAAGGTTCCGTATTCTAATGCTGTTGGCTGCTTGATGTATGCGATGGTATGTACTCGTCCTGATTTAGCTCATGCTGTTAGTCAAGTTTGTAAGTACATGTCTAAACCTGGTAAGCAACATTGGGAAGCAGTCAAGTGGATCTTTCGGTACTTAAAGGGTACTGTGGGACATGGAATTGTTTTTGGGAGTCAGCGGGATAATCCTTTGGTTGTAGGATATGTGGATTCAGACTATGCAGGTGACTTGGATAATAGAAGATCTACGACAGGGTATGTCTTTACTCTTGGTGGAGGGCCTATTTGTTGGAAGTCTACTGTTCAATCTATTGTGGCTCTATCTACAACTGAAGCTGAGTACATGGCAGCGGCTGAAGCTGCAAAAGAAGCTTTATGGCTTACTGGTTTAGTGAAGGAGTTGGGTGTTCAACAAGGTGGAGTTCAGTTGCTTTGTGATAATCAAAGTGCTATTCACTTGGCTAAGAATCAGGTGTATCGTGCTAGAACTAAACATATTGATGTAAGGTTCCACAAGATCAGAGAGTTGGTTGCATCTGGAGAGGTTTTGTTTCAGAAGGTACATACTGATGAGAATGCCGCTGATATGTTCACTAAGCCAGTTACGACAGACAAGTTCAAGCATTGCTTGGACTTGTTGAATGTTTCGAGTTGTTAAAGAATCAAGGTAACCCAACCCACATTGAATTTTCAAGAGGCAGGATATTCGCCAAGGTGGAGATTTGTTAAGTATGGCTCATAAATATACCAGTAAAGAGGACATAAGCACATTGCCGAACCTCGTAAAATTCTCGTGTTCTTTTGTTTTCTTTACCCGTTTTCGTCAACAAGGGATTTCTTAGAGTTGGTACCTGAAGTAAGGGAGCTTATTAATGATTTTTATTCAAGGTATTATCTATCTTTAAGTAATATGTAGTGAATTTTCTGTGGTTAATATTATAATATACAATTTTTTGTCATGCGACTCTGCGTTTCAGACTCCTTAGATGTGCGCAATTGATGAGAAACACTTACTTTTAACTTGTGGCTTCGTTTTTATTGCAGCCATTATGTTTCCTTCTTAGAGTATTTTGGAAACCTCAAATCCAACCTGATGCTTGACATTCATATACATGACCATGTTGAGACTTCGTATAATCAAATCCGGAGCAAAGCCCTCATTAAGTATACCCACCCATTTGTGTCTGTTGATATGCGAATGATGGCTCTGGGATACATTGTTCTGTATATACTCAAAATTTATCTCATGAGTTGACACCAACACATTAATTTTCCATATGAAACCAAAGGAACGATAGTGAAGCACAATCTATCAGGTATTACAAAAAATATCTGTTTTCTTTTTTCATTTTTAGAATATTGGATCTTAGTTTTACCTTTATATAACAGGTGAAAACATTGAAGTAATGATGGAAATGAGTGTTCAAGGAGACGCTTTACTACCGTTTCCACTAGATGAGGAGTTCATTTACAAGGGTAAAGATGCAGTGGGGTACGTAGTGAAGTGGCCTAGACATCTAGTCATTCGATGCTCTGATTTGGTACTATTTTCATTTATTTAAAGAAATTATATAGGTCTAATTTAAATGATTTCTTTATATTTTCATTTATTTAAAGAAATTATATAGGTCTACAATCTCGCCATCAGGACGTAAGACAAAATTCAAAAATAGCGATGAGGCAAGTCAAAGCGTTGCAGATCGATTGTCTCTAAGAAAGGACAATGACATTGTCCTAGTGCCATATAATCCCGGGTTTGTTTTTTCATTTGATTATCAATATATTTTTGTAACTTAATTTGGTTTTTGGTTTTTATAGAAGACATTGGGTGTCGGTGATGATAGATATGAAAGCATCAAGTTGTTATTATCTTGATTCCTTGGGGCCCACCAATGTCCATCAACAGTTGAAGCGGATTATTAATGTGTAAGTAACATAAATTATCGAAACTTTATAGTATATTCTTTGATATATTTCATCAACTTTTATAGGGCAATGATATTGTACACTGCTCAAAGTGGATCTAACAAAAGGGTTAGCCTCAATTGGATCAATGTTTTGGTGAGGACTTCGATCGTTCCTTGTTTAAATTGCAGCTTTCATTTTGACTAATCGTTTATTGTAAATTGTTTATGGTGTCCCCGTCAGTCGGGAGGTACCTAGTGTGGATATTATGTTTGTAAGTTCATGAAAGAGATAGTCGAGAACGGACTTGAAGTGTTGGTCAATAAAAATGTAAGCAAACTTTTCTGATACACATTTGTCATATCATACATACACATTAGTCATACAACAATCATATGGACTTGAAGTAGGATGCTATTCTAAACAAATTAATGCAAGTACTTGTTAGCAAGACTGAAAATTGTGAATTCGTGTCGTGATAATGTATATAATTTATATGGAAGCTTTACTAATTAAATGTGTAAAATTTATTTTTACATATGCTTCAAAGAATGCATATGTAAAATTGGTCATTTTAGTACTCTTTGATAGTTATATACTTCACTTTAAATAAGTATAAATTATATACTTATGTCATATTTCTTACTTAGGTTACCGATAGGAAGGAAGAATACACGGATGATGGACATTGATGATATTCGCAAAGAATGGGTATCTTATGTGGCAAACTTTATTATGCCGTGATATTTTGTATCGACATATGAGTACAATATTTTTGATAACTTAATGTTAATATATTGTATGCAAATTGATTGTTTATATATAATATGATATATATATTTAGTATTATGAGGCATTAAATGTGATTTAGCTTGATTATTTGTCAATCTACAATATATATATATATGTGTGTGTGTGTGTGTGTGTGTGTCATCTTTTTTTAATGACGTGTGCTTTAATGTAAGTCATAAATGCGTGTCATAAATTTATGATACACAAATGTGTGTCATCTTCATTTATGACGGGAGCTTCAATGACGCGCATTTGTGTGTCATCTGCACCCATAGATGACGCGCAATGTACGTCATTAAAGGGATTTTTTCTAATAGTGAATAATATTTTGTGATTAAAGTGTTTAATTGCATGATTAGATCATGACAATACAGATTTATCATTCGTGATTTACGACTATTTGTGTATAAGCCTTATGTGTAATTGGATTATATTGTTTAATGCGATTAAACTAGGTTTTGGTTTGTTCACATATTTACGGATGAGATCAGTACATTATCAAACGTACATCATTACATGTACACATAAAATGGTTAAATTATGAAGCTTTAAAGAAAATGAATACACGACATAATGAAACCCAGAATGCACACATTAATGTTTCAAAATAGATCAAAGGAATACAATATTGTTGTATATTAGACATCGATAAAAATAGGTAACCATAGATCATATCTCAGTGAGAAGAACTAGAGACACTTCGTCCGAAGGAGAAGGCGGTCACTTCTATTTCCAGCTTTGCATAATCGTATTGAATTCATTTGTTTTCTTAGATCCTTCAACAAATTAAGTTCCTCTTTGTTAACTATTGAAAGAAAACACAGAAAATATGTAAACTTGTGTATTTCTGAAGCTTACAATTACACAGTAAAGGTAGCTATTTAAAGAACCAAAGGAAAGCTAGCCTAACTACCACATAGCTGTTGAAACAACTTAATTAACCAACTCGAGTACACGTGTCAAATATGAGAAAAATAACTGCCTAACACTGCTATACTATAACATTCACCACGCTTTTACATGACTTCTTCCAATTCAAAGACACACAATTTGCTTCTAAACAATTCAAACTTGCTTAGAGCAAGTGGTTCTGTTAACACATATGCAATCTGGCTGTCAATTGGTATATAACCGATTTGAACTTCATGAGCTGCAGCTTTCTCCCGAACAAAGTGTAAGTCCAACTCGATATGTTTGCTCATGAAAAATAGGGTTCGTAGCCGTTGAAACTGCTATGGTGTTGTCACACCAAACTTTTGATGCTTTACGAAGAGGATCTGCCATTTCTTTCAGAACCGTTTTAACCCATGCAACGCCAGATCAGGGTTTTAAAAAACTGTCCGCGACCGTGATTTCGGCCGCGATATAGTAGTTTCGCTGCCGTCCGAGTTACCCGAGACGGCCACAATAACGTTCGCGACGGCCGCAATAGCGCCCGCGACGGCCGCAATCACGGTAAATCCGAAATAACCGAAAACGCGACCGCGATTTAAAACCCTACCCCAGATGTAACATCAGCAAGACTCTTGTACTCAGCTTCTATAGTGGATCTGGAAACTGCTTGCTATTTTTTCAAACTCCATGCAAGTAGATGATTCCCATTGTAGACACAATACCCCGATATTGATCTTCTGTCATTGGCATCTCCACCCTAATCAGAATCCGAGAAGGCACTAAGAACCATCATCTTCTGCACTTGAGCTAAAAACCAAAGTCCGACCTCTAGTGTCCCTTGAAGATAATGCAAGATCCGCTTGACAGCCAGCCACTATACATTAGTTGCCTCTTAAAAAATTGTGTAGCTTTGTTAACTGCAAATGAGATGTCTGGCCGAGTGTGACAAACATTTTGGATTGCCCCTACTACACTACGATATTGTTGTGGGTCACTTAAAATTTCTCCATCATCCTTGCTAAGTTTAGTTGAAGTTGCCATAGGATTCGATGTAGAACTCACATAAAAAAATTCTTTCTTCTGAAGCAATTTGTTACAATTTATTTTGGCACAAAAACAAACCATTATCTGATCTATGCACCTCAATACCAAGGAAGAACTTGAGTTGACAAAGATCTTTCAAAGAAAATTTGTCATGCAGATCATGTATAACTTGATCAATTTCAAACTGTGAGCTTCCTGTAACGAGTATGTCATCTACATAGAACACCACATAGATCACTTCACTGCCAGCCTTGCGAATGAATAACGAAGTATCTACCCTCGATACTTGAACCCTAGACTATGCAGAAACTCTTGAAGTTTAAGAAAGCAATTCCTTGGTGCTTGTCTAAGACCCATACAAGGTTTTTTTTTAATTTGCAAACCAAGACAGTTACAATAGTTGAATTCTCTTCAAAACCAGATATTTGTTGCATATATACATCCTCACTCAAATCACCTTTTAGAAAAGCGTTGTTTACATCCACCTGTCGTATTTGCTATTTAATGTGACAACTAACGAGATCAAAACATTCATTGTAAAGAATCAAATAACGGGACTGAAAGTATCCATAACATCATATCCGGGGTATTTAAGAATACCCCTTAACAACCAAACGAGCCTTCAATCTTTCTACTGACCCATCGACATTTTTTTAACCTTGAAAAGCCATTTGGAGCCAATGGCTTTTCTACCTGCTGGTAACTCCACAATATCCCACGTATTATTACTTAGAAGAGCATTATATTCAACCTTAACAACTGCCCTCCAGTTATCATCATTAGAGCAGTTTGAATAACCCAAGGTACATCATTACGCTGAATGGAATATACTTTCGGTTTAAAGATACCACACTTTCTCTGAGTTGTCATAGGAAGAGCATTACTTGGTTTCGGAACCTGAGTATTAACTATAGTCTGCTGGTCTTGCTCACAGGGAACATGTTGAAAAACAAGAGGGACATCACTCGTTTGTTATTCATCACCCGTTAGCCGCACATCTATTTCATCACTTGCAGCTTCTGGTGAATCATCATCAGTTGCCTCAACAATCTGATCAACATTAGTTGTGTGAGCTTGCTTATTACAACAATGGCAGCATCAGTCTTGTCATGAATAACCGGTAAAGTTCTCGATCTGAAAGGCACATTGATACTTTTGCCTGCAGGTATTTGTAAACAAAAGGAAATACATTTTTAGTAAACACCACACTTCGAGAAACATAAATTATTCCATTTTCATCCATACATTGATAACCATGGTGCATTGGAGAATATCCCAAAAAGACACAAGGTTTGGAACGAAAATCCATCTTGTGCGTACTGAATGGTCTGATATGAGGAAAACATTGGCAGCCAAAGATCTTTAAAAAATTATAGTAAGGAGGCTTGCCATACAATTTTTGGTGAGGTGAAATATTACCAAGAGGCTTGGAGGGCATCCTGTTAATGAGATAGGTTGCACTAAGCACTGCATATGACCAGTATGACAAAGGCATCGACGCTTGTGCCAACAATGCTAGAGCAGTCTCTACAACGTGCCTATGTTTTCTCTCAATTACCCCATTATTCTGTGAAGTATGAGAGCAAGCTTTCCTGAGTTTTATACCTAGGCGATACGAAATAACTTCCAATAATCTAAACTCGCCTCCACCATCTGTTCGTAAAGCTAAAATGGAAGAATTAAACTGATTTGTAACAATAGCAGCAAACATTTCAAAGGCAACAACAACTTCACTTTTATTCCTTAAAAGATAAATCCAACTATTCCTGGAGTACATATCCACAAAATTCACAAAGTAATGAAAACTATTAGATGCAATAGGGGTTGGACCCCATACATCCATTTCAACCAACTCAAAAGGTCTATTGTAAATTGTTTGTGATGTAGAAAATGGTAGGACTCGACTCTTCCCTATCTGGCAGGTCGTACACATGTCAGTTTTATCAACACTTATTGTTTATTAAGCGTAGTCTTCACCACCTCAACTGCAGGATGCCCCATTCGTCTGTGCCATATCCAAAATTCGTTGCAATCTTTAACACTTGTATTGTGAATTGATAATGTCTGTCCCAAAATTTGACAATCAAAGCTATACAATCCTCCATCAGTCCTTCCCTCCATTAGCACTGTACATGTGCTTTCATCCTTGACATAGAAAAAATTGGGGTGAAACTCAAAGAAAACTGAATTATCTTTATTGAACTTTGAAACTGACAGAATATTCTTCGTTATTTTTTGAATATACAAAGTTTGATCAAGAACATGATCTCTAGAGGAATTTTGAAAAACATTTCGATCAATATGACTAATTGCAACAGTAAAATCATCCCCTAAATGAACCTTACCACTGCCAGTATATGCTTGCTTGCCTATCAGAGTTGAAGAGGTGACAGCCACGTGATGTGTGGCTCATGAGTCAGGGAACCACTTGGCATAGTTCAGTGGTCTATCAACTGACAAGGTATTGACTTGAACATTGTCCATAGGCTCCATATCAGACGTGCCTCCATTACAAGCAGTTGTATTTACAAAAGGAGTGAAATGACAATCGACAGCATGAGGAAAACAAGAGCAAATATTGGCTTGTGCCTCAGATGTTGAAGAGTTTTTGTTGATCAGATACTCCCCTAAAATTCTGATCAAATCTATGCCAACACCTATCAACTAGGTGACCTAGCTTCCCACAAAGTTGGCATTGTTTCTTTTGTCTACCCTTGTAGTTAGTTTTAATATTGTTATTAGATTTAGAACCCCCATAAAATTTGTTCTGCTGATCACCAGAAGTTTGATTGGTGATATAGCGAGTAAAGTTAACTCCTATCGAAAAGCAAGAAGAGTTGCTACGTCTCGATTCAACGTCAATGAGAAATGATACAATATTATCCAAGGCAAAGGTTCGTGACTGGCTATGATAGCAGAAAAGGTTGGCTCATACTCAACCAGTAAACCTTTAAGAATGGTAGCGATATAATCAATGTCAGAAATAGGGCTACTAAATGTGGCCAAAAGATCGCATATTTTTTTAATAACCATGGTGTAATCGCACATGGACTAAGAGCCTAATTTTTCATTGACCTAAGGCGACAGTGAAGAGCCATGATTTTTGTAGTGGAAAGCTTGGAGTATAGCCTGGTAACAACACTCCAAACTGCTGTTGTAGATTCAGCACCAACCAACTGAGGTAGAATGTTAGGGTAACGGTTGAAAGAAACCAAGAAGCTAAAGAACTATTTTGCTAGACATAACGCAAATAAGCTGGATTAATAACCTGTTCACCAGCACCGTTAAGAGCCAATTTTTCTGGAACCACCATGAATTCATCAAGAAATCTTTCAAGATACCCTCGAATCGTAAGAATTACTTGTTGTTTCCACAAAAGGTAGTTCAAATTAGTCAGGCATACGTTGACCCTCTTGTTAGTAAAAACGTGAGACTGGCATCAATGATCTGCTCTTCATCAACTACATCAGGAATCGTCATAGGTTGCACCGTGATTGAACTCAAAATATTGAGAAAACAACACTCAAGAAGCAAGGAAGAAGAAGAAGCCTAACAAAGCACAACGAAAACGGTTCAAGATCTAACGGCGAATGATACCATGTTAACTGTCGTAACCGTTTTTCGTCCGGGCACGATTTTTTATACTTGGCGGAAAAAATAAAGTGAATAATAAATAATTTGGGAGTCGCCATCGGCTTTTTGGGTCAGGTAGGTCGAATAACTAAAAATTATCTTTTAAAAGAGTTTTTAAGAAAACATCAGTTAAAAGATGAACTGATCTGCGTTTATAACCAAAAATTCGTTCTTTTTATTAATAAAAAGGGATTCGTGGTCGGTTAAGTTTAGGGAATGATTAGCACCCCTACAACGCCCAAAATTGGTACTTTTTAATTATAAATTGTTTCTAATAATAGAATTTTAAAAATTCAAATATATTTAATTTATAATTATGTTATTTCAAATTTTATTACTATAATCTTTAAGAAAATATATTAATTTAAATATATTTATAAAAATATTTATTTATTTAGAAATATCAGAAAAGGACTTCTAGGTGCCGTAAGACATCTTTTTTTCTTCGATATTAATAAATAAATGACTAAAACATTTTCTTAAGATAATAAAAATTTATTTTAATATAGTAAGATATTTATTTATTCAAAAATATCAGAAAAGGGTTTCTAGGTACCTTAAGACAGCTCTTTTCTTTAATAAAAATAAATATTAAAATTTTAATAATTTTAATAAAACTAAATTATAATTTTTATAATGTTTAATTATTTAAAATACCAGAATAGGACATCCAGTTGTTTTAAAACTGCCATTTTCTTTGATATTGAAAATAAATATACATTATTATTTAAAATATATATATATATATATATATATATATATATATATATATATATATTTATTTATGTGACTAATATGAAAATAATAATAATATAAAAGTAATAAAAAATTAATATTTAAAATAAATAATATTTAAAATAAATTTAAAAGTGATAATATTAAATTGCAAAATATATAAAAACAATCAGGATCAAAATGAAAAGAAACAAAATATTGGTGACTAAAAAAGTGAAATATCAAAATTAAAGGGCATAATTCGAATTAACAAAAAACTTAATGCTAATAATGTAATTTAACCTTATTTAATTAATTCGGGTTAAAAAATAAATTATAAAAATTATGAAGGACTAAATAAGGTATTTAACCTAAATATATGTATAATACAGGTAAGGACTAAATTAAAATAAAATAAAATTATAAGACTAAACTAAAAATAATCAAAAATCAATTTCAGTGACTAAATTGTAATGATTACAAACTTGGAGCACTGCGGACAAGGTTTACCCTCTTCTCAAAACGCACCGTTTCATCATGAAACGACGCCGTTTTGTATCAGGTATAAAATACCCCAAACGGCTGGCCCTTCGGGCCAACTCTCATTTCTTCTCATTTATCTTCTCTCTCTAGCTGAGAGAGAAGAGAATTCTCTCCCTTCTCTCTATTATTTCCCTCACCGGAGGGAACACGGTCTCCGACCGGCAGCCGCACTCCGACGCCGAACACCGCCGCCGACGGTGGCCGAAAATTTTTTAAAATACCCTAGGATATAAATCTCACCGTTCTAAGGCCGAATCTGGCATCTATTTTCCCCAAAAGTCCCTGGAATTTCCTAGATCTAAGAAAATACCTTCGGTATTTTCGGTACTTCGACGATGTTTGGTGTTCTCCGGTGGTTCTGCTTCCTCGGTAAGGGTTTCTCCTCTCTTCTCTCTCGATTTTTTTTCTGGTTGCTTCGTTATTGTTGACTGGGATGTTTGGTATATTTTTTTGCTCTTGTTTCTGTTTTTCTCCGGTTCTTCCTGTCTTTCGGTTCTCCTCCTCTTTTTATTTTGCAGGTTCTCCATGGCTTTTATAAGCCTCGACGAGTCTCTCATCGGACAAGTTCAAAGGGTTTTATCTGGTGAGTCACCAAACTATGTGGTGACTCACCCCATAGCTGCGACGTGGACGACCGGCGTGGTGTTTCTGGAGTCTTTGAAGAGGGTGGCTTCGTGGCTGCTGCTGGAATGGATCATCTGGAATCATAGGCGACAGCTGTTTATTGTCGATCTAAGGCGGCGGCGGCGCTGGCTGAGGCGGTTTGGATGATAACCTAGGGTTAGGAAACCCTAGGGCTTCCTTTGCTGGAACCATCTGGGCTATTGGATCAAAGCCTGATCCAACGGCTGTGAGTTGAGGCGGCTGGCTGCTGGGATGATGAAACCCTAGCTGAAAACCCTAAATGTTTTAGGGTTTTCCTCTGGTTTGGGCCAACTGTAAATGGGCTTTGTAAATTAGTTTAGGGTTATGGGCTTCTGATGTATTTGGGCTTGTAATAATTATTTAATAATAATATAATATATATAATATAATAATAATATTTAATAATAATAATAATAATTTTAATAATAATTTAAGTAAAATGAAAAATTGGTGTTTACAGCTGCCCCTCTTTGCTCATTCTTGTGTTAACAAGAATAGAGCAAAGACGAAAAAAATAATAATTTTTCATTTGACTTCTTTTGAGTAAGACTGAAATGTTGAAAGCATCATTCCAGAGGTCTTAAAAACATCATGCACTGAAGGGCTTTGAAAATATCAAAAAGCTCCCGAAGGCTTTTTGGAAACATCATGCACTGCAGGACTTACAGATGACCCTAAGGCTTTGAAAACATCAAAAAGCTCCCGAAGGCTTTTTGGAAACATCATGCACTGCAGGACTTACAGATGACCCTAAGGCTTTGAAAACATCAAAAAGCTCCCGAAGGCTTTTTGGAAACATCATGCACTGCAGGACTTACAGATGACCCTAAGGCTTTGAAAACATAAAAAAGCTCCCGAAGGCTTTTTGGAAACATCATGCACTGCAGGACTTACAGATGACCCTAAGGCTTTGAAAACATCAAAGAGCTCCCGAAGGCTTTTTGGAAACATCATGCACTGCAGGACTTACAGATGTAGGAAATAGTTTAATAAGTAAAAAAACTAAGGAAATCGTTTTCTTACTTTTCAACAATTTCATTTTTAGAAAAGATTGAATGAGAAACTATGGAAATCGTTTTCTCATTATTTTTCAAAATAACATGTTGATTGTATAACATGCCCCAATCTCAAGATAAGGTTGATTTTTGTGGATTGCATCCATCTCTTCTTTAGATGTTTGCTTGATTCATGTATTTATGGTTTTGAATGCCTTCTTCGTGTAAGGTATTTTTTCCATGAATCTTCTTGTTCTTCCAAAGATCTGTAAAACTTCATGTTTGAATGCACTCAGATGTATCAATGTAATGCATTGTCTATTGTGTAAACGATATTCTTATGAATGCATGAATGTTGATGCAATCTTCATTTGACTTCAAAGTGGTGAACTTGGTCTTCCTTCAATTCATCATTTATTGCCAGGGTTACCTCTGGATATTAGTGTAGAAACTTATGCTATCAAGCTTTCATTTCTGCAGAATCATCTGATCAACTTGTATCTTTGCATCTTCTTTGCTTCATTTAACTCTCAGAAGAAATTTTTCACTTGTGGAACTCTTTTCGTAGTCAAAATTATGACCCTGATGCCCCATTTTGTCTTTGATAAAACCAACTTTCTTTGCTTGGACTTGTGTAGAAATCCAATAAAGCTTTCATCTTTGAAAAGAGAATCTATCATCTTTAAAAAGAGAACTTATTATCTTTGAAGAGTGTAGATGTAGATATGTATAACTCAGCGGGGATTAATTAGGGGAGTAGAGTCTGTTCTGATTTAACTCTTGAAACACATCAAAAGGAAGATTTATTCCAATTCCTTTCATGTCTTCACATATAATCAGATCTCGAATAAGGCAACTTGGACCATATAATGTCGAGATGCTTAACAACAACCTGTCGTTCAATCATAGTTGGCTCCACTAGTTTCTTGTTGTTAAAATTTCTGCTTCCCTTCTGTGGAAAGAAATCTTCATTATATCTTACTTCTAATCTTGGAGTTGAACAAGACAGATTTCATCTTGGATCAATAAATGGAAACCATATGATCGTAACATTGGTTCAGCATCAGAATAGCAGGTTCGTAAAACATTTGACAGCGCATTCATCCTTTCCTGTGGCTTCTTCTCAGATGTTCGTAAAACATTTGACAACACATTCATCATTTCCTGTGGTTTCTGTTCAGATGTTCGTAAAACATTTGACAACACATTCATCCTTTCCTATGGCTTCTGCCAAGATTTCTCAGTCATTGAAGTTCTTTACCTAATGTTCAAAGCTTTTAAATGACGTCACAAGACCTTTTGAGAACAAAACTCAGTTGGGATTCAAGTGTAATGTTGGTATGACCAAAAAGTTAGTCAAATTCACAAAATGTGCTGGTGTCGAATTGAATAGAAGATACCAACAAATCTTGATATCATCTCTGGAAAAGGCAAATGTGATACTAATCATGCTTTCTTTCATAATGAGCATTGTAGAAAGTAGAAACACTTCAGCTATATGATCAATGTACAGAAAGATAGCCGTGGAATTTTTGCAGCTGGGGATGAAACACAAATGATAAAACCAAAATAGATGAAAACTCAGTTCACCCTGGCTAGCAATGATGATCCTAATAACAACGGGAATAACAGTAATATAAGTGAGAGTCGAGTCTCCCTTTTTAATGTCATCAAGTAAGCAAAAACTGATGTGAAAAACAGCTTTGTAATTCTAACAGTATGGTTGAAACTAACTGCCAGGAATCTCAAATAAATATTTCCAATCATCACCGACACACAGAATGCAAAATTCAAAGCCGAGATTTTGAGGAACTGAACTCTGGATCGAGTAGTCTGCCTGGGGACCATCTTTATCCATGCAATCATGATGTAGTTTATCAAAGAACACACTGTCATGTGACACATGGTTTAAGAAGATTAGGTATTTGAAACCATACTTGCTGAGTAGATATTTGTTCAACAACATGATCATAATATAACTGCTTGATGAACGAAGCAATTATGTATAGTCAGCTCGACTATCACTGTTTCACCATTTTCATTCTTCACACCTTTCTGTCTCATTAGAAATATTTGTTCAAGTCAATGATCTTGACACAGGATGTTGTGGGCCTTCAGCATGCCCCAACATTAGCTAATACAAGTGTTCAAAAATACATCAACAGTTCTAATTTTGATTGAAATGGGCTTTCAGCATGCCCCAGCATTTTGCTGATAAATATTCAGAATATTTCAACATTTCTGATTCGGATTGAAAAGGGTTTTCAGCATGCCCCAACATTTGCTTGTTAATCTGAGCCTTCAAAATGCCCCACATTTATCTGTCTGAAGTGAGCTTTCGAGATGCCCCAATATTTTGCTTCTGATTCAACTCTCAATGTATGTTTAACTGGAATATCATGATCCTCATGAGGTCCAATTTTGACAATGCACGGTGGTACTTGTAGCTTTCTTCATGGCCCAAATCTGTTTATCTTAAATACTCTCATTCTAGTGTCACTGAACAGTAGTGTTGTCAAGTAACTAGAGAAATTTTCTTCATGTTGTCACAAATTTAAGAAGTACTCAATCATTCTGACAGAAACTTCTGAAATGAGGTGACCATTTTCTGTATCTGGAGGGGTCTAGTCAGACAGAGCAGTAAAAATAGCTTGGTAATCCGTTCCAGGCTGACACAGTGGCTTATCATCTTTCAGTGAAAGCCATCTCTGAAATATACTTTTCTGTGGGAGAGAAACCAATTTATGCAAACAGTAATCTGATGCAATAGCAAGACTACATATACAATGGTACATGCTCTTGAAAAATCTACACCCATGCAACATGTTGATTCTGATAATAACTCATCTGATTATGAAGCGATCTTTCAGGATGATTTCACAGATATTGATAGTTCTTTCTGATACCGAGGAAATCTTGAATTCTGATTCTGATGAGGAGAATAAACGGTTATACTTGACAAAAATAGGATATTCAAAGGTTGAGGCTTCAATAACCATGGAGAGATGTAGTCCAATTTATCAATTACAGAGTTGACAGATTTTATATGTGCTGCTCAAATGGCTAAGGCTACTGACGCACTTCTTTCAGTAGAAGATAGGAATTCATTATACAATGACCCCAATTACAAGCAAAAACGAAATTTGGGCTATGATTTTCTTAAAAAAGAAGAAGCAGAGGAAGCTTGAAAAGAAGCTTCTTAATGAAGACAATCATGCAATTCATCTTTCAATTCTAATGATTGGTTCTGGGGTTCCTACCGAACCAGATCAAATAACTCAAAGAACACTTCCAGAAGATGCTATTAGGTCTCCTTATTTCTGCTATGAGCAAATTCATCTTTTAAATCCAATGATTGGTTTTAGGGTTCATACCAAATCAGATCAGATAACTCAAAGAACATTTCCAGAAGATGCTATTGGGTTTCCTTATTTCTGCTACGAGAACGTGGCATTTGCTCCAGTTAATGTTTGGACTGGAATATTACAGTACTTATTCAATGTAGAGCCAGAATTTGTAGATTCGAAGCATTTTCATGCTGCTACACTAAAAAGGGGCTATATTCATAATCTGCCAATTGAGAACAGATTTCCTCTTATCTTGTTTTCTCCACGCACTATACATGATGCTTTTCCATTGACAAAATGGTGGCCTTCCTGGGATCCACGAACAAGGTTGAAATATTTACAAATATGTACAGGAAGTTCCAAATTGACAGAAAGGATCCGCAAGGTTTTTGAAGCTTGTGATGATGAGCCATCTTCGAGTGTCCTTAAGTATATTCTTGATGAATGCCGAAAATGGAATCTAGTATGGGTTGGAAGGAATAAAGTTGCTCCACTTGAACCTGATGAGGTGGAAATGCTTCTAGGTTTCCCTAAAAACCATACACGAGGAGGAGGATCTGCTAGAGGCATGTTCCCCGGTGGTATCAATGTCCTGTCTCTTTTCTCTGGAATCAGTGATGCAGAGGCCGTCTTTTACTGTCTTGGCATATCTTTGAAAATAGATGCGCAAGAACTGAATGATGATTGGTTGGAGCAATTGATGAGTAGATTTGGTGGATTCAACCTTGTTGTCGATGGCATCCAGTGTAACAACCTTACTGGAAGAAATAAACATCATCAGGATAAAATAGAAGATTTTTGTTGTTGGTGCATTTTCTTGCAATGACTACCACATTGACTGTCTCTTCTGTTGCTCCAAAATACACACTGCCATATCCCACTCTTCCCTAACCATGGAAAGGTTTAGTTGATGGTAAAACTGGTTATCTCAACTTTTGGAATCCTGTACGGCATACAAATGTAGAATTTGTTCCAACGTCTTATTCTGTGCCATAAGTCCTCAAATTCAAATTCAACAATCTTCTGAAGGACATAATGGATATCATTTTGACAAAGAAAGTGATCGGCATAGAAGAAGTAGCAATGATGTATCAAGATTTGAGCTAACACCATAGTGCAGGTAGTGACTTGTTCATGGTTCTATGATGTAATCTTCTAGAGAACATGAATTGATGGTTGGGGAAAATAATCTGTCTGGTGATGCTTATCGCCCTCAGCATGAGATAAACGATAATCTTTCTTGATGAGCTGCTAATAATGTCATAGGGGAGTGTCACAAGTTCAATTCCCCAGACTTTCTGGCTTCTTGGACCACTTGCCTTCAAAAAATGTGAAGTGCTTCATTCTTCTGGCCTCGTTCATTCTTTTTCTACAACAGAGGTAGAATAAGCAACAATTGCTTTAAGGACCTTCCTCATTTGAGACTGTCCTGTTTGAAAATGTTTTTTCTCCTTTCTTTATTGAAGAATGAAAGAATTTTGCAAAGTATTACCCCTTTCAGGTTCATAATATAATCAAATCATAAACAATGAGTTTAATGAATATCAAATAAATCAATTCAAAAATCATAGTCCTATGGCAAGTGTCAAAATTATTGACTGATTTGAGGTGTAGGTTGATTTTGGTAAAGTAGGTTCTTTCAAGTTGGTTCAGTATGTCGCTTCGGGCTTCCACTAATTTGAAGAAATGGTTGTTATGCTCATCTTGTAGAGATGCTTCTCGTTTCCAGAATCTCAGGAACATTTTTTTAGATGTGTGGTGCTTCATTAAGAGCTTAAGATAGTCTCTTATGTCGTTGTTGCACCATTCAATATTCGAGCCGCCTATTAATCTTGAACCCTCCTTTTATCATTTTTTTATATCATGCATTAAAGATTTTAAAAACCAATTTTTGCAAATAAAAATCAATCTTGAGAGGCGGAATGAAATCTGAAGATATTCTTTTTAGATGCCTTCAATCTTACTTTGCTTGACTTGGATCTGCCTTGCTGGGGATTTTTCTATCATCTGGATCCCTCTAGACTGCCGAATTTTGGGTTCATTTCCGTTTTCTCATATCTCCAGCATTTCTTGATCTTTTTATTTGTACTTTATCAACCTTGTAACTTGAGGCTCCTTGGAGTCACCCGTCTTGATTCTATTTCTCCCATTTTTCTTTTTTTCTTTTTTTTTCTTTTTTCTTTTTTCTTTTTTTTTCTTTCTTCTTTCTTTGTTGGATTTTCCTTTTTTCTTTCTTTGTTGGATGAGTATAAGACTTCAATTGCTTTGAACACCTCTTTTTCCTTTTTGTCCTTTTTCTTCTTCAAGTATAATATTTCTTGACAAAATCTGAGTTTATTTGGTTTCTCAGAAGTTTCCCATCCGTTTTTGCCAAGATCAACGCTTCTCGGGAAAAGGCCTTTTTTATAACATACGCCTCTTGGATGTACTTTCTATTCGTGACCTTTCATCATCCATTTCTGATACATCTACCCATCGAAAATAGTTTTCAATTGGTTCTTATCAATAAGGTTTAATTGATCAAATCGAAATTGGATACATTCAGTCTTCTCCATTTTTTCCTCCTTTAGGATACAAAATAATGGGATCTCAACTTCAATTGGTAATAATGCTTTCATTCCATAGACTAAACAATAAGGTGTTGCCCCTCTAGATGTTCGCACAGCAATTCAATATGCATATAAGGCAAAAGGTAGCTTCTCGTGCTAATCCTTGTAAGTTTCAGTGGTCTTTGTAATGATTCTCTTGATGTTCTTATTTTCTCCTGCAAATGCCCCATTCATCTTTGGGTGATATGACACTGAGTTGGCGTGCTTGA
Organism: Hibiscus syriacus; assembly: GCF_006381635.1. Classification (NCBI taxonomy): domain Eukaryota; kingdom Viridiplantae; phylum Streptophyta; class Magnoliopsida; order Malvales; family Malvaceae; genus Hibiscus; species Hibiscus syriacus. The sequence continues at coordinate 5,044,457 of NW_024062808.1, read as the reverse complement.
TCTGTGCGCGAAGTTAGTCATCTCATACATATAAGTCTTTGTAAAAAGAGGTATCTCCAGGGGAATGAATATTCAAGATTAATCTTTACTTACATGAAAAATGTAGTTAATGCATGACATATTTATTTCAATCAATCATTTTTTCCTTCTTCTTGAGTATGCCCTAATCACTCGAAATTATCTTCAATGAGTTGGTCCATAATGCCTCATCTCGTCTCTTCTTGTAGTAAGATTTACGGATAATTGAAAGTTTGGTTCTTTTGAGGTCTTTTGGTTTATGATGGTTTTGTGTTTGGAAGGACAAATGTGTGCCTTTTGAAGTTGTATATATGGTGGAATGTAGTATCATCAATTAACTCTACCCGAAAAGGTAAACATCTAGAGTTGGTGTCTCAAAACCAGGTGGAGACATTACTTCAGAGTCTCAGATAAATGTAGTGTCAGGATTTGGTTTTGGTAAGGGTCGAGTAATTGGCGTTGGATGGGATATGGAAGATATAATTTTACCACTTGCCAAAGATCTATAACTCTTGAAAAATTAAAAGAATATTTAATCTACTTGATACTCAAGAATCTCAAGGTTAAACTTGATTCCTTGCTCATAACCATAAAAGTAACACAAATTTATTTATTACAAAGGGTAGAGAAAGGAAACAAAAAAACAAGTTCAAACAAGATGCTGAAAGTAGAAAGGAACTACAGTGGTAGATAACACTTCCACTTATTTATTTTATCATGTCTCATTATTCCTATAATGTTGGGTATGTAATAGGATCAGGGTTCTTTTCTTCATTCGCCCCCTATTTCTTGATCATTTCTTATGTCAAAACCCCTTTGTCAACAAGCATCTCAATTTCTTTTAACAGTAGCCTACAATTTCCTGTAGAATGCCCCTTTACCCCCAAGTGGAAATTAAAAACACTATCTTGATCATAGCTATGAGCAGAAGGGTTTGATGTCACTTTAGTTGGTCTTGGTATGATGTATTGACCTTTAACCAAATGAGGATACAAGTCTGAAATGGAAGTTTGGAACACTTCCAAAGTTTTTCTTGATCGTATGACTTTCTTTGGTCGATCCGAATAGTTATTTGCTCTTTTTCTTTTGCAGTTGCGGGGATTCTAGATGCGACATACATTCACATCATCAGCTTTCGTTTTCTGATCAGTCGGGCTCTTGGATGTGACTTTTGAGTTTTCTTCACTGATTACATTCTCAATTAAATCTCCACTTGTCATAAGATTCTCGAATTCCTTTGTCGGATTTGCCTGCATTAACTCGAAGAAAGGCGCTGGAAGGGAATCACGAAACATACGTGATATTTCTTCTTCTAATATGGGAGGTTGAACTTGAACTGCCACTCCTCTCCATCTTAAGGCATATTCTTGAAATCTTTCATTGGTTTTCTTCTTTACTCTTCGAAGATCCATACGTGTTGGAGCTAAGCCTTTAACATACCTATATTGTTCCAAAAATGCATCAGCTAGATCTACCCATCTCTTGATCTGTTCTTGGGTCAACTGATTGTACCAGACTACTGTTGGGCCAACAAGACTATCATGGAAATAGTGAATTAATAGATCATCAGAACTCAAATATCCTTCCATTTTTCTGCAAAACATTCTCAAATGGATTAAGGGACAACTGGTGCCATTATATTTCTCAAAATTAGGCATTTTGAATTTATGGGGAATAATCAAATCTGGAACCAAGCTGAGCTCTCTTGCTTCTAATTCTTTGTGGTGGGCACTAACATCTTTCATGTTTCTGATTGCTTTCTCTGTCCTCTTGACTTTCTCCTCATATTGTGAATAATTAATGAGTCTATTCTTTGGGTTCAAGTGGGATGCCCCAGGGTATATTATCTTTCTCGACTCTTCAATCCGATAGCACGGTTTCTCTTTATTAATTATCTCTTCTTTATCAGATGCCATACACTGAATAATTTGATTTGATCCATCTGGTACTGAATCTGATGTTTCTTTCCTTATATCCTGAGGTAACCCTGTCAATTGTTCTGGCCACTGATCTTGTAGTCCCTCATAAGATTGCTCCATTGTTTTCATGATGATGGTACAATAATATGAATGAATGATATTGGTTTTACTGTTACAAAACCTTTCATAGATTATTAACATGTTTTTATAATTAATGTATATAACAATACTAAAAAAATGTAATGTAAATGCGAAAATGCATAAATGCAAAAATAAGAATGCAAACTGTGTAATGCAAAGATGTAAAAAGTAAGAATACAAAATGGAAATGCACAGATACAAAATGTAAATGCATGTATGAAAAGGTGTTACTCAAGAGTGATCATCTTAGAACAGATTTCATTGAACACAAAAGTCTCCGTGTATTAAACAAAACTTTTACATATAGGGGACAACTTTCAGTCCTAACTTCAACAAAACTTTATATAGGGAATAACTTTCTTATTTTCTTCTCTAAAACCAAGTTAGTTTATCAGCTTATGAGCCATATTGCTTGTCTGGACTGCAGCTTCTTCCATGACATTCTGGTGTTCTTTCATCTCCTGTGTCAATTCTCGGAGTTGTTCATTTTCCCTTGTGAGATAACCTTTGTGTTCAAAAAGTTTTTGGACAAGATCTTCATGTATGTTGCAACTCTTTTTCAGTTTGGTGACCCCTGTTATTCACTCTTCTGGGGTGTTTCCTATTCCATCATTTCGAAAAGCTTGATTGATCTTCTGGAAATCTTCCTGCATGATTTCCATTTTGGTGCTCAATTTATTGTTTTCCATCTTTAAATGACGTATTTGAGCCTCGAACCTCAGTAAATCTTCTTCTTTCTGGGCGCCCCTATTGATACTCTTACCTTTGAAGACTTTTGGTATTAATCTAGCAGGACCTTTGGTTACCAAACTAGGTCAATCATTTACCATAAATTGTAAGGTTCCATGATCCAAAAGACTTTGGACTCGACGTTTGAAGGCAAGACAATTCTCGATGGTATGTCCTTGAGCTCCGGCATGATATTCACAATGAACATTGATGTCATACCAATTTGGATACGGAGGTTGGAACGGTTTTATATAATATGGATCCACTTCTCGTGCTTCAAGTAACTTCTCATACAACTCTTTATATGATATGGGGATAGTATCAAGATGAGAACCACCTTTTATCTTGGATTAAACCTGAGTTTTAGACGTATGGAGTAGACCAAACTTCGATGATTTCTAATTACATGATTTCTTCTCATCTCTGGGAATTTTTACAGTGGTCACCATTTCTTTGGTATCTCCAGACGATTTGTGAATACGAATGATGACTGTCTGTAATTTGTCAAATTGGTTAGGATTAGAAGTCCCTTGCATATCTGAAATTGCAGGATTATCTTCCTTAAGCTTTCTCTCTTTCTGTGCAGGAATCTCTTCTCTTTTGGCCAAAAAAGATATTCTATCCATCATCTTGGACATCTGCTCTCTTATTTCTCGTATCTCCTTTTGCTCTTTAATGGGCATACGATCTTTGGGTGCATAGCTCTTCTCTATCTTCAGAGTTCCCTCAGGATGTCTTTTCTTGGCCGCATTATATTTTGTTTGATCATAGAAATTTTTGTCCATTTACGATATCTTTCCAATATGATGAACAATCTTTCAAGTAAACACCTTCTGGTTATGCCATGATCATGCAATGTAAACAAAAGAAATCAATATGAACAGATTAGAGCAATGTAACATGCATGAGAAAATAAGAAAAAATAGAATAGTTAGTACCAACTAATGGAAAAAAAAAATCTATCTATCAAGGTCTAAATCTTAACCTCATGCTTTCTAGTTCCATGCTTTGTTTGGAAAAAATTAACCTAACCGTATGATTTCTAGTTCGCATGCATTTATTCAGGAAAAAGAAAAGGAAATAAAATAAATTAAAAGCTAGAGCTTATCTCTCCTTTGTGTATACCTATGAACAGAGGTTTAGTATTATCTTAGATCAGGTAAATTTCTAGGGTTCATTATATGCAGAGTTTCAGTTCTAGGAGTAAAGGTACTTGAATTGTCCTTGTTGATGTCCCCTTGGGCTGCCAACCCTCAATCATAGTCCACTACAGACTTAAGCAGACCGAGTTCAATTCGAGGGGACACATTTCTCTATGCCTGACACGGAGAATAAATTCTCACGAAGACATAGAGCATATGAACCCCAAAAGTTACTTGCTAGGTCTGACACGGAGAATAAATTCTCACGAAGATGTCGCTTTCACTCCCACTTAAAAGGGACAAACTCAATTATAGAGCTTTATGTTATGCATTGCAAGTGTTGTGTGCGAGGAGAAATGTTCAAACCTCTAACAGACAAATAAAATAAATAATATCTGAATAAAATAAAAAAAATTAATAAAATAATATAAAAGTAATAAAAATTTGAAAGAAAAGAATTAAAAATTAAATATATGAATTTTTAATTTCCAACTGATAGAGACAATTTACAATTGATTTTAAAGTTTGACAAATCCCCAGCGGAGTCGCCAAGCTGTCGTAACCGGTTTTTGCTCGGGCACGATTTTTTATACTTGGCGGGAAAAATAATGTGAATAATAAATAATTTGGGAGTTGCCATCGGCCTTTTGGGTCAGGTAGGTCGAATACTTAAAATTATCTTTTAAAAGAGTTTTTAAGAAAACATCAGTTAAAAGATGAACTGATCTGCGTTTATAACCAAAAATTCGTTCTTTTTATTAATAAAAAGGGATTCGTGGTCGGTTACGTTTAGGGAAGGATTAGCACCCCTACAACGCCCAAAATTGGTACTTTTTAATTATAAATTGTCTCTAATAATAGAATTTTAAAAATTCAAATATATTTAATTTATAATTATGTTATTTCAAATTTTATTACTATAATTTTTAAGAAAATATATTAATTTAAATATATTTATAAAAATATTTATTTATTTAGAAATATCAGAAAAGGACTTCTAGGTGCCTTAAGACAGCTCTTTTTCTTCGATATTAATAAATAAATGAATAAAACATTTTCTTAAGATAATAAAAATTTATTTTAATATAGTAAGATATTTATTTATTCAAAAATATCAGAAAAGGGTTTCTAGGTACCTTAAGACAGCTCTTTTCTTTGATAAAAATAAATATTAAGATTTTAATAATTTAAATAAAACTAAATTATAATTTTTATAATGTTTAATTATTTAAAATACCAGAATAGGACATCCAGTTGTTTTAAAACTACCATTTTCTTTGATATTGAAAATAAATATACATTATTATTTAAAATATATATATATAAATATATATATGTGTGTGTGTGTGTGTGTGTGTGTGTGTGACTAATATGAAAATAATAATAATATTAAAGTAATAACAAATTAATATTATAAATAAATAATATTTAAAATAAATTTAAAAGTAATAATATTAAATTGCAAAATATATAAAAACAATCAGGATCAAAATGAAAAGAAACAAAATATTGGTGACTAAAAAAGTAAAATATCAAAATTAAAGGGCATAATTCGAATTAACAAAAAACTTAATGCTAATAATGTAATTTAACCTTATTTAATTAATTCGGGTTAAAAAATAAATTATAAAAATTATGAAGGACTAAATAAGGCATTTAACCTAAATATATGTATAATACATGTAAGGACTAAATTAAAATAAAATAAAATTATAAGACTAAACTAAAAATAATCAAAAATCAATTTCAGTGACTAAATTGTAATGATTACAAACTTGGAGCACTGCGGACAGGGTTTACCCTCTTCTCAAAACGCATCGTTTCATCATGAAACGACGCCGTTTTGTATCGGGTATAAAATACCCCAAACGGCTGACCCTTCGAGCCAGCTCTCATTTCTTCTCATTTCTCTTCTCTCTCTAGCTGAGAGAGAAGAGAATTCTCTCCCTTCTCTCTATTATTTCCCTCACCGGAGGGAACACGGTCTCCGACAGGCAGCCGCACTCCGGTGTCGAACCCGGAATTTTTTAAAATACCCTAGGATATAAATCTCACCGTTCTAAGGCCGAATCCGGCATCTATTTTCCCCTAAAGTCCCTGGAATTTCCTAGATCTAAGAAAATACTTTTAATATTTTCGGTACTTCGGCGATGTTTAGTGTTCTCCGGTGGTTCTGCTTCCTCGGTAAGGGTTTCTCCTCTCTTCTCTCTCGATTTTTTTTCTGGTTGCTTCGTTATTGTTGACTGGGATGTTTGGTATATTTTTTTGCTCTTGTTTCTGTTTTTCTCCGGTTCTTTCTGTCTTTCGGTTCTCCTCCTCTTTTTATTTTGCAGGTTCTCCATGGCTTTTATAAGCCTCGACGAGTCTCTCATCGGACCAGTCCAAAGGGTTTTATCTGGTGAGTCACCAAACTATGTGGTGACTCACCCCATAGCTGCGACGTGGACGGCCGGCGTGGTGTTTCTGGAGTCTTCGAAGAGGGTGGCTTCGTGGCTGCTGCTGGAATGGATCATCTGGAATCATAGGCGACAGCTGTTTATTGTCGATCTAAGGTGGCGACGGCGCTGGCTGAGGCGGTTTGGATGATAACCTAGGGTTAGAAAACCCTAGGGCTTCCTTTGTTGGAACCATCTGGGCCGTTGGATCAAAGCCAGATCCAACGGCTGTGAGTTGAGGCGGCTGGCTGCTGGGATGATGAAACCCTAGCTAAAAACCCTAAATGTTTTAGGGTTTTTCTCTGGTTTGGGCCAACTGTAAATGGGCTTTGTAAATGGGTTTAGGTTTATGGGCTTCTGATGTATTTGGGCTTGTAATAATTATTTAATAATAATATAATATATATAATATAATAATAATATTTAATAATAATAATAATAATTTTAATAATAATTTAAGTAAAATGAAAAATTGGTATTTACATTAACTATTGAAAGAAAGTACAGAAAACATGTAAACTTGTATATATCAGAAGCTTACAATTACACAGTAAAGGTAGCTATTTAAAGAATCGAAAGAGAGCTAGCCTAACTACTACAGAGCTATTACGACAACTTAACCAACTCTGGTACACGTGCCAAATATGAGAAAAATAACAGCCTAACAATGCTATACTCTTAACACTCTTCACTTCTTTCTATAAAGCCTTGTATTGTTTTTTCCACCCACAAGCTTCTTAACTCTCTGTGTAAGTTCCTTCAGCTCACATTGATAGTCGATAATGCTGACAGCTAAGTCATGAAGTGCCGATTTGCTATCAACAACTGTAATCAGAAACTTATTTAACTTTATGCATTCAGTTCCATATTCAACGTACAATTTTCTCTCAGGCGCACTTACAAGGCTAAGTCATATTTATGCAGTCAACTTTATCTTTAATATATAACCCCAATTTATCTTTTTGTATCGAATCATACTTTGTAAGCTAATCATCATTTTCCAAAACTGTTGGAATTTGCGAAAGCTCAAAATGACAATCGAAAAAGTTGCAAAGCGGGGAAATTGATAAAATTTGTTTAGGGAGTAAGAGATAAAAAAGATAAGAAAATTGACACAAGTATTTATAGTGGTTTGACTTCTCAACTAAGTCTACATCCACTACCTTAGCTCCTCACTAAGGATTTTCTAACAAATTCACTAATTTGTTCTTTCCTTTTCAATGATCAATAGTAACATTTACAAACCCCCTATATTTTTAATTGGCTAAGATAGAACCAAAAACCCCTTTACAAAAGGAAAAAAGAAGTAAATAAAGAAGCCTCTCTAAAGTAGGTGTTTACAAAATTTAGCTCACTAAAACACAAATATTTACAAGAGAATTGGAATAAAGAGTGAAAAGTTATTATCTTCTGTTTGATTGTTTGGATATGTGTTATAACCCTTCTTCAAATGTCCTCAACTTGTATTTATATGTTGGAATGTTGTTGTGGTCATTTCTAGCCGTTGGGAGTGTTTTGGAGCCATTGAGGATCAATTTTCATGCAAAATAAAACTGCCCAGAAAAGATGGTATCAGTACTCCTAAAGGGAGTATCAGTACTACCTTTGTTAATTTTAAATCAACTAGCCGTTACTAGTCATTGGGGCCTAATGGTATCGATACTATGCCTTTGGTATCGATACTACTATACAATGTAGTATCGGTACCCCTTTGGGTATCGGTATCATTTTTGCATTATGGAATTTGAGCATTGCTAGTAGTATCGATACTTTCCTTACCTTTGGTATCGGTACCATATGAACAATATCAGTACTGTTTATGAGGTATCGATAATGTAAGAACAGTATTGGTACTTCTTGTCCAAAAAATTGTTTTGTGCTCAATTCCAAGCTTTAAGTACTTTGAATTATTTTTGAAAACTTTGAATAAATTTAATTCAAGTCCAAAAGCATTTTGTCTTAATTGTTATATCAAAATATAGTTCAACCATCTCTCCTTTTTGGTATAACAAAACATTTGAAAAATTGTTTTTGGCAAAACTCCCCCTTAATAAAATGTTTAATGAAAAAGATACCAATTGTTGGAAAATGTATGAAAATGTTCAACTCCCTTTTTCATTAAGAAATTGAATTTTTCAAACCATACTTCTCTCTCTTTTTGTTAGATCAAAAAGAATTAAACTTTAAAGTGCAAAAATAAAATTGGAGAAAAAGTGGTGAATTTGACTTAAAAACATTAAAAAAATCAAAGCTCCCTCTCAAAGAGTGCATTCCAAACAAAATTTGACTTTAAAAGATTGACACTTCAACAAAATTTAATTTCAACAAAGAGTAACAAAAATTTTAGTAACACATGAAATTCAGTATATCAAAGTCTAAAATAATTTATGCAATATCAATTATTGAATTTAAGTACATGTGCATAAAGTTTTCAAAAATGTTATGCTTTTAAAGAATTTTATATCAAATGTTAGAGATATATCTTTAACATTTAAAACGCATGCATAAACATTTAAATTTAGGTCAAAAATTTAAAATTTGTAAAGCCAAAACATTTGAAAAGTTGATATCGATTGTTAGATAGATATTATTTGCATTGAAAATCAATTTTAACCAAAATTCATTATGATGAACTAAAAATTATGAAAAATCATTAAAAATTTAAAATGTCCATCATAATACCTTTTAACATACATGAGATGAAAAACAAAACATAACCATTTAAGATCAAAACTCATGCATGCCAAAAAATGAGCAACCGATTATGCAAAAATAAAAAGCTTTTAAGCTTAGAGGTTACCCATTCCTTTTAGAGTGTGGCTAGAGCATCTTGATTTCTTCATTTTCATGACCATTGCTCTAACACACCTACAAGAGACATTTATTTGGATATTGGTATCCAAATTGCTTTGGATCCTTGGACGTTAGTTTTAATGTCCATTGTTCCCTTAAGAACCCATACTTGTCTGATTTTTAAAAGATTTTCTTTTCTTTATGGAACAAGTATGTTCTAAATGGCCATAAAAATGGCATTGTGAGCATTTTTTCCATTTTTAAACATAATGAGTTGTTTTTAGAAATTGATTCTTTTTTTTTTGGTAAGCTCTCAAGGTTAACTTTCAAATCAAAATTTTCTTTTTCTAAATCATTGATTTTGACTTTTGAAAGCTCTAAATTATTTTTTTCAAAATTTCATTTTGATTCTCAAAATTAGATTTTGCTTTCAAAACCAAATCATTTTCAAATTTAAGTTTTGAAATCAGTTTCTTATATTTGGAATTCATGGTCTCACAAATACAACTCGTTATAAGCATCTTGTAACTCATCAAAATAATGTGAATTTAATTCATTTGAGTTAGAAGATACCATTAAATCTTCTTCGATGGCCATGAGGCATAGGTTGGCTACTTCATCTTCATCATTGGAGTCATCTTCATAACTCCAAGCTGCCATAAATGCCTTTTTCTTTGATGATCCTTTCTTCTTTAGGAGAGGGCATTCATACTTGACATACCCTGTTCTTTGACAATTAAAGCACACCGGGAGACCCTTCTTCTTGGTTGATTCATGCTTCACTTCCTTGGAAGGCATGAATCTCTTGAATTTTTTAAAGAGCTTGGCCATATCTTATTCTTCATCATCTTCATCCACCTCTTCATTTGAATCTTCATAGCTTCCATTAGTGGACTTGAAGGCAATGCCTACCTCATTCTTCTTCTTGTTTTTCTTTTCTTCATCTTCTTCCTCTTCCTTTACCATCAACTCATGAGTGAGAAGATAAACAATCATCCGTCTTCTTCGTTTTCCAAGACTTTGAAAGAGAGTAGATCATCTTCCTTACAAGCTTCTCATTAGAGATTACTTCTCCAAATCCCTTGAGACCGTTGACAATCACGGAAAATCTATCTGTCATATCTTTGATGTTTTCATTGGGTTTCATCTTGAAGTTCTTGTAGCTATGGTTGAGAAGACTTATCTTGGTTTCCCTCACTTCATTGGTTCCTTCATGAGTGACTTGGAGCTTATCCCATATCTCTTTGGTATTGGAACAAGAGGAGACTCTTCCTTATTCATCCGGGCCTAATGCACAAAAGAGAATGTGCATAGCCTTATCAATAAGTTGGAACTTCTTCTTCTCTCCATCACTCAAATCATCCATCTCACCGGTTGGAATGGTGTATCCGTTCATGATAGAGTTCCAACTCCTAGATAATTTACTTGAATGAAGAGCATCATCCTATTCTTCCAATAGCCATAATTTGCTCCATTGAAGTAGGGTGGTTTGCTGACCGATTGTGAATCTTCAATGTAATAGGCACCGGAGGTTGAAGCCATTTCTTTGTCGGTTGCGTCAGGAATCAGTAGAGCTTATTCAAGGATCATCTCAAGGATGTGAAGCCTTCCAATGAGTCAAGTTCGGGTACCAATTTTTGGGATTTACGGAAGCTCAAAATAACAATCGAAAGAGTTGTAAAGGGGGGAAATTGCTAAAATTTGTTTTGGGAGTAAGGAGATAAAAAAAGATAAGATAATTGACACAAGGATTTATAGTGGTTCGACTTCTCAACTAAGTCTACATCCACAACCTTAGCTCCTCACTAAGGATTTTATAACAAATTCACTAATTTGTTGTTTCTTTTTTAAGGATCAAGAGTAACCTTTAAAAAACCCATATCTTTTTACATGGCTAAGATAGAAATAAAAACCCAATTACAAAAGGATAAAAGAAGTAAACAAAGAAATCTCTCTAAGGTATGTGTTTACAAAATTTAGCTCACTAAAACACAAATATTTACAAGAGAATTGAAATAAAGAGTGAAAAGCTCTTTTCTTGTGTTTGATTGCTTGGATAGGTGTTCTAACCCTTATTCAAGTGTCCTCAACTTGTATTTATATGTTGGAATATTGTTGTGGCCGTTTCGTGCCAAATAAAATTGCCCATAACAGAGGGTATCGGTACTCCTAAAGGGAGTATCGATACTACCTTTGTTATTTTTAAATCAACTAGCCGTTACTAGTCGTTGGGGCCTGATGGTATCGATAATATGCCTATGGTATCGATACTACTATACAATATAGTATCGTTACCCATTTGGGTATCGATACCATTTTTGCATTCTAGAATTTGAGCATTGCTAGTAGTATCGATACTACCTAGTGATTTTCGATACTTCCCTTACCTTTGGTATCGGTACCATATGAATAGTATTGGTATTGTTCATGAGGTATCGATACTGTAAGAACAATATCGGTACTGCTTGTCCAGAAAATTGTTTTGTGCTCAATTTGAAGCTTTAAGAACTTTGAATTATTTTTGAAAACTTTGAATAAATTCAATTCAAGTCCAAAAACATTTTCCCTTAGTTGTTATATCAAAATATAGTTCAACAAAAACCAACTTACCCTTACACTTTTTGATATGATCTCGATTATGTGTCTCGAGTCATATATGAGTGTGCTCGATCATGATTCTATTAAGAAATTTGTAGTACTTTGATTGAAGACAAAAATGTACAAACTACATTATAGGAAGGGAAATATATATATAAAGATGTATATGAAAGTAATGGAAATGATAGAATGAAGTTAAAGTGGATTGTAAATGAAAGAAGTGTGGTGGTGATAGTGGTTGAATTGATTTAACGAAAATGGTGAAGGTTGTTTGTGGTTGGCGTGGAGAATGATAGTAATTCAAAGGATGGATTGTGACCCTCTTACTATAAATGAGTTAGAAACCAATAATATAATAAAGTGGAAAGGTAGAAGTGGTAGGATATAGAACGTGACCCACTAGCTATAGATGAGCTAGGAACCAACTGAAATGGATGAAGACTACAAGACTATCTTGAATCTGATAAAGTTCTACAAGGAAACAAGAATGAAAGAAACCTCTCAATGATGTTTTATATATTCAAATATGTGTCTACAAAGGGTCCCAAATGTTCTCATTTATAGTACTCCTAAGAAACATATGAAAAGACTCAAAAGTTTAAAACATTCTCATCAATTTAGCAATAAATACACTTGAATGCTTTGTCTTCTTATTTTCAAGGTTGGCTGAATATTCTAGATAATTTTGGGGATAAATATAGACAATTTGAAGCTGAATTTGGCCTCAGTTTCGTCTAAGGGGTGGAAGACTCTTGCTATTCCATGCTGAAAATTGTCTTAATAAGTGAATTAAATCACCCTTCATTGTATGCTCCCTTGAAGAACATGAACAACCCTTGACTTTAGATCATAACAATTAGCTTTTAATGCCTTGAATGTGTGAATTAAGATCCCTTCAATGGCTTGTCACTTGGCTGAAGTTAAAAAGACTCTCCCTTGGCTCAAACTCATCCGAATCATCCATGCATAAAATTCCCATAACAAAATTCCAACCTGCACTGTCTTCAATAAATCAATCATATCTCAAGCTCTTGATATCGGATTGAGGTGATTCAAAAGGAATTGGGAAGCTAATAGATATAGGAATAATGCTCAATTGATTTCTAAACCAAACACATCTGTATTGCATCCAGAATTGGAAGACATTCTGACTGATATTCTTCCATCTGATAAAACTGATGTAAGGCGAATCTACACTTTGATGGAAGAGATTAGATACCTTATTGTGTCCCGATCTAGGATTGACAAGTACTGATGTCCTTAAATTTATAAGCTTGGGCTGTAAAGTAAGATAAGAAAATATGATTAATAATGGACCTAAATAAAGGAATAATAATATAAGTAATGAAATGAAATAAAGATAGGATAGAGATGGCTGCAGAATTGATGGTATTGATGGATGTTGTTGATGGTGGCAATGATGAAATGGAGATGGTGTTGATTTGTATCTCAAACTCGCCAAAGATGAAATAATGCTAACGAGCACAATCCCGGTCTTCACAAACTTGCTTGAGGGGTGGTGATAGTGTCTTCAACCCACTAGATATCAATCTAGGAATTTTGGAATCAAGATGGAAAGAATGACGCCACAAGTATATGAATTATACTTGCTTAATCGATAAAGTTCACAAAGAACTTTGAAGAGAAATAACTCACAAGAGTATGTTTTATATAAGAGATGAGATGATTACAAATGAAATGCACTAGCCTATTTATAGTTTTTCAAAGGGTTTAGGCCGAATAGGCACATGATGGTTCGGCCAAGGTTGAAACCCCTTTGAAAATACATGATTTTTGATGAAAATATATGATTTTAATGAAGATACATGCTCTTAGCCGAATGGTTATGTGTTGGTTCGGCCCTAAGGATGATTTGAATGCATTTGGAAGTTATTTGGGTGCCAAAATGGAGAGGAAGGAGTCTTTGGCCGAATAGGAAGCATCCCTTGGTGTTTTGGTACCAATTTGATGTCACATGGAGTGCACATGCTTGAATGATGCACATGGCAGCCTACTTGAACGCACATGGGTCTTCTTGCAAGGCTTTGGTGAGGTTTCAACCATAGGATGATGTCTTAAAGTCCATGGGCAGCCTAGAGATGAACTAGCTTCAAGGTAAGCTAGGTGAGTGTCTTGGTAGCTAACTAGGTGAGTTATAGCTTGATGAACTCAAGCTAGTTAGCTTTGGTCTTCTCAGCTCCTCAGCTACTCTCCCAGCTACTTCCAGCTACCTTTAGTCCACTTTTCAACAATTTGGTCCAAAGCTCTCCTCCAACTAGGTTCAGCTACATGCTAGCTCCTCCAGCTAAGTTGAAGCTCTTTAAGTGATGAAATGAGCTGACATAACATTCAAGAGTTAGTGTGAGCTACTATGCTTATCCTTTTAGCTAACCAAGCTACCATAATATGCCTTGCTTTGTGTTTCACCTATAGGAATTAACAAACAAACTAAGTAAGCAATGTGTGAGCTCATTTAAGGTAAAATGCATGTTGTCGTGAGGTGTTTGAGTGATATAAGCTATGAATGATCATCTAGAAGCTAAGATAACATGTATATAAGCTAGATAAAAGGCATAGGACGTTTATGAGCTTTAAGAAAACATATATGAGCTAGAAAATAGATGCATGCATGAAAATGAGCTAAAGAATCATGGATTTAAAGCTAGTGAGCTAATGTAAACATAACATGAGCTAGAATAACATGACATGAGTTAATGAATGAATGAATACATACTGCCATGATATCTAAATGAAATGAAAACATAATAAATGAATCTAAAACATATGTAAACATAATATAAAGCTAAATAAAGATGTGAAAACATATGTTATGCATGAAAATCATATAGTTGCAAGTGAATGATAACATATGATTATTTAAGCATAGTTTAAGATGCAAATGTATGCTCATAATATATATAGTGCATAAATTAGTAAATATAATATAAAGTAAGGTATAACTCCCTTATATTGAGCATGATGAATCTTCAATGATGTGAGTGTGTCATGAAGAAAGTTGGTGCAAAACATGATCACATCAAAAACTGTTCAACTTCTCTCATGCACCTAGACACAAAGGTGAACTTTATTCAATCTTTAATTGAAAACATGCATGAAACAATTAAGAGTTAGTTTAAGAAATAAACTAGTTTGATGAATTAACTAGTTTAATTTATGAACCAACTTTATGAAATTAACTAGATGCATGATTGAAGTAGCTTACTAAATGATCTAAATGCATAAATAAACTACTTCCCTAAATGAAATGGATACTTTAAATGCAATGCCTGCTTAAATGAAAAAACACACTTATTAAATGAAATGAATGTTATGCAAACTTTTAAATTCTCATACAAATTCATGCAAGTAAAATATAAAATCCTCTCTTAAACTTGGTTGTTCATTCTTCACGTCCCAGCCTTGAGTATGATGGTGGAGGTTCTTCTTTTGGATTGAAAAAGGCTTTTAGAAATCTAAACTTGGTTTGAAATTCCTAGATTAAGCTCAAATAATCTTCTTGAAGCTTCTCAAATGTAAACAACTTGCCTTGATCAAACAGTCTTAGGGAGATTACAGGAAATGATGTAAGGCACATAGTCGGGATCACATCATTCCCTCCCTCTTTAAGGTGATTTGTCCTTGAATCTAAAATATGATAAAAGAAATAACTTCATTTGAAAATAAGAAAGAATCTTTACCATAAGTAGAATAATTCATTTTCGTTCCCTGCCCTTGAGAAAGATTCATCTACGAATTGCAAACATCTTTGAGAGGTTGCTCTTATTCTTGTTCTCTTGTAGAACTTTATCGACTTCAAGATAGTCTTGTAGTCTTCATCCATTTCCTTTTGTTAAAGCATTGGTTCCTAGCTCATCTATAGCTAGTGGGTTACAATTTATTTTCTTTTCAATCCAAATTACACATTCTACGCCATTACCAACCCATACCTTCGCCATACTTCCATTCCATCCAAACTACAACTTTCATCATATTCCATACTTAACCAATCATTTTCATATCAATCATTCATGTCCATTACATCTCTATCTTTCATTAACATCTTACAAGTTATGATTTTTATGTTCAAAGCAAGCAATTCAATCTTTTACTAGAATCACGATCGAGCAATCATATATATGACTCGAAACTCATAATCGAGATCATATCATTTGGCTAACGAGTCACAATCCATCCTTTGAATTTCTATCATCCTTCACCATTTTTTACATCAATTCAACCACTATCACCACCATACTTCTTTCATTTGCAAACCACTTCAACTTCATCCACATTCTTTTCAATTTCATTATTTCATTATTTATATCATATTAACAACGTTAATTTTACACTTTCATAATCATTTCAAGCACTGTGGAGTTTCTTACTAGAATCACAATCAGACAATAATGTATATGACTCGAAACACATAATCGAGATCATATCATTTGTATCAGAGCGAGCTGATTCAGTAAGTTTATCATTTTCTCACTCCCGGGTTAGTAAAAAATCAAAAAGATTTAAATAGGGAGGGAGTAATTCTTTTTATCTTTAAAATAATATTTACTTCATCTTTATATTCCATTATTCAATTTCGTTACATTTACTTACCATATCTTTTCCTTGTAGCTAATTTGTTTTCACTATCCTTGCTACCAAGCCACAATTGTTTAAGCTGAAGTCTACTAGACACTTGTAAGCCTTGAGGAAGTTCCCAAATGGACATGAAATTAAGGTACGAGTGGTAAAAGGCAAGAGTGAACATCAAGGGTAAAAGACATCTCGAGTGAAACACTAGTAGAGTGACATTAATTTTTTTCTTTAGAGTGTATTGGTGAGGTCTATTTTTCATTTTTTATTACTAATCATGTCTCGTACTTCTAGAGACAATTCTTATATTTCACGGGGTGACGACAAAAATAATGGTGGTGAATGAAACTTGAAAATGCAAGCCATGACATATTTGAATAGATAAAACATCTTTGATAGGTTACTTTCATTATTGTTCTCTTGTAGAACTTTATCGGCTTCAAGATAGTCTTGTAGTCTTCATCCATTTTCTTTTTTTATACTGTTGCTTCCTAGCTCATCTATAGCTAGTGGGTCACAATCCATCTACTTCCACTTCGTTTCCATCTCTTTATATTGTTGATTCCTAACTCTATATAGTTAGAGGGTCACAATCCGTTTTCTTTTCAATCCATCTTACACATTCCACGCCATTACCAACCCATACCTTCCCCATACTTTCATTCCATCCAAACTACAACTTCCATCATCTTTCATACTTAACCAAATCCTAAAAATCATTTCCATATCAATTCTTCATTTCCATTACATCTCTATCTTACATTAACATCTTACAAGTCATAATTTTCAGGTTCAAAACAAGCAATTCAATCTATTACTAGAATCAAGATTAGGCAATTATATATATGACTCGAAACTCATAATCAAGGTCATATCATTGGTATTAGACCTTGAGAGGTTGCTTTCATTTTTTGTAGTTTTTCTTGAAATTGTGTTTCTTTGAAAAAATTATCAAAATAACACTTGAAGACGAGTTAGACTTTCTGGATTGAAAGATGCAAAATTCCTTGGTTCACTTCACGTTGAACTTTTGACATTGCTCCTTGTTAGAAAATTGGGGTCCTCCTTGTAAGATCTTCTGCTGCAATTGGGTGTAGAACTAGAAAAATATCGATTGTCGTATCTCCTTTTTAGTTTTTTTATCTTTGATGGACACATTTGTGAACAAGAAGGTCGTTTGATCATTCGCTCTAATTTTGTTGAGACTGGGTCAATATGCTTTTGAAACAAACTCCTTATCTCTCGTGTCATGGCTTTCATTTACAAGTTTGGTGCACCACCATCATTTTGGTCGTCACCTCCTGAAATATGAGAATTATCTCTAGAAGTACGAGACATGATTAGTAATAAAAAATGAAAAATAGGCCTCACCAACACAAAACCTCACCAATACACTCCAAAGAAAAAATTTAAGTCACTCCACTCGTGTTTCACTCGGGATGGCTTTTACCCTTGATGTTCACTCTTTCTTTTTACCATTCGTGGTTTAATTTCAAGTCCTTTTGGGAACTTCCTTAAGGCTTACAAGTGTCTAGCGGACTTCGACTGAAACAATTGTGGCTTGGTAGCAAGGATAGTGAAAAAAATTGGCTACAAGGAAAATAGATGGTAAGTAAAGATAACGAAATTGAATAATGGAATATAAAGATGAAGTAAATATTTTTTTTAAAAATGAAAAGAATTACTCCCTCCATCTTTAAACTTTTTCCTTTATTTTATTTTT
The DNA here is from genome assembly GCF_006381635.1 of Hibiscus syriacus. NCBI lineage: Eukaryota > Viridiplantae > Streptophyta > Magnoliopsida > Malvales > Malvaceae > Hibiscus > Hibiscus syriacus. The sequence continues at coordinate 5,026,372 of NW_024062808.1, read as the reverse complement.
TTATATTTTTACTAACTCGGTAGAGAGAAAATGATACGATACGCTTACTAAATTAGCTAGCTCTGATACCAAACGTATGATCTCAATTATGAGTTTTGAGTCATATAATGATTGACGATCGTAATTTAGTAAGAGATTTAATTGCTTAATTTGAACTTGAAAATCATATATAGCTAACAGGTCATAATCCATCATTTAAATTACTATCATTCTCCACGCCAACCACAAACATCCTTCACCATTTTCGTTACATCAATTCAACCACTTTCACCACCATACTTATTTCATTTACAATCCACATCAACTTCATTCTATCATTTCCATTACTTTCATATACATCTTTATATATATATTTCCTTTCTTATAATTTTGTTTGTGCATTTTTAGTCTTCAATCAAAGTATTGCAAAGTTCTTACTAGAATCACGATCGGACACACACATATATGACTCAGAACACATAATCGAGATCATATCATTTGGCATAAGAGCTAGTCGATTCATTAAGCGTATCATATCATTTTCTCTCTCTCAGGTTGTTGAATTAATCGATCGACGGAATCGGCCAAGAGGAGGGTGAATTAGAAACTGAAATTTTTGTAGAAGCTTTTGCATAAAATTGCAAGTAATTGCGCAACGATTAAGAGTGGTTCGACTTTCTCAACCAAAGTCTACGTCCACTACCTTAGCTATCCACACTAAGGATTTTCCACAATTTCACTAATTTGTCTTTCTTTTGAGGACAAAGAGTAACCTTACAAATCCCTCAAGAATTATACCCCAAATTCTTGAGAACACTCTCTCCCAAAGAGAAGATTACAAATTTGCAAACTTACAAGGAAATCCTCACAAGGTAGATTGTTTGCATAATTCTAGAAAAAGAAAAGAACACTGAAGAATGAATACAATTGAGTACAAGTAGTGTTCTTGAAAGCAAAATAAATATTGAATGAAAAATAGGCTTGAAATACTCAAACTTGAAGTTTGATGCTTTCTCTTTGATTCTCCCTTGATTCTAGTTGCTTGTTGTTTCTTGTTGTTGATCAATGGCTTCAAGCTTGTTTAAATACACCTTTAAATGATTCTAAACGTTGGGGATGATTAGTGGAGTCAATTGAGTTGTTTAAGTGTAAAAACAATTAATTAAAGCAGTTGGGAGCGTCAGTGCATCGATGCATACCCTAGGTGCATCGGTGCATCAGTGTAAATTTAAATATTTTAACCGTTGGACTCTCAGTGCATCAGTGCACTAAGACTGCATCGATGCATAAATGCATTCGATGTTTTGAAAAAGCCTGAGTGCATCGATGCATAGTCTTGTGCATCGATGCATGGTATGTGCATCGATGCATAAAATGCATTCGATGTTTGAAAAATTAATTGGTGCATCGATGCATGGATTGGTGCATCGGTGCATCACTTTGAAAAATTGATTTTAGGCTTGATTTTGGTTCAAAATACTTTGTGAAAATTGTTTCAAAAATAGTTTAAGTATAAAACACAATTTTACACATTTAGTAAGGTTTAAAATTGATCTTGAAAGACTTGGAGTAATAATTTGATATTCGATTAATTGAATCGAATATACTTAGAAAAATATTTGTAAAATCTTAAAATTCATTTAAACTTAGTTTGTTATATCGAAACATCAAAATGTTTTCAACAATCTCCCCCTTTTTGATATAACAAAACACTTGAATAATTTTAAGATTTTCTTTGAAAAATCAAGTTTGAAATTAATTTTGAAATTACTACTCCCCCTTACTATAACACTTCTCCCCTTTAAAATATTGTAACACTTAACATTTCTCCCCCTTTTTGTTAAATCAAAAAGACTCGAAAATATAAACAAGGTTGTAAAAAAATTTAGCCAATTGATTAGTAATATAGCTTAAACTGCTAAGATCACAATCAAGAGAAACGTTAGCCATTAGTTTCATAACCAATATTCATAAACATGTAATGGATAATTGGTCATAATGAACTAATATGTAAATGATGCAAAAATTAATAAACATTAAGCTTAAAATGAAAATTCAAACCAAAATATATTAAGTTTAAAATCCATAAAACATCCAAATCATATCTCCAAACAAAGTTAAATAATCCAAAGAAAACAATAATCCTCAAATATTCAAAATGTTTTAACAAGAAAAGTTCAACGAATATCCAAAACAAAACAAGGTCTACTCGTCCATAGAAGGATCGGGAGGCGGAGGAGGAAATCGGGCTTGCATCGCAAGAGAGAGAGCATCCATACGTGCAAGCATCTCTCTTTGAAACTCCATCTGTCGAGTTTCCAAAGTGTCTAAGCGTTGATTTACTACTTCATGAGTAGCAGTCAAGTGAGATTCGATGGAAACATACCGTAGATCAAATGTCTCGAAAAACGAACGAAAATATAGAGGCACTTGATCCTCCTGTGGAGCAGGCTCATCATCTGGTACGTGATCGTCGATGTCTTGCATAAGTTGTTGAAATTCAGGATCATCGTCAATAGCTGGAGCCGGAGGAGGAGGAGGAGCACGAGAGGAGCTAGGAGTAGCTCATGAGGAACTAGCTCCCGAAGTTTGCTTACCGGGTCTAAAGACCTATTGACTGGTTTCCTCGTCGTTTCCAATCGGCCTTCTTTAACGAGGTTAGATTGATTGGATTTTGGAGAGAAATAGGATTATTGAGAGAGACGTCTAGACCAAGTTTGATAAAGAGGTTACTAAGAAGACAGCCATAAAATAATGTTTCTACATGTTTTGAAGGAACAATGTTTATGATATCTACTAGTTGGCTAAAAATAATGTGGGGCAGATTTATTTTGATTTTGTTCTTAATACAATACATCCACCATAAATCCCTAGCACAAAGAGTGGAGTACCTACCAGCAGATGGTCGAAACCACCACGAGATTATCAAATGAAGAAAATGATTGTGATGAGAACCAAGGGTACTAACACTAGCTTTTGGAATAAATGGATAATCCACATTTTCATTTTCATTATATAACCCATCATCATCTAACCAAAAACGTGAGGCTATAGTTGTGGGGTCAATATTAATATATTGGCCTAAGACATAGGATCTAATAGCAATAGTACCATATTGAGTATCATTTTGAATGCATACTGCATTATAATAGAAAATGCGGACTAACTGATGAAAAATGACAGGTTTGAGACGAAACAATTTATCAAACTTCCAAGTTTTAAGAATTGGGAGGTATTCAAAATAAAAATCAATCATGGCTTGAAGAGAAGGAATACGCTCTTCCCAGATTCTATAGGATTGGAAAGACTCCATATACCTATGGTACAGGTCATCTCTACGATGTTCAGGCATGTTGAAACAAAGTCCTATAAGACTATTAGGAGGAGGAGGAACGTGATTTGAAGTTTGGTTTGAACGAGAATGACTCGATGAAGTTCTAGGGTGTTTGGGATTATACATGGTTTAGGAATCGGAAAAAGGAATGTATCCTGCAATATCAAACACATGTATGCACAATAATCAATCCCAAAACTCAATTGAGTCCTCAATAATTCAAGGTTCTCTAAACTGAATCCTAATGGGCAAGGTTTTGAAAAACTATTTGAAAATAATATTTGTAAATAATATGTATAGTTTTTCATGAAAACAACATAATTAAATCAAAAACATCAAATTTAGAAATTAAATTTAGATTTTCGAAAATTCACAAATTCATTGAAAATTTATGAATTTTTTTTATGAAATTAGTTGTAAAAACTAGTTTGTAATCATCAAACTATCAATGCTCGATATAATGTTCATCCTAGAACTAATTAAAACTAGTCCTAATATCAAAAATCAATAAAATGGAATTTTCAAATATTACCTTAAATTTTTTGGATTTGAGAGGAATGTGATGTTGTTTTGCACGATTTGATGATAAATGCATGATTAGGAGTTGAAAAACTCGAAGATTCCGACAAATTTTCGTTGATTTTGAGCAAGAGGAGAGTTTAGGGAAAAAGAGAGGCGTACGGCTAGAGAGGGTTTAGTTTTAAGGTTTGAAACAAATGAGAAAATAAGCCTTTTAAACCCAAAACCCGACGGATGCATCGATGCATGACCCTGTGCATAGATGCACATTCAAGGCGTGCATCGGTGCATCAACATGATGAATCGATGCACATTCAAAGGGATGCATCGATGCACTGTTAAGTGTATCGATGCTTGAAGCACAAAAATGTCAAAACTCCGTTTTAAACACTTAAAATGCTAAATTAATTAGCTCTAGTGGTATTGGCAAATCAAATTTTGAAAATTAATCATGTTCAATCAATCAAATTAATCTTTAAACAACATTTGAACATAAAATTAATTTTCACCAAATAACATAAACTCCCCCTAACTAATAGCAATGAATGCAATCAAAATTATCATTATAAGCATTTTTCATTGATTCTTAAAAGTGCTAAAATTATTTTAAACACTAAGTGAAGATAGGTCAGTTAAACCTAATTCTCTCCTAAGTGTCCAAAATCTTTCCTTGTCTAAAGGTATTGTAAAGATATCCGCTATTTGGTGCAAAGTATCAACAAATTCTAGAACTACATCTTTCTTAGTGACATGGTCTCTAATAAAGTGATGTCTTATTTCAATGTGCTTAGTTCTAGAGTGTTGGATGGGATTTTAGTGAGACAAATAGCACTAGTATTGTCACACTTGATAGGAATGGCGCCTACTTCAATTTCATAATCAAAAAGTTGTTGTTTCATCCATAAAACTTGTGCACAGCAACTACCGACTGAAATGTATTCCTCTTCAGCGGTAGATAATGCAACACAATTTTGTTTCTTTGAAAACCAAGAAATCAGCATATTTCCAAGGAATTGACAAGTACCGGAGGTGCTTTTCCTATCTAATTTGCATCCTCCATAATCCGCATCAGAAAGGCATGCAAGCTAAAGCTAGAGTCTCTAGGATACCAAAGTCCTAAACTAGGAGTGTCCTTAAGGTATCTAAAGATTCTCTTAACAGCTAGTAAATGTGATATCTTAAGACAAGATTGAAATCTAGCACATAAGCGAACACTAAACATAATGTCCGATCTACTTGCAGTTAGATAAAGCAAAGAGCCAATCATTGACCTATATAATTTAACATCCACACATTTACCTCCTTCATCTAAGTCAAGCATTGTTGATGAGCTCTTTGGAGTGTTATGTGACTTCCCATTTTCCAGTCCAAACTTCTTGAGCATATCTTTAACGTACTTAGCTTGATTGATGAAGATGACATCTTTTCTTTGCTTGATTTGGAGTCAAAGAAAAATGAGAGCTCCCCATCATGCTCATCTCGAATTCACTTTGCATTAGGTTAAAAATTCTTGGCAAAGAACATCATTAGTAGAACCAAATATTATATCATCAATATAAATTTGAACTACTAATAAATATTTACCTATATGCTTTAAAAACAATGTAGTGTCAACCTTCCCTTTTGAAAAACCTTTTTCAATTAAAAAATTTGACAATCTTTCATACCAAGCTCTAGGAGCTTGTTTTAAACCATAAAGTGATTTTGTCAATTTAAGAGCATGATTTGGAAATTTTAAATCTTTAAAACCTGGAGGTTGTTCCGCATACACTTCCTTTATAAAACCATTTAAAAATGCACTTTTAACATCCATTTGATATAATTTAAATTCATGAAAACATGCAAATGCTAATAACATTCTAATTGCTTCCATCCTAGCTACGGGAGCGTATGTTTCATCATAATCTATGCCTTCTTCTTGAGTATAGCCTTGAGCAACAAGTCTAGCCTTATTTCTCACTATATCACCACTTTCATCAAGCTTATTCCTAAACACCCATCTAGTACCTACAATAGATTTATTACTAGGCCTTTCAACTAATATCCATACTTTACTTCTCTCAAATTGATTTAACTCTTCTTGCATAGCCATAATCCAATGTTCATCATTTAATGCTTCTTTAATATTCTTAGGCTCAAAGCATGAGATAAATGCAACATAATTACATATATTTCTAAGAGAAGATCGAGTTATTACCCCTTTGGATGGATCACCTATGATTTCACCATCCTTGACATAGTTATACTCTCTTGGATAAGATACTTCTCTTTCTTCAATGGTTGGATTCTCGAGAGGATCATGAGTTTCCTCATTTTTAGTTTCTTCCTTTGATGATGGTTCTCCAACGTCATGTCTAACGTCATTTGTATTTATAACACCTACATCATCATTCACACAAGAATCCTTCCTCGGAAGGAGGTTATCATCGAAAACAACATGTATAGACTCTTCTACAACTAAAGTTCTTTTATTAAATACTTGATAAGCTTTAGAATTTAATGAATAACTCAGAAAAATTCCTTCATCACTTTTAGCATCAAATTTGTCAAGATTGTCTTTACCGTTGTTTAAAACAAAACATTTACATCCAAAAGGATGAAAATAGCTAATGTTAGGCTTTTTATTTTTGAAAAGTTCATATGGAGTTTTCTTTAAAATTGGCCTAATCATTACTCGATTAATAACATAACAAGCGGTATTTGTGGCTTTCACCTAAAAATATTTTGGCAAATTGTTTTCACAAAGCATGATTCTATCCATTTCTTTTAAAGTTATATTTTTCCTCTCAACAACTCCATTTTGTTGAGGGGTTATAAGTGCTGAAAAATTATGGCTAATACCGTTAGAATCACAAAACTCAGTAAATATAAGATTTTCAAATTCAGTTCCATGATCACTCCTGACACTAGTTATAGAGTAACCTTTTTCATTTTGGATTACTTTTGAAAACGTGATGAATTTTTCTAATGCTTCATCTTTAGTACTTAAAAATAGAACCCAAGTGCATCTAGAATAGTCATCTACCAAGACAAATGCACATTGTTTTCCATCCAAGCTAGTAGTCCTAGTTGGCCCTAAAAGATCTATATGGATCAATTGTAATACTCTACTAGTTGATACATCATTAATGGATTTAAAAGAAACTCACTTTTGTTTTCCTTTAGCACAAGCATCACAGATTTTATCATTATCAAATTTTAGTTTAGGCAACCCTCGAACTAAATCACCTTGAATTAGCCATTGCAAAACACTCATACTAGCATGTCCTAGTCTCCTATGCCATAACCAACTATCATGCTCATCCTTAGCAACTAGGCATAAATTAGTCATAACAATAGAGTCTAAATGCACCATGTAAATGTTTCATATTCTATGACCAACAAGCATAATCCGATTAGATGCAATGTCAATAACTTTACAACCATTAGTTTCAAATATGACATTGAATCCTTTATCACAAAATTGACTAATACTCAAGAGATTATGCTTTAATCCATTCACATATAAAACATTTTTAATTTTTATGGAAGAGGTATTACCTATAGTACCTATACATTGGATGTGACCTTTTGAATTATCACCAAAAGTCACTTCTCCTCCATTTTTGGCGTTAAGCTCTATGAACCGGCTTTTGTCCCCGGTCATGTGTCTTGAGCATCCACTATCAAGGCACCATGAGTTTGAATTTGATTCTCGTTCCTTGTAGCAATGCTCCTTTTCCTACAAACATAGATTAATTTCTAATTTTTGTTACCCAAATTCTTTTGGGTCCATATTCAGTAGTTTCCAAAAACCTAGTCCCCTTAGGTATCCATTTGTGTAGGATATCTTTATCTTTAGTAGTAATGAGTCCTTTAGGAACCCATATACTTCTAACGATTTTTCCATTAGAGGTTCTTCGGGGACCTATATGATTGTAGTTTTTAAAACTTTTTCTAACAAAGTTGGATTTTGAATTTTCTCCATTTTCAAAAGATTTTGTTCCATCTTTATCAAAAGAATTTTTAAGCTAATCAATTTTCTTTTGATGATCATCATTGACCTTTGAAAGTAAATTTTGCAAATCCAAATTTTTCTTTTCAAACTCTTCTAGTTTGATTTGCAAATCTTTGATTTTACTTTCAAGATCGTTGTTGGTTTTGGATATGAGTTTATTTTCATTTTTCAATTTTGAAACATCATTTTTATATTTTAAAAACAATTTCTCATAATCCGAAGCCAACCCATTATATTCCTCTAATAGTTCATCATAAGATAAATCATCAAATTCGGATGAGTTAGATGTTACCTTAGAATCTTCCCCGAATTCCATCAAGCACAAGTTTTCTACTTCTTGTTCCTCTTCATCAGAACCCTCTTCATCACTCCATGTAGTCACATGAGCCTTGTGCTTAATTTTTGATTGACCCTTTATTTTCAATTATGGGCAATCATATTTGACATGCCCTGGCTTTTTGCATTCATAACAAATGATAGGGTCCTTCTCTTTTGGTTCATTTTTGAGGCCTTCATTTCGTTTGAATTTTCTTCCTCGGTAAGGTCTCATCATTTTTCTGAACCGTTTGGCAAACAATGTCATTTCCTCGTCATCGTCATCTTCATTCGAATCACTCTCATCTTTTGTGGATTTGAGAGCAACTCCAATGTTTTTCCTCTTCTCCTTTGGTGTCTCGTCAATCTTATCGAGGTCCACCTCATCTTCAAGCATCATTTCATGAGTGAGGAGGGAACCGAATAGCTCTTCAAGAGTTAAGGATTTTAGGTTCTTAGCCTCGATGATTGCAGTCTTCTTGGATTGCAAGTGAGTAAACTAACTTCCTCACAAGCTTTTCATTTGGAATGATCTCTCCGTATGATTTAAGACCATTGACAATCATTGAGAATCTATCCGTCACAGCTTTGATAACTTCATTTGGTTTCATCCTGAAATTTTTCATAGCTATGTGTTAGAAGACTAATTTTAGATTCTTTTACCTCGTCGGTGCATTCATGAGTGACTTGTAGTTTATCCCATATTTCTTTGGCGGTTGTACAAGATGAAACTCTTCCATGTTCATCTGGTCCAAGAGCACAAAATATAATATGGATTGCTTTAGAGTTGAGTTGGAACATTCTTGTCTCTCATTCACTGCACAATCTTGGATGAGTGAGAGGCTTGATATATCCGTCTTCTACAACATTCCATGCTCCCATGTCACTTGCTTGAATGAAATACATCATCATATTCTTCCAATAGGCATAGTTAGCTCCATTGAAGAAAGGAGGCTTGTTGACGGGCATCGAATCGAGACCAGAGTCGACATTTAAAGTAGAGGCCATTGATGACTTGATAATCGATGTAACTCTTCCCGAATTGACTCAAGAGGCGATTAAACCTTCAAATGAGTGAGGCTCTGATACCAATTGTTGAGTTAATCGATCGACGGAATCAGCCAAGAATGGGGTGAATTGGCAATTGAAATTTTTATGGAAGCTTTTGCAGAAAATTGAAAGTAATTGCGCAGCGATTTAGAGTGGTTCGACTTTCTCAACCAAAGTCTACGTCACTACCTTAGCTATCCATAATAAGGATTTTCCACAAATTCACTAATTTGTCTTTCTTTTGAGGACAAAGAGTAACCTTATAAATCCCTCAAGAATTATACCCCAAATTCTTGAGAACACTCTCTCCCAAAGAGAAGATTACAAATTTTCAAACTTACAAGGAAGTCCTCACAAGGTAGATTGTTTCCACAATTCTAGAACAAAGAAATGAACACTCAAGAATGAATACAATTGAGTACAAGTAGTGTTCTTGAAAGCAAAAATAAATATTGAATGAAAAATATGTTTGAAATGCTCAAACTTGAGGTTTGATGCTTTCTCTTTGATTCTCTCTTGATTCTAGTTGCTTGTTGTTTCTTGTTGTTGATCAATGGCTTCTAAGCTTGTTTAAATACACCTTCAAATGATTCTGAATGTTGGGGATGATTAGTGGAGTCAATAGAGTCGTTTAAGTGTGAAAGTAATTAATTAAAGTAGTTGGGAGCGTCAGTGCATCGATGTATACCCTAGGTGCATTGGTGTATCAGTGTAAAATTCAAATATTTTGACCGTTGGACTCTCAGTGCATCGGTGCACTAAGAGTGCATCGATGCATAAAATGAATTCGATGTTTTGAAAAAGCATAAGTGCATCGATGAATCAAATGCACTGAGTGCATCGATGCATGGTATGTGCATCGATGCATAAAATGCATTCGATGTTTGAAAAATTAATTGGTGCATCGATGCATGGATTGGTGCATCGGTGCATCACTTTGAAAAATTGATTTTAGGCTTGATTTTGGTTCAAACTACTTTGTGAAAATTGTTTCAAAAATAGTTTAAGTATAAAACATAATTTTACACATTTAGTAAGGTTTAAAATTGATCTTGAAATACTTGGAGTAATAATTTGATATTCGATTAATTGAATCGAATATACTTAGAAAAATATTTTAAAATTCTTAAAATTCATTTAAATTTAGTTTGTTATATCGAAAAATCAAAATGTTTTCAACACAAGTTAATAAAAAATTAAAAAAATCAAAATCAAAAAATCAAAAAGAAATAAAGAAATAAATAAATAAAAAGTTTTAAAAGGGGAGAGTATTTTTTTCATCTTTAAAGAAAAAAATATTTACTTCATTTTTATAATCTATTATTCAATTTCGTTACCTTTACTTACCATCTCTTTTCCTTGTAGCCAATTTCTTTTCACTATCATTACTATCAAGCCACAATTATTTCAGCCAAAGTCTACTAGACACTTGTAAGCATTAAGGAAGTTCCTAGAAGGACTTGAAATTAAAGCACGAGTGGTAAAAGGCAATAGTGAACATCAAGGGTAAAAAACATCCCAAGTGAAAAACAAGTGGAGTTATATTATTATTTTTTATTTGGAGTGTATTGGTGTGGTCTATTTTTCATCTTTTTTATTACTAGTCATGACTCTTACTTCTAGAGACAATTCTCATATTTCAGATATTTCAGGAGGTGACGACCAAAATGATGGTGGTGCACCAAACTTTCAAATGCAAGCCATGACACGAGAGATAAGGAGTTTGTTTCAAAAGCATCTTGACCCAATTTCAAAAATCGATCAAACAATCTTAGGGGGAGTGCAAAAAATTATGTAAAGCACATAGTTGTGATCACATCATTCCCTCCCACTTTAAGGTGATTCGTTCTCGAATCTAAAATATCGATAAAAGAATGAACTTCATTGGAAAACAAGAAAGAATCTTTACCATAAGTAGAATAATTCAATTTTGTTCCTTGCCATTGACAAAGATTCATCTTTGAATTGCGAACATCATTGTAGAAATTATCTTAATTATTAAGCAAACAAATAGTCTTTTCTATAGATGGGGATGTCCTTTTGAATTCCTCATAATGGCTCGCCAACTTCTAAAGCATCATGTGTGATGCATACAGTTTTGAATTGATTGGAATTTCAAAAGTCTCATTCAGTGGAAAATGTTATCTTGTTTGTCTCTTTGTCTTCTGTGACCTCCTTTATCGAATCATTCTTGGTGTCAACTCTTTGCGTTCGAATCATCCCACTAAAAATGAATCAATATTAGAAGTAGAGAAATTGATAACAAATGAAATGGGAATATCAAACCATGCAGGATGCTTGATGTCTTTTATGATGAAAAACTACATTGGATCTTCTCTTGAAATATAATCTAGGTATGGTTGATATTTGATTATATCCATGATTGGTGATGAGTTTGGAATGTCCATTGAAGTGTTATCATGATTCTGCAATGATAAACCAAGACTATGAGCAAAAAAAGGCTAGTGTAAGATGAAATTTCATTCTCCTCTTCTTTTCACTCCCAAGTTTTTCAACCACACATTTAATCTTTTTAACTCCAATTTCTTTTTCTTCGCTCTCAATGTCTTTTTCAAGTCTCGTTTCTTCTTCTTTTTTGCAAACACTTTCTTTTTGTAGTTTTTCTTGCAATTGTGTTTCTTTGACAAAATTATCAAAATAACACTTGAAGATGAGCTAGACTTTCTGAAATGAAAGACGCAAAATTCCTTGTCTCACTTTGCGTTGAACTTTTGACACTGATTCTTGTTAGAAAATTAGGGTCCTCCTTGTAATATCTTCTGCTGCAATTGGGTATAAAAATAGAAAAAGATCGATTGCCGTCTTCCTTTTTAGTTGTGTTTTGATATTTGATTGATGCATTTGTGAACAAGAAGGTCTTTCGATCATTCGCTCCAATTTATTTGAGATTGGGTCAAGATGCTTTTGAAACAATCTATTTATCTCTCGTGTCATAACTTGCATTTGCAAGTTTGGTGTACCACCATCATTTTGGTCGTCACCTCCTGAAATATGAGAATTGTCTCCAGAAGTACGAGACATGATTAGAAATAAAAAAAATGAAAAATAGACCTCACCAATACACTCCAAAGAAAAATTTGATGTAACTCCACTCTTGTTTCACTCGGGATGGATTTTCCCCTTGATGTTCATTATTTCCTTTTTACCACTCGTGCTTTATTTTCAAGTCCTTTTAGGAACTTCTTCAATACTTACAAGTGTCTACTAGACTTCGGCTGAAACAATTGTGGCTTGGTAGCAAGGATAGTGAAAATAAATTGGCTACAAGGAAAATAGATGGTAAGTAAAGATAACAAAATTGAATAATGAAATATAAAGATGAAGTAAATATTTTTTTCTTTAAAGATGAAAAGAAATACTCTCTCCCTCTTTAAACTATTTTTCTTTCTTTTTTCAATTTTTTTTATTTTTATTTTTCTCGATTTTTTTACTAACCCGGGAGAGAAAATGATATGATATGCTTGTTGAATCGGCTAGCTCTGATACCAAATGATATAATCTCAATTATGTGTTCCGAGTCATATATGAGTATGTCCGATCATGATTCTAGTAAGAACTTTGCAGTACTTTGATTGAAGACTAAATGCACAAACTACAATATAATAAGGGAAATATATATATAAAGATGTATAAGAAAGTAATGGAAATGATAGAATGAAGTTGAAGTGGATTGTAAATGAAAGAAGTGTGGTGGTGATAGTGGTTGAATGATTGTAACGAAAATGGTGAAGGATGTTTATGGTTGGCATGGAGAATGATAGTAATTCAAATGATGGATTGTGTCATTCTAACTATATATTAGTTAAGAACCAACAGTACAATAAGGTGGAAAGTTAGAAGTGGTAGGATATGAAACGTGACCCACTAGCTATAGATGAGCTAGGAACCAATGCCATAACAAAAAGGAGATGGAGAAAGACTACAAGACTATTTTGAAGCCGGTAAAGTTCTACAAGAGAACAAGAATGAAAGCAACCTCTCAATGATGCTTTACATATTCAAATGTGTGTCTACAAATAATCCCAAAGGTGCCTATTTATAGTATTTCTAAGAAGCATATGAAAAGAATCAAAAGATGAAAACATTATCATCAATTTAGTAATAAAATGCACTTTAATACTTTGTCTTCTTATCTTCAAGGTTGGTTGAATATTCTAGATAATTTTGGGGATGAATATAGACAACGTGAAGTTGAATTTGGCCTTAAGTTTTTCTAAGGGATGGAAGAATCTTGCTATTCCATTCTGAAAATTGTCTTAACAAGTGAATTAAATTACCCTTCATTGCATGTTCCCTTGAAGAATATAACAACCCTTGACTTTAGATGATAACAATCAGATTTGAATTCCTTGAATATGTGAATTAAGAGTCCTTCAATGGCTTGTCACTTGGCTGAAGTTGAAAAGACTCTCCCTTAGCTCAAACTCATCCAAATCATCCATGCATAAAATTACCGTAACAAAATTCCAACCTGCATTGTCTTCAATAAATCGATCATATCTCAAGCTGCCGATATCGGATTGAGGTGATTCAAAAGGCGTTAGAAATCTAATAGATAGAGGAATAATTCCCAATTGATTTCTTCAACCAAACATGTTTGTATTGCATCCAGAATTGGAAGACATTCTGACTGATATTCTTGTATCTGATGAAACTGTTCAACTTCTCTCATGCACCTAGACAAATGTGAACTTTCTTCAATCTTTAATAGAAAACATGCATAAAACAATTAAGAATTAGTTTAATAAATGAACTAGTTTGATGAATTAACTAGTTTAATTTATGGACTAACTTTATTAAATGAACTAGATGCATGAATGAAAGAGCTTACTAAATGATCTAAATGCATAAATAAACTACTTTCCTAAATGAACTAGATGCTTTAAATGCAATGCATGCTTAAATGAACATCACACTTATTAAATGCAATGAATGTTATGCAAACTTTTAAATTCTCATGCAAATTCATGCAAGTAAACAAAAAAATAAAATCCTCCCTTAAACTTGGTTGTTCCTTCTTCACGTCCCAACCTTGAGTATGATGGTGGAGGTTCTTATTTTGGATTGAAAAAGGATTTCAGAAATCTAAACTTGGCTTGAAATTCCCAGATTAAGCTCAAATAATCTTCTTAAAGCTTCTCGAATGTAAATAATTTTCCTCGATCAAACGGTCTCAAGTTGATTGCAGAAAATGATGTAAGGCGCATAGCCGAGATCACATCACTTTTCCACAACAAAGAAAGTTTTGCCTTTTGCACTAGTTTAGAAACTTCAAATGTTGTGGGGCTAATTTCATCATCCTTGGAAGGAATGTCAATGGTAAGAATAGAGCAAATATTGGGGAATGAAAGAGTGAAAAAGTAGTTGATAAAGAATCTAAATGTAGTTAAAAAGTGGTGAAGACTATGCTCATAAAGTCGGAATAGGAAGAGTGAAAGTGTGGTTAACTCGTTTCATGAAGATGTGTAAGGAACCATTGGAAGAGATGGAAAAAAAAATAGTAAGTACAACTTTGATGCAGTTGCTGCAATTAGTTGAAGTGTTAGTCAACGGTAGTCAGACAGGCTCTCCAACGTGACATTTGACAATCCAAGTAAGCATTTAATAGTCTAACTTAGCTTTCTATCGTTGAGGTTAACGGTTGTTAACGTCGAGTAATCATTTTGTTACAAATCAGTAATATTAGTGACTAATTTATAACTTTTGAAAGTTAAGTGGGGAAAATAAAAACTTACTCAAAACTTAGTGGCTATTTGTATAGTTTATCCAAAAAATTGATGTTGGACTACTGGTTTTCTAGATTTAGGGGTAGTTTTTTTTTCTAAAATTGAATATTTTTTAACCTTAAGAAATATTTGTAAATTATAGGATGACTCAAAAATACTTAAAAATATTTTGAAAATGTTTTATGACAGATTCTCATAGTTCCTTAATATACAAATTTAAACAATTAAAACATTTAATAATTTATGTTATATCAAAATCAAATAATGGTTCAACACATTCTTTTATTTCATTTTATCTAATACAATCGTGAAATGTCACTATATTATTAGAAGATTATTAAATTATTTTTAATTATAATTATAATATTCTGACATATGTTAACATCTTATTGTATGATTGTTAAATTATTTTTAATTAAAGTTAGTATTACATTGATATAATATGTAAATATTAAAGATTAAATATTGGTGCGAAATAATTTAGGAATTAGAAATGAAAATCTAATATAAAATAACTTTTTAAAAAAAAAATGAAATCTGGTACTGGTTAGTTGAGTATTCAGTTAAGAGAAATTTCGTGATTCGGACCCAATCCAAAAACCCAAAATAACGAACCGGATACTAAATCTGAAAATTTGGGTAATTACATTATGTACCTAATAATTTTTTATCTGATCGAATAGTTGACAGATCGAATAGTTGAAGTCAGATATTTCTGAACAGCTCTTATCAATATACATGATCTGTTTCATCTGAATTTTCCACGTTTCCCTTTATTTCTTGTAAAACTAAAAGGCGTAGCAGAGGCCAAACTCACCACATCTAATCAAATTCTCCCCCTTGCTCCTCCTTCCACACGCGCAGATATATAATATAAACGAGCACAAAATTTTGATGTTACCGATCAGTTAGAAAAATAAACTTTTGGTGTAGGTCAGGCCATTAGGCCAAGTTTGTGGAATTTGGTGTGTGGTCTAGTCGCCTTCAACCCTTCATTTTTTTGTTGAAGTTTTGTTTTCTGCAACGAAAGTTTAGCAAAAATGTCTTCGGCTGCAATTTCCTTCGTTTCAAGCCCAAACTCACTTAGCCTCACCCATGTCTTCCCAACTAAAACAAACCCAATATTCAGTTGCAGGGTCCATTCATTCAAGACGCAGTCTCTTCGCAGTTTCTTCTCCAGAATCCCAATTGGGTGCTTTAAGCAGTCTTCCTTTTTCACTTCCTCCAACCCCTTTTCTCCCGTCATGAAATGGCAGGATTGCTCGTACTATCTCAGAATCTTCTTCTCTTTCTTTGTTTTCAAAGGCAAAAGGCATGTTTGGACTGAATTCTCTTTTTGTTGATTGTATTAAGGGTAAAAATGGAGATCGATGTCCCCGCCTCTGTGGCTTACAATTTGTACTCTGATCGTGAAGCAATTCCCAATTGGATGCCGTTCGTCTCTTCCGTCAAGGCAAGTATGCATCCTGTTTTACTTATTCTTCAATTCTAAGTATTTTCTGTTAGCAATTTAAATATTTGAGGGTTATTTTTAGTGGGTGGTTGGGTTGAATAGTTGTCATTTGATAATTTTATTCTTCCGTAGGAAATAGCAGCATAAGTGGTTTCTACTTATTCCTTCGGGTGTACGAGATTTGGAAATCTCTGTTAATATTGGGGGAATACATCAATTCAGACGAAATTGCTTCTAGGATAGTAATTTTTACCACGGCACAATAATTCACTTCACTTCCTCCATTATTTGATTATTACTTGTACTAACAATTTTGTTTTGCAGCAATATTATTTTCTAACAATTTCAGCACAAATTTGATGTAATTGTGAGATTTTAGAGTTTGATTCTTTGTGTTTCCTTCTTGTAATTAGGTATTAGAAGACAAGCCTGAATTGTCACGGTGGTTCGTTAAATATGAAGCATTTGGTCGTAGTATTGAATACTCTTGGCTTGCTAAAAATCTGCAGGTAAGGATCAGAATCATATTATTGTCTCTGATTCTTTTGCTTATTCACCAATTCAAGTGGGTTTATATTTTCTTGTGTAGCCCATCCCTAATCAGAAAATTCACTGGACATCTTTGGAAGGTCTCGGTAACAGGTATACAGAATACTTGAAACTAACATTGTTCTGACTCAAATTCCTTGGACTCAATTTGACTCGGTCAAGTGTTCACCACTATTAATGTTGTTTCTGCTTCACCCTCCATTGGTTTCTTATGATGAGAAACTTAGAGCATTTGATTATTTCCATATCAACCTTGTGTTTTTATCATTTGACATGGCAGGGGTTCTGTTCGATTTTATCCGAAAGGTCCCTCATCCTGTTTAATAGACGTGAGGCCACTTAACACTATATTTTCATCTGATGATTTTCTGTTTTCACTGTTATTGTTTCCTTAAAACTCATGAAACTGCATTCTGTCATATTGTTTCCTTAACACTATATTAGTTTATGAGCACATGAAACCTGTGAATTGCTGTTACTTTGAATTGCTCCCACTGGCTGCTTTTTTGTCCTTTTCAGCTGAGTATTTCATATGAAGTTCCTCAACTCCTGATTCCGGTCGCATCGGTAAGTGTTCTTTTTCATCATAAAAATGTTGTCGGGGTGGAAAAAACAAGACAATTTTAAAATTAGTTCCCAACATTTATTAAAATGATCATTTTGATCCCTCTGACGTCTTATTTTAGGGTACAAAAGATCCTCCCGTGGATGGAGACTGTTAGTTAACAAACAGTCTCTAAAATAGTGGTCTTTTTACCCTCAAATGAATCGTTGGGGCTAAAATACTAAAAAACATATTGTTAAAGTAACTATTCAATCAAATGTTAAAGGCCTTTTTTTCCCTAGAATGAAACGTTGGGTCCAAAATAGGACCCAACACTCCGAAAAAAAGGATGAGCCAAAATTTACATTTTGATAAACATCGGAAGGTTTTTTTTTTTTTGGCATTATGCCGAAAAACAAAGCTACTAATGTTTAACTTGATGTATAGCAAAAAATGACAATGCTTCATTTACTTTTTTTTATTGCACATGATTGAGCTAACATGAAGTAATATATCATTTTTCCTCTGATCATATATGTTCAGCTGCTTCAACCTTTCATGGAAAATTTACTCAAACAAGGAATGGATCGGTTTGCAAAATTTGCTAAAAGCTCAAGCTCAACCAGATAATCATCACATTGGTTGGGTTAGTCATACGACCTTGTGTTGATAGTTGTTCTGATTTCAAAATTCACCCATATGCAATCCCAATATCCATTGCGTAAGACAATGAAAGGGTCTTTTCTTGTATAGTTCTTCACTATCCTCCTAAATTGAAAGATATATATATATATATATATATATATATATATATATATATACAAAATATGTGTCAAATAACATATTAGCACGAGCTGGATCGGGGAACAACAACACGTGTGTCATTTTTTTTTAAATGATTAAAGTCTTTTGACATACATTTAATGAGATTGAAGATAATGTCCACATGTGCATTATCATCTGTCCTAGCTCGTGTTTGTGTTAGCAAATATTTTTTCATATGTATTGTATGTGTTTTTTCTTTTCAAAAGAAATTTATTTAATATTTGATCCATTACTTTCTTTTCTCTTTATTTTGGTCCTTGCCTCGTATCTAGTCAATTACAGTTTAGGTGCTACATATGCAAAAACAAGTTTAGTCATTCATATGTTTTCAAGATTTTAGCAAGAGTGACCTTTCAACAAATAATCGGAGATAAGTGATATTTAATTATAAAATACAGTATATTTAGGTAAATTGGTCATTTTTATGGTGTTGGAGAGGCACGCGTATAAATGCTTTTATTTTTCATTTAATAAGGTTAATGTTCTTCATATTTTCTACTTGGTTTATGAAATGTAATATTATTTTTATTAATGAGTTTCTGAATATTATATTATATTATATTATTTGATCCAGTTCATTTAGTTAAAAAGAAGGATTTTTTTTCATAGATTAAATGAAGATTTTATTGATCAGGAGACATAAGAATATTCAGAAACATATTTTACTATTGTCCTCATATATATTGTTTTTATAATTCTATGTTATACAAATCTTAAAGCTTTAGGTTTTTATTTTAGGGTAAACAACAGGTATGACCACTCAATTATTGTCCCCTTTCACCTTGACATCAATGTTTTAATTTTGTCGATCAAACCACCAAACTATTTAAATGCTTCAATCAAGCCATCTACTAGTAATATTTACCTAAATACTCACATGGCAATTAACGAAATTGATATAATTATATAATTAGTCCCCATTGTTTACACATTCTATGAATTTGGTCATAATTAATAATTAATTTAATATATTTAATCCTTCAATTAAGTGACGACAAGTGTCATCGATGACATTCAACATGACATGTGATATAATTAGAGGATTTTTTAATTTAATTTATATTTAATTTAAATAGTTTTATCCCCGATCAAATGATTACATATGTCATGATCTTATGAAAGAAAAATAAATTGAAAAAGGAAACTACCGAGGAGAATCAAACCTAAGTCTCCACGAGGGGTTAGAGGTGCTCCCCACTGCGCCAATAACAATATTTAATTAAAAGTCTTACAAGATATGTTATTTATCTTATATTTTAAGTAATGTAAAAAAATGAAAACAAAAGTAATAATAAAAGGACTTAAATCTAGTCATATTAGGAAATATAGAAGCACCTAAACCACTTAAGTAAATATATTTAGGGTAAACTACTCGGGTGACCACCAAACTATGGTCAAAAATAATTTTGACCACTGATGTTTCAATTTGATCAAAAAGAACACTCAACTTTTTAAATGGTTCAATCAAGCCATTCTCAATTAAAAAAATAATGGCGCGTTTGACGTGTATTTTCAATAAACTTTTTATTACCATGTTGGAAATAAATAGGAGCACGTCATAATGCCACATAAGAAAAAAGTGGTCTCTCTATTATTATTTAAAGTAACACTAATCCCGTTATTTGATTCTCCCCATTGTAAAAACCCTAAAGCGGTTGCTGAAATAGAAGACACAAAGAGTTAAAAGAAGGAAAAGAGAAGACTAGAGCGACGAAACATGGATGCAGAAAATGAGCATCAGTTGTGCTTCTGTGGAGTTCGTTCGACGGTAACAACGAGCTGGATCGATGAAAATCCTAGTAGGAGGTGTTTGGGGTTGTGAAAATTATAGAAAGGGGTTAAGGTTTGCAAATTTTTTACTGATATGATTCAACAGTAAATTATTGGTAAAAACTATTATTGTTGGTCTTCTAAGATGGATTGGAGCAATAGAGCAGGAACAAAGGAATCATAAACGTCGTTGGATTTTTACTTCTCTTGTTTTCTTCTTTGTGGGAGTGATTCTGGGAATTATAATCAATTAACTGATTTTTCTTCTTTTATTGTTTGCTTTGGGGAGTTATTTAGGGTAATATTATGCTATGTGTTAATAACATTTATGGGTTATAGATTTGCCTTAGAATATTACGAAATGCTTTAAGTATGTAACTTGTGTTGTCAATGTTATACTTAAATTATTAATGAAATGGAATGTTAAATTTGTGAGTTAATTTTGTCTTAACGAAATGCTTTAAGGAAAGAAAAAAGACAAAATATCTTTGCATTCATTTACAGACCAATATATGACATATATGACATGTTTAGTCAATAAACATAAGTAGAATAATACATTTCCAGATCAATTCTTTGAGCATATAAAAGCTCTTTTCATCTATCAACACAAAAGCTAACAGTAGCAACTGATCAAAATACTATGGTTAAATGTATATAGTCAAATTAAATACTAAAAAATCATCAAACAAAAGGTCTATGCTTGTGGAGAGGATTGGTTGGCAGAAGTATCACTCTTATGCCTATTTGGAAATGACTGACTAGCAGAAGTATCCCGACTCATGTGGACAATGTAGGTGGGCATCCATCTCATAGTATACCCTTATGAAGGTGGCTGTGGATTTAGATAAAAGCTTTGATTTTGCATGTCAGCTTGATTTGGTGTTGGAGCTTATTAACGAAAAGAGGACTGAATGACACAATTATCTTGACTCATATGGACTGTAACACCCTTAACCCATATATGTAATTAAATACGAGCTGGAGATGTCACAATGACTTTTCATAACATTCATACTTGAAAACCCGTAAAATTTTGTTTCATTTTAAAATTTTCAAGCCATCGTTTAAAACCCATTTAATCATTCACATAAAACCTAAAAAAATATTTTATCGTCAAATTTTAATATGATTTTAGGCAATTCGATGTTGCTTTCAACATATATGAAACTGCCATAATACTGGTTGATTAAAATAATCAACCAATACTTTTAAAGCAATTCTATCAGAGCAACCAGAACATTTATAGCATACATGCTATTAAAAAGTTAAAGATGTCTTACTAATATTGTAGGTCGGTATGATTTCCCAGAAAAGATCCTCTCAGTGCTTCTAACTTCATGTCCCTTTCTTTATCTGAACCTACGCATGAAAATCATCACGCGCTAAGTAATTCTTAGTTAGACAGTAACGTAAATAAGGTGAGATAAAACATAAAATACCATAAATATTTGAAACATTAAAAATATAATTCAAATAAAATCATTGAACTTTTTAAGCCATGTTTCCTCTTCAGAAACCTGAAAATCATCATCTCATGATTTTATCAAAACCATGATAATCAATAACAAACATAACAATCATTTCATATTCTTTCTCATTCAGAAACATCTCAGAACTTTCATATTTCATTCTTTATTTTCTTTTCCTTTTATATACTTTCAAAACTTCCACATTCATTTTTCATATTTTACTTTCATAGCCTAATGTGTATGTAAGAGAATGCATGTAATGCTCCAAATATTGAATTAAGGAATTTATTGAAAAGATTTAAAAATGGAGGATTTAAGTGATTAAATGATAAAAGATGGGTAAAGGATTGGAATAGTGTTTTAGACTAGATTGTAACTATAGAAGAATAGAGAGGGCATTTTAGTCCTTTATAGGGGAAATAAATTTAATAATTATTTTATTAAGGTATTTAAAATGAAAAAAGGGAAAAATGAGATACAAGTTATATCTCTATTTTCTGCTTCTTCTTGTCGTGGAAAAAGCTTCCCCCATAGCTCAAAGGTAAGATTTCAAATGGCTAGTTTATTCTTTCGTTTTTTTGTTGGTTATTAAAGCTTTGAATATGTTAGATGCTTAAGAAAGGATTTAATGGGATTAAAACTAAGATATGGAAGAGATATTAGAGATTGAAGAAAATGGGGTTTTGAGTGATATGTTAAAATAGGAGTGTTTATGGATGTTTACTGGTAGATTTGACTTACCAAAGAGGTAAATAAGAGATTAGCAGCATTGGATTGGATTAATAACACATTAGGAAAAGTGGTGTGGTTCTTAGAGTTGATTGTTTTTGGAAGATATTAAATATTTTAAGAGGCTAAATGAAATAATGTTAGTATGAATAGTTATAGAAGAGTTTAATAGCATTTTATGGTGTTTGTGTATCGAAATTTTGCCCCATTTGGGTGAAAATCGGGTTGAAAACTGGAAATTCTGGGTACGGGTATCAGTACTGATAGAACATTACCAATACTACAAGCTAAAATAGAATGAATTTACTAAATAGTATCGATATTGATTCAATCAGTATCGATATCGAATGGGGAGTATCGATACCGAATGGGGAGTATCGATACTGAATGGGGAGTATCGATACCGAAGGAAAGGTATCGATACCATTTTGAAACCATTTAGAAACATAATGCAATAACGGTATCGATACCATAGGAGGGTTTCAGTACCATAATATGGTAGTATCGATACCATGGTAAGGGTATCAATACCAGGTAAAATTGAATCTAAAATTGGTATCGATGCCATATGAGGGTATCGGTACCATAGTATAGTAGTATCGATACCATGGTAATGGTATCGATACTATGGAGCCAGAAATATTAAACGTAGGTTGATATTGTTATAGGAAGTTAATGATATATCCTTCTGAGTATTGTTTGAGTATAATGATTAGAAAATATACTAACCTTGGGTATGGTACATGTTTTAATGGATGGTTGAGTAGATCGAAACCAAGCTCCCGAAACAAGCAAAACTAAGGGCAAAGGCAAAGTATAGGAGTAATCAGCCTTGCGTTATGGGATTCATAGTGAAAACGCCAGGTGAGTGCATTTAATTTTGTAACTATAAAATGTACAAATCATATATGTATAACTTTTAAAGATGTATATGGTGATTACCAAATAGGCACTAAGTATGCATTCCACGGAATTCATCCTATGTGGATGAATAAACGTATCGACACTAAGTGTGCATTCCACGGAATTCATCCTATGTGGATGAATAAACGTATCGGCACTAAGTGTGCATTCCACTGAATTCATCCTATATGGATGAATAAACGTATCGACACTAAGTGTGCATTCCACGGAATTCATCCTATGTCGATGAATAAACGTATAGGCACTAAGTGTGCATTCCACTTAATTCATTCTATGTGGGTGAATAAACGTATTCGCACTAAGTGTACATTCCACGGAATTAATCCTACGTAGATGAATAAACGTATTGGCACTAAGTGTGCATTCCACGGAATTCATCCTATATGGATGAATAAACGTATCGGTACTAAGTGTGCATTCTACAGATTTCATCCTATGTGGATGAATAAACGTATCAGCACTAAGTGTGCATTTCAATGGGATTTATAATATGTTTATGATTGAACGTATGGGCACTACGGGTGTAATACAAATAAATGATAATGAATGGGAAATAATGAATTGATATTTGATCAATAAAGATTAATGATATATATTGATTTCATTGTATGATTAGTTTCTGCCTCACTAAGTAATACTTAAAGTGTGTTAATTCATGCGTAGGTTGAATACAAGCTGAGTAAAGAGATCATTGGACATCCAAGCCAGAGTCACTTCATCAGTAACCGTATGACATACATGTCTACTTTTTATCAATTTTAGTTGGCATGTAATAGAATTTAGTAAAAAGGCTCTAAATCGTATTAGATTAAACTGTTGTAAGGTTTGGGGTGTTGCAACCTCTCTTTTTGTTCCTCTATTTACGTTAATATATGTTTTATATTAAGTAAATTAAATGTTTTAAAAAACGAAACAAAATTTTACGGGTAAAAGAATGAGGATCATTAATGATAGTGATGTGACATATGTATCTCGTGTACGAAAAGGTATACGGGAGATGGGTGTTACATTTATTTGTATCAAAGCTACAGGTTAAGCCGATTCTCAGTCGAATCAAGTGTAATTTTAAATGTAAAATGAGTTTACATGCCACTAAGATGTCAAGGTTACTGATAGAGTATAGAATGAATATGATAAGATGTCCCTCCCTACTAACTTAAGTATTATCTTTATGCATGTGGTAATAGATGTCGAATTCTACGAATTCAAGAAGGACGGCTGGACAAGAGAGTTGAGATAGATTGGATAGTGAAAGCTATGAAGAAAATAGCAAACATCCGATCCCTTCTGAGAATGCCAGAGCACCGGCACCTCATGGTGTATCTGTTCTAGAGTTTGGAGCTTTTATGCAAGCTCTCGATGCTATCTTGACTAGGTTCCAACCTCCACCACCTCCCCTGCTCCTCCAGTACCGCGAATGCTAATTCTAAAGGAATTAAGAAGTTTGGGAGCTCCTGAGTTCAGGGGAGAAGAAGGTTACGGTCATATGGATGCTGACTTATAGTTGAACGATGTGATGATGGTGATGGAAAGTCTATAGTGCTCCTATCATGAAAAGCTTGGTGGAGTTGTATCGTTACTCAAAGGATCAACTGGGGTATGGTGGACAAACACGACGATGTATGCATCGCCCGAGCAAGTGAACTGGCAATTCTTCCAAGAGGAGTTCAAAAACAAGTATATCAGGGAGCAGTTCATGAGATCGATGTTGTTGAAGTTTTTTAGCTTGAAACAAGGTGATCGAGCGGTGCATGAGTATGAGGCTGAATACAATAAGCTCAGCCGCTATGCTACAGAGGTTGTTCCTAATGATAAAACTCATCGAGATTGGTTCATTGAGGGTATGAGGCCTAAGCTAAAAGAGATGATGTTAGCATTAAATTTATCTAGTCTGTAAGAAGTGATAAATAGAGCGAAGACGATTGAAAGAGCACAAGAGGAGACTCTAGCTGCAGAATAGAGTATCCAGATAGGAAAAGTGAGCAAGATGTCTTCATCTACATATTTTGCTAAGAGAGATAAGAGATTAGGTTCTCGATATACTAATAGAACGGATGCTGCTGCAGCTGTACAGAAGTCTAACCAGTCTCAATCTTTTGCTGCAAGCTCGGGTAGAGCTTTTGGAGAAAAAGGTAACCCATGTCAAACATGTGGTAAACTTCACCGGGGAGTGTGTAGAGTGCTCTCTGGCACTTGTTTTAATTATGGAGGAAAATGTCATTATTCTAGGAGTTGACCACAGCGATCTGGGGATAGAAGAGTACAATCTGAGAGATCAGTAGTAGTACCTAGTAGAAGCAGAAGAATAGGAAGGTCAGGCGGTCAACCTGAGGCTGGCCAAAGATAAGAGACTCGGGGAGTGGCCCACTTTTATAATATAAAGACCAATGATGATCGGGATGATCCGAAAATTATAACAGGTACATTTCACCTTTTTAATGAGCCTATTTTTGTTCTAGTTGACCTTGGTTCTACGCACTCTTATATTAGTTCAAAGTTGGTTAAAACTAGAGGAATTCCTTTAGAACCAATTTTTAGTGAAATGGTAGTGGTAAACCCTATGGGTCATAGTGCAATGGTAACACGAGTGTGTAGAAAGTGTCCAATTAAGATTCAAGGGGTTGTCTTATTGGCAAACTTAATAGAGTTTCCCTTTGATGAGTTTGAAATCATTTTGTGCATGAATTGGTTGTCTCCACATCATGGATGGGTAGATTGTCATCAGAAACGACTATTTTTAAAGGATGCAAAAGGCTCTGAGATTATAGTGATTGGTGATAAAGCGAAGTCACCCTCCAATGTGATATCAACCATGACAGCAAATAAAATGATGTCAAATGCATGCGTAGCTTTTCTAGCTAATATAATAGACACTAGAGTTCCAGAAGTGAGGTTGCAGGATATCCCTATAGTTAGGGAGTTTCTAGAGGTTTTTCCGGAAGAGTTACCAGGTTTGCCTCCAGATTATGAAGTAGAATTCAGAATTGAGGTTTACTCGGGTACCGAACCTGTTTCTATGGCTCTGTACAGAATGGCTCCAAGGGAATTAAGGGAACTAAAAGCACAATTACAAGAGCTACTTGATAAAGGATTCATCTGACCCAGTGTTTCTCCTTGGGGTGCACCTGTGCTATTTGTGAAAAAAGAAAGACGGGTCTATGCGGTTATGTATTGACTATTGTCAATTAAACAATGTAACGATAAAAAACAAGTATCCTCTTTTGAGGATTGATGACCTGTTTGATCATATGAAATGTGAAGTAGTGTTTTCTAAGATAGATATGAGGTCGAGGTATCATCAGTTAAGGAATGAAAAAGAGGATATTTCCAAGAAGGCTTTTCGAACTCGATACGAACACTATAAATTTGTGGTAATGCCGTTTGGATTAACAAATGCTCCTGCAGCATTTATGGATTTAATGAACAGAGTATTCCAACCGTACTTGGATCAGTTTGTGGTGATGTTTATAGATGATATCTTGGTATATTCCAAGTCAAGGGATGAGCATGATGCTCATCTTTGGGTGGTGTTTCAGATACTTCGTGAAAAGAACTTGTATGCAAAGTTGTCCAAATACGAATTTTGGTTAGCTAAGATTGTTTTCCTTGGTCATATAGTCTCTGTAGAAGGCATAAGAGTGGATCCCAAAAAGATTCAAGCTATATTGGATTGGAAACTCCCAAAGAATGTTGATGAAGTTTGGAGTTTATTGGGGATTGCTAGTTATTATAGGCGATTTGTGAAGAATATTTCAGTGTTAACTATACCGCTAACTAAGTTATTGCGGAAAGATGCGAGGAAAGTTTTGATATGCTCAAGAGACTTTTAACGGAGGTTCCCGTTCTTGTGCAACCCGAGTCAGGTAAGGAGTATGTACTTTTCAGTGATGTATCCCATAACAGATTGGGATGTGTACTGATGCAAGAGGGAAAAGTTGTAGCATATGCCTCAAGACAGCTGAAGAATCATGAAAGGAGTTACCCAACACATGATTTGGAATTGGCAGCTGCAGTGTTTGCTTTGAAAATCTGGCGCCATTTTTTGTACGGTGAGCGTTTCCATGTTTACACGGACTATAAAAGTCTCAAGTATTTATTGACTCAGAAAAAGTTAAACTTAAGGCAGAGAAGATGGATTGAGCTCCTAAAGAACTATGATTTGGTTATTGACTTTCATCCGGGAAAGGCTATTGTGGTAGCAGATGCGCTCAGCCGAATGACTTTTGCAGCTTTAAGGGCATCAGATGCCTGTATGTATTTAAAAGAAGATGGTGCTTTGATTGTTGAATTAAAGTTAAGGCCGATGTTCTTGGATCGGGTTAAAGAACTACAAGGTAGAGATAAGAAATGTCTAATGAGATTGGCGCAAGTCAAAAAAGGAGAAGCCACAGATTTTGAAATAAGGGTTAATAGATGTTTATATTATCGTGGAAGACTATGTATTCCTGATGATGATGAATTGAGAAAATATATTCTTTGTAAGGCATATTTTAACCCTTTGATGATGCACCCAGGTGGAAATAAGATGTATCAGGATTTGAAAAGTCGTTACTGGTTGCCTGGCATGAAAAGAGTTGTTACAGAGTGTGTTGCAAAATGTTTGACATGTCAGAAAGTGAAACTGAACATCAAGTTCCATCCAGGTTACTACAGCCAATATCCATTCCTGAGTGGAAGTAACAGTGAGTCACCATGGATTTTGTTTCAGGACTATCGTTGTCACCGGGTAAAAAAGACTCGATTTGGGTAATAGTAGACAGATTGACTAAGACAACTCATTTTATTCCAGTTCGAGTAGACTTTTCAATGGATAAATATGCGGAGCTATACATAAAAGAGATAGTTAGACTGCACGGAGTGCCGATATCGATCGTGTCCGATCGAGACCCAAGGTTTACTTCAAGATTTTGGAAGTCCTTGCATGAGGCATTGTGTACTCGATTGAACTTTAGCACAACTTTTCATCCGGAGATAGATGGATAGTCAGAGCGAGCTATTCAGATACTGGAGGATATGCTCAGGGCATGTGTGATTGAATTTAAGGGGTCATGGGAAAGGTATTTGCCTTTAGCATTAGCAGAATTTATGTATAACAATAGTTATCAATCAAGTATTAAGATGGCCCCGTATGAAGCTCTATATGGGAGAAAATGTAGAACACCATTAAATTGGTTTAAATTGAAAGATCGGGATTTGGTTAGCCCATATTTAATGAAAGATATTTAAGATAAAGTGAAGATTATCCAGAGCAATCTAAAAATAGCCTCAGATCGACAAAAGTCCTATGCAGATTTGAAAAGGAAAGAAATAGAATACCAAGAGGGAGACAAGGTATTTTTGAAAGTATTGCCTTGGAAGAAGGTATTACGTTTTAGGCAAAAAAGAAAGTTGAGTCTGAGGTTTATTACACCGTATGAAATATTAAAAAGGGTTGGACCCATAGCTTATCGTTAGCTTTACCTCCAGACATAGACAAGATTCACAATGTTTTCCATGTATCGATGCTTAGGAGATACAGATCAGACCATTCGCATGTTATCACTCCTGAAGAAATAGTTATCCGACCAGATTTGACTTATAAGGAAGATCCAGTTCGGATCTTGGCTAAAGAAACCAAGGAATTACATAACAAAAGGATTTCGTTGGTTAAAGTACTTTGGCAGAATCTTAAGGTTAAAGAGGCTACCTGGGAAAGAGAGAATGATATGATAAAGCAATTTCCATATCTCTTTGCTTCAGGTACTTCTTTAAATTCGAGGATGAATTTTATTTGGGGGGAGAATTATAATGCTCCAAATATTTCATTAAAGACTTTATTGAAAAGATTTAAAAATGGAGGATTTAAGTGATTAAATGATAAAAGATGGATAAAGGATTGGAATAGTATTTTAGACTAGATTGCAACTATAGAAGAATAGAGAGGGCATTTTACTCCTTTATAGGGGAAATAAATTTAATAATTATTTTATTAAGTTATTTAAAATGGAAAAAGGTTGAGATACAAGCTATATCTTTATTTTCTTCTTACCATGGAAAAAGCTTTCCCCATAGCTCAAAGGTAAGATTTCAAATGGCTAGTTTATTCTTTTATTTTTGGTTGGTTATTAAAGCTTTGAATATGTTAGATGCTTAAGAAAGGATTTAATGTGATTAAAACTAAGATATGGAAGAGATATTAGAGATTGAAGAAAATGAGTTTTAAGTGATATGTTAAAATAGGAGTGTTTATGGATGTTTACTGGTAGATTTGACTTACCAAAGAGGTAAATAAGAGATTAGCAGCATTGGATTGGATTAATAACACATTATGAAAAGTGGTGTGATTCTTAGAATTGATTGTTCTTGGAAGATGTTAAATGTTTTAAGAGGCTAAATGAAAGAATGTTAATATGAATAGTTAGAGAAGAGTTTAATAGCATTTTATCGTGTTTGTATATCGCAATTCATCCCCATTTGGGTGAAAATAGGGTTGAAAACTTGAAATTCTGGGTACAGGTATTGGTGCTGATAGAACAGTAACGATATTACAGGCTAAAATAGGATGCATTTACTAAATAGTATCGATATTGATTCAATCAGTATCGATACCGAAGGGGGAGTATCGATACCGAAGGGAAAGTATCGATACCATTTTGAAACCATTTAGAAACAGAATTCAATAACGGTATCGATACCATAAGAGGGTATCAGTACCATAGTATGGTAGTACCGATATCATGGTAAGGATATCGATATCAGGTAACATCGAATCTAAAATCGCTATCGATACCATAAGAGGGTATTGTTACCATAGTATAGTAGTATGGATACCATGGTAATGGTATCGATACTATGGAGCCAGAAATATTAAACGTAGGTTGATATTGTTATAGGAAGTTAATGATATGCCCTTATGAATATTTTTTTAAAAATAATGATTAGAAAATATATTAACCTTGGGTATGGTACATGGTTTAATGGATGCTTGAGTAGATCGAAACAAAGCACCCGAGACAAGAAAAACTTAGGGCAAAGGCAAAGTACAGGAGTAATCAGCCTTGTGTTGTGGGATTCATAGCGAAAAAGGCAGGTGAGTGCATTTAATTGTGTAACTATAAGATGTACAAATCATATATGTATAATTGTTAAAGATGTATGTGGTGATTACCAAATAGGCACTAAGTGTGCATTCCACGGAATTCATCCTATGTGGATAAATAAACGTATCGGTACTAAGTGTGCATTCCACGGAATTCATCCTATGTGGATGAATAAATGTATCGGCAATAAGTGTGCATTCCACGGAATTCATCCTATGTGGATGAATAAACATATCGACACTAAGTGTGCATTCCACGAAATTCATCCTATGTAGATGAATAAACGTATCGGCACTAAGTGTGCATTCCACAGAATTCATCCTATGTGGATGAATAAACGTATCGACACTAAGTGTGCATTCCACGGAATTCATCCTATGTGGATGAATAAACATATCGACACTAAGTGTGCATTTCACGGGATTCATAATATGTTTATAAATGACCGTATAGGCACTACGGGTGTAATACAAATAAATGATAATGAATGGGAAATAATGAATTGGTATTTGATCGATAAGGAATAATGATATATATTGATTTCATTGTATGATTAGTTTTTGCCTCACTAAGTAATACTTAAAGTGTGTTAATTAATGCGTAGATTGAATACAAGTCGAGTAAGGAGATCATTGGACATCCAAGGCAGAGTCACCTCATCAGTAACCGTATGATATGACTGTCTACTTTTGCGCATGTAATAGAATTTAGTAAAAACGCTCTGAATCGTATTAGATTAAACTGTTATAAGGTTTGGGGTGTTAGAACCTCTCTTTTTGTTCCTCTATTTACGTTAATGTATGTTTTATATTATGTAAATTAAATGTTTTATAAAACGAAACAAAATTTTACGGGTAAAAGAATGAGGATCAATAATAATAGTGATGTGACATCTGTATCTCGTGTACGGAAAGGTATAAGGGAGATGGGTGTTAAAATGCAAGGTACGTGAGTAAGACATAATGTGCGTACTAAGAACTTCACGGTGCTATCATCAGAATCAGAATATGCACTCCAAGTGCATTCATAACATTTGCACCAACGGTGCCTTTCATAATGTAAACGAATATACCATATCAGAATCAGACTTTACTTTACTCAACTTCTTGACATGCCAAGTGTACCTACGACTCTCAATGCAACATACAATATGCTTCCATATCATATTTTATTCATTTAAATAAAACATTTCAAAAACAGAACCATTTCCATGTCATTACCAAAATCATTTTTTGGGCACTTCATACCTGAAATCATCCATAATATAAAATACGGATATCATATAAAATACTTTAGGTAATTCATGCCCAAAAATCATTTTAGAGATTTCATTCGAAATCTTCCATAATTAGAATTAAATCATAATTTAAAGTTCATATTTTAAAATAATATAAGGTTGACTTATCACAAGTCTCCCTCATTCATAATAATTAAATAAATAAAATGCACTCACTTTTACTTTACTAATGAATATTAGCTTCGATTTTACTTATACTAACTTAAAAGCCCATTTAAAATAAATTAAAAATTTATTTTGACCCAAAAGTCAAAATTGCCATTAATGAATCCTAATATTTACCCCCATGCCACCCTTTTATCACCAATTTAATATCTTAAATAAATATAAAAATCCTACTTATCAATTACCCTCTTTGCCCTTCCAATTTTCCAAAAAATCAATTTAGTCACTAAATTACACTATTCCACTTTATAGTGCAATTCCACCCAATTCCACATCAAATTCCACTTATTAAAATTATTAGTATAATTTTTCTAACCCAAAAATACCTTTCTTCAAGTTTTTGTAAGCTTCTGATTTGATCCAGTTATCTGATTCCATACCGAACTTTATTGCTTTATAGCTTTTAACACAAACCCTAAATTAAAATTTTGATTCCCACAAAAACCATTATTTCGGACAAACTATTCATTTACGATCAAAATATATAATATTTTAAAATTATATTTTAGGTCCATAAACTTTTACAAAGTTTATATTTTGTCGTTAATCTTTTAAAACTTACATTTTAGTCACGAACCAAAAATTAGGGTATTACATAGACAATGGGGGTGGGCATCCATCTCACAGTATACCCTTGCGTAGGTTGTTGTGAACTCGACCTGGTAGCCCGATTTTTCATGGTAGTTTGATTTGATATTCTAAACTACAATCAAAATCAAAGTTCATAAACAAAATCAACCAAAAAAATTCAATAAAAAAATAGATGACCTTACTAGAAATTTTGATCTTCTTGCAGTAGATGCTTGTTGGACTGGCCTAATATTGCGACCAACCTGACCCTTGTATATTTTGACATTATGACCAGACCCCCCACACTTTCTGCAGAATAGTTTAACTCCTCTCTTTGTCACCCTACGAGTTTGAGGTGTTGCTTTATCAGCCTCCTTTATTTTATTCTTGTGTGGTTTTCCTTGTGGCTTTTTAAGGTAAGTGGTAAGAAAGGATTCATTATTTCAATAGGAGTCCAATGTCCATTTGGGTTTTCATATAATAGTATCAGTCGACAAATGTTTCTGGCCTTTCGTGATTCATGACAATAACAACAATTGCATGACGTTAAAAAATAATTAGTAATTATAAAAATCTAGAAAAAGGTAAATGAATATTGTATTAATAAAACATTAAGTTACCTATTAGTTCCCATTTTCTACAGGAACAAGTTCTAGTTTTAATTTTAACACAATGTTGATTTGTTGGACCACATGAAACTTAGAATGTTGGTCTACCAACATGAATGAGCCAACAACTGTATAACATAAACATATAAGCATTAATTATATGCAATAACAAGTTCACCCCCCAAGTTTGCAATTAACAATATGCAATAACAAGTTTACCCAAGTTTGCAATAACAATTTCACCCAAGTTTAAAATTAACAATATGCAATAACAAGTTCACACAAGTTTATAAGCATTAATAGTATGCAATTAACAAGTTTACATATTTGTTTGTGATATTGAATTGCACAGCTTCTTCTAAATTTTAGGGCATAAAAGCCTAGAAAACTTATTAGCTTGATCAATATTTTTTTTGCAAGTATTTGTATCAACATTATTCTAATAGACTCCACTAATGTAATAGTTGGTCTGTATCTAGCTTCAAGTATCAACTAATGACAAAAAATATATATATATATATATATATATATATATATATTAGATTACATAAGAAATATATTTTTATGTATAAATGTTTTTGACGTATTCACCTTATTAAAACACTTGCAAAGATTCTTTAACAACATGTCTGACTTTGCTCTAAAAGAGAAGTGTGACTTTGACCACTGTTTAGGATTTTTGTAATAGCCATTTGTGTGTCGTCCGTGATAAAAGCTGCATGAAAAATTTTACAAAATTATAATCTTTGTCAACATGAAAACATGTAAAATAATATACTTATACTATAAAAATATACCTTCATTCCTTCTATGGCAGATTCGAACTCCCTAACATAGTTGCCTTAGAACCATCCATAGTTGGTCCTTCAATGCTTTTCCCTTGTGCTGACCATTGGTCTTAAAATTTGAATATAAGTGCCTCACACGTGTTCTTTGCTCTACATTACACACCGAAATAAAATATTATAAAAAATTTAACTATCTTAAAGCCTACATAAATCTAAAAGCATTATAATAAATACCTTTTGTCTATCAGTCATGTATGTCAATTTTTCAGACTCATTCAACTCCAAATCATTACCCAATAATTCAAAAAACTAACACCAAGATGAGTGATTCTCACTCTCTACAACTACAAAGGCTAACGGATAAATAGAGCCAGTTGCATCAACCTCAACAACATCTAGCAAATGACCCCCATAGTACCCATTAAGTGACACCCATCCAGACATATAATGGGCCTACACTTGCTTTGAAGCCATCCTTCATTCCTTGCATACAGATATAAAGCCTCTTGAAAACTCTCTCATCCAAGTGACAACAATGGTTGTCCCTAGATTTGTGTACCTAAGTTCACTTAGGTAATCATACAACTTGGTGTACTATTCTTCGTGATTACCATGTAGCATTTCAAGGGCTATGAACTTAGCTCTAGCACACTTGGATGTAGATACCATGATGCCATAGTCATTGCGAACAACTTGCTTAAGAGATTTAACAGAATAATTTGGGTTAACATGGAATGCTTGTAAATATTGTTTTGCTATCCACTTAGTAGTTATATTAGCATTTTCAAACCCATTAAGACATGTATGTTCATCATTCAGTGACTTAGTTTGCCAAGTACCATCACTAGGATCTTAAGGGCTAATTAGAGAGGCCCAAAAACGCAAAGACACCTTGTCTGACATCTTACTTGGATTCTTTTGTTGTCATTTCTTCTAAATTTGACATTATACCTATTCTTAATGCCATACATTTAATTGTCTCTCAATATTATATTGTCAGCAAAGATCAATCTAACCTTTAATTTAGGGTTAGGAATATTTATGGCACTGTAACACCCTTAACCCATATACGTGCCCAAATACGAGTCAAAGATGTCACATTGCTTTTACATATATTCTATAGTTGAAAACCCAATAAAAATTTAAACTTTTAAAATTTAACCCATTTAATCCTTTCAATAAAATGATATAATCACTTAAAATAAATATATAATATTTAAACATTCGAATCAATATCAATTTCTGGCAGCAACTAGATAGTTCTATACTATTTCATATCATAAAGTAAACTGCTTAAAAACTGTCTAATTTAAAAATATTTCATTATTCTAATTAAAAATATAGTTTTTATCTAAAATAGAACACTTAAATTCATTTTTATAGCCCTAATAATATGTCTTAGACATTTCTTATTCGTATACATGTCATCTAGAAAATTTAAAAATGGTAGGATGTCATTACTGATACATGTAATTCGTTTTTATTGATTGATGCCAAATTCAACTCCTTACTTCACTTGCTCTTCTTCACCTATGCGTGAAAATCATCACACGCTAAGTATACACTTAGTGAGACATTATAAAAATGAAATTGATGAAAAATATTAAACAACTTAACAACATTAAAACAATATTTATTTCCTTATAAAAAACTTAAAAATATCTTAACAATTTAAATCGTTAAACTTAATTCAAATAAAATCATAAATATTCAAATCGGTTTATTTAATCCATTTTTCTTCATCATGGACCTAAAAATCATCATCTCGTGATTTTGTCAAAACCATGATAAACATTATCATACATAATAATCACATCATATTCTTTTTCATTCATATACATTTCAGAACTTTCATATTTCATTTTAATTTTTCACTTTCACATTCATTTTCACATCCCATTTTCATAACCATTACCTTCACATTTCAGAATTCATTCTCGATTCAGAACTTATTTTCTGATTTATAGTTTAATTTCATATTCATAACTTAATTTCAAATTCATAGCCCAATGCATATTTATGAGAATGCAAGGTTCGTGAGTCAAACATAATGTACACACTAGGCACTACACGGTGCCAATCATCATCATAAAATGCATTCCAAATGCAAAACATGTCATATGTATCAACGATGCCATACGTAATGTACACGAATGTACCATAACTTCACTTGAACTTGTACCATAACTTCACTTGAACTTTACTCAACTTCTTGGCATGCCAAGTGTACCTACGACTCTTAATGCAACATACAATGGGCTTTTCCATTAATTATTATATGTTATTTAATTATCAAAGATATCAATATATCAACATATCCAACTTTTCATATCATAAATAATGGGCAGTTTATACCCTAAACATTTCATTTCCACATAACATTTATATATCATGATCATCGTCAATTACCTTTCTTTAACATATACACATCATATTCATCATGTAATAAATATTATAATTATCATGCCAATCATAATAAAGTTGGCTCATTTCATACATTTATAATAGCATATAACATAAGAATAACATGAAAACACAATTTATGACAAATTATGTTGACAGTTTGTACTACCTTCAAAGAAATATTATTCTTTATTAATCTATACACTTCAAAATTATTCCATTTGTACCACTAGAAATTATACTCGAATACTAATCTAACCATATAAGGAACATTTTCTAGTTCAAGTTGTAAAAATTATAGTAATTTTCAAATCTAACTTACAGAAGTTATTTTTAGCAGAATCTGCTGCCATGTTTTCTGACCTATCATTGGTTAAAAATTCATTTTTTGTATACTTCTCAGAATCAGTATCCATTTATTTTAAATAAAACTATACTGATATATGAATCCAACGGTGTAAAAATCATATTCTAATCATTTCTATAGAATTTACGGTGATTTTCGAAACTTATTGTTCAAGTCAAAGTATAGGTAGATTTTACTAGTTTGCATCCTTAACTTCTTCACTAATTTTATTAACTTACCACATGAACATATATACATGAATCAAAAAGTCACACAATATTATGAGTCACTTCTTACCATAGTAACTCCGTCACTGCTCATCGCAAATCAATGTTTGCATAATGAAATAAACACAAATTAAATATGCATTCACCTGGTGTCCTTATCTTGCAAACCTTCCTTAGAAATTCACATTCATCCTTAAGCTTATCCTTAGCTTTAATATTACTTGATATTGATTTCAATCATAAAATAAATAAACATCATTATAAAACATATACATTTGAAACCACAAGTTAAAACTCACTAACATAGGGAAACATTAGAAAATAAATTCCTAAAACTATTTCGACGCTCATTCGATACTAATTCCATGTCACAACATAAATGTTGACCTTAACACTTCAAGTTGACCATTAAAGTCTCTTTTTATCCAAATTCAACCAAACTTCACATAACATTTTCAACTTTACATATTAACTACCATTTATGAATTCTTTTAGAATTCATCTCAACTTTTCCATTTTATTCTAAATAGCCCTTTTCCCTTTAATTTCAATTCAAGTCTCAAACAATTTAATTAAATTTCCAGCATCTAATTTCCAGCCCAATACCTCAACAATTCCACTATTACCAGTTAAGTCATTAACTTTCTCAATCTTTGCCATTTAGTACTCAAACTTGGCCAACTTCCCAAAATAGTCCAATTTCACATTCTAACATCAAATTCAACATTCTAACATCAATTTCAAGCTTAGTACAACATCTAGTGAACAATTAAACATTATCCCCATAACTTTTCAAAATTACCAAATTGGTTCCCCAACTTTCACAAAGCTACAAATTAGTTCAAATAACTTTCTAAAGCTTGTAGAACCTTTCAAACATCATTTCCAAACCTAGGGAATGTTTTCATAATTTTCCCCATTTATTTCCTTGAGGTTGAATATTCTAGGTTTAGGGTTCTTGATTTTCACTTGATTCAAGCATGGATTTCATCTCTAATCAACATTTCAAGGCTTATAAAATTAAACTAATAACATAATTTAACTAAATCATAAACTTTCCAAAACCCTAGGTCATGGTTGAACATCATATAGTCATGATTTCCATGTAATTTTTATACCAAATGATAGAGAATTTTAAGAGGATTAGTTCTCTATCTAATAGCTAAATAAAAAAAATCAATCGAAAAGCTTAAAAATAAAAATAAAAATTTCTTCTTACCTAGCTATGGGGGTGGACGACTTGAGCAAGAAGAGGGGCTAAAAATTCTTGATTTCTCTTCCTAATTAACGTATATACTTTTCTTGATTTAATATAAATAAATTTAAACTTCATTTAATTGGAAATTATCATTTTAACCTTATTAAAATTTGATAATTTCCACTTTTCCATTTCTATACCATCATCCATTAAACCATCATATTATATTATCTCAAATTAAAAGATTAAAAAATAAAAATACACTTTCCATCTTTTCCTTTGTAAATTTTTAAAAATTACAATTTAGTCACTAAATTTTCCAATTTCGACTAAACATGGAAAATGGACTTCAATTCCACTGATTCACATTAAATTTAACTGTTCTAAAACATTGGAATAATATTTCTAACCTTTATCTATCATCCATCCATTTTTTGTGAAATTTTGATTCGATTCGATTATCCAATTCTATACTAAGTTTTACTGTCTTATTGCTTTTAATACAAATCCTATACCGAAATTCTGATTCCCATGAAAAAAATTGTTCTTGGAGATGATCTATTCATTTATGAAATAAAATTTATTTTTGGGGAAATTATCACATTGGTCTTTAAACTTTTCCAAACTTTATACTTTGGCCACTAAACTTTCAAAGTTTATGTTTTGGTCACTATTCAAAATTTAGGGTATTATAGGCACTATTAAATTTAAGGTATCTAGTCTTTATATGTTCACTACCATAATATGACTCATCTGCATTGTACAATGATTTATAATGTCCATTTTCAGAGTCACTCGCAACCCTCATTTGATCACTGTCCAACCCGACATGCACATCACAAGCTTCATCTTCTGAATATTCAATCTCATTTTCACTATCATTAAGTCCATATTCATTATTGCTAGACTGTGGGGCTTCAGACTCAAAATCTTCTAACTTGGACTCATTAATTTCAATTTCAGTATCATTAATTTCAGGTTCATGTGGTTCATCATCATTAATTTCATGTTCATGTCGGTTAGCATCATTAAATTTAGGTTTAGGTGATTCATCATCACTAATTTTGAGATTCAGGTGGTTCACCATCATTAATTTCAGGTTCAGGTTGGTCAACATCATTAAATTCATGTTTAGGTGGTTCAACATCACTAATTTTAGGTTCAGGTGGTTTATCCCGGTGTTGATTATGTTCATTATGTCCTATATTTTCTTCCAAATAAATGTGAACATGATGGTCACTAGGAAAAACCCTAAGCACTTCAAGGATATCATTATCAGTTTGGAGTGGTTTCAGCTTTAGTGGATTATTTGACACTTGCCAACATATCTTACAAGTATACCTAATTCATAATTTGGTTATCATATCAGCAACTGAAAACATGGACATTTCATCAGAATCACGGTTATCAAAGTAGTCCACTAGCCTGCTAGTGCATTTCACTCTTGGTCTCCTAACAAAATATCCCCATGATGTACTATAATTGTAAATTTCCTAGAGTTCATATATGTTCATGACAAATTATCATTACAATATGTAACTAAATATACTAACAAAAATTTGCAAATTAGCATTATCATATCAGTAACTAATTTTAATATATAACTAAATACACTAACAATATGAATCAAAAGAGAAAAAAAAGAACTTTTCAAATAATGGATAAATACACATCACATGTGGGAACCACATTCAAAATACTTTATTAATAGCAACACAACCTGTGGGGGACACAACAATTGTAAAGCTGCAAAAGTGATATGAACAGACAAATATAATCAGAACCTTATCATGTGGAGGCATGCACTTTTGTCTATTCACTGATTTCATGCAAATTCATAAACTCATGTGTATGCAACAGTAAGATCCCAAACATACTATCAATAGTAAACTCATATATAGTATATAGTATATATATATATATATATTTTAATATAGAAACCCCTAAATCTTTTCAAACAAAAGATATCCTTAAAGATATATCTAGGGTTTTTAACGGAATAAAATACTAATATTTTTTATAAGACTTTTAAAATTTGTTTTTAAGGCTTTTAAAACCGTAAACATTTAAAATCATGTTTTATGTACTTATCATATCTCGCATTTGATTCTTCTTATTCTCTATAAATGTAGCTTCGCATTCTTCGATCAACACAATGTTTACCCTAAACCCATAAAAATAAGATGTTAAATATACTCTTACAATCTTTCGATCAAACCAAGTTTACCCTAAAACCCAAAAAATAAGATTTTCTTACCCAGAAAAACCAAGTATTCATACTCTCTGAAACAAAAATCAAACAAGTCTTTGCCCTAAATTTCCCTCAAGAAAAAATCCAGCGTTTACCCACAAACCCATTTGATTTTTAGAAGTGAAAGGGTTGAGAGATTTCACTCGTATGATGATAATGAAACAGCTGAATGAACCCCCTTAACTGGATTAATTGGCTCAAAAAAATTAAAAGGATTTCCCTTTCTTCAATTATGTATTAAATGAGATTTTAAATACAAGTCTTTTATTATTTCTGAGCTGGCATTAACAATAATATAAAATTCATTCCTCTACCTCACCATTAGTTTCTAACAACCACGTTCGACGCGCCATTATTTTTTCAACGGAGAGTGGCTTGATTTAACCATTTAAAAAGTTGGGTGGTCTTTTTAATTAAATTAAAACATAGGTGGTCAAAATGATTTTTTGACCATAGTTTGATGATCACCCGTGTAGTTTACCCATATTTTATAATTGAATATATCTTATACAATATATTTTTAAATTAAATTTAATATTTTTTCATATTTATTTTTATAATTATAAGCAACTAAATTCAATATACATTTTTAAATTTTATATTTTCATTGTTGGTTTTTTATTTTTATTTATAAAATTAAATATTTTTACTAATTTCTCATTATTATTTTAAAAAATAGATGTAATATTAATTAATATATATTAATCGTCGACATTGGAAGTGAAAGATGTTAATTAACAAAAACCCAATAAAATATTGAATTAAATTGCTTATAATTATAAAAATAATATGTTACTCTGTTTTTTCAATGTAATAACAAAGAAAAGAAAATTAAAATAGTTATTATATTGAATTTAGTTTCTTATG
Organism: Hibiscus syriacus; assembly: GCF_006381635.1. NCBI lineage: Eukaryota > Viridiplantae > Streptophyta > Magnoliopsida > Malvales > Malvaceae > Hibiscus > Hibiscus syriacus. The sequence goes on along the minus strand of NW_024062808.1, from coordinate 4,985,366 downwards.
ATTACAAAGAAATGAAAAATGAAAAAAATAATTTAATTTAAAAATATTATATATATATATATGTATTCAATTATAAACCAATAATTACATTTGATTCGGTGGTTTTGGTGCTTCAAGGGTTCACGTTGTTGCCAAGTTAGCATTTTCGTTAAATGTTAATGACACGTGATTACTGAAGTATTTAAATAGTTAGGTGGCCTAAGTGAAAAATCAAAACATGATGGTGAAAATGAAAAAGGACAATAGTTTAGTGGTCATACAAGTAGTTTACCCTTTATTTTACTAAATTTGTTGCAAATTACTAGTTTTGCTTTATTAACAAATGATTATATTTCTCTAATAAATTAATAATCAAAATAATTTTAAGGTGATATGAAAAATAATATATTCTTAAAAAGTTCGTTAAAATATAGAGTCATCATCGATCATTTTAGTTTAGGTACGATGGAATATCCGTAAATATGATATGCAGTTAACATCAAAATAAAAATGGAGTTTAGGAGTTAATTACACGTGTATAAGATTTAAACATCCCGGAATACCAAAAAAAATTTAATACCTTATTGAAACGAAATATGTTGTCTCATTTAAAGAAGTTACAATAACAAAAATACAAAAATATTTTAGTAACGATCATTATAATTGATAATAATAATGCATAAAAATTAATAGTGTTAAGCAATCAAATGATAAAAACTATTCTAATAAAAAGGGACTAAATTGAGCGATGTTAGGAGTTTAGGAGACTAAAATATTATAAAACTACTAAATTATGACTAAATTAAAAAAATTAAAATTTTGCATGCCAGAAATTTATTAGATACTACATTAGGACCTAATTACTAAATCCTAAACTAAGAAAGGACTAAATTATAAGAAAATAGAAATTAAAAAGAAAATATATCAATTAAATCTTGCACAAAAGTATTTAATTAAAAAAATAAAAGGCAAGGGGATCTATAACACAAATTACCCAAACACCTAAAAAGGGCATTGATCTCTCCTTGTTTAAAGTCGAATGAATCAATCGAACGACAAATTAAAAGCCCAAAACTTTTGGGTGTAGCACCCTTAGATCAATACGGGTGACTCGATCCAATCCAATGTATCACATTAAGGCCACCAGAGCACCACACTAAGAATTCTGGAAAAAAAATTTAATAGATTAAACTAAAACTATAAAATAATTTCAAAAATAAAAATATAAGTTCAGGATTCATTCATATATATAAAAAAACATAATTCAACAATATTCAATATCAAAATCATTTTCAGACTCGAATATAAAAATAAAATGTAACCTACAAATTATACTAGTATCGTACTCTACATGCAATGTTGAAGGAAACTCCCATTACTGATTTCGATAATTGTACAAGATCAAATTTTTAACATGAAATGGTGAGTAATAGAGTGAGCTTTGGTAAAGCTTAGTAATACAAAACTAACAGACGATGCTAAAGGAAAATTAGATATATGATAAAGCATAAAATTTTCTTAGTGATCTAGGCATATACAAATTCTAGTGATGGGTTGAGTCTAATTAATTAATACTTTAAGTATCAGTCATGAAACCTATAGTTAAAAGAAAACATTCAGAGAGACAGACTCAGGAGATTGAGTTGGGGAGTCTAATGTATTCCCATGAAATAAAAATAAATGTACATATAGTTTAAAACAATAATAATTTATTTCAGCAAAACAAATTTTAAAAAGTGAAAATAATTTCAATGACCGAAAAAGTCTTATAATATACGATTTTAACCAACTTTTTTTGGATTTACGAAAATGACCAACAAATTAGAAACGCGAACTCTAATTTCGCAATACAGGTTCCAAAATCGCAACGCGAATATGTAAATCGTAACGCGGTTTTCCAAAATCGCAACGCGAATTTGTAAATCGCAATGCTGATTATCGATGTAGGTAAACAGTACTATCGCAACGCGATTTTCAAATTCGCAACGAGATTTTCAAATTCGCAACGAGATTTTCAAATTCACAACGCTAATTACCGATATAGGTAAACAGTACTATCGCAACACGATTTACAAATTCGTAACGAGATTTTCAAATTCGCAACGCTAATTACCGATATAGGTAAACAGTACTATCGCAACGCGATTTACAAATTCGCAATGAGATTTTCAAATTTGCAACACTAATTACCGATATAGGTAAACAGTTTGCAAATTCGCAACGAGATTTTCAAATTCGCAACGCTAATTACCAATATAGGTAAACAGTACTATCGCAACGCGATTTACAAATTCGCAACGACATTTTCAAATTCGCAACGCTAATTATCGATATAGGTAAACAGTACTATCGCAACGCGATTTTTAAATTCGCAATGCTAATTACTGATATAGATAAACAGTGTTGCGAAAATAAACGCGCTTTGCGAAATTGACTTTCGCGTTGCGAATTTGACTATCGCGTTGCGAAATTGACTTCTGTGTTGCGATTTACAAATTCGCGTTGCGAATTTGGAAACTGGGTTGCGAAATTGGAGTTCGCGTTGCGAATTTGTTGGTCATTTTCGCAAATCTAAAAAAAGTTGGTTAAAATCGTATATTATAAGACATTTTCGGTCACTGAGATTATTTTCTCTTTTAAAAATTACAGTAATAACCTCTAACTAAGCACCGATATACGATTCCCTAGAACTGGATCTATAAGAACTTACGCTAAACTGACATTCGAAAATGTACCTTAGGATCATTTAAAATACAAACAAATCGTAAGTGTATTCAAGAACTGTTATATCAGTATTATTTAAAAATTCAGATACACTTGGAGTGATTCTATCAATCAAACTTATAGGGGCATTCTAGTCATTTGATTCCTAGGAAATTTGGTAATTCAATAAAATAAAGGTAAATAGTGATTTACAATATTCCAAATTTCAAGCGGCTTATTGGCTTATGAGTCAAAACGAACTGAATAGATTCCAACAATGCGATATTTACCAAGTATGCGAGCAAGAAACCTCACGAATATACATTTCTTAATATTGACTTCCTTATATAATGGAACTGGTAACCTTCATGATCATTGTTAAACGAAGTCTGAGAGGAAGAACGAATATTCAAGCGATATTTATTTTAAAGTTGTATTGTAATAAAGAATCGAAGAGGACTGACATATTTTGGTCATGTATCAGAATCCTTAGGGATGTTATTACATTTAAGCTTAATCGATATTTCAAAACTTATACAAAGACATTCACTTAATCCAAGTCAAGAAAGTATTTAAGTCATTCCAAAATCTGAGGGTATTTTGATAATTTTAGAGCTTGAGGGTATTTTGATCCTTTCCATCAGATCTGTCATACGTATTATGTCTTATAAATTGCTCTTCAAGTGTTTGTTTAGGAAACAAAAATTCTAAGGCCTTCAGTATCTCGAAGGCTAGAAACCAAAGATGTCATGAATTTAATAGGTGAATCAGTAATTTTATTAGAACATATATAATTTCTGAGGTCAACTCCACTATCATAGTCAATCCTTGCCATTTTTACCTCACAAGGGTAGTTTCATAAATTCTTATTCAAGTGATTCCAGCGTTAAAACTTTTAATTAGAAAAATCAGAGTTAAGGGTCGAGGGTAACAAATTTATTAATTAATCACTGAGTTCAGAAATTCCTGTTGGTCATAATTTCTTACATGAGTCATCCAAATCTTATTCAGCATACTGCCCTTCTACCGTATTCATTACGTGTTTAATGATAATCATTGATACAAACAAGACCAATCAAATTCAGTCATGTGTTACCTTGAATTATAAGCTACATCGCTCGACCTTTAAACTCCTTTCAATCACAATCGAACTTAAATTCGATGTCCAATAATATCTCAGATACATAAAAAATAAATTACATCAGAAATAAGACTTAAATGTGAAAATCGAATTCAAAGATAATTGTTGAAAAAAATTTATCGGGTTCGAATTTAATGAAACAAACATCAAAAACAGACTCATGACGTTGGGAAACATCATGGTGGTGTATTCAAAAAGTCAATGGTCGATCAAAGGTCAACGACCGATCAACAATTAACGGTATCAATGGCTCACCTTGGTGACTAATCTCGGCTTGATGGCTTAGCTTAGCTTGACAGCTCGACTCGGCTCATGTCGTGGCCAGGCTCGGCTTGCAGGTTGGGGCGACAGCTCGGTGGTTCAGACCAGTTTAGGCTAGCTCAAATCGGTTCAGACTGATTCAGCCAGTTCTAGAAGATCCATGGCTGGTAGATAACCCCCACACACAAGGAGTTGAGCATGCAACGCGTGCTACGGCTTGGGTCATCAAGAAACTATTGGAATTTCTAGAATTTAAGATCAAGGAGTTTTATATCACCTACACTCTTCGTTGCTAACCTGAGATTAGTGGAAAAGCACTCAATGGAAAGCAGAGACTTCATCAGCTTCACCTTTCACCACAACTAGGAGTGTTCTAAAATATCCGACCTGGTTGACCCAACCTGTCGATCCGGTTAAAAAAATACTAGGTATTAATATTGAAAATTCCATATTTTCTGGTTGGTTACTTGACCCGCTAAACTTTTTGGGTTTTAGGGTCGGGTTCGGGTCACAAAATGTTGCTTAACCAGGTACCGGCAGGCGCAATACCGGTTATTATATATCTATATTTATTTATTATTTTATATTAAATTTTTATTTAGAATTCTCAAACTATTTCACTCTAACATTCTAAATTATTTTTTAAATATTTATTTTAACTTTGAAAGATTTGGAATTTAATTATAATTTTTGTTTTAATTTTTAATAATTTTTTCAATTATGTAATTTGATTTCTTAAACTTTATGTGTGAATTATATATTATAGACCTTTAAATTCTAAATTTTAGAAATTTTCTATTTTATATTTTTAAAATAATATAATTTTAAAAAATTATGAATCGGGTATCGTGACCCTAAAATACAAGTACTCGAATATAATGGGCCAGGACACAGATCGAAATTTTGGTACCCAAAAATTTTGGGTACCCTAAAATTCTGGGTACCTGGTGTTTCAGGTACCCAAAAATACCGGTATCCAGTTTGAACACCCCTAACCACGACGGCATCTATGATTGTTAAAAAGACATCAGTCAACTCGGAGATGGACGATGAACTCTTTGATACTTGCGATGCATTCACAGTTGATCGGATAAAGAAAAATCGATGAAAAATGGAGAGGTGGCCTTATTTTCTTATGAACCTTCAAAGCGCCTTTCACGATAAACGGTGACAATTCTCAGAGTGTGGTTAGTCAGGTTTTAGTCGCAGGAAGAAGAAGGTAGTAGTGGCAGCGGTATACACCACGGATGATCGAAGAGTGGTGTCGGAGCTTTGACAGAAATATGGTGAAGAAGAAATGGGTTTTCCTTTGGAGATCTCTATATCTTCACTCTATATTTTGAAGGATTCCTTAATAAAAGATATCTGACCTTATATCATTGTTCCCACTATTCATTATAACAGTGATTTAGCGTAGTTGGTACATACTCTTTATTATGTTACGAGACGATGTTGCAAATTATCCATTTAATTAATTTTGGGGTGTTACAACTCTTCCCCCTTAAAAGAAATTTTGTCCTCAAAATTTACCAAAATCAAAGAAATATAGAAACTAAATTTTCATATGTTTCTTAGTCCCACAGGTAGATTATGTAGGATTATGATTATTCCATTGAATCTTATTCATTGGAAATCACATACTTCACAAAATCCTCTTATCGTAGTCTGTAATATGATCAAGATCCTCATTGGAGAACAAATCCGATCTCAATTCAATATACATAATCAAGATAACAAGAATGAGTCGAAACAATATTATTTTCACGAAGATACTTGGATAATAGCTATTCTTCACCACTAAACTCAATGTCACAATCCTTCAGATTAACATAAGATTCTTGTCCGGTATAAGCCTCATTTATACCATCACAGATAAAACTTAACCCTTTAGATAGAAAGGAACGACTTACTCTTCCACCCATAATTATTTTTACAGATCATGTCTTATACATATCATCTTACTAAACAGAATTGTCATTCATGAGTATCAAAAAATGTAATCAAAGTTTTCAACAAATGGAACCTACTTACCTCCAGTCCAACATACATACATAATTGTTTCTTTCCTACAGGATAGAATAACCTTAAGATTTACACTTTCATGACGTACTCAAATGCTTTTCTTTAATATCATATTGATCATAACATTGAAGTATGAGGCCCAAGACTTATCGGATTTCAAAAATCATAAAATCGTAATAAGAATGATTCTAGAAATTCTTCAATTTGATTCATCAATGCATAACTTTAGGGGAAATGACCTTGTCAAAGCTTGGACAAGGTACATTGCTCTTCAATCCACAAGGGTAATAGTTTTAAATCTTGAAATTTTCTTTTAAGGCTTAATTCCATAAGTATCAACCATATCCAACACATTATATGAATTTGAACTCAACACGTCAATTTGAGATTCTTCAACGGTTCATATCACTTATGCTTCTCATCGGTTCACTACAACTAAGATATAGTTGGAACTTAAACCAATAAAGATAAAATTCATGAATACGTTCACAATAATTTATATAATCGAATTAGCTGACCCTATTCCCATATGTAATGGGGTAAGGAGGAAGTAGAGTAGTAGGCTGCCCCCAACGCCACGTTGAGAGCAGCTTCCGTGGAAGACCTCCGTTATAAATTGCCCTCAGTGGAACTCGATCCCACGACCACAAGGTTAATTGCATTCAGAAGTATTCCTTTGTTACATTCAGACTCTACTTGAATCATTTTAAGAAAACTAACTCAAGTACTTTTTATCGTTACACTGAGTCCCCAAAAAGCAACTTCAAAGTTTCATTCTTTACGCTTGAGTACAGACTTAAAATCATAGTGCGTTCAAGGTAAGATAACTCAGGTTCATGTCGAGAGTCGGATCAAAATTCTCAAACTAGTAACTCGCACTTTGCTCGTAAGGTATTTTCCAGAATTTGGACGATTGTTAATGATATTTTTTTCCTTCACAAATCGAACCTTAATTGTTATAATACTTATGTACACTTATTACAAAAAGAGGAATTCACATCATAGTTCCAACTCAGAAGAGTGCGGTTATAATCTAAGGGCATGTATTGACCAAACACACTATGATAGTCGATCGACCGATCTACTCAGAAAAACTCAATCTAAGCTCTGATACCACTAAATGTAACATCTTCGGACCGATACGGGTGACTTGATACAATCCAAGATGTCACATTAGAGTCGTCGGAGCGACTCACAGTAAGAATTCTAGAAAAATAAAATTTTAACAGATCAAATTAAAACTATAAAATAATTTCAAAATTAAAAAAATAAGTTCCATATTCATTCATATATTAAAAACATAGTTCAATAATATTCAATATCAAAACCAAATTTAGAATTGAATATAAAAATAAAATTTACCCAGCATGCCCCCTAAGGGGTACCATCTTCGTATGTAACGTCGAAGGGAACTCCCATTATTGATGTCGATAATTGCACAACATTTATTCTTTTAAAACTAAAATGGTGAGTAATAGAGTGGGTTTTAGGAAACTCAGTAATACAAACTATCAAATGATGTTAAAAAGACAAACATATATATGGTAAAGCATAAAATTTTCTTAGTGATCCAAGCGTATACAGGTTCTAGTGATGGGTTGAGGTTTATTAATTAATCCTTTAGGTAACATTCAGGAAACCTACAGTTAAGAGGAAACATTCAGAGAGACAAAATCAGGAGATTGAGTTGGGGAGTCTAGTGTGTTCCAACGAAATAAAAAATAAATGTACAAATAGTTTTAAAATAGTAGTAGTTTTTTTCAGTAAAATAAATTCTAAATCATAGTTAATCGAACACCAATATGATGTTCCCTAGAACTACATCCATAAAAACTTACCCTAGGTTAATTGGGTTTAGGAGCCAACCCAAGGGGATACATGAAATTCATAAGGAATTACTAGCTTGATCGGCGTTGAACTTGCAGAGACTCCATAACTGATCTTGGATAGAACCTCAATATAAATCAAAGTAAACCAATAAACAATACTAATAGAACTCTTGAGGTATTAGAAGAAAAAGATCAAATATCATGTTTTTATTTCAGATAATAGAGTCATACTTTTTAAATCAGAAAAAATATTTATGTGCACAAGGAACACACTAGAGGATAAAATTAATTCCTGTACTTAGTAATTATTAGAAAGGAGATACGAGGTTTCGGGCATTATTGAAATGATTCCAATAACGAGATTCATATTGAAGGGTTTGATATCTAACGGATCTTGTCTGACATTAAGAAATAGGTGCCTTAGGATCATTTAAAATACAAACAAATCAGAAGGGTATTCAGGAACAATTACATCAAGATTATTTAAGAATTTAGATATTCCTGGAGTGATTATATCCATCATACTTATAGGGGAATTTTAGTCATTTGATTCCTAGGGAATTTGGCAATTCAATAAAATAAGGGTAAATAGTGATTTAAAATGTTCTAGATTCCAAGTGACTTATCGGGCTTCCGAGTCAAATCAAATTGAATAGATCCCATCAATGCGATACTTACCAAAAATGTAGTTAAGAAACCTCACGAATATACATTTCTTAATTGTCTTATATAACTAAATTGGTCACCTTTAGAATCATCACTAAATGCAGCCTAAGAGAAAGAAGGAATATTCAAGTGATATTTATTTTATTCCTATATTATAACAACGAATCAAGGAACACTGACATATTTGGGTCATGTATTAGAACTTATCCAAAGACAATCAATTAATCCCAGTTAAGAAAGTATTTAAGTCACTCCCAAACCTAAGGGTATTTTGCTCATTCTAGAGCTCAAATGTATTCTGGTCCTTTTCATCAGATCAATTATACGCATTACTTCGATAAATTTCTTTTCAGGTGTTTGTTTAGGAACTAGAAATTGTAAGACTTTCACCATTTCAGAGGCTAGAAACCAATTGCTAATATTTTACCAAACATATTAGGAATTTAACAGGTGAATCAATAATTTTATCAGGTCAAATATAAATTCTGAAGTCAACTCTAATATCAAAACAATCCTATTCATTGTACCTCAAAAAGGTAATTCACAATTTCTTATTTTAGTGTTTTCAGAATTAAAACTTTTAATTAGAAAAATCAAGGTTAAGGGTCGAAGGTAATGGATTTATTAATTAGAGAAAATAACCTCAGTGACCAAAAATCTCATATAATATACGATTTTAACCAACTTTTTCCGGATTTGCCAAAATGACTAACAAAATCGCAATGCGATCTCCATTATCGCAAATCAGTTTCCAGATTCGCAACGCGATTATGACTATCGCAATGCGATTTTCCAATTTCGCGTTGCGATTTTCCCAATTCGCAATGCGAATAAGTAAATCGCAATGCGAATTTGGAAAATCGCAATGCGATACTAACTATCGCAACGCGATAATACAAAATCGCAACTCGATACTGACTTTCGCAACGCGATACTGACTTTCGTAACACGATTCTGACTTTCACAACGCGATTCTGACTTTCACAACGAGATTCTGACTATCGCAACGAGATAATACAGAATCGCAATGCGATTTTCAAAGTTCGCAACAGGTTTTAGTTTCGCAACATCGTTCTGAGTGGGACATACCAGATGACTTACAAACAGTTTTGCCACCAGCCATGGACAGAAGGCTACCTGGCCGACCAAAAAGTCACGATCGTATACCGTCTAAGGGTGAAGAGAAGAAGAGATCGACATGTAGTCGGTGCAAGGAAAGTGGTCATACAAGGTTGACATGTGGTTCACCAGTGCCATCACAATCATCTTTTCCTCTACCAAAATATGGATCCTCATCAAAATCCAAAGCTCATGTGGTGTCAAGCAAAAGGCAATCAAAATCGCAATCATCTTCAAAATCCCAATCACAATCGGCTTCACCTTTTGGGACTGTTAACTTAGGTGATTTTTAAATGCAAACGTTGTATTATGTGTATTTTATGTGTGCACTTTTAACATTTTCAGTTAGGCATGTATTAGTAACTTGAGTTTGAACATTGCTATGATCTGTTCAGTTGTTATCACTTATTAGACATTCATTTGACTATCGCAACGGGGAAATCGCAACGCGAAAATGACTATCGCAACGCGAAAATGGCTATCGCAACGCGAAAATGGCTATCGCAACGAGAAAATCGCAATGTGAAATGAAAATCGCATTGCGATTTTCTCGTTGCGATTTTCATTTCGCATTGCGATTTTAATTTCGCATTGTGATTTTCATTTCGCATTGCGATTCTCTCGTTGCGATAGTCAGTTTCGTGTTGCAACAGTCTGTTTTGCCTTCAACATAATGCAGATTGAAAATCAACAAATCAACTATTATATTTCAATCAATTAAACAAGCACAAATAAGAATTATGTACACATCAATTAAACAAATCAACATTTACAAATCATTTTTTACAAATCAATTAAACAATCAAATAATAATAATAATTCTTATTTCCTCATCAATTATTGAATCAATGAATCAACTTTTGCACCCGTACATCCATTTCACGCAGCTCACTTAAGGATTAACCTGCAGAAACCAAACATTTGCTCAAACAAGACTTCCTACACATCTAAAACCTACAAACAACAAATTATTGAATTCTAGGTACTTAACCAAACATTTTCAAACCAAAAGGAGTATATATGTTAACAAAACTTGAATTTGACTTACCAATTAACAATGGATACTTTCATAACGCGGATGCAGGTAGGCAGCGTCTCGAATATATCGCTCTAGCCATATAATGCCAAAACCACAAGCCTACTGCAGCTCTATCTCTATCGGTGGGAGGTAGAAACTCTGTGCTTCCCGTCGTCAAACGTGCCAAGCACATGCATACGAGAGGACCACAATCCCCTCTGGCTCCCGACGATTGTTGTGGCGCGGTCTCGTCTCTGACAACTATGACATTGAACTTCTTTGGCTTCTTGTGTCCAGAATGAGTCCAATAATTAATCCCATCCAAGAATTTAGCCAAATGAGAGCTCCATCCCTTGATAATATCTCTCAAATCAGACAGTGATATGTAATTTATCATGCTGTCATATACTATTATCTTCAGGGATGGGAGCTGAAGTTGGACGAGAAGCCAATGACGATGTTCCAAAACAGGGATAAACACCTGCAATCATAAGTAATAATTCATTTATTTGCGCACTTATTTATGAACACCTTTAAAAAATTTAAAAAAATAAACACTAACCTTATCGACCTCCCACCATGCAGGATAAAGTTTAGCTTGTCCATTGCCCAACGAAAATGAATCATCTCGTTGATTCTTCAAGTGAACTACGTGAAAAGCCGCCGGCATTATTGTATATCGCGAATTTTTTTTATTTTTCCTAAGTTTCCTTATTATTAGAAGACGTGAAACCCACGCATCGATATGCTGTTTTACAAAAAAACACATATATTAGTGAATTACATTAATTTTTAAAAAAATTAATCAAAATCATATATAAGACAAATATAAGACTTACCTCCCCATCGAAATAGCCATTGTCTTCAACCCCTAATAACACACCCCACCAAGACTGATTAAGCAACAAATACATCTCATCGTTGAGTTTGATTATGTCAGTGTAACACCCTTGGCTCCGCTCATGTAGATAAAAATCAACTGCGGTCTTAGCCCAAAGGGTATTATCCAAAATTGTTTCCGGTAGTTGTCTCCTCTCCACTTCAGATACCGGAAGGGTACTAGCCGGTAACTCATACGAGAGCCAACTCTCATCCATCATGTCCGGCAACGGTGGGGGTTTCTCAATAATTCGATATATTACCCCATGTGAATCGGGCTCTGGAATGGTGGGAGGGACCTCTTCAACAATGACAGTGGCCTCTTGAACGGTGGGGGGGGACTCTTGAGGGATGATAAGGGCCTCTTGAACGATTGGAGGGGACTCTTGAGGGATGACAGGTGAGTCGGGCTTCTTCTTGCGGAGTCTTCGCACCATTGGGGTGAACGGAGACGTAATAGCACGTGCACGCCGTCTGATGCGTGAACTCTGTCGTGCAAGGAAAACCCGATGTAAAGCATCCACCTTATCGGGCCGCTAAAAAAATTAATACATAAATCAGTAAATAAACAGACATGATATTAAACAAAGACAAATATGTTTCAAACTTGCATTGTATTCACCCAAGTCATTATTTTATCATAGTTCACAAAATGCATCAGATAACATTCCAGAAGTAAGCACTTATATAAACATTTAAAAGGACAACTTATATAAACATTCAAGAAGAAGAATAGTTTACTTTCGCAACACGAAACTTACTTTCGCAACGCGAAAATGACTATCGCAACGCGGAAATGACTATCGCAACGCGAAAATGGCTATCGCAATGCGAAATGAAAATCGCAACGACAAAATCGCAATGCGAAATGAAAATCGCAACGACAAAATCGCAACGCGAAATACAAATCGCATTGCGATTTTCATTTCGCGTTGCGATTTTCATTTCGCATTGCGATTTTGTCGTTGCGATTTTCATTTTGCATTGCGATAGCCATTTCCGCGTTGCGATAGTCATTTTCGTGTTACGAAAGTAAACTATTCTTCTTCTGCAAATTGAAACTTGAATGGATTGCATTACTTCAACCAAAAGACAAAAACAAAACCAAAAACAAATACTAACAAAAACAGTTTAGCAGTATTGACAGCAACCGAATGAATTTATTAAGCAATCTAAGTGAAATGGTTAATCTAAGTGAAATTACGAGTAAATTTATCATCAAGTTAAATATGAAAAATCTTAAACTTACCTCGTTGCGTAGAGTATGAACCTCATTCTGCAACGATGCTACCATCTCACGTAGAGCGGCTACCTCACCGCGTAAAGTAAACACCTCAACGCGCCATGCACCATCGTCTTTGCGTAAAGTACCGACCTCCTCATGCAAGACATTGACCTCATCACGTAACTCCCCTAACTCATCCCGTGGAGGTGGAGGTGGAGAACAGGGAGATAAACGTCGTGGCATCTTTGCCGGTCGCCTATCTTGCGGTGATGGTGGAGAAAAGGCTCGGTGATGTGACATAATAGGTGATGGCTGTCGTTGTGGAGGTGTATAGTCGGGTCGATTAGGTGATGGCTCTGGGTGAGGTGATAGCTCTGGGTGAGGTGATGGCTCCCGAAGTGGAGGCTGCTCATCATCCGTGCCATCAAAAAAATGCTTACTAGCTTGCCACCAATCAGTGGCAAGCTCAGCTTCCGTGGGTATCAGCCTCTGTAATAGAGTGTTGGTCTCCTAACAATATAAAAGCTCAAACAAAGTTAAACGTGTACTAGTAATAACTTGTTTATAAACATATGGTAGTATTTATGTTAACTTACATTATTTATTGTCGTATACCGTAGTAAATCTTCCCATTGCAAGGTCCGTTTCCTCTTCCAGGAAATAGCCCTGGGAATATCATTTGAAGTTTTTATTGCATATGTCTTCATGGCGGGAAAGGCCTCAAATATCCAAATCTACAAACAATATAATAACAAACATTAGTAATTGTTAAATAATTACTTATAATTTTGGAAACATTATATAAAAATTCAAACCTTAAAGGCCCAAATAAAGCCTGTCAAAGTGTATTTGGAACCATCACCACGCAAACTTTTTCGATCATCCAAGGCAGACGATAACTTATTCCATGTAGCTTTCCATAAATACGAGCCCCATGGAAACAGGTTCCACGCATTTAGGTCTTCTACCAATTTGATTAGATCATTCGGAATAGGTTGTATGGCCTCTCTGCCTAAAAAGCCGGCATGCAAAAGTATTAGAAGGCATACTCGGACAACATCGACGTCATCCATCCGAGTAAAACCATCTTTCTTATTCAATAATCTCGTCAGGTCTTCCACGTGTAGATTCGGCCTCTCCAGCTCAGGAAAAACCCGGGATAACCATGATGGGCAGGTAATGTGTCTAGTGTACCGACCTACATCATCGTGTCTGAAGCGTAGACCGGTGATTAAGCAAAACTCCTCCCACCCAAAACTCGTATACGCCGGTGGAAAATCAAAACATATCTCTTCATCACGACGTTGTATAGTATCTGGTAGATCCCTAGTCATGGTTTGAAGAAACAGGTGTGTCAACATCGCATCTCCACCGGGATGTTGTACTTTCAGCCATGGCCCGAAGCAAATATCCTCAAACATTTTTCTTTGTGCAGGTGAAAGCTTCGACGCAATTGTTTTGGCCAGGCTGACTTTATTTCTTAAGGTCAATTGAGCCGAATAAAAGTTCTACAAAAACAATAAACATACTAAGTTAGATATACCAAAAACTACACTGTGAAGATATACCAAAAACAATAATAAACATAAAGAGTAGTAGTTTATTCTTCAAACTTAAATTTGCAACACTGTGAATTTCTTATTTGTCTTTGTTTTTTGGTTGAAGTAATGCAATTCATTCAAGTTTCAATTTGCAGAAGAAGAATAGTTTCTGAAAATGAAAATCGCAACACGAAAATGACAATCGCAACGCGAATTTGACTATCGCAACGAGAGAATAAAATCGCATTGCGATTTTCATTTCGCGTTGCGATTCTCGGTTGATTTAATAAGCAATCTAAGTGAAATGGTTAAAATATTATTGAAATTACCAGTAAACTTATCATCAATTTCAATATGAAAAACCTAATAATAATGCAAAAAATTCAAAAAGAAAATAATTAAAAAAACTAACCCTCGGTGGTTGATTTGGTTGATTTTCCATTTCTGATTGTGAGGGTGGCTCTGAGAGATGGAGATAGACGGATTTCGCCGGAGATGGGGACGGATTTCGTCAGAGATGGGTGAGAGAGTGAGAGATGGAGATGGGACTGAGTTGTGATTTTAGGTTTTAGGTTATGAGTTGCGATTACGGGATATACTGTGGACGGTTCAGTGTTCCAATATATTAATATTCGTGTTTGGAATTTGAAAATAAAATACGCTTTGCGATACTAATGGAGCTTTGAAAATTGCATTGCGATTATGTATTATCTCGTTGCGAAAGTCAGTATCGCGTTGCGAAAGTAAGTATCGCGTTGCGAAAGTCAGTATCGCATTGCGATTTTGTATTATCGCGTTTCGATAGTCAGTATCGCATTGCGATTTACTTATTCGCATTGTGAATTGGGAAAATCGCAATGCGAAATTGGAAAATCGCATTGCGATAGTAATAATCACGTTGCGAATCTGGAAACTGATTTGCGATAATGGAGATCGCGTTGCGAATTAGCGATCACATTGCGATTTTGTTGGTCATTTTGGCAAATCCGGAAAAAATTGGTTAAAATCGTATATTATATGGGATTTTTGGTCACTGAAGTTATTTTCTCTATTAATTAATCATCGAGTTTGGAAATTCCTACCGATCATAATTTCTTATATGAATAATTCAAATCTTAATCAAAGTACTATCATTTTACTGCATTCAATGTCTGTTTAACAATAATCATTGATACAAACAAGACCAATCAAATTCATTCATGCATTGTTCAATTACCAACGAGTTCTCTAAAACATATAAAAGGTAGTAAAGTATTACTTTCAATTCCGAACTATATCGATTTATTTTTAAACTACTTCCAATCGCTATCAAACATGAATTCTAAGTCCAATAATATCTCAGATACATGACAAAACGAATTACATTAGAAATGAGACTTAATTAAATGTGAAAATCAGATCGAATCGGGGGATAAAATACTAAAAAAAACTTATCAAGTTTGATTTTGACGAAATGGACCTAAAAACGAACTCTGAACGTCAAAAAACATTAAGATAGGTGGTCTTGAAAAAATCAATGGCTAGTCAACGGATAACGGCGTCAACGGCTAGACTTGATGGCTCTACTTGGCTTGACTGCTTGGCTCGACTCGACTCATGGCTTGACTCGACTCATGACTCATTTGAGAACTCAGTGGGTTTAGATTGACTCAAATTGGTTTAGACCGGTTCAATCGGTTTTAGAATATCCCTGGCTGGCAGATAACCCCCACACGTGAGGAACGACGCGTGCGGTGTGTGCAGCAGCTTGGGTTTTCGGGAAGCTACGATAATTTCCAGAATTGAAGATCAAGAAGTTTTATATCTCTTTTTTTATACTCCCTTTTTTTAAAACGCTTGAAAAATTTAAACGCTTTTAGTCCAAACTTATTTTCTCTCTTTTTTTATCTAGTTAGTCTTTCAGATTAATATTTTATACTCTTCCTTAGTTCTAGATTATTTTTATTAGCCTATAAAAAGGCTCCTCGGGGAATTCTTTTGTTTTGTTCAATATTTTTATCTTGTTTTTATTTTGAAGTGTGAGTGTCTAACTGCGCAACGAGTATGTGACATCTCTTTTAGTTTGATTATGAAAGATCTATACTTTTCCTTCGTATTTAGATTAATTGTTATTTCGACTCTTATACCTTTATTTTTCTTTGATCTTAATTCTACATAGATTAGTATTAATTTTAACATTTAATTCTTGTTCTTGTTTTTGTTTGATCTTTACGTGTATGTGTTAAGTTTTTATTATACATATTATATTCTTTACATATTTGATTTTGTATATATTTCTATTTACGTTTTTGTTTGTTTATTGTCATTTATATTTATCTCAAATTGAATTAATTCCATTTTTCAAGCTGGTACCGTGGATTGCATGCTTGCTGGTTTCTATTGCTAACAATTTGTGTTGATTGATTAATTTCAGTTTGTAATTATTTGTTTTTGTGAGCTTCCTCCACAAGGTAAACTTGCTACTTGATGATTCAATATTCAAGTGTTCATAATATGGTAAAAATATCTGAGGAGAGTTAAGAGTTTAATGGTCTTTTTTTATAATCATATAAAATACGATGTTTTCTTGCCTAAGAGAGGTTTCAGATTATATCCGGAACCTCATAGTTTAACCGTCTTGCTTTGAACAAAAAGAAGGTCTGAATAAGTGTAGAAGAAGTAAATGAAGATGAAGAAAAATGTGAAGAAATAGAAGTTGTATGAAGAATACTTTAGATTCATAATGTAACATCCCAAACACCGGGTTAGTGATCAATTTATAAGATTTTAAAATTTCATGATCAAATTTGATAAATTGAAAAGTTCAGAGATTTATCTGGAAAATTGTTTGTGTAGGATTAATAGCAAAGAAGAGAAGTTGGAAGGGCATATTGGTCACTAGACAATAAATAATTAAAAACTCATTATGGTGTGTTATATAAACACGTGGAATTGGGGAGAAGGAAAAATCAGAGAACTCTAGAATTTCTTCATGTTTTCTTCCTCAACCTATCTTGCCTCCATGGCTAAGGTAAGGATTATTCTAATGAGTTATTCTTGCACTTTAGTAATGGTTTTAATTCTTGAAGTGTTAAGAAAGCTTAAAGTAGGTTAAAACTCAAAGATGGATAAGTTATGAAAGATTATATAAAAGGGGTTTTGAAGTGAAATTGTGGAAAAATGTTAGTAAATGGATTTTGAAGTTGGATTTGAATTGTCATCAGTTAGAATAAGAAGTATAAAGTGTAAGAAATGAAATTAGAACATGTTAAAAATTTAGTAAGATTCTTGGTTTCAAGAGTTATGGTGAGATATTGAAGATGATGATGTGTTATAGTGAGATAGGATGGTTTGAGTGAGTATAGTTGTGTTTAATCGCATGAAAGGAGTTTTAAAAGTGAAGTTTAAGTAAGTATGGGTAAATTTTCAGGTTAATAAATAGCTTGTGGGTTAGGGGTATCGATATTGAATGAACAGTACCGATACTTCAAAGTAAAAATAGGCAATAGTTGGGTTTGGGTATCGATATTGAATGAACAATATCAATACCATTAGCTAAAGTTAAGGAGTTCTTCTAGTAGTATCGATACTAAAGTAGCAGTATCGGTACTAGGGGTATTGGTACCAATATATAAGTATCTGTACCATTTTTAGAGTGAAATTCCATAACCAAGAATAGGTATCGATACTATATGCATATAAGTATCGGTACTGTACCTTGAGTACCGATACTATTCAAGTCAAAATTTGGTATTTAGTGATTCTTTTAGCTTATGCTATCAAGGATTTATTTTAGTAATATGACTTCAGATATTTATATGGATTGTATATTCGTGTAGATATCGAGCGAAAGCAAAGTCTGGACAAAGTAACGAAGTAAGATTTACCAAAAGAAAGATAAGATATTTGCGTTGACTAGTGAGTCCAAGGCGAGTGCATAATATTAGTTATATGATGTTTTATGGAAATAATACTTGGGATGATTCTATTTCCCATATTAGAGTGTATGAACCCATGAATACAAACATGAGATTGATATGATTCTTATGTGTGCATGAGTACATGAATATGAGTATATGTTTCATATGTTATTGTATGTGCTACATGATCTATGTGAATACATGTCTGTATAGTAACTATGTGAAATGATATAAATGACCTATGGGATAAAATGAAAATGTGAAATAAGTTCAATAACATTGACCTGCGTGACTACATGAGAAATGATATAAACTATGTGATTATGAGCTGTGTGAGTACATGTCTATGTGATGATTTGTGTGAATATGCGAACATGTGAAATATATAAATGGTAAAGCCCATAGTATGTGATATGAGAGCTGAGCGTATAATTGGCATTCCAAGAGTCGAGGGTTCTACGCGGTCCTTCGGGACAATTCTACGTGGTCCTTCGGAACATTTCTACATGGTCCTTTAGGACATCTATGTGGTCCATCGGGACATTCTATGTGGCACTTCGGTGCATTTTCTACGCGGCACTTCAATGCAATTTATACGAGCTGTGGTGACAGCATTTGTGCACAACCTCAATGCACTCACATATCTTTATGTCTCAGTAATGTACCATGGGCTAATAAAATATATAAAAAAGAATTAATATTTCATGATGTGACATGTTATTATTGGTTAAATGCATGATCATATATGTTCTTGTTTATGTGAAATATGGAGATTCATGTAAGTTATGAAAGTATGTAGTTGCATGCTTCATTCTTTCATTCATACATATGCCTCACTAAATCAATAATTTAGCGTGTTAGTGTTTCACACGTAGGATCAAAGTAAGAAGATCAAGGATAGACAACTGGGACAACATAACTCCATCAGAGATCAGATCAGAAGAAATTTAACAATAGTTCTTTTTGTTATAGTAAATATTGTTGACATGTAACTAAAGGTTTAAATTGTATATGCTCTGATCGGTTTTGTAAACCTTTTTTGATTAAATTTATGTAAATTATTTAGTTTATTTAATATAAGTTTGAATTTCTCCACTATTTTGTACAAGTAAATGATTTGAAATGTCAATGTGACACCTCAGATTCGTATCCGGGTCAGATACGGGTTTGGGTGTTATATTTAATGGTATCAGAGCCATGGTTTAGCCGATTCTAGGCATAAACCAAAGTCAAAAGTGTTTTAAAAAGATACATGCCAACAAAATACTGAAAACTTATGATCTGATATAGTAATGAGTATATTGTCTTGTTAATAGAGTTAAATGTTACTATTTTATTAGATGTCTAATAACGAGAGCTATTAAAGTGAAGCGGGAGATGATAAGCATGAGGGAAGTAGCAATTCACCTGCCCTGGCCAGGCAAGGTGAAGAACAGACACCTCAGGGAGTGCCTGTACAAGACCAATATGTGTTCTTCAGGACGTTGGACGTTATCCTGACGCATTTTCAACCTCTTACTCCCTCAAATCATAGAATGAATATGACAAAAGATTTGAAAGGATTAGGAGCTCATGAATTCAAGGGTGAAGCCGAGAAAGGTCATGTTGCTGTGGACATTTGGCTTAAAGATGTGAACATCATGTTAGGCAATCTCTACTGCTCTGAAGTGGAGAAGTTAGATGGAGTGGTTTCTTTGTTGAGAGGGTAAGCTAGAATATGGTGGACGAATGTTACCATGAGAATGACAAGTGACCAAGTGACATGGTCTTTATTCTTAGAAGAGTTTAAGCATAAGTTTATTGGAGATCAGTTCATAAGGAAAATGAAGCAAAAATTTATGAATTTGAAGAAGTGGAATCACACTGTGTATGAATACGAGTGCGAGTTCAATAAGTTGAGTCGGTTTGCTGCCGAGTTTATTCCAATAGAAAAAGATGCTTGTGAATGGTCTATTGAGGGCTTGCGTCCCCGACTGAAAGAGTTGTTGATAGTTTTGAATCTGTCTTCATTTCAAGAGGTGGTCAATCATGCTAAAGCTCTGGAGAGAGCTCAGAATGAAAGGTTTGGAGAGCAAAAAGCTTAGACGTCTAAGAGAACTAGTGCTTCATCAAGTTCAACACCCTCTAAGAGAGGTAGAGATTATGGTTTCCGATCTCATACGAGGTCTGAGTTGGCTGCATCCTCTGCTAGATGACCAAATCAGATGAGAACCAGACAGATGCAATCGGTAGGGTCTGGAACAGGGAGGTCTAATCAAGGTCAATCGAGACAGTGTCAATATTATGGGAAGAATCATTCTGTAGTGTGTTGAATAGTCTCCGGAGTTTGTTTTCGATGTGAGGAAACTAGACATTTTATCCGGGATTGTCCAATGATGGCTGGAGAGCCTGCACAGTCTGAACGATCTATTTTGACATCCCAAAGAGGAAGGGGAAGAGGAAGAAATCAGTCTGAGTCCTCTATCCAACAGGAAATTGAGTGTGTCGAGGTTGTCCCATAAGGATCCAGGGAATTGAATTACATGCTAATATGATGGAATTACCCTTTGACGAATTTGAAGTAATTTTGGGAATGGACTGGTTATATCGTTATCATGCAAATGTCAATTGTAGATTGAAAGAGTAACTCTGATTAGTTCTGATGGATTAGAAGTGATTGTGATTAGTGAAAGATTGAATCCATTAGTAAACGTAATATCAGTGATGTCGGCAAATAAGTTATTGTTACAAGGATGTCAGGGTTTCATTGCTAATGTGATAGATACTAGAGCCAATGAGAAAGGGTTAGAAGATATTCCAATAGTCATAGAGTTTCCTGATGTCTTTCCTACAGAGTTTCCAAGATTACATCCAGATAGATAAGTTGAATTTCAAATTGAAGTAGTGCCTGGAACAACACCTATTGCAATGACACCTTACCGAATGACACCGAAAGAGTTGAGTGAGTTAAAGATTCAGTTACAAGAATTGTTAGATAAGGGATTTATCAGACCAAGTGTGTCACCTTGGGGAGCTCTAGTGTTGTTTGTAAAGAAGAATGACGGTTCAATGCGTCTTTGTATTGATTATAGACAACTCAACAAGGTGACCATAAAGAACAAGTATCCTTTCCCCAGAATCGATGATTTGTTTGATTAGTTAAAGGGAGCTTCGGTATTCTCTAAGATTGATTTACATTATGGTTATCATCAATTGAAGATTCAGGAAAAATGTATTATGAAAACGACTTTTAGAACGAGATTTGGTCATTATGAGTTTATTATTACGTCGTTTGGGGTAACGAATGCACCTGCTGCCTTTATGGATCTTATGAATAGAATGTTTCAACCCTATTTGGATCAGTTTGTAGTTGTTTTCATAGATGATATATTGGTGTATTCAAAGTCTAATGAAGAGCATAATGCATATATGAGGGTAGTTTTGCAAACTTTACAAGATAAAAAAACTATATGCCAAACTTTCTAAGTGTGAGTTTTGGTTAAATGAAGTGGCATTCCTTGGGCATGTGATTTCTGCAGAGGGAATTCGAGTTGATACTCAAAAGATAAAAGCCATTTTAGAATGGGAGATTCCAAAGAATGTGTCTGAAGTGCGAAGTTTCCTGGGTCTTGTGGATTATTATCGAAGGTTCGTTAAGAACTTTTCGATTAGCTTTGCCTTTGACCAAGTTGATGAGGAAAAACGTACGATTTGCTTGAATTCCTGAGTGTCAAGAGAGTTTTGAAACATTAAAAAGAATTTTGACAGAAGCTCCGATTTTAGTTCAACCTAAATCTGGAAAGAATTTTGTGGTTTACAGTGATGCGTCCCATAATGGTTTGGGATGTGTATTGATGCAAGAAGGAAAAGTGGTGACATATACATCTAGACAGTTGAAACTGCATAAGAAGAATTATCCGACTCATGATTTAGAATTGGTTGATGTAGTGTTCACTCTTAATATATGGTGTCACTATTTATATGGTGAACATTGTTAGCTTTTTACAGATTATAAGAGCTTGAAGTATTTGATGACTCAGAAAGAATTAAATTTGAGGCAGAGAAGATGGGTTAAATTCCTAAAGGATTATGATATGATAATGGATTTCCATTCCGGAAAAGCAATTGTGGTAGCTGATGCACTAAGTCGAAAAACATTCTCAGCCTTATGAGCTTTAGATACGAGACTGCCATTGAAGGGAGATGGGACTCTATGTGTAGAATTAAACCTTAAATCAACGTTTCTGGATCGAATCAAGGATTTTCAAAGCAAAGATGTTGATTGTTTAAAAAGAATAGAGCAAGTGAAAAACGAAGGAAATAAAGATTTTGAGATTAAGCTCGATGGAAATTTGTATTATCAAGGAAGACTTGTGATTCCGGACAACGAGGAATTGAAGAAGGATCTGTTGATAGAAGCCCATTGTAGTCCGTTGACTATGCACCTAGGTGGAAACAAGATGTATATAGATCTTAAGAGTCGATATTGGTGGCTAGGAATGAAAAGAAGTACAGGGGAATTTGTATCTAAATGTTTGACATGTCAACAAGTCAAAGCTGAGCATCAAGTTCCTTCATGATTGTTACAACCAATCTTCATTCCTCAGTGGAAATAGGAGGAAGTGACGATGGACTTTTTGACGGGGTTACCTCTGACTCCAAATAAAAGAGATGTGATTTAGGTTATAGTTGATCGATTGACCAAGTTAGCACATTTCATTCCAGTTAAAATCGATTTCTCTATGGAAAAGTATGTTGAGCTGTACATTAGAGAGATTGTTTGATTACATGGCGTGCTTATTTTGATAGTTTCTGACCGAGATCCTCAATTCACATCAGATTTTGGAAATCTTTACATGGAGCGATAGGAACTCGACTGAACTTCAGTACAACCTTTCACCCTCAAACGGATGGACTATCCAAATCCTTGAAGACATGCTAAGAGCATGTGTTGTTGAGTTCAAAGGATTTTGGGAGAACTATATGCCAATTATCGAATTTGCTTACAACAATAGTTATAAATCAAGTATCAAGATGGCTCCCTACGAAGCTTTATACAGGAGGAAATGTCGTACGTCATTAAATGGGTATGAGCTTAAGGATCGAGAAATTCTTGGTCCTGACTTAATTAAGGATGTAGAAGAGAAAGTTTAGGTGATTCAACATAATATCAAAGTGGCATCAGACAGACATAAGTCATATGTTGATCTTAACAGAAAAGAGATTGAGTTTGAAGTTGGAGATAAAGTATTCTTGAAAGTTTCTCCTTGGAAGAAAGTACTACGTTTTTGTAGGAAAGGAAAGCTGAGTCCTAGGTTTATTGGGCCATATGAGATTGTGAAGAGAGTGGGACCAGTGGTCTATCATTTAGCTTTTCCATCGGAAATGGAAAGATTCATAATGTTTTGCATGTATCTATGCTTTGAAGATACTGATCTGATCCTTCTCATATTGTTGAACCAGAAGAGATAGAAGTTCAAACTAACCTGACCTATGAGGAAGAACCGGTGCAAATCTTGGAACAAGAAGTGAAGCAGTTAAGGAATAAAATGATTCTGTTGGTCAAAGTGTTATGGAGAAATAATAAAGTAAAGTAACGTGAGGAGGATATGCGTAGGAAATTCCCCCATCTCTTTGTGTAGTGATTCGGGGATGAATTATCTTAAGGGGGAGATTTGTAACATCCCAAACATCGGGTTAGTGACCGATTTGTAAGATTTTAAAATTTCTTGATCAAATTAGATAAATTGAAAAGTTCAGAACTAGAAAATTGTTTGTGTAGGATAGAATAACAAAGAAGGGAAGTTAGAAGGGCATATTGGTCACTAAACAAGAAATAATTAAAAACTCATTATGATGTGTTATATAAACACGTGGAATGGGGAGAATGAAAAATCAGAGAACTCTAGAATTTCTTCATGTTTTCTTCCTCAACCTATCGTGCCAACATAGCTAAGGTAAGGATTATTCTAATGACTTATTTCTTGCACTTTAGTAATGGTTTTAATTCTTGAAGTGTTAAGAAAGCTTAAGTAAATCTTAAAGTGGGTTAAAACTCAAAGATTGATAAGTTATGAAAGATTATATAAAAAGGGGTTTTAAGTGAAATTGTGCAAAAGAGTTAGTAAATGGATTTTGAAGTTGGATTTGACTTGTCATCAGTTAGAATAAGAAGTATAAAGTGTTAGAAATGAAATTAGAACATGTTAAAAATTTAGTAAAATTCGTAGTTTCAAGAGTTATGGTGAGATATTGAAGATGATGATGTGTTACAGTGAGATAGGATGGTTTGAGTGAGTATAGTTGTGTTTAATGGCATGAAAGGAGTTTTAAAAGTGAAGTTTAAGTAAGTATGGGAAAATTTTCAGGTTAAGAAAGAAGTTCTGCTTAGCGGTATCAGTACTGAATGAACAGTACTGATACTTCAAAGTAAAAATAGGCAATAGTTGGGTTTGGGTATCGATACGATAAGATAAAGTTAAGGAATTCTTCCAGGAGTATCGATACTAAAGTAGCAGTATCGGTGCTAGGGGTATAGATACCAATATATAATTATCGGTACCATTTTTAGAGTGGAATTCTAGAACTGAGAATGGGTATCGATACTGAAGAATAGTATCAATACTATATGCAGAGAAGTATCATTTGTACCTTGAGTACCTATACTATTCAAGTTAAAGTTTGGGATTTAGTCTTCTTTTAGCTTATGCTATCAAGGATTTATTTTAGTAATATGAATTCCGATATTTATATGGATTGTATATTCATGTAGATATCGAGCGAAAGCAAAGTCCAGACAAACTAACGAAGTAAGATTTACCAAAAGAAAGATAAGAGATTTGCATTGACAAGTGAGACCAAGGTGAGTGCATAATATTAGTTATATGATGTTTATGGAAATAAGACTTGGGATGAGTCTATTTCCCATAATAGAGTGCATGAACCCATGAATACAAGCATGTGGTTGATATAATTCTTATGTGTACATGAGTACATGAATATAAGTATATGTGTCATATGTTATTGTATGTGCTACATGTTCTATGTGAATACATGTTTTTGTGGTAACTATGTGAAATTATATAAATGACCTATGGGATTAAATGGAAAAGTGAAATAAGTTCAATAACTTTGACCTACGTGACTACATGTGAAATAATATAAACTATGTGGTTATGAGCTATGTGAGTACATGTCTATGTGATGATTTGTGTGAATATGCGAACATGTGAAATATATAAATGGTAAAGCCCATAGTATGTGATATGAGAGATGAGGGTATAATTGGCATGCCAAGAGTCGAGGGTTCTACGTGATCCTTCGGGACAATTCTACGTGGTCCTTCGGGACATTTCTACGCGGTCTTTCGGTACATCTATGTGGTCCATCGGGACATTCTATGTGACACTTCGGTGCATTTTCTACGCGGCACTTCGATGCAATTTACACGAGCTGTGGTGACAGCATTTGTGCACAACCTCAATGCACTCACACATCTTTAGGTCTTAGTAATGTACCATGGGCTAATAAAGTATATAAAAAGAATTAATATTTCATGATGTGACATGTTATATTGGTTAAATGCATGATCATATATGTTCTTGTTTATGTGAAATATGGAGATTCATGTAAGTTATGAAAGTATGTAGTTGCATGTTTCATTCTGTCATTCATACATATATACCCCATTAAGTTAATGACTTAGCGTGTGAGTGTTTCACACGTAGGATCAAAGAAGTGAAAAGATCAAGGACAGACAGCTGGGACAACATAACTTATCAGAGATCAGATCAGAAGAAATTTAACAGTAGGTTCTTTTTGTTATAGTAAATATTAATGGCATGTAAATAAA
The DNA here is from genome assembly GCF_006381635.1 of Hibiscus syriacus. Lineage (NCBI taxonomy): Eukaryota > Viridiplantae > Streptophyta > Magnoliopsida > Malvales > Malvaceae > Hibiscus > Hibiscus syriacus. The sequence continues at coordinate 4,959,253 of NW_024062808.1, read as the reverse complement.
GGTTTAAATTATATATGCTTTGATCGGTTTTGTAAACTTTTTTGATTGAATTTATGTAAATTATTCAGTTTAATTAATATAAGTTTGAATTTCTCCACTATTTTGTACAAGTAAATGATTTGAAATGTCAATGTGACACCTCAGATTCGTATCTGGGTTGGATACGGGTTGAGGTTGTTGCACATAAGAATGAAGAAAATGTTTAAGCTTTTGTTCGGGATACCAACACATTAAATCAGCTCATTCTTGCATCTATATTCCTTTTTAAAGCGGCTCATTATTATTATTTTAGTTCCGAGATGTTCTCTTCAATTTTCATTAAATTCATGTTTTTCTTCTTATTTGTTCTCTTAACTAAGTCATAGCATTTGGTTTATATTTATTATGTTGATCGTAGTTGTAACACCTTAGACCAATACGACACACAATCGATCGATAATAGTGTCACACAAAACCATCGGAGTGGTTAACACTATAGCAAAATGAGTCTATAATGGCACTCTTCGCGGCGTTTATAAGGTAAACACCAGTAAGATTTCACATATAACGGCATTTCTATAAAAAAAAATGCCACTGAATGTAAAATTTAGCGGTGTTTTTCAATAAAATGCCACTATAGATATTTCCCTTAGCGGTGTTTGTTATAAAAATGCTGCAATAGAGGAACCTTAGTGGCGTTTGTTACTAAAATGTCGCAATAGAGGCGAACCTTAGTGGCGTTTGTCACTAAAACGTCGTTACAGAGACGTAACTTAGTGGCGTTTGTTATAAAAACGCCACAATAGAGGAGAACCTTAGTGGCGTTTGTTACTAAAACATCGTAATAGAGGCGAAACTTAGTAGCGTTTGTCACTAAAACGTCGATATAGAGTCGTACCTTAATGGCGTTTGTTATAAAAATGCCGCAATAGAGGCGAACCTTAGTGGCGTTTGTTATTAAAACGTCACAATAGATCCGTACCTTAGTTACTTCTGTTATTAAAATGCCGTCTTAGGATGCATAAATCTCCTCCCCATCCCTAATTTGTTTCTTCCTAAACCTTACTTCCTCTATCCTCAGCGAGCATCTTCATCAAATTGGCATGCTAGTCACCACCGTCGCGCCTCTAGTCATCACCGTCACACTGCCAGTCGCTCCTCAAGGCTCAAAATCCAGGTACACTTTTAATCTCTTCTCATAATTTTTAGGCGAAAGCCTTCTTCCAAAGTGCGAAAGCATTCTTCTAGAGCTTGATGATTATTCCATTTTCCAGTGTGGTGGCTATGGTGTTGTTCTTCGAGATACCTTTTCTCCCCTACTTTTGCTTGTTTGGTTGATGAGAAAGTTGTTGAAGACAATAGAAAGCAAGTTGATTTTGAGTCACTGTCTCACTGATCCGTGATAACCTTATTCTAAAAAAATTTAAAACTTAATTGGTTTAAATTGAATAGCTAGGTATGGCGTTTAGGACTATGATATTTCTTAATTTGTATGCCAAAATTGGAACTTTAGTTTCTTAAACGAGTGTGTTCGATGAAATACTCCTTTTGAATGTGTTCCATAGTAGTTTCTAAATGGTGTTAGGTTCCATTATATTTGTTTTATTTCAAGTTATTTAATGATTTATTTGTTTGAATTTCTAGGCTCTCTGTTTTGTTAGATATGAGACAAGTTTTTCTTCTTTGTTATTCTGTTTCAAAGTCTCTAACACTGCTGTTTTGACTGAACTTTTCCTATTGTCCCTGATTTACAGGCTAGAGGATTGAAGAAACATTTGAAGATCAGGCTTAATACTCCAAGGCATTGAAAGTTGTACAAGCTTGGTGGTGCATTTGTATGTTATATTCTCGAATATTTTTTTGCCATTCTCTGATTTGATGCTACTGTCTTTTAATTTTGTTTATTTCCGACGGTGCTACCCATGTCTAAGTATAGTTTATTTTATAAAAAATGTTTTGAATGTACTGAATTTTTCCTTTAATGTCTTTGAATAAATTAATCAAATGAAAATCAGTCCGACTTTTTGGATGGGTTGATTGCAATTGATCCACTGTTTAGATTTATTGTAAATGAATTGTTACTATTGGCCACAACCAAAACTTGAATTTCTGTGTAGGATATTTTGTGCAACGTAAACTGATTTTAAGAGATCATTGTAGTTTCTTGTCGAATTTCTTTTCTTTCCCTGTTCAGTGATCTTATAGAAATTTTATTTACGTTAGCTTAGGCATGCCTGGTATTTGATGGCTAATACTTGGTCTAAGCATATTAATTCCTCGAATATAATACCTAAATACATATATAAATATGCTTTAATTTAGTCTTTTTCTTGTTAGAATATCTAACCAATCTTGCAAGTTGCCAGTTTTCTTCACATCTTCTAAATCAGTCATTATATATAATTATTACTATTAAATTGTAATGGCTTGATCATACTTCACCTTATCTATACTGTTCTTTGGTTTTAAATAAGATATCAAATGAGTTAGTAAAATAATGATGAACCAATACTTGGGAATTATCTGTGAAGAGGCACATCACTACACAAATGTGTAGTGACATTCATTCACTACAGCAAGTTTAGTATTTAGTTTTGGTTCTTGCATGTTTGTTTTTCTTGTTTGCTTTTGGTTTGTGTTCACTTGTGTTTACTAATGTTGAAACATCAAAATATGTGCAGTAAGTAACTCGATCACCCATATGTATGGACAGAGTAAGAGAAATTGATTGTAGATTAAACTTTAGAAAATTTAATCTACAATCCCTAAGCAAAATCGTCGGAATGTCCATATGGCGTATTTTCTCTGACGACGAATCAAATTATCGTTGAAAGGCTTTCGGTCCGTTTTTACCGTCGAAACCCGATGATGACCCGAAAGGAACTCCTATTGTTCCATACCCTTCCATGGTCGATCTCCTACTTGAAGGTAATAATCTTTGAATCTTTTCGTCTCTATATTTTTATTTTGTACTCTCAAATTTCATAGATAGGACGTGTAACACCCATAACCCGTATAATTATACCTATACAGATTATAGATGTTATCCGAATTTCTAAAACCATTTTACGATTCGAAAACGATTTAAAATTTATTTTCTTAAAATAGTAAATGATATTATAAAATTATCATATCATAAAAATTACGTTTCGTTGTAACCAATTTAATTCAATATATTTTTATTTATGAATAGTGAATAGTACCCCGAATAGTGAACAGTTAACAGTGGGGGAATCGATTCCCTGTAGCAGGGGAATCGGTACCCCTTTAACAATCTGGAAAATTTTTGTTAAAACCGTGGTTATTGTTCATGCTACAATAACTTCCGAAAATTTACATATAAATTCATAAAAATTCACCTTTCATCACTATAAAAATTTCCAAAATTAATTAAACAAATAAATTGAAAATTTTCAAATTACATGCCACTATCTAAAATCAAATTTCACAATAGGATGTCTTACTGATATTGAAATATACCTCTCAATGCTTGATGTTGTTCTGAACTCTTTATTCTTATTCTTTGCTTTTTACCTACGCGTGAAAATCATCACACGCTAAGTATAAACTTAGTAAGGCAATTAAAACATTTAACAGTACAATACAATTCATGCATGATTTTCAATGTCAAAAATTGAGTTTCCATAAAATCATTTTTACCATGATCAAAATAATATAAAATCCCTTACCATTTATTCCATAAGCTCGTAAGCTTATTTTACCAAAATACTTACCATTTAAATTCCATAAGCTCGTAAGCTTATTTTACCCATATACTTGCCATTATTCCAAAAGCTCGTAAGCTTATTTGTATGCTTACCTTTTATTAAGCAATAAACCATAAACTATAGCCTATAGCCCAATATTCAACCCTGAGGACCCTAGGTACACGAGTCAAATATAAGCACCGTAGTGCTATCCCGAATATGACACATAAGGTCGTGTCCACCATCTGTACTAGGTATCCTTAAGTACAGTCCCGAATATGACACATAAGGTCGTGCCCACCATATACACTAGGTATCCTTTACTGTATTCCCGAATATGCAGCCTGCTGCTGGACTCTATGGCATGCCAACTATACCCTGTCCCTCAATAACTGACTTGGGCATACAATCTATTTTATTTGATTCATCCATGGCAAAGTATATTATCAATATTTAACAATGGGCAGTTCATACCCAAAATAACATTCATGGTAAAATCATATGCAAAAATCAGTGATCAATGCATTTTAATTTCATACTATGACATATCAATGTCAATTTATAAAAAATGATATAAAATCATGCCGATATAAACAAGGTCGACTTATCGCAAGTCTTCCTTATGATGTATAAAACATCCATGTATAATTTCATGCATGTATTGCACTCACCTTGACACTTTATGTCTTTCAAAATATATAAGCCTCACTATTGTCCACCATAAGCCCTTTTATATTTGATTTGCTTCGATTACAAATCAATCACAATATGTATAAATCACAAATTCATAATAATCCATATGTTAGTATTTTACTAACATAAATACATTCCATCATATCTCCATACTATATTTGAAATTCATCATCTATCAAAATATTTAACTCTTAATAATTCCTTATAACATTGGAACCAACTTTTCCCATTTACTCAAAAAGGTCTTCACCATTTTACCACTTAAATTCTTAATACCAATAATTCCAACATTGAAATTATTTCCATTCAAATGCTTTTACAAAAGCATAAATACATTTAAGTACCCCAACTATGCAATTGTTGTACTTAAATCACCAATCATTTCAATCTTCCCAAAATAATCAATTTCACATCTAACACTCTTTTCAATTCTCAAACAACAATTCCAGCATAGTACATCAATTATACAACACTTATACAATAACCCATCAATTTTCCAGAATTCAGACAACTCGTACTACCCTTAAAGAATCATTATTCTGTATTGATATAGACACTGGAATTCAATTCCGTTTTTCCATTGAAAACTAGACTCGAATAAGAATCTATCCATATAAAGAAATCATTCTAATTCATTTTGTACAATTTATGGTGAATTTTCAAAGTTCACCAACAGAATCTGTTTTGTTACAGAATTCTGCTGTCCGACTTTTCTGACCTTTCCTCAGTTAACAATTCATATCTATTTGTATACAACTTGAAATTGATCCCCGTTTGTTTTAAACGAAACTAAATCCATATATAAACATAATATATAAAAATAACCTCCAAATTATTTTTATATATTTTCTGGTGAATTTTCGAATCTACTGTAATTCCCAAAATCTACACTGTTTTTTCTTTAACCTCATCCTTATGTTCTTCATCAATTCTTACAACCTCAAAATCATCAATAATCATCATCAAGTTAACAATCATAGTATAAACCCAAATTTCCAGATTTGGGGATATTTGAATCAAGCAAGATTATCATGCAATATTGATATCAAATGATAGCGTTTTTCGCAAATAACCATTTTCTATTTTCATCATACTCATAATCCTAAAGAAATTGCTTGAAAAATGAGTTGAAGATTTCTCACCCTTTGAAGAAACCCACGTCTGGTTTGAAGAAGAAGAAAGAAAATTTAGATGACATTTTGAGTGCATTCCATCTTAATTAACATAATATCTCACTTTAAATGAATATAAAATTCATTTAATTGGGATAAGACCAAATCACCCTTAATGAATCTCCAAAATCACCATAAAACCATGCCATCTGATATTACAAAGTCAAATATAATTTAATTTGACTTTGGCCTACGAAAATGTCCTAAACTTTTCAAAACTTGTGTTTTAGTCACTAAATTCCACTGTTTCGATTAAATCTGAAAATTTGCACATTTCCAGACCAAATTTCTCTGATTCAAAATATTAAAATAATATTTCCAACCATTTTATAACATCCTTCAAATTTTTGTAAAATTCCGATTCAATCAGAATTTACATATTCCTTACCGGCTTTAACTCTTTCTTTATTAAATTCCAAATCCAACAATATGATTTTCATAAAACTCTAATCTCAAGAGTAAACCATATATTTATGGAATAAAAATCTTTTTAGGAAATTTATCACTTAATTCCCTAAATTTTTCCCAAGTTTTAACTTTGACCATCAAACTTTCAAAATTTGCATTTTGGTCATTATCTAAATTTTTGGGGTATTACAGGACGCAGAATGTTCGAAGCTTATTGAGAACAATGATAGAGGAGTGGATAAATACCCGATGTTTAAAACCGGATTGGAGAAATCTGTGGTGTTGAAAGAATCTTCAATTGCAAAAGCATTATCTATCCTCAATGAAGATAATGTTGCCTCCACTGTTACTCCAAGTAAACGCTTCTCTCTTTTACTTTAATTTTTTTTGTTTAATGTTTGATTCAGTTCCCAAGCCACCTCCAATCAAGTTTCATACTGTAGGTGGAAGGTCGTTATATGTTTCAAATGAAACACTGAAGCGTGCAAGGAGTCTTCTTGGTGAACCAGAGCTACGAGATTTATTTGGTGAAATGGATGAAGAGCTTCTCCATATACAGTTTACATGGAGGAAAAACTTAATGATGCTTCATCAAACAAGGAAAATTGTTTTTTACTTCCTTTCCCCACGAAGGAGCAATGAAGGCTAAATTCTAGTGAACAATTTTTTTTAATTGAAAGTGAAAGAACCTAGACTACATTCTAGAGAACAATGTCAAACTACATTACATTTAATTTTAATGTTTATAAATTTTAAATTCTTTTGTTCCTAAGTATTTTTCTGAATAATTTGTGTCTTAATTAAAATTTATGGTTCTTGTTAGTTAGATAAAGCTTCATGATATTAAATTTAGGTGGTGTAGAGCAGAAATTAAATATGCAAAATCAATTAATCTTAGCTAAAGAAAGGTAATTAGCAACGTTTGTATCCAAAAACGTCGTTATAGATCTGACCTTTTGTGACGTTTGTTCCAAAAATGCCGCTATAGATCTCGACCTTTTGCAGCGTTTGTTCCAAAAATGCCGTTGTAAATGTCGAGATATATAGCGACGTTTGTTCCAAAAACGTCGCTATATATCTCGACCTTTTGTGGTGTTTGTTCCAAAAAACCACTATATATCTTGAACTATTGCGGCATTTTTTGTTCTCAAACGGTATGGCCGACGCTTCTTGCGGCGTTTTTTCTATCACGCGAGCTCTTTTAGCGGCGCGTAAAAACAACGCTATAGGACTAAAAACCACCACAAAAACTCTATTTTGATATAGTAAAATGATTTCTTTGAACATACTCATAATAAGATAATCAACTACAGTTATATAAATCTTCACATCAGGAGCACCCAAAATAGTTATATCAAAATATACATACCACTTTAAAATGAGTTATGACTCGAATGTACAACATAAAAGGGTTTAAAAGTATACATGCCCTCTAGAAGAAAATCTTGAGATGTACCCTGCACTGAAACTCGGTCTGGAAACGATGCTGCTCAAAAGGGCTCCTCGACTGCTTCACAAGTAACATGCGTAAGGAAACAAATTCCAAACGCTGAGCTCACTAGCCTAGTGTCACACCAACAACTAAGTTATACTAAGAGTGTTCAACAAATGCTCAAGCTAACTAGTAAAATGCAACAGTGAGTATATTCGTATATAGCACTCTTTACTCTATGGTAAACATCATGGTGTGACTGAGGGTTCTGCATCTCGGAGCTCACCCCTCTAGTCTACTGGGGATGAGGCCCGAAATCTATACATCGGACACAACACCTTTGACTAACCCACTCCTCATGACTGTCAATCCTCGGCCTTAGTTAGTCAATTTAAAGTGCCTCTCGTACTACCTAAAGTTATTTAGAGTCATTATATTGTTCGATACTAGCATCATTTACTAAAATGACCTGGGAGTCCTGATCATTTCCTGTGTGTACAAACAAGGCTAGTTTTATTTGATCCTATCAATTACCGTTTCTATTATTCTGATATGAATTATTGTTATCACTTGGAGTATTATTTGTTATTAATATGAGTATTTGGGGTACCTCAAGTCTGCTCCCGAAATCCTTGGATTAATTATCCAAAAATGTTTGTGGGTACTGATATTATCCCATTAGTATCGATACTAAACCTTGGGTATCGATACCCATCTGATATTATCGATACCACTATACTAATGTAGGCTATTTGGGTGGAGTAGTATCGATATTCAAGGCAGAGTATCGATACTCTGGTGCTGGGCTATCGTACTTGCCTTAGTATAGATACCAAATTTAGGTTTGATGTTTTGAAAAATACACAAGTATCGATACCCCATGAATGAGTATCGATACCAGCCCTTTAAAATTGCCTAGTTTATGCCTAAAGGATGAACAATATCGATACTGCTCTTACAGTATCGATACTATCGCTATAAAGTACCTTGTTTTGGCACGAAAGCACCTATCCATCTACCCAAAAGTCCTATTTGATATCCCCAATTATTGATTAAATGTCTTATTTGATATTAGGGGTCATAAAGAAGGCGTTAAAAAGCTAAAAAAACACGGAATCTACTATGAATGCTCCACAACTCAACTTTACGCTATGATATAATTCTAATGACTCATTAGTGATATGAAGAAGTTGTAAGTGTGTTACCTTGAATTCTTGTCTACTAGACATGCCCTCAAATCACTGAAGAGGAAACTTTCTCTTTTCCCCTTGCTCTTGAGCTTTATCTCACTTCTTTCACAAATCAAGGGTAAGAAAATGTGTTACTAACTCAACTAAGTGGTTAGGTAAATGCTAAAAACGTTTCCTATAACTTGAATCTATAAAACTACGAGCTAGAATCTATAGATTCACTTAAACCTCCAACTTGTATCTTACATGTTTTCAACATCTTCATATAACTTTTTCGATTCAAAACAATGGAGACCTTATATCGCTATTCTAACATGTTTTCAACTTTCTGAAAATAACTTTTGATCTTACAAGGCACTTCCTAAGGTGTCCGCTCTTCATCCTGCCTGGCCAGGGCCGCTGAATTCCTACCACCATCAGGTCTATTACCTCACTTTTCTTCGAAAATTCTCATAATCAGATTTCTACTATATCATACTAATCTTATTCTATTAGCATGACAGCATACTCCTTACATTATCAGCTCAGAAATTTTCCACTTTGTGTTAGCATGTATATATTTAAAAACTCCTTTTTCGGTTTAAGCCTAGAATCGGGTAAACCTTAGCTCTGATACCATTAAATTTAACACCCTCCAACCCGTATCCTATTCAGATCCGAGTCTGAGGTGTCACATTATCTTTTTTAAAACATTTTTCTTAACAAATTGGCTAAAATTTAACTCCGCAATTCAAGAAAATGAATATTTTACATTAATTAAAATCAATTGGTTTTACAAAACATATTAGAGCATATTCAACTCCAATTTCTTAGTACATACCAACTAAATTTAATATAACAAAGTACACATGATTCAAAATTCTTTTTTGATCTAAACATTGTAAATGAGTGGCTGACATGTCTTGCTTCTCTTAGCTTCTCCTCTTGCTTCCCGAAACCTATATGCAAAATACTCACACACTAAGTCGATGACTTAGAGAGGGATAAATAAATTTAACTATAGCATCTCATTACTAATTCCTGCTATGTACACTTCATGTAATCATATTAAACTATAAAACACATTATGCATTAAAATATAAATACATACATATACATATCATTTCATTATCCTTATTATTAGTCTTATCATTATTAGCATTATTATCATTCGTATCTCTTAGTTACATGCTCGTGTACCTAACATTATTAACCAAACAATGTACACATCATCATATAATTTATGTAACACATTTCATATCATAAAAATATATATATTACATGTAATATGTTTATTGTTATCTCTTTATTAGCCCATATACACATGTGAGAACAAAAGATATGTGAGTACATAGAGGTTGTGCACATATGCTGTCACCACAGCTCGTATAATTTCCACTTAGTGGCATAAGAATTTGTCCCGAATGACCGCGTAGAAATGTCCCGAAGGACCACATATAACACATGTCCCGAAGGACCACTCCTTAAAGATCACATATATATTCCAAATGACCAAATATGTGTTCCAAAGAACCGCATATATGTTCCAAAGGACCACGTAGAACCCTCGACTCTTGGCATGCCAACTATACCTCTAGCACTCATTTCACATAACATGGGCATTATCTTTTATCATTTCACATATTTACATATTCATATCACATAGCTCATATAACACTTTCGTATGATCTCATAGCTTATTTCAATTTCTCATGAAATCAATTATATCATGTAGTTTAAAATTTGTTCTCTTGTATTCACATATATCATGTAGCATATATGGTCACATATCACATGTTCATACAATTCTTTATGCCCCTATGGTTATATATATATCATATCACATAGATTCATCACATTGACATGTATTCTCCCAAATAATGTAACATATATAATCACATATAGCATATATGCTCATATCAAACACATGTTCATGTTTATGAATTCATGCATAGTACTATAGGAAATAGACTCATCGAAAGTCCTATTTCCATTAAACATCATATACTACTAGTATGCACTCATTTGGCCTCACTAGTTAATGCCGAACTCTTATCTCTTTCTTGAGGACTATTACTTGGTCGACTTGTCCGGACTTTGCCCTCAATCATTATGTACACGAATACACAATCAAATAAATATCGAAATTCAACTTACTTGCAAAGATTCTTACTATTGCAAGCTAATCAAAGCACTAATCTCTAAATTCCAGCTCAAGTAGTATCGGTACTACAAGCACAGTACCGATACTTCTATGATTGTAGTATCGATACCCTTCCATGGTATCGATACCCTTCCATGGTATCGATACCCAATTTCAATTCTGCCATCCTTATTTCAAAATGGTACCGATACCTGCTAGATGGTATTGATTCCCCCAGTATCGATACTGCTCCTTTGGTATCGATAATCTCTGAACAATTTATAAATCCGTGCCTTATGGTATCGATACTCATTCAACCAGTATCGATATTAATGCTTCAATTAACACTCATTTTCTCTTTGAAGTATTGGTACTAAATGAACAATACTAATACCCCTTGCCCAAAATACACTTCTTTAACCCGAAAATGTTACCAAACTTACTTAATTCTTCTACCATAACCTCCTTTTAACCCTTTAAGCTTAAATACACTTATTCAAATCATCTTATATCCATATAACCTATTATCATCTTTAATAACCCATCTTAATTCTTGAAACCAATAATTTTACTAAATTTCCAACATGTTCTTAATTCACTTTTATTACTTCTAACTTCTTAATTAGATCCTTACAAGTCAAATATGACTTAAAAATCCCTTTATAACTTCTTCTTCATCAATTCACTTAAAAATTCTTTATATTTAATCCTTCATAACTAAGTCATCTTGGAATTTCAACACATTTTAATCTCTAATTAAGCTTTCTTAACACACTAAAAATCAAAACTAAGTTTAAACCTCAAGAAATAATCATTTTACCTAAAATCACCTTTAAATTGAAGCTCGCTGCAACGAGGGAGAAAAAGAGAACCAAGTCTCCAGACTTTTCTTTCCTTTTATCCCATTTCCACGTGTTTATATCCTATATAAAGGAAAATAAAAATATTCCTTATGAAATAACCATTATACCCTCTCATCTTTCCAACTTTGCTAATCAATCCAACATCAAAATTCTCTAATTCGCTAATCAATCTAATTGAGCACAAAATTTTTGAAATTTACATTTTAGTCACCAGCCCTGCTTTGTGATGTTACAAATCTCCCCTCCTTTAAAAAAATCATCCTCGAATTTTCACTGCACACACCGTTAAGAACATATCTTCTAATGTTTTCATGTTGCTTCCTCTACTCTAACCCTTCACAGTTGCAATTAATAATTTGTCTTCAATTTCTAAAGAACACAATGCATTTCTATCTTTTCTCTCCTTCGATTGTACACTTACTTTTGACCTTTGAAAATCCATATTATATCCCTTATCATGTCATTTCTATCTTTTCTCTCCTTCGATTGTACACTTACTTTTGACCTTTGAAAATCCATATTATGTCCCTTATAATGTAGACAATAACAACAGTTCTTATTACTCAAAATTATAAATCAATCGATTTCCTCATCAATCTCTAATTACCTTGCAATAATACCCAAACTTTTATTCCATCATCCTTTGACTGCCTCTGAAACTTCCTAAATATATATAAATCATTCTTTATCTCTCTGACTACGTCTACTTGACCAAGAAACACAACCTTAAACCTTCATCATATATATAATTAAAACATACACTTTACAAAATCAAATAATCCTTCATATCACTTGATATACCTTTCTTACTTTTAACCAACCTTATAATATATACTTCAATATAACCTTTATCATATCTGATCCTTTAAACTCCATCTTGCACTTTCCTTATTCATTTATTACTCCAAAAATCAAAATCTCCTAATAACTTAAGTTGTATCTTTTCCCTTATGCTCACATACTTTTTTCATATCACTCATACTTATCCCTGATCACCAATCTTTATCGCATCTTAATAACTCTAATAGTCAACATTACTTGCACAAATCTTATTCTTTGTAAAATCCTTGTTCAAATCACAATACACATATCCCTTTTTATCATCTTAAACTTTTCTTATCAATCCTTAGCTTCACTCAAACATACAAATCCTCTTCACTATATCACATTTACATGATCAAAATACATAACCATATCCAGATCCAATTCATATTTGGTTAGCTTAACCTGACAATATCTTCAAATCTTATAACTCCAATACAGTTTCCATCACATAACCTTGTTAGCCAGTGTCAACTCTTTCAATCTAGGATGCAAACCCTTATCATATCCATACTCTTACTTATACATAGTACTATTCCTTTATTTCAAACTCATAAACTCTGGTTTCATTAATCTTATAAACTCATCATTGATGCACTTATTCTTGAACTCTTTTACAAATTCTAACCACATCTTTTTATCTTTTAACGTTCTTATGGTGACACTTGTCCACCATATTCTATCTTATCCACGTAATAACGAAACTTCTTCATATAACATTTCTGATTCAAAACAATGGAGACCTTCTATCGCTAACATGTTTTCAACCCTCTGAAAATAATTTTTAATCTTACAAGGCACTTCCTGAGGTGTACGCTCTTCATCCTGCCTGGCCAGGGAAGGTGAATTGCTACCACCATCAAGTCTATTACCTCACTTTTCTTTGGAAATTCTTATAATCATATTTCTACTATATCATACTAATCTTATTATATTAGCAAGACAACATACTCCTTACACTATCATATCAGAAATTTTCCACTTTGTGTTGCCATGTACACATTTTAAAACTCCTTTGACTTCAGTTTAAGCCTAGAATCGGCTAAACCTTATCTTTGATACCATTAAATATAACACCCCCAACCTGTATCCTACCCGGATCCGAGTATGAGGTGTCACATTGTATTTTTAAAAAGTTTTTCTTAACAAATTGGCTAAAATTCAACTCCACAATTCAAGAAAACGAATATTTTACAATAATTAAAATAAATTGGTTTTACAAAACATATCAGAGAATATTCAAATCCAATTTCTTAGTACATGCCAACTAAATTTAATATAACAAAGTACACATGATTCAAAATTCTTTTCTGATCTGAACTTCGTAAAGGAGTGGCTGACCTGTCTTATTTCTCTTAGCTTCTCCTCTTACTTCCCGAAACCTACATGTGAAACACTTACATGCTAAGTCGATGACTTAGTGAGGCATAAATAAACTTAATTATAACATCTCATTACTAATTTCTACTTTGCACACTTCATGTAATCATATTAAACAATAAAACACATTATACATTAAAACATAAGTACACAATATACATATCATTTCACTATCCTTATTATTAGTCTTATCATTATTAGCATTATTATCATTCGTATCTCTTAGTTATATGCTCTTATACCTAACATTCTTAACCAAACAATGTACACATCATCATATAATTTCTGTAACACATTTCATATCATAAAAATATATACATTACATGTAATATGTTTATTGTTATCTCTTTATTAGCCCATGTACACATGTGAGAACTAAAGATATGCGAGTACATAGAGGTTGTGCACATATGCTGTCACCACAGCTCGTATAATTCCCACTTAGTGGCATATGAATTTGTCCCGAAAGACAACATATAACACATATGTCCCGAAGGACCACTCCTTAAGGATCACATATATATTCCAAATGACCAAATATGTGTTCCAAAGAACCACATATATATTCCAAAGGATTACATATATATCCCGAAAGACCACGTAGAACCCTCGACACTTGGTATGCCAACTATACCTCTAGCTCTCATTTCATATAATATGGCATTTCACATATTTACATATTCATATCACATAGGCTCATGGCTTAATATCACATAGCTCATATAACACTTTCGTATGATCTCATAGCTTATTTCATTTTCTCATGAAATCACTTATATCATATAGTTTATAATTTGTTCTCTTATGTTCACATATATCATGTAGCATATATGGTCACATATCATATGTTCATACAATTCCTTATTCCCTAGGGTCATATATATATCATATCACATAGATTCATCACATTAACATGTATTCTTCCAAATCATCTAACATATATAATCACATATAGCACATATGCTCATATCAAACACATGCTCATGTTTATGAATTCATGCATATTACTATAGGAAATAGACACATCGCAAGCCCTATTTCCATTAAACATCATATACTACTAGTATGCACTCACCTGGCCTCACTAGTCAATGACGATCTCTTATCTCTTTCTCGAGGACTATTACTTGGTCGACTTGTCCAGACATTGCTCTCGATCGTTATCTACACGAATACACAATCCAATAAATATCAGATTTCGAATTGCTTGCAAAGATTCTTACTATTGCAAGCTAATCAAAGCACAAATCTCTAAATTCCAGTTCAAGTAGTATCGGTACTACAAGCACAATACATATACCTATATGCTTGTAGTATTGACACCATTATTTCAAAACGGTACCGATACATGCTAGATCGATACTGCTCCTTTGGTATCAATACTCTCTGAACAATTTATAAATTTACCTTATGGTATCGATACTCATTCAACCAGTATTGATACTCATGCTTCAATTAACACTCATTTTCTCTTTGAAGTATCGGTACTAGATGAACAGTACCGATACCCCATGCCCAGAATACACTTCTTTAACCCGAAAATCTTACCAAATTTACTTAATTCTTCTACCATAACCTCCTTTTAACCCTTTAAGCTTAACTACACTTATTCAAATCATCTTATATCCATATAACTTATTATCATCTTTAATAACTCATCTTAATTCTTGAAACCAAGAATTTTACTAAATTTCCAACATGTTCTTAATTCACTTCTATTACTTCTAACTTCTTAATTAGATCCTTGAGAAGTCAAATATGACTTAAAATTCCCTTTATAACTTCTTCTTCATCAATTCAATTAAAAACTCTTCATATTTAATCCTTCATAACTCATCCATCTTGGAGTTTCAACACATTTTAATCTCTAATTAAGCTTTCTTAACACACCAAGAATCAAAACTAAGCTTAAAACTCAAGAAATAATCATTTTACCAAAACTCAACTTTAAAATAAAGCTCACGGCAACGAGGGAGAAGAAGAGAACTAAGTCTCCAGACTTTTCTTTCCTTTTATCCTATTTCCACATGTTTATATCCTATATAAAGGAAAATAAAAAATCTTCCTTATGAAATGACCATTATACCCTTTCATCTTTCCAACTTTGCTAATCAATCCAATATCAAAATTCTCTAATTATGTCCCTAACTTTTAACTTGTTTCGAAATTAAGCACAAAGTTTTTGAAATTTATATTTTAGTCACCAACCCTGTTTTGAGATGGTACACTGCTCTTACAGTATCGATACTATCTCTGTAAAGTGCCTTGTTTTGGCATGAAAACACTTATCCATCTACCCAAAAGTCCTATATGATGTCCCCAATTATTGATTAAATGTCTTATTTGATATTAGGGGTCATAAAGAAGGCTTTAAACAATCTAAAATCACAAAACATGGAATCTACCATGAATGCTCCACAACTCAACTTTATGCTATGCTATAATTCTAATGTCTCATAAGTGATATGAAGAAGTTGTAAGTGTGTTACCTTGAAATCTTGTCTTCTAGACATGCCCTCAAATCACTCAAGAAGAAACTTTCTCTTTTCCCCTTGCTCTTGAGCTTTCTCCCACTTCTCTCACTAATCAAGTGTAAGAAAAGGTGTTACTAACTCAACTAAGTGGTTGGGTAAATGCTAAAAACGTTTCCTATAACTTGAATCTATCAAAAAATGAGCTAGAACCTATATATTCACTTAAACCTCCCAAAACCTCATTTTTGGAAACTAAGCCTAAAACATGAGAAATGGAACTTGAATTGAAGCTTGAAGAGTGGAGATTAATAATTTTACCTTGATTAATAAAACCTAAACTTGAGTCTCCTAAAATCTCAACTTTTGCAAGGAAGAAGAAAAGAGAGATATGGAAGGAAGAAGTGGAGTGTTTGGTCAGGGATAAAGGGGAGTGGTTACATGAAATCATGTTATAAGGAAAGGGTTTTCATCTTTCAAAATAACAAAGGGGAAATTTGCATATTTAGTCCCCCTACATTCTATTTCATAAAATACCCTTCACTAATCAATAATTATATTGCCCCAATTCAAGCTCACTATCATTAAACTTGGTCCAAGCTATTATAATAGGTCACTTGTGTTCAACTATGGGTGTCTGGTTGACCCGAGCTACTAACCAGGGATTCGAGCGTTACAGTAATCGTTCAATGGTGTCTGGCTTCTATGTCGGTGTATCAATATTTTCACACAGACAATGAAAATTATAAATCATACAAAGATAACATTAAAGTTTTGATTTAAGTTTGATCTTTAATAGGACTGCAACAAAAATCAAACTGATAAGATTAAAAAGAAGAGAAAGATAAATGTTTTGGTATTAGTTACATCGTAAATAGTAATGAATGATAGTTGAATGATAACGTAAAAGAATTATTGTCATAGGAAAAAGGGTAAAATATTAAGTTAATTTCTTAAATAAATTTACCCCGAAACACAATATTTTACTGTTGTCTTCACACAACTAATTGATGGAGAAAAAAATGAAATTCAAAAATTAAAGTATTGATATAAAATAAGTGCCTAAACTTTATTTAAAGTTAATTTTAGGTGTCTAAAGATTTTTTTGCTGACTAAAATTTTCTCCGTTATAATTTTAGGTGTCTACGTCATAACAATCGTTAAATTCAACCGTTATATGACATGTGTCACTTTTATAAATTTTTAAATATTGTATTTTGAAAAATAAAAAATTATATTTATAAAATTAATATTAACCTCAATTTATATATATATATATATATATATATATATATATATATATATAAACACCAAACATGCCCCAAAACCCTAAAAGTTTTAATTTCAAACCTCCCCTACAAGTTATCACTGGTCACCACGAACGTCTACTGCCACTAACATTGTCAATCGACCGAAATCCAACAATATAAGCCTAGCCAATTTGCACGATGGATTTGCGTCACCCGTCCATTCGAAAGCAACAACTCAGCTTTGAAGAAAAAAAATCATCACCTTCGATTATGAAAATTCAGCAGTAATTTCACACTTTAAACTACAACAGAATCTTATTGAAGGCAAAAACATGGTCGATTATGGGTATTTAGGATTCAGGGTAATAGGTTTAGGGATTTGAGTTTTGGGATTTATGAATTTAAGTGGATTGAGACAATGATAAGAGGAATGATCGGCAATGGAGGTTTGACTATGGGTGGATGACCATTCGATGATGGTGAAGGCAAACGGTAATGGCCTGCAAAGGTATGTGGTCAGGAATGAAGGATTTTAGAGTTTTAGGGTTTATTTTGTAACTTCAAAAAAGTTGATTTTTTTCTAAAATTAATAATATTCTTACATTTTTTTATAAAATAAAAACTTAAAAAATATGAGAATAACATGTGTCACTTAACAATAAAATTTAATGGTTGTTACAGTCTAGGAACCTAAAATTGTAACGTTGGAACGTTAGGCACCTATATTAACAAAAAAATTCTTTAGACGTTTAACTTTACGTTTAGTTTGGATACTTATTTTACAGTAAGTCAAAATTAAATGATAAAATTAAAAGTTTTTTTTTTTTTGAAAAAATGAATAATTAAGTGTTCAATTAAAAAAAGGCTTAATACAAAAAAAAATTTGTTCAAACTATATCATTTTTTATCAAAGTGGTGTCTAAACTTTTTTCGGTCAATCTAAGTGTCGAAGGTTACAAATGTTACCACTTTAGGTGTCTTGACCATTACATTTCTCTGTTAAGTGACATGTGTCATATTCTGATAATTTTATAAAATTTATTTTTTTCAAAAAACTAAAAAATATTATCATATTAAAAAATCTAGAATTTTCTAAAATTATAAAAAAATTCAAAATCCTTAAAATCATTTCTAAAAACCCTAACCATCGTTGACGTCGTTGCCATTGCCTTCACCCTTTCCGAATTTCCCCATACCGTCCCTCACGCCATCACGTCCTATGGGATCATGAATTATCAGGATTTTTTGCCATGTTCGTGGATTTAAACCGTGATTAAGGTTTGCTAGTGGGTATTCATCAGGTGGCTGATTGTCAACTTGAGGCGTGATCAAAGGTAGGTTTAGTCAACGGCAAGGGTGACGATCAATGTGGGTGTATGAATTGAATTTAGAGTTTTCAAAGTTCTGTGGTTTTTTTCAAGATTTGAAAAAAAAAATTGGATTTTTTAAAAAATATATATAATTTAAGTTTTTTATTTAAATTAGAATTTTTAAAATTACTATAACATGACATGCGTTACTTAACAAAACTTTTTAACGATCGCTATGATCAATGCATCTAAAACGATTATATTTATAACATTAGACACTTGAAATTACCAAAAAAATGTTTAAACACCAATTTACAAAAATCGTACATTTATTTTTAGGGTAAATTACATCGTTCCTCACTAAACTATATTCTCTATCCTATTTTCCTCACCTAACTTTCAATTTTTCTATTTTGCTCACTGAACTTTACAAATTAAAACATTTTTCTCACACTGCCGTTAACTATTTAATGGCGTTATGTCGTGGCACAATCATCAAAACAATATCGTTTTGAAAAACTTAAATATACACTAAAACGACATCATTTTCGAATATTATATTGAAAGTTCGGTCAGTAAAATAGGAGAGAGAGTAAAGTTCAGTGAGAAATTGTGTAATTTACCCTTTTTTTTCTTCATTTTCTCTTTGTCGACCACCATGTCATTTTCATTTCGGCCAACATCCACCGGTTAACGGTGGCCGTTCGGTCCCAAAATTCATGGATTAGTGCATCTCGTCCTCCTGAGTCAAAATATGGTGGTTGTTTCACCGGAAAATATCTCAAAACTTGTGAATATCGACTAATTCGGATTCCTCACTTTCAATCTCAAATTTGTGGACTTCGGAGAAACTTCTGAAAAAATGAAGGTCGGATTTGAAATCACGATGTCGAGACGAAGCGACCAATGAAATTTGAGACTAAACAACCACTATCGATGGCGGTCGACGGTGGCATCCAATCACTTTTTGATTTTTTGTATTTTTTAATTATTTTATATTAAAGAATAGTAAAAAAATATCACGTCATCAAAATGTTAGAGAATTAACAGGGAGTGAGAAAAATGATTTAATCTATAAATTCAATAAGCATAATAAAAAATTAAAAGTTAGATGAGGAAAGTATGAGAGAGAATATAATTCAGTGAGTAAATATTTTAATTTACCCGTTATTTTTATACTAGGTCTAAGAAAAGTCTCTTAACTGATGAATACAACGCGTGCATAGAAAGCGTCGTTATAACAGCGTCAAAAGGAAGGACGCTAACTGACTGCCCCCTTTAGTGGCTTTTGGTTCGATGGAAACCCTTGGAATTGGTGGGAAATGGAATCCAATTCTACCACTTTCCTATGTTTGGTTCAAATTTTTCAAGGGAATTGGAATCCTTGATGGAATTCAATTCCATCAAATGAGGGAAAGTGAATTCAATCCAAAAATGAATAGAATTCAATTCCATTGTTGGAGGGAATTGAAATTTGACCATACTACCCTCATCAATCATTTGGTAACTTATTCATATATTGAATAAAAATATTTTTTTTATTATTTCGGGTCGGGTCGGGTCGGTGAAATTTTATTTTGGTCGGGTCGGATCGGGTTTTTTTAAGTGTGATATTCGGGTTGGGTCGGGTTCGGGTTTAGGGTGAAAAAAACGGACCGACCCGAAAATATATATAATTCAAGTCGGGTCGAATGAAGTCATTGTTTTTATTAAATAATTTTTTTTTATTATTTCGGGTCGGGTCGGGTTGGATTTCTAATTCATATATTCGTGTCGGGTCGGATGAAACTTTATTTTGTTCGGGTCGGGTTTTTTAAGTGTGATATTCGGGTCGGGTTTTTTTAAGTGTGATATTCAGGTCGGGTAGGGTTCGTGTTTAGGGTGAAAAAAATCGGACCGACCCGAAAATATATATAATTCGGGTCGGGTCAGATTAAGTCACTGTTTTTATTAAATAAAAATAATTTTTTATTATTTCGGGTCGGGTCGGGTCAGGTCCGATTTCTAATTCATATATTCGGGTCGGGTCGGATGAAACTTTATTTTGTTTGGGTCGGGTTTTTTAAGTGTGATATTCAGGTCGAGTCGGGTCGGGTTTTTTTAAGTGTGATATTTGGGTCGGAGCGGGTCGGGTTCGGGTTTAGGGTGAATAAAACCGGACCGACCCGAAAATATATATAATTCGGGTTGGATTAAGTCACTGTTTTTATTAAATAAAAATAATTTTTTTTCTATTTCGGGTCGGATTTCTAATTCATATATTCGGGGTCGGGTCGGATGAAACTTTATTTTGTTCGGGTCGGGTTTTTTAAGTGTGATATTCGGGTCGAGCCGGGTCGGGTTTTTTTTAAGTGTGATATTCGGGTCAAGTCGGGTCGGGTTCGGGTTTAGGGTGAAAAAAACCGGACCGACCTGAAAAAAATATATAATTTTACCTTATATATTTAGGAATAATTACAATAATACCCCTCTATATATAATTTTTTTCAATTAAGTCAATGTTTTTATTGAATAAAAATAATTTTTTTATTATTTTGAGCCGTGTCGGGTCGAGTTTCTAATTTATATATTGAATAAAAATAGTTTTTGGTATATTTTTTGGTAACTAATTAACATACTCCGATTGGAATGTATCGAAATATTGCTTTATCTTTTGGTAACTTATTAACATAATTTGATTGCGATGATTTTAACTTATAATGTTTATTAGCATGATTTTTATAATTTATTGAAATGAATAATCAATCAATAAAATAAAATTTTAATATTTTTTTATTTTTTTTATAATATATTACTACATGTAAGTTGTAAAATAAACTAAAATAAAGTAAAAAAAATAAGGAATACAATTTTGTCATTTTACATTACTAAAATTAAATTAATCTAATATGTATGTGAACCAAACAGAATATGAAATTGGATTCCAATTCTATTTCCTGTCAACCAAACAGAATATGAAATTAGATTTCAATTCATACAGATTCCAATTCATACATATTCTAATTTATTTGAATTACCTCGTAAAAATTCTATCGCAACCTTTGAGAACAATAAGAAATGGGCAGACGGCGTTCCATCAAACTAAGATTCTATTTTGGATTTATAAATAAAATGCCCATCTCCAAATCTGCGTAAATTCACTGAAAGACAGCTCCTGCGATTTCGAGAGATAGATATGGATCTTCGCTCCTCTCTTTTGATCGGCTTCGCGTACTAATCGTTGGTATTTCTCTCAAGCAAGTCTCTCAAAACCTAAAAATATTCTCACTTTTTCACTTAATTTTCCCGATCTGCTTCGCCCCCCCAACTCCCGTTTTTTTAAAAAAAAATTGAATTCAATTTTTGTTAAAACACCTTGGTTTTACAATCCTTTGCGTTGTTTTATCTTCTCTGATTCTTTGGAGCATCGTAAGTTCGTTAAATCTATTCAATCTGCGTTTTCTTGAATTTATTTCACGCCGTGATTTATTAGTATTTAGATTTCCATGTGCTGATCTGGATTAAATTTAGTCTCTGTTGGGTTCCCGATCGCCCCTCGAACCAGAACCAGGGATTTAAATTGTAGTTGTGGTCACTTTTTTGGTTGATCTTATAACACATAAATAAATTGAAGGTTATCTTAATTGATATGTGGATATTGGTGTTTGCAGACGTGAAAAATGGGACTGTCTTTCGGGAAGCTATTCAGCCGGCTTTTTGCCAAGAAAGAGATGCGCATACTGATGGTTGGACTTGATGCCGCTGGTAAAACTACAATTCTTTACAAGCTGAAGTTGGGAGAGATTGTCACTACCATTCCCACCATAGGTAAGTCGCCATTTCCGCCTTTTGCAGTTTTAACACTTGAGGCTTCATTTGCTTAAAAGATGGCTAATTATGATATATTTTTATCTTGTAGGTTTCAATGTTGAGACTGTGGAATACAAGAACATCAGTTTCACTGTTTGGGATGTTGGTGGCCAGGACAAGGTACCATGCTTTAGTTTTCTTCAATTTTGTTATTATCAACTGTGAAAAAATGCATCAAAAGGATCTTATCTAGGGCATCTTGTGTTATGTTCGTTTTGTTATGAAATCTATGAGTGGGAATGGGCTTGTTTCGTAGATTATATAAACTATACCTTGATAAACTGAATACATGTAGTTCCTTGATTGGAGATAAACACGAGTTGGATCTTCATTTAGGATAATGTGGATACTTAGCAGTCAAAACTGTACCTACTGTTTTGATTATATCTTAGATCATGTTAGATCTTTTAGAATAATTAAGAAGTGCATCAGTGTTTAAAAAGGCTCAATTGAGGTGCGACTAGGTGCTAAGGCTAGGTGAGGGTGAAGCGCCTAATTAGGTCTAGGCGTGGCGATTTCAATGAAGCGCATCAAGGCGCGCTAGGCACCAAGGCACTGCCTTTTCAAAAAAAAAATTGTCGTTTTTATTGTGTTTTACGTACTAACTTATATATCAACAACACAAAAGAAGTAAAAACGAAATGTCAGTGAAGAAAAGAGTAAAATATGGTGGGGGTGATTAGAAAAGAGAGTTTCATGGGAGACGTATGAAAATTTGGCGTGAAATACAGATTGGGGAGGTGCTTTACCTTATATAATTACTGTTTGTCTTGAAGTTTTGAAGTGAGAGAAACAATGGGGATGAATAGAGGCCATTTTTTGTGTTAAAAAAGACAACCGACTTAGCAGACAAAATGAGAGAGGCATGCATGCACGAATTGAGAATCGGGAGAGGAAAAGATAGGTTCTAGTGAGTTTTGTTGTATAGTGATGGGTTCTTGAGCTTGGAAACACAATTTAGAAATACGAAAATGGAGGATTAGGGTGGATAGAAGTGGGGTTTAGGGTGTAGGTAGTGTTAACAAGGAGGAAGACACGTTTGTTGAGAGTGTGAGGTGGAGGGACAAGAAGGAGACAAGTAAAGAAGTTGATGCCAACTCATTATTAGACTTCTATTTATTGTTTCAGTTTCTTATGTGGAATTGTGGACCAAGGAAGGAAGGTGGTTTTGCTGGGGTTCTCAGTTTCAATGGTTGATGAAACAAATGTTTAATACATAAAATGCTAATAATGAATACTCTTTGGTATTTATATTGCATGAACTGTTCTTTTTGTTTGATTATACAACTGGAAAAAATTTGTATATCTTTTATTTTTAAAATGTGCGCATCACTTCAATAAGGCGCGTGCCTTACACCTTGGCTATAAAACCCCTATCGTCTTAGTGCGCCTTGTGCCCTTCTCAACACTAAGAGCATGTGGTGTTTATTTACCTGGATTAATGAATTGACTTATCTTTGACATTCTGCATAGATCCGGCCATTGCGGAGGCATCACTTCCAAAACACGCAAGGACTTATTTTTGTGGTTGATAGCAATGATCGTGATAGTGTGGTTGAAGCTAGGGATGAGTTGCACAGGATGTTGAATGAGGTATCCAAGCAGCAAAGATTTTTGTTATTGTTGCAATGAGCACAGTTGTGTGGTTATTGGATGGGATGGGTAGGGTGGTTCCGCCGACACTTAACACATTATTTTTATGTGCATTGGCAGGATGAGTTGAGGGATACTGTGCTGCTAGTTTTTGCAAATAAGCAAGATCTTCCAAATGCTATGAAGAAGAATGGACAACAGGGATCAGTAAACTGAAAAATGATGCTGAGCAATGGAGAAAGAATGAAAAGATACATGAAGATCGAGCGAGGAAGTTCTCTCATGATTTATAGATTGCTGAAGAAAGACGCAATACAACCATCATTGATTTGGAAAAATATCAAGCTGAAAATAAAATGTTAAGAGGGGTCATAGCCAACAAGGAAGTATCATATCAGATCCATCAGCATGAGATTGATACTGAATTAAAATCAATTAAAGCCAATAATAATACGTTGATGAAAGAAGATGAAAGAAAAAGACATTGTCATGAAGGAAGTTACTACTCAAGCAAGCAATGTAGCTAATAAAACTAGTTGATTTAGTTGGCTTCACGAGATAATAAAAACATATTAACAACTCCATACCTGAGCATGAGTGGAAGTTAATTTGGCTATTAAGGGAAATAAAGAAGTTAGGAGTGAAATTTATCCCCTATATGTAAAGTTTTGTTTGATGTATCGAAACTTTTGTGTTCAATGAAAGTTGTTTTAAAATGATCACTATTGATTAATACCTTTTTCATACATGCATTTGCATTGCACAATTTGCATTCTTATTTTTGCATTTCTGCATTTTTTAGATTTTCATTTTACATTCATATCTTTGCATTTGCATTCGCATCTTTGCATTTTTACGTTTGTATTTACATTTTCATTTTTTCATTTGCATCTTTGCATAATTATATTTATAGTTTCTATCTTACATTATGCATTTGCATTTTGTTCCAAACTATTTTACATGCATTAAATCATAAAAATATGGGAATAATTCGTGGAGGATTCCATGACAGAATTTTCGAAATCAAATTGAAGCTAACTTGGTCTTCCTAGAGAAAGACAAGAGCCATGAATGAGATTTTAGCAAGGTTGGTAGAATTGAGAAACTGCAAAAGCAACTCATAAAGACTCAACAAGAGATGATCGATCAAGCAAAAAAGTTTCAGGATGATTCAAAGGAACAAATGGATCAAGCAAAAAAGTTTCAAGATGATTTAAAGGAACAATTGACCAAATTAAGGGACATGGTGAATGTTGTGATCCATGGAGAGGATTCCGTTGTAAAAGATTTGGATGGGATTATGAATGTTAGTGATGTAGTTGATGCGATGAAAACAAATGACCAGGAACTTGTCAGGGAATGTAGAAATCCAATAAATCTCTAAAAATCGGGTATGATCTCAGAAAATACGACATAGATCAAGTTAAAGAGAAGCATGGAAGAAGTTCAAGTGCCATTGAAGAAAGCTAAACAAAGAAAAAATCTAGACGATCATTCACAAAGTTTTCAAGATGATGGCAAAAAGAAAATTAGGTTAAAGGAATTTTTGCCCAATTTTCCTTCAGTTTCGTACAACAAGTTATATTACAAGTTGCTCCAAGCTCAGATTATTGCTCCATGTCAGGCTAAGCCTTTGTTTCTTCCTTACCCGAATTGGTATAATGAGAAAGTTTCTTGTGAATATCACGTTGGAATCCGAGGACACTTTATCGAGAATTGTGGTAATTTCAAACGACGAGTTCAAGATCTGTTAGTTCGTGGAATCATAGAAGTATATGCTAATAATCTGTATGTTTTGGTCAAATAATTGGGAATTAAACCCCAAAATGGAGTTGATAGTATCAGAATAATTGAAGTACATACACCAGAGGACGAGGAAAACAAGGTATTTGCACCAGAGATAAAAGATTCAACTCTCAATACCTCTCTGATTATAAATGATGAAAAATAAGTGAAAGAAGAGGTAATTCGAGACTGGCCCATAGGTTTAAAAATGAATGGGACAGATGCAACCCTGAAGAAACCTCAAATACTTATATCAGATTTTCGGAGGACAAGTGAGGCAGAAGGAGTCTAGTGAATACTACCCCAATTGTAGCTACAATGAGCATTCAGAACCAAGACAAAACTGTCATCACCAAGGAAATTTGTTCTGGATCTAAAATTGAGCCCAATTTCCAGTCGAGGAAGAAAAAGATGATGATGAGATTTTACCAAGAAACTGCTCAGGAGGAAGCAGAGATTTGTGCATCTGAAGGTTTATCTAAAGAAGTTGACACAAA
Organism: Hibiscus syriacus; assembly: GCF_006381635.1. Taxonomy (NCBI): domain Eukaryota; kingdom Viridiplantae; phylum Streptophyta; class Magnoliopsida; order Malvales; family Malvaceae; genus Hibiscus; species Hibiscus syriacus. The sequence continues at coordinate 4,932,730 of NW_024062808.1, read as the reverse complement.
AGATGATCAATAAAGGAGGGGCAAATGAGGACAAGGACTCTGGTCCAATTATACACCCCATATTCTAGGAGTAACGGGGCATGCTAAATAAACAAGTGGAAGTTGTTATCTACCACTGTAGTAACCTTTTTAAGGTTATATAAATAAATTTGTGTTGCTTTTATGGTTATAAGCAAGGAATCAAATTTAATCTTTAAGTTTTGGAGTATCTTGTAAATTAAATATTTTTTAATTTTTCAAGTTTTATAGATCTTTGGAAAGTGGTAAAATTAGACCTTTAATATCCCATACAATGCTAGAAATACAATTACATGATCTATTTTTTACCTTTACCAAAACCAAATCCTGACACTACATTTATCTGAGACTTTGAAGTAATGTCTCTATCTATTTTTGAGAAACCAAATCCATATGTTTACTTTTTGAGTAGAGATGATTTGTTTATAACACTACCTTCCACCATATACATGACTTCAAAAGTCACACATTTGTCCTTCTAGATACAAAACCATCATACTGGTGAAACAAAAATACCTCAAAAGTGCCAAACTTTCAATTATCCGTGAATCTTCCTGTATGAAGAAATGAGATGGGGCATCATAGATCAATTTGTCGAAAAGAATTTCAAGTAATTGGGGCAGGCTCAAAGCAAGAAGAAATATGAGGATGATAGAATTCTCTGAGAAAGATGAAGGAATAAGAGAAGAGGATATCTGCACATCAGAAGATTTCAAGCCCATGCATAGAACAAGTGAGTCTGTGATTATCACTGTAAAACCATCTGTAATGAATCTTGTGTCAGCAAAACCAAAAATGGTTATCATAATCCATTTACCATTTCCGTTTAAGGATACCCACAAGGTACCTTGGAATTACACTGCCAATATTTCAATGGTATTAAGACCTGTTTCTTTGGAGAAAACATAAGAAAAAGAGAAAGCACATGGAATTGATTTGACAACCGAAACAGTGAGTAAAGTAGGATTTTTCACAAGAAGTGAGAGGTGTTACTCTTCCGAAACATCGAAAGAAAAGGGAAAATCTGCAGTGGTACCACAGAAGGTATTAATGATGAGCCCTCACTAATAATTAATGAGCCAATAACTGAAACACAAGCACAAGAGTTTTTGAAATTCTTGAAACATAGTGAGTATAGTGTAATTGAGCAGTTACACAAGCAATAAGCACGAATTTCGATTCTGGATTTGTTGATAAATTTTGAAGTACACCGAAATGCTTTGATGAAGGTGCTTAGTCAGACATTTATCCCTGTGGATACCTCTTTTTACAAAGGTTTCTGTGTATGAAATGATGAACGACTTTCTTTCATTTATCCCTTCGCAAAAGAAGAAAAATATATCCTTTGTTGTCTACATTTGAGCTTGAATTTGCTTCTGATTCAACCCTAACCAAGGATCACCCTCCATATTGTGGGGCAAGGTGAATGATATTTGCTCACAGAAATAAAAGACTGTCAATCAAGTTTTATTATGAAGATAAATCTCTATGAACTAAAGAGAGTTTTGAACCACAAGGTAGGTCAAATATGAGGTGCTTGAAGATCAAATCCAGTCAAGAATAACAAATGCAAGAGGAAAAGGAGGTACTCAAAAGTAATTGAAGTCTTATACTCATCCATCAGAGAAAAAAAAGAAAATAAGAGAAAATAAGGAAAAAAAAGAAAAGAAAAAGAAAAAGAAAAAGAAAAAAGAAAAAAGGGAAAAGAGAAAAGAGAAAGAAAAGAAAAGAAAAGAAAAAAATTGAATCAAGATAGGTGACTCATTGAGCTTCAAGTTACAAGGTTGATCAAGTGTAATCAATTCAAAGATTCATAGTGCAAGAAATGTTGGAGATATAAGAAAATGGAAATGAACCCAAAAATTGGCAGTCTAAAGGGATTTAGAAAAAGAAATGATGAAAGACAAGTAGCAAAGCAGATCCAAGTCAAGCAAGGCAAGATTGAAGGCATCATAATGAATTGATCCTTGGTTCAGTTACCCTTAAAAACTTGTTTGGGCTTTTTTTATCCCTTTTTTCGTAACTATGAGTCCTGGTCTACGTTACGTACCTGAAAAGTTCATTCTAATCATACATGGATTTCTAAATAAAAGAGACTATCTTCAGATTTCATTCCGCCTCTCAGGATGATTTTCACCAAAAATTGGTTTGCATGATATATAATAAAGATGGTTCAAGATGTAAATTTTGAATAACATATTGAAGCCAAATGATGATTCGAGTTAAAAACCTGAAAAGGTGACTTGAGTATTGAATAGTGCAACAACGATATAAGAGATGATCTTAAACTCTTGATGAAGCACCACACATCCCAAAGACGTTCCTGAGATTCTAGAATCAAGAAATATCTCTATGAGATGAGCATAGAAACCATTTCTTCAAGTTCGTGGAAGCTCAAAAGAGACATATATGTTGGACCAACCTAAGAGACCTTACTTTACCAAAATCAACCTATACCTTAAACCAGTTAATAATTTTGAAACTTGTCATAGGACTATGATTTTTAAATAATTTAAAAAAAGTAGTTAATTTATTTAATATTCATTAAACTCATGTTTTATGATTTGATTCAATTGTGAACCTATAAGGGACAAGAATTTACAAAATTCTTTCATTCTTTGATAAAAAAAAGGAGGAAAAATATTTTCAAACAAGACAGTCTAAAATGAGGAAGGTCCTTGAAGCAAGTTGATGCATGTTATGCCTCTATTTGAGAAAAAGAATTAGCAATGCCAAAATGATGAAGCACTTCACATTCTTGAAATCAAGTGGTCCGGAAGATCAGGAGGGCTGGAGGATAGAACTTGTAACACTCTCTTGTGACATTATCAGCAATCTAATAAGAAGAGGATGATTGTATCGTTCGAAAAAAGATCACATATCCCAATGCATAGCAAAAAGGCAAGAATGCAACCAGTTAAGCAGAAGATGACCACCTTATTCAGAAGAGACACATATCTTAAACATTTATGTTAGAATTATTGATCACTTCTTAAGTTTATGACAACTTGAAGAGAATCTTTTAAGTTACTTAATGGTTGTTTAGTAACACCAGAATGATAACATTAAAGATAAACAAATTTGAGCACGAATAGAGCCACAATGATCCATAAATGGGCATTATCAAAGTTGTACCTCGTGGGAATCATGAGATTCAAATTCAGTGAACATTAAGAGTGAACCTTTTAACTTAAAGGTTGGATATATTTTTAAAGGTCCATATTATCCATGTGGGTAACTTGAAGGCTCACGTCAGCATGAAAAGATAGAAGTAATCCATGTGGGGTATTTTGAAGGCTTACATCAGCATGAAAAAGATAGAAGTAATCCATCTGGGACATCTTGAAGGCTCATATCAGCATGAAAAAGACAGAAGTAATTCATGTGGGGCATCTTGAAGGCTCACATCACCATGATAAAGACAGAAATAATCCACGTGGGGCATCTTGAAGGATCACACCAGCATGAAAAGGTTGGGATATTTTGAAAGTCCATTTCAACCAGAAATAGAATGTTGGGACATTTTAAAGGCCCATTTTAGACAGAAATGATCCGTGTAGGGCATTTTGAAAGATCGTGTTGAGGCATTTTGAAGGCTCATATCAGCAAGAAACAATGTTAAATACATTCTAAACGTTTATATCAGCAAATGATGGGGCATACTAAAGGCCCATATCATGTGAAAAGATCATTGAGTTGAGCAAATATTTCCAATGAGATAGAAAGATATAAAGAATGAAAATGGTGAAACAGTGATGGTGGAGTTGACTATACATAATTGCTTTGTTCATCATACAGTTGCATTAGTCTAGTAATTTGATGCTGGCAAGACAAAGCATCCCACTTGTATTCCCATTGAGTTTTGTTCTTAAGTGTCCACTTGACATTCTACAAAATCTCTAAACATTATGCAAAGAATTCCCTGGGCATAAAACACAGGAAATGATGGATGTGTACTCAAATGTTCTACGAACATCTGGGCAGAAACCACAGGAAAGAGGAAATGATGAATGTGTTGTCAAATGTTTTATGAACCAGTGATTATGTTGTTGAACCAATGTTGTGATCATATGGTGTTTCCATTTATTGACCTAAGATGAAGTTTTTCTTCTTCAATCCCAAGGTTAGAAACAAGAAATGATGAAGATTTATTTCCATGAGAAGGGGAGCTGAAATTTTAACAACAAGAAACTAGTGGACCCAATTAAGGTTAAACAATAAGTTGTTGTTAAGCATCTCGACATGATATGGTCTGAATGGCTTTATTCGAGATCCAATTTGATGTGGAGACATGAAAGTAATTAGGATAAATCCTCCTTGTTATGTGTTTCAAGATTCAAATCAGAACAAACGATGCTTTTCTAATTAATCTCTGTGGAGTTTGTCATATTTACATCTACATTCTTCAAATATTATAGATTCTCTTTTCAAAGATGAAAGTTTTATTGGATTTCTACACAAGTCCAGGAAAATACAGCCAGTTTTATCAAGAACAAAATTGGAGCAAAGAACTTGAATATTAGGGAACAAGAAAAGCATATTTTTGTAAAGAAATGTAATTGTACACCTTGGTGTGGGAGGAGAATGAAGGTGAACAAATCAGGAAGAGAACCAAGATTGCTTGAACACCTCGTCACTGCCCTTAGTCGAGAAAACATGCATTGGCATACACATACATATATACATACATTATTTTGCATCATTGCATCAAATATCCATCATCTTATGCAATAAAAATTTGAATTTTTCCTCTCACGAGAGTACCCTTAACATTTCTCTTGAAATATTATCTTTCTCAAGGTCATTTTCTCTTCTCATGAGGACATTTAGGATAATTGCATTCAAATATATTTTTTACAGATCTTTCAGGAAAGAATGAGATTAAAAGTCAAAAAGACTTCCTCAGCAAGAAAGAGCAGTCATCTTCATATTAAACATTTTCAAAGTAAAGATTTATCTCACTTGATATTTTTTTTCTTAAAACAATTTGTTTCTCGCTGGAGAAAGTTTCACTTGAAATAGAAATTTATCTCACTCGAGATTGTTATTCTTAAAACAAACTACTTCTCGCTTGAGAAAGTTTCACTTGAAATAGCAATTTATCTCACTCGAGATTGTTTTTCTTAAAACAAACTGCTTCTCGCTTGAGAAAGTTTCACTTGAAATAGCAATTTATCTCACTTGAGATTATTTTTCTTAAAACAAACTTTTTCTCGCTTGAGAAAGTTTCACTCAAAATAGCAATTTATCTCACTTGAGATTGTTTTTCTTAAAACATTTCCAGATAGAGTTCGTAATAAGAAGAACTCCTTTGAAGAGGAAGCAGAAGTTAATAGTCTGAAGAACTTATTCAACCTTTTTGCTTGACTCTATCGCAGAAGGAGATAGAGCAATAGAGCCATTTCCAAACAGGATTTTATAATTTAAAGAACTCTTCTGAAGAGGAAGAAGAAGTTCATAGTCTGAACCAACCTAACCATATGCTCTGTGTTGAACTTCATTGGACTTAAGTTCTCATGTGATTGAAAACTATTATTTTTAATTTTTTAAAGTTTGAACTACAAATTTTATCACTCATCTTTAGTATTATTTTTATTTTAGTTATTAAATTTTTTAAAAAAATAATTTTATCATATAATTTTATCATTGTTCATGTTTTGATAAATGCTTTTTGCTAATTAGCTTAAGCAATTCTGTAATTTAATTAAAGGATAATATGTATTTATTTTAATATTAAAAAAGGATTGTCTTAATGTAACTAGCTGTCCTATTCTGATATTCTAAAATAAATAAATACTCTACTTATAAAAAACCTAAAAAATAGAATATGCTTGGAATATGCTTAATTTAATTATATTTATTTTGATTATATCAAATTATTTTAATGGTGGGTTCTCAGGAGAAATTATCATATTTTTATTATTTCAGTTGGAAAGAGAAATATTTGTCCTAAAATATTTTAGGGATTATTTTCTCTTCGATTGGAAATATTGAAATATTTTCTATTTTTCCTTAGAATTTCCTCTTAAATAAAATTATGCGATTGAATCTGAAATAATAGAATCATAAATTAAATTTATATTTGAATTCTTAAATTTATATTATCAGAGACAATTTATAATCAACGGGTACCAATTTTGAGCGTTGTGGGGGTGCTAATCCTTCCCCAAACGTAACCGACCACGAATCCCTTTTATTTACAAAAAAGAATGAATTTTTGGTTATATGCAGACTGGTTTATCTTTTAAATCGTTTTTTCTTAAAAATCTTTTAAAAGATGATTTTTAGGTATTCGACCTACCTAACCCAAAAGGTTCGATGGCGACTCCAAAACATTTCATAAAAACCATTTATTTATTCACTTGCTTTTCCACCAAGAAACATTCGTGCCCGGGCGAAAACCGGTTACGACACCCATGTACATACTAACTAAAATTAATTATATTATGCTACATTGTAGGAAAATACATCTGGTTCTAAAGTTGGATGAATCAAACTCTTCGACATGACACATACAAAAAATGATGGCACTCCTATGACTGCTGAAGCTGTAGAAATTATAGTACATTTATTGGACAGAGGATTTGAATTAAGTTTTATTTATATCTATAGTCTGACATTCTTATTTGAAATAATTATTTACTTTATTATTAGGAAAAATTGAGGAATAAGATGGTGGAGTATGAAGCTACAGCTTCAAGACATGGTCTTGTTAATGCGGATGACATCGAAAATCAAGTTATCAATGACGTTTTGGGTCTTGAAAGATATAGTCGGGTTCAATGTCAAGGATCATTTGTTACTCCCACCAAATATTTTGAATCCAGTTCATCTCAGTACATGTTGTCACAGTCTCAGTCTTCCCAATTAGAAGTTAGTCGTTTAAAACAACAGTTGGCTGAAATGGATCAAAAGATGGCTAAAATGAAAGCCGAAAATGAAGCGAGAGAAGTAGAGAGATAAGAAGCATATCAGCATAAATGTCAAGAGTTTGAGAAAAAAAACTAGAAGCTATGATGCAGATGATACGAAAAACTCAACCTGAGAGTCCACCATCTTAGGTCTTATTTCTGTTATATGTTTCGTTCATGTTACTAAACAATATTGCAATGCATTACCTATTACGTTAATGTAAAATTTTATTTTCTATAATGGATTTGAAGTTGGTTGTTATGGAATTATATTTTGTTGTTATAGATGTCATGTTTGTTGGATAATGGAACAGGTTGAAAATGTAATTTTGGGTAACAAAATAATGAAATCAATGGTTGTAGATTATGTGTTAATTAGCGGCGTTTGTACAAAAAATGCCGCTAAATACGTAATCAATTCCGGTGTTTTACATAAAAACGCCACAAAAGTTTTAGATAATTTGCGATGTTTATTACAAAAAATCCGCTGTAGATCTAACCTTTTGCGGCATTTATTCCAAAAACGTCGATATATATAACGACCTTTTGTGGCGTTTGTTCCAAAATGCCGCTATAGATATTGACTTTTTGGCGGCGTTTTTTAGTTCTTGACCTATTGCGGCGTTTTTTGTTATCAAACACCGCGAACTATAGCAGCGCTGGTTTTGTCGGCGCTTTTTGCGGCGTTTTTTCTATCGCCGTAAGTGTTTTTAGCGGCGCTTAAAACGCCGCTATATGACTAAAAAACGCCGCTTAACCTCTATTTTTCTTTAGTGTGAGTTATACGAGTATACCCACTGTTGCATGAGATCTGATAACTTAAACCTATTTTTATGCACTTTTAGTATGATTTAGTTGTTAGTGTGGCATTGAGCCAGTTAGCTCAGTGTTTGAAATTTGTTTCATTACATAGATTCATAGGTGGAGCAGTTGAAGAGCATTTGTGCAGAGTAGACCCATACCCAGATTTCAAAGCTGAGTACGTCTCGGTTTCTTCTTAGAGGGCATGTATATTTGAAAGCCCCTTTTTGTATGTTCAAGTTGTAACTTATTTAAAATGACGATCTTTATATTTTGATTTACTAGTTTGGGAGCTCCGATTATAAACCAATTTATTTAAATGTTGTCGTTTTATTTCACGATGGATGTTCTTAAATGATTGTTTAAATTGAGCAAGTAAAGAAAAAGAATTTTGGTAACTCACTCTGGTGGTTCTGTGTGGTACTCTAGTCAGTCGACTGTGTGTCGTGCTAGATAGGGTGTTACAGGTTTAGTTTTAGGGTTGCAACTTGGAATTTATATTAGTTTTGTTTTAATTTGGATGACAAATGATTCAGTTTTGGTAGATATGGTTTATGTTGAGCAATACTCTGACAGAAAATTTCAAAAGCAAATAGTAAAATTAAAAACAGTGTATGATGAAATTGGGAAATCTAGCTCAAATCTGATCATATATGCACACGTTTATTTCTTTCTTTTTCTTGGGGAAGCAAAAAGCAACCATGGTCCATCGGAGTTAGAACTAGGTAAAACAAATTCTATTAGCAGTTTGGGTAAATTTATTTTGGATTTGATACTTCTATGTTTCTTTCTGAGTTTTCGTTTTCCAATTTCCTTTTATGTTGTAGTCATTTAGGAGTTATTCACATTTGACTCATCCCCTGATTTTGTTAAGAGTTTTTTGTTGGTTAAAAAGAATCTAATGGGTCTCCATCTTTCGTCCTGCATAATGTTTACTTTTATCTTTCTACATTTGTTTTCAATTGATATGTTTACTTTTATAGTTCATCCTTATAATTAATATTCAAAGATATTTGTCTTTACATGTGATAGATAATAATTTTAATATTCGAAGTTAATCTCAGCCTTTGATTTCTCTCAATCTAACAATCTTAAAAATGTGTAAAACTAAAAGAGTTTTAGACAGTGTAAATAAATCCTAATAATTATATAGGATATTACTTTTATTGTTCTCAATCCAACAATCCTAAAAATATATAAAACTAATAGAGTTTTAGATTGTAAAAACAAATCCTAATAATTATATAGGATATTACTTCTATTTTAAGTCCTTTTAATTAATATTCAAAGATATTTTTCTTTACATGTGACACATAATAATTTTAATATTCGAAGTTAATTTCAGTCTTTGATTTCTCTCAATCCAACAATCTTAAAAATATGTAAAACTTATATATATAGAGAGAGAGAGAGAGAAGAGAGAGAGAGAGATTTTATTCAACCACTCATCTATAGTACTTAATTTTTGTTTTGATCACTCAATTATTAATTTTTTAAAATAATATCTAATGTTTCATTTTAGTTTTGTTTTAGTTATCGACTGTTAAAAAATTAATAATGATACTGACATAATATTTTTTTATTATTTTTCAATACTAACATGGAATTATCTTATGGTGATACATTAGTATTATAATTAATTTTCTAATAACGGATGACCAAAATAAAATCAAAATGTAACATTATATATTATTTAAAAAATAATTAAATGATCAAAATAAAAAATTAAATAATAACTATGTAATCAAATAAATAATTTATCCATATTTTTATTTAAATTATACTCTACTTCTTTTAGTATGGGGTGGGCGATGACCTAAATAGACCACGACCTTCATACACCCCTAATTAAAATTATTTTAAACCAATATCATTTTATAATCAACCCAAATTATTTATAAAAAAAAAATTAAAAATGCCACACAAGCTGCAGTAGAGATTAATTAGTGGCTAACCATAACCGGTACTTTAAATACAGAAAAATTGCATTATATTTCACATATATAATAATAGCTGCAAAACATAACAACATGGTCCGTTTCTGCAAACCTTTAATAACAGAACTCGTTTGAGAATTAACAAACACAATTTAGTACTATAGACTTCACCACCTAGGAGCTTTTATTCCTCAATCCCTTAAAGGAAATAGGGAGAAAGGAAACTGCCCCTTTTAATACTTCTTTTAGTTTTTTACGGAAATGATCATCCAACTCAGTTAGTAGAACACAAGGTTTTTAGTCTTGAGGTCGTGGGATCGAGTCTCATAGAGGTCATTTCATAATTTAGAGGTCTTTTATGGAAGTTGCTCTCAATTTAATGTTGGGGACAACCTACTATCTTATCTCCCCTTACCTCATTACATATGAGAACAAAGAAGATCCATCCATTTTAGTATTTCTACGTCTACTAATGGTCCTCCTTCCCCTAAAACAGAGCCCTCCATGTTCACTTTCAAGCCGCAGACGGGGCCGTCACGTATGGGACAGCACCAGCTTCCGACAGAGCCACCAGCAACGGCTGCATCTTCACCGGCTCCACCGCCTCTCCGTCACCAACTGTCGGATTCCAGTAATCAAGAGACTCGTCGATATAATTATCCCACCATTTCTGAACCAGCATCTTCACGTCTTCCCTCTGCATGTTCTCTTCTTTCCCGGTGTACCTCCACGGCTTCGATCCGGCGGCACAGTAGTGAACGACCTTCACTTTGTCGAGCTCCACGTTCTCGGGATGACGCCATAACATGGCTAGAACCAGGTTGTATACCAAAGGAATGGGCTTGTAAATGTCTTTAAAGAACATGTTCAGAAAGTCCTGCTCGGCGAATGGGGTCGGAGGGACGACTTTAAGGGTGGCCAAGAGATTCTCGTAGGTCTCGAGGCCGGGCTCGAAAACGCACATGCCAGCGTTGAAGTAAAGAGACGGTGGCTGTCCCATCTCCGCCGGCCACTTCACCTTATCGGGGCACTGTTGGCAGTAACCGATCTTGGCTTGCGGGGTGTGGCTCCATGTTTGCTCGCAGAAACAGTCCATTACGGCGTAGAAATTCCCATCGGGCAAATCAAAGAGATGGTCTATGTTGTCGTACACCTGAATATCTCCGTCCAGGTATATCAGCTTACTGTATTCCACGAACTGCACCCACGAAATTAACACCGGACATTAATAGAATGAATAAACTACATTATACGAGTACGATAAAGTTAAGTATTAGATTTTTATCTATTTTTTTATTTAATTTAAAATATTAAATATAAGACATTATTAGTTAATAGATAAGTTTACACCATTTAATATTAAACATTTACATCTTAATATTTTTTATGTTAATTCGAGATGTAATAAATAATAACAATTCTTTTATCCAAGTCATGTTTCAATTTAAATTTGAGGGATGTATTGGTATTTGAAATGATATAGTCGTGCAAAATAGATAACTACAACAAAGAACGTATATATACGTACCTTCCAAATACGGAGCTTGGAGTAGTTGATGACGTAGTAAGCCATGGCAAACCGGGTCTGGTTCTCGGGCGGGTAAATGGGTTCGATCTCTCGAACGATGCAGCCCTGGTTCTGGAGGATCCGCCGGTGCTCGTCGGGGACGTCGGGCAAAACGGCAACCACTAGAGGGTATGCGGATTTCACCTTCCTTAACCCTTTAACCAACCCTACAACGCCTTTCACGTAATCTCCATTGCCAGCCAAGAAGGTAACATAAGCTCGATTGGGCAGGGTGACCGGTTTAGCCAACACGGTCGGTTTAGTTCCGGTTTGAACCACTTCTGGTGCCATTAGAGTGATGATTTGGACCGGAGAGAAGAGACCAGTAAGTATAAGAGGACTGCAGAGAGCTCTGTACAGGTAAAACCTTTGGTGACGAGTGATTTCTTTGAAAACTTGGAGACGACTTGAGGATGTTTATATAGGAGCTTAAATTAGGCGGTTTATTCGAAAATGCTTAATGCAAAATGTTATATTTCACACGTTGAGTTCTGGTGAAAATTGGATGTGTGCCTTACACGTGTCCATCAAAGTGATCCGACGGTGGAGGTGTGGATTACGAGAAAGTTCGTGATTGGTACCTAGTTTACTGGAAGATGCTAGCTAGCTACAACAGTTGTTTACTTTTCTGTTTTTTTTTAAAAGATTGTTTTTTAGAATTCAATTCATTGCATTAGTGGCCGACACACGTTAAAGTTTGGTTGAACATGTCCTCACTTTAAAAAAATTTAGAATTCAAATTTTTCTTTAAAATTTGATTTATATATATATATATACCTTGAAATTTATTATGTCTATCTTAAAATTTGATTGTATCAAAAAATTTATATTATTAATAAATGTGTGTTTATCCTCAAAAAAAATTTAGATCCCTTACATTACATTATATGTCATATAATTCAAAGATCGACCTTTATATTAGATTATAACAATAAAAGTACTTTATTAAATATATGTTAATAATTTAATTAGAAAATTTTAAATTTTTATGACAAATTTGTATAGCTTGGGATGTTCAGTGCAAGTATATCAATTTTATAAAAAGATTTGCTTCCTAAATTTTTTCGTGAACTAATTTGACTTGGTTCTTTAACTTGTGATTATGTCACATTCATATATTGTATTATCATTTTATGATTATATATTTTCCCTCTTTACAATATTAAGATGTAGAAAAGAATTGTTCGATAACATAAAAATATCAGTTTATATATCATGTCATTACATATTTGTAGAAATATTTCTCAAATTATTTGACTGAATTATTGAGAAATATTAACTTTAAAACTAAAAATACACTTTTAAGCATGAACGAAACGATCTTAGTAGTTAAAGAGATGTTCTTAGAGATTATGGGTTTGAGCACCAGCAACTGTAGTCTATTTAAGCATTCATTGTCAAATAATTGAGGGTCTTTAGAACAAATATTATCACTTATAATCGCCCTAGATTAATGAAAAAAATACACCTTTGAAAGAGTAAGGCCAATGAAGGATCAAATAATAAATGGACTAAATATGCACGAATCAGGCTATCTCAATGGTTAAAGGATGATTGTTATCCCTAGAGATCTCAAGTTCGAGCACCAATGTAACATAAGTGTTTGAACGTTCATTATCAAATAATCTAAAATAGTTAAAAACAAATACTATCTTATTATCATCCCATTTTAATAAAAAAAAAACAACCTATAATATAATATACAACAACAACAACAACAAAACCCTATTCCCATATACAATGGAGTAAGGGGGAGGTAGGGTAGTAGGTTGCCCCAATGCCAGGTTGAAAGCAGCTTTTGTGGAAGACCTCCGACAGTCAGAAAATTAAAAATAAAGATAGAATGCAATGCATGTATAGTTAAATAAATAAATAAATAGTTGAACAATGTTAATAATGCAGTCTTCAATATGCGCGTCTGTAAATGGGAAGTAATCCCTGCAAATAAATCCCTGCATAAAAATCTCTGCAATAGACAGAAACGTAAGACCCGGCAAAATTTAAAAAGAGGAAACATGAAGAGAAGGATACACAGAAGTCAACGATAGCAAGCTACGAGAAGGAATAAATAAAATGGGTTAAAACCTAAATAAAGGCAACACTACTCTGCTACCCTAGTTTTAAGCCTCCATAATTTCCATTGACATAAACATATAAAAAGTAGAAGTCATGTAAATTACTACAAAGACAATAAAAGAAGACATAGATGATACACCCTACGGATGTGACCCGCACTACTCGACTACCCTGGTTTTAAGTCTCCATAATTTCCTATCAGAGGTCATGTCCTCGATAAGGGATAAATCCTTCAAATCAGATCTCAAGCAGTCTTCCCACTTCCGCCTTGGTCGTCCTCTCCTTCTGGCATCATCGACTGTAATTGACACTACCCTCCTGACCACATCCGACGGTTGTCGCATAAGGACATGTCCAAACCACCGTAGTCTTCCCTCCCTCAATTTTTCGGATACAAGCACCACCCCCAATGACATCCTAATAGCAGAGTTTGGTGTCATATCCCACAGAGTCCTACCACATGCCCATCGAAGCATTCTCATTTCTGCGGCCTCCATCCTCCTTACGTGATCCTTCTTGAATGCCCAACATTTTGATCCATACAATAGCGCTGGTCTTATTACCATTCTATAAAATTTTCCCTTAAGTTTTAGAGGCACCTTATTGTCACACAAAACTCCAGTAGCAGCCCTCCACTTTAGCCATCCTGCCTTAATACGGTGTGTAACATCGTCATCCATGCCCCATCTTTATATATCATAGACCCTAGGTACTTGAAACAATCATTTGATGGGAGAACGTGTCCTTCTATGCATACTTCTACATCTTCATCATTTTGGTTCCCACTGAAGTTAGAACATAAATACTCTGTCTTTTCAATATTGATCCTTAGACCTTTTTCTTCCAAAGTAGTCTTCCAGGTAGCCAGTCTACTATTCAGCTCAGTTTTTGTTTCAGCAACTAGGACAATGTCGTCAGCGAAAAGCATACACCATGGAACCCCGTCTGGTGTCGCACAAAAGATGTCATCCATAATCAAGGTAAAGATGTAAGGGCTAAGAACCGACCCCTGGTGGAGTCCGATTTCCACCGGGAAAGCCTCGGTGTCTCCAGCTGTAGTCCTGAAGAATGTAGTAGATCTACAGTACATATCACGAATCGCCCGGATATAAGCAGTTGGGATCCGTCTCGATTCCAAGGTCTTCCAGATCGTATCGCGGGGAACTCTATCATACGCCTGCTCAAGGTCAATGAACGCTATGTGAAGATCTCTATTTTTTCCCTATATTTCTCCATAAGCCGTCGGAGTAGATGAATTGCCTCTGTAGTAGACCTGCCTGGCATAAATCCAAATTGGTTTTCCAAAACCCTAGTAACATGTCTCAACCTAGCCTCTATCACCCTATCCCATAGCTTCATGGTATGGCTGAGTAGTTTAATACCTCTGTAGTTGCCACAAAGTTGGGGATCTCCTTTATTTTTATAGATTGGTATCACCGTAGACTCTCTCCACTCCTCTGGCATCTTGGTAGTCTCTAATATAATATTAAAGATGTTAGTCAACCACTTAACACCCTCTTATCCTAGGGCCAACCACACAGTGATAGGAATTTGATCTGGACCGACAACTTTGTCCCTCCCCATCTTTCTAAGAGTCATTTTGACTTCCTCAAACCCAATCCTACTTGTAGGGCAGTTATTGGCCGTAGTATGATGGTCGGATGACCCATCAATAGTACTATCTCTACTGGGAGAGACACCGTCATTAAATAAGCCAAAGAAGTAACTACCTCAAACCCTCTTAATATCATGATCTTTCATTAAAAGAACACCATTGTTGTCCTTAATAAACCTAATGCTACCTAGATCCGTTTTCCTATTTTCCCTGGATTTTGCTAGCCTGAAGATGCCGTTTTGTCCTTCCTTGGTGTCTAATCTCTTGTACATTTCCTCATATACCTTATCCTTTTCTTTAGCCACCGTTTTCTTGGCTTCTCGCTTTGCTTCATTGTATCTTTGTTTAGCTCTCAATCTTTCTTCGTCATCATTGCATTGTAGATACTCCTTGAAGCAAGTTTGCTTTGTCTTCACCTTAGTTTGGACTTCTTCATTCCACCACCACGATTCCTTATGCTCTTTGACCTTCCCTGTTGACAACCAAAGGGTATTTTTGCCCACCTCTCTGATGAAATTTGCCATATTTTCCCATAACATATATGTATTATTTGAGTTCGTAGTTCCAAAACATGTATTAGACAAAACCTTACTCCTAAAGTTATCAACTGTCCCTCCATGTAAGTTCTTCCAAAGGATCCTAGGTTTACCAAGTGTAGCCCTCCTATGAGTGCTCCGGCTGTGGCGTACGCGGAACACCAAAACCAACAATATGTGTTGTGATGCACATGCCTCTTCAGGGAACACCTTACAGTCAATGCAAGCCCATCGATCCCGATTTTGAACCAGGATGTAGTCGATTTGGGTACAATGTCCCCCGCTATTAAACGTAATCAAGTTCACATCTCTCTTGTTAAAGAAAGAGTTAGTGACCACCATATCGTGTGCAGTAGCAAATTCAAGCAACATACGCCCCTCCTCGTTCCTACTACCAAAACCAAAACCCCCATGAACACCGTCATACCCGTCGGTTGCGCTACCTATATGGCCATTAAAGTCTCCCCCTATGAAAACTCTTTGGTCCTCCGGAATGCTCCTAAGTACATCATCTAACTGATCCCAGAAGCAATGTTTATCTCCCTCCACTAGGCCAATGTCTGGGGCGTACACTGATAAGACATTCACCACTTCCGCTTTTATAATAACCTTAATCATCATTATCCTATCCGGGTATCTACAGACTTCTACTACATTCTCCTTGAGCCTAGAGGATACCAAAATACCCACCCCATTTCTAGCGTTATCTACTCCTGAATAACACAACTTGTACCCATTACACTTTCTGGCGCGAGCACCTTTCCACCTAGTCTCCTAAATACATGCAAAATCTATTTTCCTATTACTAGGTACGTCGGTCAACTCCAGCAACCTAGCATTTAATGTGCCTACGTACATTCAACGAACAAACTCTAAGTCTAGTGTCCTTGACATCACTCTGTCGAGCCCTCCCCCTATACGCCCTATGGGGTCTAAAAGAAGGACATGACCTCAGGTAATCATCTATAGCCAAAGCTATGAGGAACTATGAGAAAGGAATCCAAAGAAGACAAAAGATGCACCAATAAAACGCTAGAGAATTAAGGGGTACTAAGAAGCCTAGTTGGTCACTTAATAGGATTTTTAGACTAATTAACACTATCTTACTTACTTAAGGCCAACAGCTAGAAAACAATCGAAAACTAACAAAGGAAAAACACAAGAAAATCCTTGATCTAAACCAGATCTATAGACAGAAGGAAAAAAATTAGTCTTAAAAACACAAGAAAAATCCTTGACCTATGATATAATATAGAATCTTCTAAAAAAAATTCATTTAAAAGAGAATTTACATCACATGTGATTGGTAACTGATTTTAAAATTAAATGTGATTGGCCAGTCCAATAAAATCAAATCTGTCGTCATCCATAAAAAATAAATTAAATTTAAAATATTTCTTTTATAATAATTTTTTGTGATATTTAATTTGAAAAAATTGATAATATATCAATAATTTTATAATATATAGTGAAAATAATAAAACAAGAATAACCACGAATTAGTTCATAATATTGAAGATATCCCATCAAAACTCGAGTATTTAAGTATAGTGGATAAGGTTTTATTTGCTAAAAGTAATTGAAATAGGAATTAATAATTTCCCAAGTATCCATAAATTCATAATCAAATTCAAGGACTGTGATTTATGCCTTGCTTGGTATTGGACGAACGAGGTTGTCAGTAGGAAGCAGCAACAAAAGATGGTAAGAACGACAAGATTCTCGACAATTCAAAAGGATTTTATTCCATCTTAAATCAAAAAATTAAAGCCTCGAGTCATGTAGAATAATCCCTCTTTCTTCAGCCAAGGATAGTAATTCGCAAGGGTCTTTGTGATCATAATGAAAATTATAAATTAAGATATCAACTTGTAATCTATGGCTTTATCTTTTCAATTAAAATTATATTTTCTTTCATCATTGTGAATTAATTTGGAACAATATTGTAATAATATTGAAGGGCTAACTTCGTAAGTGGTTCATGAACTTTTAGAGCACTTATATTTTGGTCATCAAACCTTTAAAACTTGTAATAAAGTCTTTGAACTTTTAATTCACTTTTATTATGATCATTGTCGTCAGTTACCGTTAAGAAAAATTGACATGACATGTAAAAGTTCTCTTCTCTATAAAAAAAACCCTAAATTCTTTTTCAAAATTGGTTGTCTTCTTTCACTACCATTTCTATCTTCATTAAGAGGTTTCTTCAATAAGAAAGATAATAAAAACACTTCTGTTCTTTTTCTCTTTATTCTTCTTTGCAAATTCATTGGAAAACCTTCTAATTTTGAGAAAATATATAGATACGATGTTCAAAAATCTACGTGGATTTTAAGGAAATAAACTAAAACCACATGGGTATATAGTGCACAATGTGTATACATATTTATGAGCTTCGGTTTGTGACGGCCACTAAGAAACTCACTACATATGTCCCCTGTAAAACCAATCAAAAATATTTCTATATCGACAATGGAGTACAAGAATATATTTGTTCAGCTTGATGAGTCAAGTTGTTTTGTAATAACATTCATTTTTTAGGTTTGGGGTAGGTGTGCCAAGGAAAGAAAGTAGCACATACACTTCGAAGCAACATCAAACGACCTATAACACTTTCAGCAACCACATACATATCTTAGTGGTCAAGAACCTTGAAACTCTAGATTTTTCTCAAAATTAAAAGTTATTTGATTATCTTAAACTGAAGAAAAAGAAAGAAGCGGTTTGATGATTTTTTCGACTGAAGAAACCTTTGAACAACGCCATTAAGATGACGAAACTAAGTGACAACCAAATTGGAATAAGAGCTTATTGTTTTTTTTTTTGAAAAAAAGACTTTAATGTGTCACACCAACTTTTCTTAACGACAGGTTACTATATTAACAGTAATGACAAAAAAATAAAATTTCAATGATTATATTGCTAGTTTGAAAAGTTTGATGACCAAAATGCTAATATCATAAGAATTCAAGTATCCTTTATGTAATTTACCCTGGTTTGAACGATGTAAATTTATGCATACATAAATTATAATATCTCTAATTTAATTACTTTTGAGAATTTTATTTAAATACAAAACGGTATTTACAAATAATACTCTCTTTGTCCTACTAAATATGTCTATTTTGATTTTTTTAAAATCAAAATGTTTTATTAGAAAATCAACAAACCTTAACACTTATATTTTTTCTACTCTTATGTATTCCACATTTTATATCTATTAAAATAAATATGTCGAATCTATTCATCATTTTTTAGATGATTTTGTCATTTTTCTTGATTGAATATATTTTCTAAAATTATGTACATGTTTAGTATAAGACAAATTATAATATGAGGAATATTATTTTAGAGGGGAAAAAGGAAAAAGAATAAAGGAAGGAAGGAGGTCCATGACTTTATAAACGATTGGGTAAATTACATAAATGATCACATAACTATGGGTTGGGTCGCGAAATAACCACTATTTTTAAATTTATGTCAATATGACCACTGAACTATTTAAATAGTTTTAATATAATCACATACCATTAACATTTAACGGAAGTGTTTACGTGACAATTAACGAAATGTATATAATTAGGGAACGGATCCTTGTAAAGTTACGTATTCGTGGCATTAGAACCCTGCTTTTTTTCATTTTGGTCACCACTTATGTATGATTTGTTTCCTTGGATTTTCATTTACTGCAATTTGATCCTAATTCTGTTTTTAATTTGTCTAATGCCTTAATTGAGCATTAACTTTAAAATCTTTTATTCTAGTCATGTATTAAATTTGTAGATTAAATCTGCTAGATTTTAGAATTAATCAATGTGATCACAAATATTATCTTTAATTCTTAATTTTTAATTAGGTCCTAATTTCAATTTAATTTAATAAATTTATTTCTCCAACCAAATTGTGACACATGTCATAATCTTATGATTATAATTTGAATATTAACTATAATATATAATATATATTTTATATCATTAACTATAATATATATATATATTATAATTTGAACATTAAATTATTTTTAATGATTTCATATATATATATATATATATATATAATCATTAAAAAATAAATATGAAAACAATAAATTTAGTTTAAAAATATTAAAATCTTAAATCAATTATAAATAAAGTATTATATTTATTTTAGTTATTTAAGTGTTGTCATATTCTAAACTGGCCTAAATGTAAGTTCTCACTTATCCATTTTTATTTTTATTTTATCATCAAATATAACACACACACGCACGCACGTACGCACGCACGCACATACACACGCGCGCGCGCGCGCGCGCACACACACACACACACACACACACACACATATATATATATATATATATATATATATATATATATATACTAATTAATTTTGGGTTCAAATCTAATTAAGTTATTTTAATTTTTTTTGTCTAAACTTGAACAAGTAATATAACATATGTATTGTTGAGTTAATCGATCGATGAATCGGCCAAGAGGGGGTGAATTGGCAATAACAATTTCGGTGGAAGCTTTTGCAGAAAATTGAAAATATTTGCACAGAGATTAGAGTGCTTCGACTTTCTCAACCAAAGTCTACGTCTACTACCTTAGATATCCACACTAAGGATTTTCCACAAATTCACTAATTTGTCTTTCTTTTGAGAAAAAAGAGTAACCTTACAACTCCCTCAAGAATTATACCTCAAATTCTTGAGAACACTATCTCCCAAAGAGAAAATTACAAATTTGCAAACTTTACAGAAAAACCTCACAAGGTAGATTGTTTGCACAATTCTAGAACAAGAAAAGAACACTCAACGATGAATACAATTGAGCACAAAATGTGTTCTTGAAAGCAAAATGAATATTGAAGGAAAATTGGCTTGAATTTTACAAACTTGATGTTTGATGCTTTCTCTCTTAATTCGTTTTCAATTCTTGTTGATCAATGGCTCCTGAGCTTGTTTAAATACACATTAGATCACTTATGAGTGTTGGGGATCATTGGTGAAGTTAATAGAGCCGTTATGGTGTGAATACCATTTAAAAAATCTGTTGGGAGTGTAAGTGTATCGGTACACTCTCAAAGGTGTATCGGTACACTTAGTGTAAAATTCAAATATTTCGACCGTTGGTTGACCTAGTGTATTGGTACATCCCAGGTGTATCGGTACACTAATTACATTCGATGTTTCTCGGAGCCATGAGTGTATCGATACATCGACTGTGTATCGGTACAAAAATTACATTCGATGCTTGGGGGTGTTTCGGTACATACATGAATGTATCGGTATATCCCATTGTAAAAATATTTTTGGCCCGATTAAGGTTCGAAATACTTTGTAAAAATTGTTTCAAAAATATTTTATTACTAAAACACAATTTTACTCTTAAGTAAGGATTAAAATTGACATTTGAAAACTTGGAATAATATTTTTTTATATTCGAATAATTTACTCGAATATTAATTTTGAAATCGAATATAAAATCTTAAAATTCATTTGCATTTTATTTGTTATATCGAAACATCAAAATATTTTCAACAATCTCCCCCTTTTTAATATAACAAAATATTTTAGTAATTTTAATATTTTATTTGAAAATCATTTTTGAAATCAATTTTGAATTACTCCCCCTTACTTTATTCTCCCCCTTACTTTATTGGTATCAGAGCTACACTCATTTGAAGGTTTAACCACCTTTTGAGTCGATTTAGGAAGAGTTATATCGATATTCAAGTCATCAATGACATCTACTTCAAACTTCGACTTCGTTCTTGATTCTCAACCCGTCAACAAGCCTATTTTATTTAATGGAGCTAATTATACTTATTGGAATAATAGCATGAGGTACTTCATTCAAGAAAGTGACATGGGATCATGGAGAATCATGGAGAATGGATACATCGAACCATCCACTCATTCAAATTTGTTGAGTGAAGAAGAGACGAGAATGTTCTAGCTCAACTCAAAGGTTATCCATATTATATTTTGTGCTCTTGGACCAGATGAATACAAGATAGTTTCATCTTGTACAACTGCCAAGGAGATATGAGATAAATTACAAGTCACTCATGAAGGCACAAAAGAGGTAAAAGAATCTAAAATTAGTCTTCTAACTCATAGCTATGAAAATTTCAGGATGAAATCGGATGAAGATATCAAAGCTATGATGGATAGATTTTCCGTGATTGTCAATGGTCTCAAGTCATATAGAGAGATCATTCCATATGAGAAGCTTGTTAGGAAGTTAAAATATTCTCTTCCTAAAGCTTGGCAATTGAGGAAGACGACGATCATCGAAGCTGAAAATCTAAAGTCTTTAACTCTCGATGAACTCATCGATTCTCTCCTTACGCATGAAATGATGATTCAAGATGAGGTAGACCTCGAGAAGAAGGATGAGACAAAGAAGGAGATGAAGAAAAAGAATAACGTTGGAGTTGCTCTCAAATATAAAAAAGATGAGAGTGATTATGTTGATTATGATGATGAAGAGATATCATTATTTGCCAAAAGGTTCATAAAATTAATGAAGCCCAACAGAGGAAGAAAATTCAAAAGAAATGAAGGCTTCAAAAATGAACCAAAGGAGAAGGACCCAATCATTTGCTACGAATGCAAAAAGTCGGGGCATGTCAAATACGATTGCCCGCAATTAAAGAAGAAGGGTCAATCAAATAAGAAGCATAAGGCACGTGTGGCTACTTGGAGTGATGATGATGAATCATCAAATGAAGAGGAACAAGAAGTAGTAAACTTGTGCTTGATGGCCACGGAGGAAGATTCTCAAGTAACCTCTAACTCATTTGATTTTGAAGATTATTCTTTTGATGAATTGTTAGAGGAATATACTGGGTTGGCTTCGGATTATGAGAAATTATTTTTGAAATACAAGAATGATATTTCAAAATTGAAAAATGAAAAT
The DNA here is from genome assembly GCF_006381635.1 of Hibiscus syriacus. NCBI lineage: Eukaryota > Viridiplantae > Streptophyta > Magnoliopsida > Malvales > Malvaceae > Hibiscus > Hibiscus syriacus. Next base: position 4,910,361 of record NW_024062808.1, on the reverse strand, counting down.
GATCTCATATCCAAGACCAACATTGATCTTGAAAGTAAGATTAAAAATTTGCAAATCAAACTAAATGAGTTTGAAAAGAAAAATATTGATTTTCATAATTTACTTTCAAGAGTCAACGATGATCATCAAAAAGAAATTGATGATCTTAAAGCTTCTTTTGATAAAGTTAGAGCAAAACGTTTTGAAATTAATTTTGAATTACTCCCCTTACTTTATTCTCCCCCTTTTTGTTAAATCAAAAAGACTCTATAAAACGTTTAAACAAGATTTTTAAGAAAATAGCCAATTGTTTTAAATAGATATAGCTTAAGCTACTAAGATCACAATCAAGAGAAAGATTAGCCATTAGTCCATAATCAATATTCATAAACAAATATGTAATGGTAATTGGTTATAATCAACTAAGATGTAAATGATGCAAAAATCAATATAAACATGAAGTTCAAATTAAATATTCAAACCATTCAAAAACATCCAAATATCCAAAACACAAATCCAAAAACATCCAAAATGTTTTAACAATAATTTCAAATTCAATCCAAGAACACTTAGCAAGAAAAAGTCTAATCATCCATAGGTAGATCGGGAGGAGGAAAATGTGCTTGCATTTCAACCATATCGAGCCTAAGCGCATTGAATCGTTCATTCATAGCTTCATTGCTAGCTCACATCTCCCATTGAATTTCCAATTGTTGAGCCCCCATTGCGGTTAATTGGGACTCTATGGATGCAAACCTTAAGTCAAATGTCTTCAAAAATGATCGAAAGTATGGAGGTATTTGATCCTCTTGCTGGATCGGCTCGTCCTCGGGTACGTGATCATCGATATCTCACATAAGTTCTTCAAGCTCTGGATCATCATCAGCAGCCGGCTCCAGTACATTTTGTGAGGAACTAGCACCCAGTGTTTTCTGGGTTGATCGAACCCATTGATTATTTTCCCGGTCCATCCCGATTTCTTCAAGGTTGTTAAATTTATTTGGTTCTTAAGAGGGATGGCTACATCAAGATGGACCCTAAGATTGGATTTGATAAACAAATTACTCTGAAGACAATCGTAAAATAAGGTTTCTATGTATTTAGACGGGACATTGTTTACGGTTTCTACTTTCTCACCAAAAATGATTTGTGGAAAATTTATTTTCTTATTATGTTGGATACAATGTATCCACCATAAATCTAAAGCTCTAAGGGTGGAGTATCTACCTCTGGATGGTCTAAACCACCAAGAGATCTTCAAATGAAGAAAATGCTCGTGATGAGTTAACAAAGTACTCGCACTAGCCTTAGCTCTATAATTGGTAGCCACAATTTCTTTTTCATTATCTAAACCCTCGTTATCTAAACCAAAGATGTTAGCGATTGTGTCGGAGTCAATATAAACGAATTGAACTAAGAGATAAGATTGAATCCCTTCGATGGAAGTTTGAGACTCGTTTTGTACATAAACCACATTGGAATAGAAAATGCAGACTAGTTGGTGATAAACGATGGGTTTGGGCTGAAAGAGTTTATCAAATTTCCATGATCGGAGGGTAGGAAGATATTCAAAATTCATCTCGATCATAGCTTGGATTGAGAATATACGTTCTTCCCGGATTCTATATGACTCGAATAAATTAACAAACCTATGGTAGAGATCTTCTCCACGATCAGGTTGGTTAAAGAAAGAATTAAGGATAGTCATATCGGGAGTATTTGTGTTTGGATTTTGAGGTGGAATAGGAGGTCAGTTTGGTGGTTGGTTTGACGACCGACTAGATGAAGTCCTAGGGCGCTTGGAATAAGACATGGTTAAATCAGAATGGAATTAAGGAATGCCTGCAATTTTAAAACACATGTATGCAATACAATCAATCCCAAAACTCAATATGAGTCCTCAATATTCAAGGTTCTCTAAATAATATCTTAATGGGCAATTTTTGAAAACTATATTGAAAACAATGTTTTTAAAAAATATATTATGTATAGTTTTCATAAAATCAACATAATTAATTCAAAAACAACAATTTTATAGACAAAACATTTTTTATTTCGAAAATTTTGAAAAATATTGTGTTTTTGATGAAATTAGTTGTAGAATCTAGTTCTACATCATAATATGAACAATGCCCGATATCTAATTCAACCTAGAACTAATTAAAACTAGTCTTATGTTAAAAAATCAATAAAATAGAGTTTTAGAAAAATTACCTTGAAAATTTCGGATTGAGTGAGATGTGATGTAATTTGCACGATTTTGATGCTCGTAGCAGGATTCTACGTTGAAAAACAGTTGGATTCTGACAAGATTTCGTTGAAAATGAGCAAAAAGAGATTTTGGGGGTTTTGAGAGAGAACGATCGAGTGTTTTAGTTTTTGGGAGTTTTGGCTAAAAGTGTTATTTTAGGGATTTAAAGCCTAAAACCCGACGAGTGTATCGGTACACCTGTGAGTGTATCAATACACCTTCAAGGAATGTATCAGTACATATTCATAGTGTATCGATACATAGCGAGGATGTATCGATACCTAGGTATCGATACACTTTGCACAAAAATGTCAAAATATGTTTTTAAACACTTAGAATGCTAAATTAATTAGCTCTAGTGGTATTGGCAACTCATATTTCAAAAATTAACTATGTTCAATCAATCAAATCTATCTTTAAATTTTCTTTGAACATATAATTAATTTTCACTAAAGATCATAAATATCCCCTAACTATTAGAAAAGAATGCAATCAAAAGTGTTATTCTTATAAGCATTTTTTAATTTTAATTAAAAGTGCTAAAATTATTTTAAACAATAAGTGAAAATAGGTTAAACCTAATTCTCTCCTAAGTGTCCAAAATCTTTCTTTATCTAAAGGTGTAACAGCCTCAATACCGGGTTAGTGACTAAATTGTAAAACTTCAGAATTTGGTGAGTAAAGCAGAATAATTGAATAGTATTGTAATTTGGTATATGATTAAATTGCAAGGAAGATGGAATTGAAGGATAGAATAGTCATTTGCATGGAAAATAATTAAAGAAGATATATATATATTAGCTACACGTGGAAGAGAATGAAGCAAAACAAAAGGTTTTAGAGTTCTCTTCTTCTCTTCTTTCTCCATACGTGAAGGGGTCAAAACAAAGGTAAGATTTCTCATGAGCTAATTGTTTGCTAAAATTTAAGTTTTGTTTTGATCATTAGATGCTAATTAAGCTTAAGGAAAGCTTAAGTTGCTTTAAAACAACAAGATGAAGGGTGTAGGAAGAATTCAAGATTAGGAGTTGTTGAATGGAATTTTGAAACAGAGTTCATAATTAGAATTGGAGGTTGAATTTTACTTGTCATCGAATTAATTAAGACATACGAAGTGTTAGAATTAGATTTAGAACATGTTGGAATTTGAGTGAGATTCTTGAATTCTATGTCAAGGATTGGATTTTGAAGTTTAAGAGGTACTGAATGGGTATTAATTAGTGTAAATAGGTGTGTCAGAGTTAAGAATATAAAAAGAGGTGAAATATGAAGTGTTGAGATGAAAATGAAGGGTTTTCGTGCTCAAAATTACATTTTGGGGTTGTGAGCATCGGTACATCTTCAATGTGTACCGATGCACTATCAAATAAATAAACATCGAATGCAATTAGTGCATCGATGCATAAGGAGTGCATCGATGCACCATTTTAAGATGAAAACATCGAATGTGATTTGTGTACAGATGCATAGATAGTGCATCGATGCACACGTTAAGGGATGCATCGATACATACCTTTATTAAGAAATGAAATTAGCCTTTCTTTTAGTCTAAGAAGTGATAGCTTAGAATATATCAATTAGTATACTGATATGTATCAATGTATTACTATGTAGATCTAGAGCGTAATTTTGTTTCGGAACAATCGACGAATTAGAATCTAGTCAAAGCAAGGCTAAGGTGATTGCATATCCTAGATGAAATTGTATTGAGACAAGACTTGCGATGAGTCTATCTCTTATAGTTAAACTTATAATTTCATATTCATGCACATGCATATTTATATAGGTATTAATGTTATAGTGATTTTATGCATAATTCATTCATGCTTTAATATGAACTTATATGAATGAATGCAATTATATGAGAACCCATTCAGGTATGGGAAATAATGGAAATGATCATGTGTATTCATATGAAGTGAATTATGTATTATGTGAAAAGTGATAAAAGAGATATGAAAATGAGAATTGTATTTATAATTAAGCCCATGTTATTTAATGTGAGAGCTGTAGGTATAATTGGCATGCCAAGAGTCGAGGGATTATCAGTGGTCCTTCGGGACATAGTGGTCATTCGGGAAATATATTCAGTGCCCCTAGTGGGATTTTATTTGAGCTGTGGTGACAGCATTGTGCACAACCTCAGTGTACTCATGTACCTTCTATTCTCAATAATGTACATGGGTATCCAAAGATAAATTAAAGGAAATTCTTATGAGACATAATTGTTCATTCATGCATATCATACTTATATGTCATGGTGTGATATCTACATATGCATTGTAATGTCCTAGTGGATTGATAGTAGTGTATGTTCATGATATTGTTGTTATATGTTTATTTTATGCCTCACTATGTTTGTGACTTAGTGTGTAAGTGATTTACATGTAGGTACCAAGAATCCAGAAGAACAGAAATAGGGGTGGCAAGAACAACATCATTGCTAGAAGATCAGATCAGAAGTAACTGATAAAGTATGTATTTTGATTGTGTATAGTGTGTTGGCATGTAAGAAAAGTGTTAGTTACGAATGCTCTGATCGGTTTTATATTGTTTTGGTCAACTTATGTAAAGTAACAATGTTATTTTAATCAAAGTTTTAAATTTCCTTGATTTTTGTCAAAAGTCAAAGTTTGAAAAGTCAATGTGACACCTCAGACTCGTATCCAGGTCGAGTGCGGGTCGGGGGTGTTACAAAAGGTTTTGTAAAAATATTTGCTAATTGATGCAAAGTATCAACAAATTCTAGAACTACATCTCCTTTAGTGACATTATCTCTAATAAAATGATGTCTAATTTCAATGTGTTTAGTTCTAGAGTGTTGGATGAGATTTTTAGTGAGATAAATAGCGCTAGTATTGTCAAACTTGATAGGTATCGTACCAACTTCAATTCCATAATAAAAAAGTTTTTGTTTCATCCATAAAACTTGTGCACAACAACTACCGACTGAAATGTATTCCGCTTCAGTTGTAGATAATGCAACACTATTTTGTTTCTTTGAAAACTATGAAATTAGCATATTTCCTAGGAATTGACATGTATCGGAGGTGCTTTTCCTATCTATTTTGCATCCTCCATAATCCGCATCAGAGAAGGCATACAAGCTAAAGTTTGAGTCTCTATGATACCAAAGTCCTAATCTAGGAGTGTCTTAAAGGTATCTACAGATTCTCTTAATGGCTTTTAGATGTGATTATTTAGGGAATGATTGAAATCTAGCACATATGCAAACACTAAACATAATGTCTAGTCTACTTGCGGTTAGATAAAGCAAAGAACCAATCATAGACCTATAAAGTTTAACATCTACACATTTATCTTCTTCATCTTTGTCAAGCTTTGTAGATAAACTCATTGGAGTAGCTTGGGATTTGCCATTTTTCAATGCAAACTTTTTGAGCATATCCTTGACGTATTTTTCTTGATTGATGAAGATGCTATCTTTTCTTTGCTTGATTTGGAGTACCAAGAAAAATGAGAGCTCTCCTATCATGCTCGTCTCGAATTTACTCTGTATTAGCTTAGAAAATTCTTGGCAAAGAACATCATTAGTAGAACCAAATATTATATCATTAACATAAATTTGAACTACTAATAAATATTTACCTTTTCGCTTTAAAAACAATGTAGTGTCAACATTTCCTTTTGAAAAACCTTTTTCTATTAAAAAATATGACAACCTTTCATACCAAGCTCTAGGAGCTTGTTTTAAACCATATAAAGCTTTTTTCAATTTAAAAACATGATTTGGAAATTTTGAATCTTCAAAACCAGGAGGTTGTTCCACATACACTTCTTATTTTATAAAACCATTTAAAAATGCACTTTTAACATCCATCTGATATAATTTAAATTCATTGAAACATGAAAATGCTAATAACATTCTAATTGCTTCCATCCTAGCCATGGGAGCATAGTTTTATCATAGTCTATGCCCTCTTCTTGAGTATAGCCTTGAGCAACAAGTCTAGCCTTGTTCCTCACTAATATTACCACTTTCATCAAGCTTATTCCTAAATACCCATTTAGTACCTATAGTAGATTTATTACTAGGCTTTTCAACTAATGTCCATACTTTACTTCTCTCAAATTGATTTAACTCTTCTTGCATAGCCATAATCCAATTTTCATCTTTTAATGCTTCTTGGATATTCTTAGGCTCTATGCATGAGATAAATGCAATATAATTACATATATTTTTATGAGAAGATCGAGTTGTTACCCCTTTGGATGGATCACCTAGAATTTCACTATCCTTGACATAGTTTTATTCTCTTGGGTAAGAGACTTCCTTTTCTTCAATGGTTGGATTCTGGAGAGCATCGTGAGTTTCCTCATCTTTCATTTCTTCCTTTGATGATGGTTCTCCAACGTCATGTCCAACGTCATATGTATTTATAATACCTACGTCATCATCAACACAAGAATCCTTCCTCGGAAGGGGATTATCATCGAAAACAACATGTATAGACTCTTCTACCACTAAAATTCTTTTATTAAATACTCGATAAGCTTTATATTTTAAGGAATAACCCAGAAAAATTCCTTCATCACTTTTAGCATCAAATTTGCCAAGGTTGTCTTTACCGTTGTTTAAAACAAAACATTTACATCCAAATGGATGAAAATAGCTAATGTTAGGCTTTTTATTTTTGAAAATTTCATATGGAGTTTTGTTTAAAATAGGCATAATCATTACTCGATTAATAACATAACAAGCGGTATTTGAGGCTTCCGCCTAAAAATATTTTGGCAAATTATTTTCACAAAGCATGGTTCTAGCCATTTCTTATAAAGTTATATTTTTCCTCTTAACAACTCCATTTTGTTGAGGGGTTCTAGGTTCTGAAAAATTATGGCTAATTCCATTAGAATTACAAAACTCAGTAAATCCAAGATTTTCAAATTCAGTACAATGATCACTCTTGACACTAGAAATGGAGTAACCTTTTTCGTTTTGGATTACTTTTGAAAACATGATGAATTTTTCTAATGCTTCAGCTTTAGTACTTAAGAATAGAACCCAAGTATATCTAGAATAGTCATCTACCAATACAAAACAATATTGTTTTCCACCCAAGCTAACAGTCCTAATTGGCCCAAAAAGATCTATATGGATCAATTGTAATACTTTACTAGTTGATACATCATTAATGGACTTAAAGGAAGCTTTTTTATGTTTTCATTTAGCACAAGCATCACATATTTTATCTTTATCAAATTTTAACTTTGGCAACCCTCTTACTAAATCTCCTTGAATTAGTCTTTGTAAAACACTCATGCTAGTGTGTCCTAGTCTCCTATGCCATAACTATTTATCATGTTCATCCTTAGCAACTAGACACAAGTTAGTCATATTAATAGAATCTAAATGTACCATGTATATATTTCATATTCTATGACCAACAAGCATAATCCAATTAGATGCAATATCAACAATTTTACAACCATTTGTTTCAAATAAGACATTGTATCCTTTATCACATAATTGACTAATACTCAATAGATTATGCTTTAACCCATTCACATATAATACTTTTTCTATTTTTATGGAAGAAGTATTACCTATAGTACCTATACCTTCAATGTCACATTTTGAGTTGTCACCAAAGGTTACCACTCCTCCATTTTTGTCGTTAAGCTATATAAACCGGCTCTTGTCTCCGATCATGTGTCTTGAGCATCCACTATCAAGGAACTATGAATTTTAACTTGTATTTTGTGTCTTGTAGCCATGCTCTTTTTCCTACAAACATAGATTAATTCTTGATTTTTGGTACCCAAATTCTTTTGGGTCCATATTCATTAGTTTCTAAAATCCTAGTCCCCCTGGGTTTCCATTTGTGTAGGATATCCTTATCTTTAGTAGTAATGATTTCTTTAGGAACGCATATACTTCTAATGATTTTTTCATTCGAGGTTCTTTGGGGACCTCTATGTTTGTAGTTTTTAAAACTTTTTCTAACAAAGTTGGATTTTGAACTTTCTCTATTTTCAAAACGTTTTGTTCCAACTTTATCAAAAGAAGCTTTAAGATCATCAATTTCTTTTTATGATCATCGTTGGCTCTTGAAAGTAAATTATGTAAATCGGTATTTTTCTTTTCAAACTCATTTAGTTTGATTTGCAAATTTTTAATCTTACTTTCAAGATCAATGTTGGTCTTGGATATGAGATCATTTTCGTTTTTCAATTTTGAAATATCATTCTTGTATTTCAAAAATAATTTCTCATAATCTGAAGCCAACCCAGTGTATTCCTCTAACAACTTATCAAAAGAATAATCTTCAAAATCAAATGAGTTAGAGGTTACCTGAGAATCTTCCCCGATTGCAATCAAGCACAAGTTTACTACTTCTTGTTCCTATTCATTTGATGATTCATCATCATCACTCTAACTAGCCACGTGTTCCTTGTGCTTCTTCTTTGATTGACCATTCTTCTTTAATTGTGGGCAATCGTATTTGACATGCCTGAGCATTTTGCATTCGTAGCAAATGATTGGGTCCTTCTCCTTTGATTCATTTTTGAAGTATTCATTTCTTTTGAATTTTCTTCCTCTGTTGGGCTTCATTAATTTTCTGAACCTTTTGGCAAATAATGCCATCTCTTCTTTTTCATCATCATCATCAGAATCACTCTCATCTTTTGTGGATTTGAGAGCAACTCCAACATTCTCCTTTTTCTCCATCTTCTTCTTTTTCTCATCATTCTTCTCGAGGTCTACCTCATCTTGAATCATCATTTCATGCATGAGGAAAGAACCGATGAGTTCATCGAGAGTTAAATACTTTAGATTTTTAGCTTCGGTGATCGTTGTCTTCTTCGTTTGCCAAGCTTTAGGAAGATAATATATTAACTTCCTAACAAACTTCTCATTTGGAATGATCTCTCCATATGACTTGAGACCATTGACAATCATGGAAAATCTATCTGTCATAGCTTCAATATCTTCATCCGGTTTCATCCAGAAATTTTCATAGCTATGAGTTAGAAGATTAATTTTAGATTCTTTTACCTCGTTTGTGCCTTCATGAGTGACTTGTAATTTATCCCATATCTCCTTGGAGGTTGTACAAGATGAAACTCTCCCGTTTTCATTTGGTCCAAGAGCACAAAATATAATGTGGATAACCTTTGAGTTGAGCTGGAACATTCTTGTCTCTTCTTCACTCCACAAATTTTAATGAGTGGATGGTTTGATGTATTCATTCTCCACGATTTTCCATGCTTCCATGTCACTTTCTTGAATGAAGTACCTCATTATATTCTTCCAATAAGCATAATTAGCTCTATTGAAGAAAGGAGACTTGTTGACGGGCTGAGAATCAAGAACGAAGTCGAAGTTTGAAGTAGAGGCTATTGATGACTTGAATATCGATATAACTCTTCCTGAATCGACTCAAGAGGTGGTTAAACCTTCAAATGAGTGTAGCTATGATACCAATTGTTGAGTTAATCGATCGATGAATCGGCTAAGAGGGGGTGAATTGGTAATAAAAAATTATGTGAAAGCTTTTGCAGAAAATTGAAAATATTTGAACATCGATTTAAAGTGGTTCGAATTTCTCAACCACAGTCTACGTCCACTATCTTAACTATCCACACTAAGGATTTTCCACAAATTCACTAATTTTTCTTTCTTTTGAGGACAACGAGTAACCTAATAACTCCCTCAAGAATTATACCCTAAATTCTTGATAACACTCTCTCCCAAAGAGAAAATTACAAATTCCGCAAACTTACAGAAAAACCTCATAAGCCAAGATGTTTGCACAATTCTAGAACAAGAAAAGAACACTCAAAGATGAAAGCAATTGAGTACAAAATGTGTTCTTGAAAGCAAAATGAATATTGAAGGAAAATTGGCTTGAATTTCACAAACTTGATGTTTGATGCTTTCTCTCTTGATTCCTTTTCAATTCTTGTTGATCAATGGCTCCTGAGCTTGTTTAAATACACCTTGGATCACTTCTGAACGTTGGGGATCATAGGTGAAGTCAATAGAGCTGTTATGGTGTGAATACCATTTAAAAAATCTGTTGGGAGCGTAGGTGTATCGGTACACTCTCAAAGGTGTATCGGTACACTCAGTGTAAAATTCAAATATTTGGACCGTTGGTTGACCTAGTGTATCGGTACACTAATTACATTCGATGTTTCTCAGAGCCAGGAGTGTATCAATACATCGACTATGTATCGATACACAAATTACATTCGATGTTTGGGGTGTATCGGTACATACATAAGTGTATCGGTACATCCCTTTGTAAAAATTATTTTTGGCCCGATTAAGGTTCGAAATACTTTGTAAAAATTGTTTCAAAAATATTTTAAGACTAAAACGCAATTTTACACTTAAGTAAGAATTAAAATTGACATAAAACTTGGAGTAATATTTTTTATATTCGAATAATTTATTCGAATATTAATTTTGAAATCGAATATAAAATCTTAAAATTCATTTACACTTTATTTGTAATATCGAAACATAAAAATATTTGCAACATGTATTATCTTAATAACAAGTGTGAGAATTAGCTCAGTGGTTAAGGCATGCGCAAATTACACTTGAGACCCAAGTTGGATTCCCTTGGGTGTTAAAACTCATCTTTATTTATTTTCACTTCAATTCAAAATGTGACACGTGTTACCTTTTAATTGGATTGAAAATTTATTAAATTAAAATTAAAAACCCTCAATTTGATTTTACACGTGTCACAATTTGATTGGAGTAATAAATTTATTAAATTAAATTCAAATTAGGATCTAATTAAAAAAATTAAGAATTAAATTTAATATTGGTGATCAAATTGATTAATTCTAAAATATAAGGGATTTAATCTATAAATTTAATACATGACTAGAATAAAAAATTTAAAGTTAATGCTCAAATTAGTTCATTAGACAAATTAAAAACAGAATCAATATCAAATTGCATTAAATGAAAATCCAAGAAAACAAATCATACACAAGTAATAACCAAAATGGAAGAAAACAAAGTAATATTCCAGCGTCGCAAATACGTAACTTTATAACGACTTGTGCCCTAATTATACCAATTTTGTTAACTGCCATGCCAAATTCCCGTTAAGTGTTAACGGTAGGTGGCTAAATTAAATTTATTTAAATAATTTAATGGTCATATCGATATAAATTTAAAAATGATAGTCATTTCGCGATTCAATCGATAGTTATATGGCCATTTATGAAGTTTACCCTTAAAGATTTAAAGGTGAAAGGGTGGGGTCCAAGCGCCGAAAATTGGAGTCTGTAATTTTGACAATTAGGAAGTGTGGGTCCAGCTACAAGTTGATTCTAAAAGGTTCCACGACATATATTTTGTGGTTAATGTTGGTTCCCACCCCTCCACGTGTCATACCTACACCTTCAAACCTTTTAATACCGACACATTTCATCATTATTCTTGGCATTTTTATTAAAAAAATCATCAAAAGTCATTTATTAGGAAAATAATCAACAACAGAAATTATTTAGAAAAATATCTCGAAGCTGCTCACGTAAATTATCTCGTGTTTTATAAAATGAACTTGTTTTTTTACAGAACACGAGATTCATTCTTAAACTTGATAAAATACCTCACGTTATCTAAAACACGAGATTAACAAGAAATTAAATTTATCGTCAAGCTATATCAAACTAAATTTGATTACTATGAAAAGCGAGTTTCATTAATAGCCCACATGTAAAGCACATTTAAAAAATGTACTTTAATAAAATTTGACAAAAATAATATTATATGGACTAAAGATATAATTTGATACATTTTAGTTCCATAAGTTAAAAAAAATTATTGATATTAGTTTATATAGGTATAGTGGAATGTTTAAGTTATGTTTATTAGCAATGTAAGATAAAAGTTAAAATAAGTTTCATCTTTTTTTCATGTAATTTTTAATTTTTTAATTTCTACTTCATCAATTAAATTTTATTATTAAATGACATATGAACTAAAATTAAATATTTTGATAAATTTGTTTTTATTAAAATTTAATTTTTATTAACACTCCACTGTTTTGCATAAATCAAAGTCTTTTTTCCCCAAATTTAATATTAGATCTCGCAATTTTCAGAAAATGAAGATCTTTAATCGCGTTATGCAAAACGTGAAGTATTTTTACGTGGACAGTTTAGATTATTTTTTTAAATAATTTCTGTTGGGGTTTATTTTTCTAATAAATAAATTTTTAGGATTTTTTAAATAAAATCGACCTTATTCCTTCCAATGTAATTATCGAACTAGAAAATGTTATTTATTTAAACTCATTCTTGGAACTAAACCCATAAGTTACATGTTAACCGCTTTTCAAATCTAAATTAATCTGTCTAGTTCTAAAAACACTCATGTAACAAATTGATCACTAACGATATTGATTCGAAGTAAAATGGTCACTAACATTATCGATTTATAACAAAATGCTCACTCTACTATCATTTCCGTTAAAATGATGATGTGACGACATTAAGAAAATGGTTAATATTTAATTTTACCCCTAAACTATAGCTAAAACATCAAATAAGTTGTTCAACTGTAACACCCATAACCCGTATAATTATACCTATACAGATTTTATATGTTATCCGAATTTCTAAAACCATTTCTCAATTTTTTGCGCGATTTAAAATTTATTTTCTTAAAATAGTAAGTGATATTATAAAAATATCATATCATATAAATCATGTTTCGTTGTAACCAATTTAATTCGAAATATTTTTTATGAATAGTGAACAGTACCCGTGAACAGTAGGGGAATCGGTACCCCATTTACATATTGGAAAAATTTGCTTAAAACGGGATTACTGTTCATGCTACAGAAACTTTCAAAAATTTCATATAAATCTCATAAAAATTAATCTTTCATCACTATAACAATTTCCAAAATTTATTCAACAAAATAAATTTAACATTATCAAATTACATGCCACTATCTAAATCAAATTCCATCATAGGATGTCTTACTGATGTCGAAATATACCTCTCAATGCTTGATGTCGTTCTGAACTCTTTATTCTTATTCTTTGGTTTTTACCTACGCGTGAAAATCATCACACGCTAAGTATAAACTTAGTGAGGTAATTAAAACATTTAACAGTGCAATACAATTCATGCAAGATTTTCAATATCAAAAATCAAATTTCCATAAAATCATTTTACTAACATATCCAATATTTTACCATGATCAAAATAATATAAAATCTCTTACCATTTATCCCATAAGCTCGTAAGCTTATTTTACCAAAAATATTTACCATTTAAATTCCATAAGCTCGTAAGCTTATTTTATCAATATACTTGCCATTATTCTTAAGCTCATAAGCTTATTTTACCAAAAATATTTACCATTTAAATTCCATAAGCTCGTAAGATTATTTTATCAATATACTTGTCATTATTCATAAGCTCGTAAGCTTATTTGCATACTTACCATTTATTAACCAATAAACCATAACTCATAGCCCAAAGTATAACTGTATAAGGAACCCGGTATAGGAGCCAAATATTGCACTGAAGTGCTGAGGTCGGGATTTACCCACCTAGTACACCATAGTGTTTGTACTGTGTCTTCACTAGACACTAAGGCCTGCACTATGTGCCTTCTCTAGACACTCTAGTGCTACCTAATATTGCAGTTGCTAGACTCTATGGCATGCCATTAATACCACTGATCCTCAATAACTTATTTGGGCATATAATCAATTTTATTTAATTCATCCATGGCAAAGTATATTATCATAATTTAACAATGGGGCAATTCATACCCAAAAATCATTCATGGTAAAATATCATATTTCCCAAAATCAAAGCATTATAATTTCATCCAATGATATCTCAATGTCATGTCAATTTATAAAAATGACATAATAACACGTTCTTATAAACGAGGTCGACTTATCGCAAGTATTCCCGATGATGTATAAAACATCCATATATAATTTCATGCATGTATTGCACTCACCTTGACACTTTATAATTTTCCAAATATTTGTGCCTCACTACTGTCCACAATAAACCCACTTGACTTGCTTCAATCGCAAATCAATCATAATCTGTATAATTCACAATTTCATAACGATACATATGTTAGTATTGTACTAACATAAAGATATCCCAAAATAACTCCATAATATATTTGATACTCATTATCTATCAAAATACTTAATACTTAATAATTTCCTTTTAACATTGGAACCAACTTTTCCAATTTACACAAAATGGCCATTCACCATTTTATCACTTAGAATTTCAATACAAAAATTCCAGTATTGAAATTATTATCAACCAAGTACACAAAGGCATAATTACAATAACACTCCCAACAATTCGAAATTTGTATTACAATCACCAAACTTTCTAAAATTTCCATATTCTCACAACTTGCACTACCTTTAAAGAATCAGTATTCTGTACTGATATACACACTGTAAGTCAATTCCATTTATTCCGTTAAAAAATATACTCGAATATGAATATATCCATATAAATAACTCCTTCTAATTCATTCTGTACAATTTATGATGAATTTTCAAAATTGACCAACAGAATCTGTTTTGTAGAATCTGTTGTTCGGTTTTTTTCTGACATTTCCTTGGTTAAAAATTCATATATTTTTGTACACACTTTGAAATTGATCCCCGTTTGTTTTAAACAAAATTATATTGACATAAGAACACAATATATAAAAATAACCTCCAAATTATTTTTATATAAATTATGGTGAATTTTCAAACACGCTGTCAATCTCAAAATCTAAACTATTTTCTTAAACCTCATCCTTAAGTTCTTCATCAATCTTACAATCAATTCTTTAAAATCACTTAACTCTTCAAAACCCATAAAACACAAGAATTAAAATCCCCTTCATCAACTCAAGATGAATTTGAACATGAAACCCTAGTAATATTCATGTAAAAATGTAGAGAATTGAACATAGAACATTTTTCCTAACCACACCGAGTCTAATTCTCAAGAAATAGCTTCAAACTTAAAACTAAAGATGTTTACCTTTCTTGCTTGAAAGTGCTGGCCCTTGGAGGAAGAAGAAGCTAGAAATGCTCTTCATGATTGATATTTTATGATAAATCAATCTATCCCATGGAAATATATATTATTATAGCATTTTTTATTCATTCCAATAGGAAATCCCATTTTTGCCCTTAATCAATCTCCATATTCACCATAAAACCAAGCCATCTGATCATTATCATATTACAAAGTCAAACATGAATTATTTTGACTTTTAATTCCGAAATTCCCCTCAAATTTTCAAAAATTGCATTTTAGTCACTAAATTCTACCGTTTCGGTTAAATCTGGAAAATTGCACAATTCCAAACCAAATTTCTTTGATCCAAAATATTAAAATAATATTTCCAAGCATTTTCTAACATCCTTCAAATTTTTGTAAAATTCTAACTCGATCTGAAATTACTGATTCCTTACCGGCTTAACCCTTTCTAATTTTTCTTTACTAAAATTCCAAATCCAAAAATATAATTTCTATAAAACCCCACTCTCAGGAGTAAACTATCTTTTTATGGAATAGAATTCTTTTTAGGAAATTTATCACTTAATTTCCTCAAACTTTTTCCCAATTTTCTACTTTAACCATCAAACTTTCCAAATTTCATTTTAGTTATTGTTTGATTTTTTGGGGTATTACAATTCTCCCCTTCTTAAGAAAATTCGTCCTCGAATTTTAAAACTTTCTATGAAAACCGTAACTCCCCTTTATAAGGATTGCACTTTCCATTGAAATTTCGTAACCCTAATTTAAGGTTGTACGAACTAGTAAGGCATACTCTTGTCTTATGCGAAAACCTCTTCTGCCAACTTCTTGAATTCTGATTTTTCCTCTTTACTTTGGGAATTTCATAAAGATCATGCAAATCATTAGATTTGGAAACTATTTAATCCAAATCTTCAACCTTATATGAAAATATCTACACATTTTCGTATCATCCTCTCTATCCCAAGTAACGTCCTTGACATTATGATTTTGTTAAAACACTTTGAATATAAAAAAATCATCTTGTTATGCAGTTCTTTAATTCTCAAGCTAAGATCCGAATTTATTCTTCTTCATAAGTCAAATCTAGTTGGATCTCAATTTCCTCTGATGCAATGACATGTGAAGGATCTAATCAATACTTTTTAAGCATCAGCACATGAAAAATATTGTGTACTTTGTCCAACTCTGGATCTCAATTACCTCCAGAGTTAATGCTAACTGATAAGCCATCAGTCCAACTCTTTTTAATATCTCATAAGATCCAATAAATTTTAGACTTAATTATCCCTTGCGTTTTGGGCGCAAAATATTTTTCTAAGGCGATACCTTAAGAAAAACTTTATCACCTTCATGGAAATTCAATCTTTTTTCACTTCAAGTCTACATAAGACTTTTTTTGATCCAATATCATCTTGAGATTATCTTTACTTCATCCTTAACCTCTTTCATTAAAAATCAGGTTCAAAAAAATTTCAATCTTTTAACTCGAACCCACTCAATGGTGTTCGACATTTTCTCCCATATAAAACTTCACACGGAGTTATCTTGATGCTTAATTTAATAATTTCATTGTAGAAAAATTCTACTTAAAACAAATACTTTTCTTTTCCCATGATTCCTTAGAATCAATCAAACATGCACTTAATATATCTTCCAATATCTGAATAGTACTTTCTGACTTATCATCCGTCTATGGATGAAAAATCATACTGAAATTCAATCAAGTATCCAAAACTTTATGCAAATATTTCCAAAATCTTAAAGTAAAACCATGGATCTCTGTCCGATATAATGGACACTGATACTACTAGTAATCAAAATATTTTCTTGATATACAACTCTGTATATTTATCCAATGCATAGTCCATTCACATCGGAATGAAATGTGCCGATTTAATTAAGTAGTCACTATCACCCAAATAAAATCCTTTTTAGTTGATGTCAAAGGTAGTCAAGTAACAAAATCTATAGTGACTTTTTACCTCTTCCACCCTGGAATAGAAATCAGTTGCAACAATTACGAAAGCACTTTATGCTCAGCTTTTACTTGTTGACATGTCAAACATGTAGCAACAAACTCAGTAATGTTTCTTTTCATACCTGGCCACCAAAATGACTCTTTACATCTTGTTACATTTTTTTCCACCTGAATGCATAGTCAGTGGACTATAATTTGCCTCAGAAATAATATCTTTCTTCAACTCATTATTATGAGGAATACAAATTTTTCCTCGATAAAATAGATATCCATCAGAAGTGACTTCAAAGTCTTTAGTCTCATCTTTTTTTTTCTGTTTCTTTCTTTTTCTTATATAATATTTTTTTTGCTCTTATGCCATCTGCCGAGACAACATGATTAAGAAATTCAACTTCTTATAGCCAAAGCTCACCCTTTGACAATTTAGCATATAACTTTTTATCCTTAAATATTTCAAGCATAATACAAAAATAAACATCACGCTTTATATTGGCTTTCAAATATACCAGAATTTCATCAATATAGACCACCTCAAATTAATCCAATTAAAATTGAAATACTTGATTCATCAAATCCATGAATGATGCCTGAGCATTTGTCAAACCAAACGGCATTACTACCAACTTGTAGTGCCTATACCGTATTCTGAAAACTATCTTTGGAACATCTTCTACTTTAATATTTAACTGGTGATATCCCAATCGAATATCAATTTTTTGATAACATTGCTGCTCCTTTTTAAGCTGATCAAACAAGTCATAAATCCTCAAAATAGGATATTTGTTCTTGATAGTTACTCTGTTTAGCTATCGATAATTTATGCATAATCGCACATATCCTTTTTTTTTCAAAACACCGATTTACCCCAAGGTAAAATATTTGGTCTAATGCATCCTTCATCTATCAATTCTTGCAATTAATTCTTTATTCTCTTAACTCAATCTTAATCATTCCATATGAACCCATAAATACAGGATTAATACCTTAATATACATCAATATTGAATTCCACCTCTCCATCTATAGGTAACCGGTAATAATAAATCTAAAAAGACTTATAGAAATTCCCAAATTATGGAAATATCATATGATCTTACTTCAGATACTTGAGTATCTATCACCTTAGCTAGAAAAATCTAGACATCCCTTTTACATCATCTTAATCATAACCATTTCTGATATCAAGTTAGTGTTAATTTCACTTTTTCATCAATCATTAAAATTTTTAATTTCTCCGTATTTTTCTAAATTAATCGCTTCTTGCGACCATTAACCCAACCTCAATGCAGAGACAACCAACTCATGATCAAAATGATCTAAAACTCATTAATGATAATCCCATAAGATTCACCATTAATATAAGCTCATGAATCTTTATCGAACATTTACTATTTGTCTGACTAACACTTATATCTCGACCGTGGCCTATGGGTCTTCCGCTATAATATCACTTGATATCAAGTAGAATTGGATATTTCTACTTTGGAATTCCTTATTTCATTCTTAAGGAAATTTGTACAACTTATCCAGATCCATAGAAATTATTCTTGAATAATTAAAACATTTTCCATCTCCAATGAAAGTCTCAATGTTCACATCGTTCAATAAGAAAACTTAATAATTTGTAGCAATAACTTCATAGCAGTTAATGCTAAAATCACACTAGTAAACAAATTAACTCTTTTTCTTATCATTATGAACTTGACACTTTTCAAGTTCTTGAGAATCCATCTCAATCTATACAATAATTCATTACAGCATGAAATGGTCAGACAACCCATTTTCGCATATTTACCTTCACAAGGTAACTCTATCAAATTTTATGGACTTGATATCTATTCTCAATCCAACTCATAACCATTTGATTCACTAATAACTCAACTTTCTTTAAACTTTTAGCAGACAACTTATTACCGCTTATTTATTTCCTCTTGCTTAAATCAACAATGATTCAAACAATTTAATGTTTAGCTTAAATATTTCTCACTTATTTAAGATTACCTGGAGAACCTCATAACCATCACTAGATTTAATAATCTCCTCTGGATCCTCATCCGATTTGACTTTTCTTGTAAGTTGTTCAAACTTTTTTAATCAATTCTTCCAATTCATAGACTTTGTTAAACACTGGGGCATTTCTTCCACAAAATGGAGAAAACTCCCTTACAACATCCACCATTCTAAGGTGTTTTACATAATTCATGTCGGGTCCCTTTTCGGTCGATTTCAATCTCGACTTTCTTTTCAAATTTTTCGATTTTCTACCTTTATCTTTAATTCCAACATCTGAACATAGTCATAATCATCATACATTAATAAAGAATAACTTTACTCCCAATAAGCATCATCACAGTATATATACAACTATCAGTAGCTTTTGACATCCTAGTGACATGTATACACTTTTTAACTCAAAACAACCTTGGTTTAGTCCTAGAATCGGCTAAACCTATAGCTCTGATACTAATAAATGTAACACCCATAACCTGTATAATTATACTTATACAGATTTTAGATGTTATCCGAATTTCTAAAACCATTTCTCAATTTTTTTTGTGCGATTTAAAATTTATTTTCTTAAAATGATAAATGATATTATAAAAATATCATATCATATAAATCATGTTTCGTTGTAACCAATTTAATTCAAAATATTTTTTTATGAATAGTGAACAGTACCCGTGAACAGTAGGGGAATCGGTTCCCTGTATGGGGGAATCGGTACCCCATTTACATACTGGAAAAATTTGCTTAAAATGGGATTACTGTTCATGCTATAGTAACTTTCGAAAATTTCATATAAATCTCATAAAAATTAACCTTTCATCACTATAACAATTTTCAAAATTTATTCAACAAAATAAATTTAACATTATCAAATTACATGCCATTATCTAAATCAAATTCCATCATAGGATGTCTTACTGATGTTGAAATATACCGCTCGATGCTTGATGTCGTTCTGAACTCTTTATTCTTATTCTTTGGTTTTTACCTACGCGTGAAAATCATCACACGCTAAGTATAAACTTAGTGAGGCAATTAAAACATTTAACAGTGCAATACAATTCATGCATGATTTTCAATGTCAAAAATCAAATTTCCATAAAATCATTTTACTAACATATCCAATATTTTACCATGATCAAAATAATATAAAATCTCTTACCATTTATCCCATAAGCTCGTAAGCTTATTTTACCAAAAATATTTACCATTTAAATTCCATAAGCTCGTTATCTTATTTTATCAATATACTTGCCATTATTCATAAGCTCGTAAGCTTATTTTACCAAAAATATTTACCATTTAAATTCCATAAGCTCGTAAGATTATTTTATCAATATACTTGCCATTATTCATAAGCTCGTAAGCTTATTTGCATACTTACCATTTATTAACCAATAAACCATAATTCATATCCCATAGTATAACTGTATAAGGAACCCGGTATAGGAGCCAAATATTGCACCGAAGTGCTGAGGTCGGGATTTACCCACCTAGTACACCGTAGTGTTTGTACTGTGTCTTCACCAGACACTAAGGCCTGCACTATGTGCCTTCTCTAGACACTCTAGTCCTACCTAATATTGCAGCTGCTAGACTCTATGGCATGCCATTAATACCACTGATCCTCAATAACTTATTTGGGCATATAATCAATTTTATTTAATCCATCCATGGCAAAGTATATTATCATAATTTAACAATGGGGTAATTCATACCCAAAAAACATTCATGGTAAAATATCATATTTCCCAAAATCAAAGCATTATAATTTCATCCAATGATATCTCAATGTCATGTCAATTTATAAAAATGACATAATAACATGTTATAAACGAGGTCGACTTATCGCAAGTCTTCACAATGATGTATAAAACATCCATATATAATTTCATGCATGTATTGCACTCACCTTGACACTTTATAATTTTCCAAATATTTGTGCCTCAGTACTGTCCACAATAAACCCACTTGACTTGCTTCAATCGCAAATCAATCATAATCTGTATAATTCACAATTTCATAACGATACATATGTTAGTATTGTACTAACATAAACATATCCCAAAATAACTCCATAATATATTTTATACTCATTATCTATCAAAATACTTAATACTTAATAATTTCCTTTTAACATTGGAACCAACTTTTCCAATTTACACAAAATGGTCCTTCCCCATTTTATCACTTAGAATTTCAATACAAAAATTCCAGTATTGAAATTATTATCAACCAAGTACACAAAGGAATAATTACAATAACACTCCCAACAATTCAAAATTTGTATTAAAATCACCAAACTTTCTAAAATTTCCATATTCTGACAACTTGCACTACCTTTAAAGAATCAATATTCTGTACTGATATACACACTTTAAGTCAATTCCGTTTATTCCGTTAAAAACTAGACTCGAATATGAATCTATCCATATAAAGAACTCCTTCTAATTCATTGTGTACAATTTATGATGAATTTTCAAAGTTGACCAACAAAATTTATTTTGCAGAATCTGTTTTGCAGAATCTGTTGTCCGATTTTTTTCTGACCTTTCCTTGGTTAAAAATTCATATCTTTTTGTACACACTTGAAATTGATCTCCCTTTATTTTAAACAAAACTAGATTGACATAAGAACACGGTATATAAAAATAACCTCCAAATTATTTTTATATAAATTCTGGTGAATTTTCAAACCCACTGTCAATCTCAAAATCTAAATTGTTTTCTTAAACCTCATCCTTAAGTTCATCAATCTTACAATCAATTCTTTAAATTCACTCAACTCTTCAAAACCAATAAAACACAAGAATCAAAATCCCCTTCATCAACTAAAGATGAATTTGATCATGAAACCCTAGTAATATTCATGTCAAAATGTAGAGAATTGAACGTAGAACATTTTTCCTAACCACACCGAGTCTAATTCTCAAGAAATTGCTTCAAAATTAAAACTAAAGATGTTTACCTTTCTTGCTTGAAAGTGCCGACCCTTGGAGGAAGAAGAAGCTGGAAATGCTCTTCATGATTGATATTTTATGATAAATCAATCTATCACATGAAAATATATTATTATTATTATTTTATTCATTCCAATAGGAAATTCCATTTTTGCCCTTAATGAATCTCCATATTCACCATAAAACCAAGCCATCTGATCATTATCATATTACAAAGTCAAACATGAATTATTTTTGACTTTTAATTCTGAAATTCCCCTCGAATTTTCAAAAATTGTATTTTAGTCACTAAATTCCACTGTTTCGATTAAATCTGGAAAATTGCATAATTCCAAACCAAATTTCTTTGATCCAAAATATTAAAATAATATTTCAAAGCATTTTATAACATCCTTCAAATTTTTGTAAAATTCCAATTCGATCTGAAATTACCGATTCCTTACCGGCTTAACCCTTTCTAATTTTTCTTTACTAAAATTCCAAATTCAAAAATATAATTTCTATAAAACCCCACTCTCAGGAGTAAACTATCTTTTTATGGAATAGAATTCTTTTTAGGAAATTTATCACTTAATTTCCTCAAAATTTTTCCCAATTTTCTACTTTAACCATCAAACTTTGCAAATTTTCATTTTTGTCATTGTTTGAATTTTTGGGATATTACATGAACAATGATTTATATTTAATCTACCCCCAAAATTTTCTAATTTCAATTTTTTTCAAATATCCCACCACCTCCACTATATTCAAACCACATTCCTTACGAAATAAAAAACTGTGGAGATTTAAAAATAGTTTATTTTTCCTTTTATATATATTATTTATCATTTTCATTTTTTCAAGATGAGAGGTTGAGATTGTTTTGCAAGAGCACAACACCCGACAAATTGTGGAATTGTTACAACAAATGGCGGAATTGTTACAACAAATGGAGTCAAATGCATCCATTTTGCTTAATCAAAGTGATTAAGAAAATACAAAATGTAACAAACAAAACAATGGAGTTTCACAACTTGTTGAAAAAGCTAGATATGGATAACCATGCATGGCAAAAAAATGGCACGTGAGAGCGAAGCGCTGCTTGTGTCACAAAACAATAAGATGGAAACACTACGAGAACAAGTAGTTGCCACAATGAAATCGACAATGCAGAATCATGGTGTGAAGATCAACAAGACGAAGAAAGAAGAAGAAGAAGAAGAATGGTTTACAAACACTATAATACTCTAAGTGTTTCCTATGACTGATCCTAACTTGGGGACAGTCAAGATGTCTCAATGGAGGAGGCTAGTCTTGAGAATTCAAATGGTGGCAGGCGCATTCAAGAATCTCAGTGTAACACCCTAAACAAGATTTGGCCTAAAATACCACATTGGGTTCATAAGGCAACCCCTAATTTTCAAAAACTTGTTCATTTTCTTTTCAAACATGTCAAATAGTATCATAAATAAAACATAAATAAATATTATAAAAATATTTTATAAAATAGAGCTTCATGACACATAATTTAAAACAAAATAATACATCTTGAGGTTTATAACTCAAATACATAAGGTTTTATGAATACACATGCCCACTAAAACTACAATATAGTACTCTGAAGGAGATGCTAGAAATCCTACTGCGATAGTGCTCAACGAATCGCTCAAGCTACAAACTTACCAACGAAAACATCCAACCGCTGAGCTTATAAAGCGTAATAGTATAATCGTTAATCTAGAGAAACATTATGAATTCCATAAACATAAGCACGCTAAATACATAGTATTAAGCAGTAGGTACATGCATGATCCTATTCAAGTGTTACCTACTTAAGGTTCAACAATTCTATCTCTTAGTGTAAGCCTTGAGCTTCCCTCAGTCTCTACTAAGGGTCTCGTCATGAGTAATTGTATACTAAGTCTCTAACCTTAGTATCATGCTACTAATAACTATGCAATACTACATGTATTCATTACATGGACATACTAGTGCGTGAAGTCATGGGTATGCAAAAGTATAACAACAAACATGAAGAAGGTCTAGTGGTGTGGTCAGAGGAATTTTCTGCATATCATGACAACATACTAGCCCACCTTGAATACTTGATAGTCTTGGGGTAAAAACCGAAATTTTATGTTCATAAAAAACTTACATCCTTAGCCTATCTTAAATACTAGAGAGTTTCTGGTAAGAAACGAAATTTTATGTGCATTGAAAACTTACATCCTTAGCCTATCTTAAATACTCGAGAGTTTTGGGGTAAGAACTGAAATTTTACGTACATAAAAAACTTACATCCCTAGCCTATCTTGAATACTCGAGAGTTTCAGGATAAGAACTAGAATTTTACATGCATCGAAAAATTATATCCCTAGCCTACATGTAGGCTCTCGAGTATTGGGTGCAATCCAAAATTTTACGTACATCATATACGTGCCCGACCAACTTAATATGTTTAGTCTTAAGGCATCTACGTCTAGCTAGCAATTCAAGTGCCTAACACATTAGCAGACTATATCCGGATATTACATCATGAAGGATGATCGTCATACTACTAAAGTAACTCTGGTGTCTTGACTATTTCCCGAGCATCACACAATGGCTGGTTTTATGAAATCTTACATTATAAGGTTTTTATGATTATCACACATAGTATTATTATCTTACTTATATATTTTATTTATTACCAAGCTTCCCCCATATATGTAACGTCTTGACACATACACACACGTCAACTAGTGCCACACAAGAGCAATCAGAGTAGCTCAGTTACTCGTTATCGAACTTATCAAGTCAGGTGAGGTCATCCCCTCACTTGACACTATCTCACTCATTCTCTCATCTAGAACAATGTACAAGGGTTTATTAATATGTTATTTGCTTGTTCTATTCATATTGTTTGTTACTCAAGGGTATTTTAGTCAATTCTGTCTCTAAGGATATCTTTATACATCCCATAATTTTTCGACGTCTATTATGTCTGTTGTTCAGTGGTTAGATTTCTAGCTAGTTCGATACCTGACTTAGGTTTATCACTGGGTAGCGATAATCTAGTCGCTCTTGTCGTAATTCTCTTTAGTACCACTTGAACTGGAGGGACGACCTACACGTTCTCGATTCACTAAATGTTCTTGAGAATACAACTTCGCTATTACAAAATTTGACTTACTTATCGTATCGCTTATCAGTATATCCTCTCCAACGATCCTAGCCTTAATTATTCGATACGTGCTCGAGTGATCATTCCTTAGAGTAGTATGCTTAGTTTGGTTACATCGGTTGTAACCCACTTCTGCGATTGTTTTTATGTCATTCTAGTCCTTTGAGTCCCTCCTGGACTAAGTTTCCTTATTATGGATTATCCTTAGCTCTTACGAGCAATGAAAATGCCAAATCTAAGCATCCAAAGTGGGTAGTATCTATACTCTACTAGTAGTATTGATACTCTAGGGTCAAGTATTGATACTCCTATGAGTATCGGTACCAAAAATATATTTTGTTTCCGAAAAATAGGCCCAATATAGGTATTGTGCACCCTGAGTATTGATACTGTAGGGGCAGTATCGATACTCTCCTCAGCAGTATCAATACTCCCCGTCTTTTTCCCTAAAATTCATTCTTATTCATTTAATATCATTATTGTTCATCCAATATCGATACTCGAACCCATAAATGACTTGTTTAAGCTTGAAAAACACCCAAAATTCATTCTAAAAGACTTGGTCTGGTTCCTAATCATGTGCTAAAGCTTTAAAAAGTTATTTAGGGCTCTAAGATGTCATAAAAACGTCTTTTTTACACCTAAAATGTTATTTAATTATGAATTTATGTTTAAACCCTAAAATGCTCAACTACTCAAATCTTAGCAAATCTTCATGCTTATGAAAGCCTTAACACCACAAAGGATTAGAAATACAATATCTTGGTGTTTAAATCTCGAAATGAAACTCCTTGCTCAACCACACTCCTTTCCTTAGTGATTTGGATGAAAACCCCCACTTTTCTCTTTTAGTTATAAAAACCCAATGCTCGAATCATTAAAATGATGTTGTTTGAAGGATTAAGAATGAATTTCAAGCTTAAAAGATGTAAGAATGGCTCAAAATACTCACCTTTAGCTTTTTTCTTTTTAAGAGGAAAAAAAAGAAGAAAGATGGAGAAATGGATAAAAGAAGAATATGAAAGAGATAAAAATGCTTCATCTTTGCAAAATGGGAGAATTACGCTTTTTCTCTTTCCCCATCTTACCACTATTCAAAAACCCTCTTTTTATGGCTAATTAGGCTCCAAACCAACCAATTAAACCCAACGTCACAAATTATATATTCCATGAGGCCCACCTACATCTCGAGTAAACCCGAAACTAGTAGCCCAAAATTTGGGGTATTACACTCAAGGAAGGTCTTGACAATTTTATGACTCGAGGCGAAATTAAAAAAATGTGCTCCTAATTTTAAAAAATTAAGAAATATGTAATATAATTTTATTATTATTTTTTATTAAATTAAAACAATAATATTTTTTATAATCTCAAAAAATTCAAAAACATATTTAAGCATACAAATACTTTGTAAAAAAAATTTATTCGAGCATTTCTTGATGCAAAATCATTGACGATAGTGTCAATATCAATGTTTTCCAATATATTTTTCTCAATACATAACATAGCTAGCTCGTTTAATCTTTCTTGTGACATTGTAGACCTCAAGTAATTTGTAATACCCCAAAATTTCAACAAGTGACCAAAATATAATTTTTGAAAGTTGGATGACCAAAGTAAAATTTTAGGAAAAATTGAGGACTAAAGTGGTAATTTTCCCAAAAAAGAATTTTTATTTCAAAAATAAATAGTTCATCCTTAAGAATTGATTATCTATGGAATTTATATCTCTATCCAGAATTTATGTAAAAAGCTATTAAGCGATAAATTCGATAAAATATTCTTATAACCGGAAAGAATTTGAAGTTTATAAAAAATTTGAAGGAGGGTAGTATGGGGTTAGAAATATTATTTTTATATTTTTAATAAGTGGAATTTGATGTGGATCAGTGGAATTTGCATGTTAAAGTGGAATAGTTAATTTTAGTGACTAAATTGATTTTTTTGAAAAATTGAAATGGAAAAGAGGGAAATTGATAAGTGATATGGAGGTAAATAATAAGATTCATTAAGGGTAATTTTGACTTTTAGGCTAAAATGAATTTAAAATTTATTTTAAATTCCAAGTGTAGTGAGATTTTGTTTTAGAACATTCAAGAACCCTTCTTCTTCATTCAGCTTGTTGTTGTGAGCCTCCCGTAAGAAAAAAATTCTTTTCCATTTTCAAGCTATTTTCTTCATATTTTAGCTTAGTTATAAATAGAAAAAATTATATATACATGATTCTCTTTCATTTGGTGTAAATATATTCATGTTTCATTCTTGAATTGGTGAGGTGTGGTTGAAGGGGAAATGTTTAGGTTTGAATGGTATTTGATATGGAAATGAATTGGAAAGTGTAAAATTGATGTGTAGGTGATGAAATTGAGCTTGAAACAAAATTAGGGATTATTTTTGTAAAGGTTCAAAACATTCATCCTATAGGGGAAATAATGGGAAAATTATCAAAATTTTCCTAAAGGCTTAGGATGATTGTAAATGTGATCTTATGTGCTTGAAATTATGTTTTGGACTAAATTGAAGTTTGAATAAATTTAGATAACCATTTCATAATTTGGGGAAATTAGAAGGATCTATGTGCAAAAATGGGAATGTTATGGTCACATACTAAAATTTATTATTAGTGTGATGAAATATTGAATTTAAGATTGATTTGGAAAGTTATAAAAGTTTAATGACCATTTTGCAATTTTTAAAAAATTGAAGGATTATGCACAAATTACTGGAACATTTGTGTACCATGTTGGAAACTTTGGTTTAAAGGATGAAATGTTGATTTTGGAATAAAATGAAAAGTTCTGTAAGTTTAGAGGGTCTATATGAAAGTTTTGGAAAGTTTAATGGTGAAATTGCAAAAGTGCAATATTAATATCCTAGTTGAAAAACATTGTGTGAGTGGTGGAAAATAATGACTGAATGTTGGAATTGGGTTCATTTGGATCAATTGGGAAGATTATATAAGTTTAAGGATCAAATTACAAAGTTTGGAAAAAGTTGAGAGTTAAATGGTAATTAAGAAATGTTGGTGTTTTACATTGTAAATTATTGTTAAAAGGGTTGAATATGGTGATCGAAAAGTAATAAAAGTGAATGATAAAGGACTAGTTTGAAAACTTTCAAAACTTTGGGTTTAATTTGAGAAAAATATTCACTTGTGGGTAAAATGTTAGATTGTGAAAAGTTATGTGATTTAGAGTTAAGAAAAATTATTTTCAATGATTCAGAACAATTATAAAAGGTTGGGGACTAATTTGTAAGTATTGAGAAAGTTAATGACCAAAAGTGAAATATAGAAAAGTTAAGGGAATAATTGCGATAAGTGATTTATTGAAGGATTAGAAAGGGGAATTTGATTAAGTTAAGGTCGATTTTTCGTTTCGTGATATAAATTAGTATTAAACGTCTATTGATCGAATTTTTAAAATTTGTTACGAATTCGAGTTTATTATTAGTTCAAGTACTAATATATGTTTAAATTTTTATATGTTGGAAATTGATGACCTGTAGCTTGTGATCATAATCGAAGTCAAAGCGAGTCAGATACGGGGGACATATTATAAAGGCGAAAGTAATCGTAGTAGTAAACATTAGTTAGGTAACAGGTGAGTGCAACTATTTATTTTATATACCACATGAGGATTACTTGCAATAAGACAACCTCGAAAGTTTTCAAATGAAATTTTTTTTGTATTATTTAATGAAATGTTATTATACCAATTTATTAAATGGTTTTTACATGATTTTGAGGATACCCAATATAAATGATTAGGAGATTTTATTTATATATGATGTTGTGATATTTTATTTCAAAGAATACGAATATTTGTAAAAAAAGTTTGATGTTATTTTTAGTTTGTTAACATATCTGAATGATTTTATATGTAAAATGAAATTTGATTTTGATAAAGCCAAATGTGTATAGTTCATGAGTGTGAGGTACAAATGTCATGCAATGAGGTGGAGTGACTATATGATATATGTGTTTATATGGCACCTATGGTGCAATGCTACGAGGCACTTTCAAGTGAAATACTACGAGGCACTTTCGAGTGCAGTACTAGATATACAACGCACTTGTAAGTGCATATAGCGCACACACTCGATGAGACTCACGTACCTAATATTCTCAGTTATAAAATATTGGGCTATAATTACTAATATGAGTTAATATGAGTTTATATGGTTTAAATATGAAAAGCACAAGTTATATGAATTAGAAGCTAACAAAGGTTTTACGAGATACTTGATTTACTTTTATATGTTTTAAATGCAAAATATTTTTTAACAGTTCAGTTTTTATGTATTATCATTATTTTTATATATGCAATATGTTTTATTTAAGATCCTTGGTTGCTTCACTAAGTGAAAACTTAGTTTGTGAGTGTTTCACATGTAAGTACAAGCGAGAAGGAAAAATAAGGAGCGTATCAGCATCATTCCCAGGGAAATCAAGTACGATATCAGAATCAAAGAGTTTTCAGTTAGTGGCATGTATATTAAGGAGTTTTAGTTGTTTTGATTCAAGTCTATTTAATTCATTTTCATTTAAGATATATATATATATATATATGTGTGTGTGTGTGTGTGTGTGTTTAGCTTTTTAAATGGAACATTATTAGATATGAATAGTATTTTATTAAATCATTTTTTTATATTCGTATCGATGAATTTTATTTTAGTATTATAAGATTAATTAAGTGCACCTTAAATATTGACTTTAGCGATTTTAAAATAAACATAATTTTTTCTACTTTATGAACAGTAGTTGTTCTATACGGTTGATGTGACATCTCTGACATGTATACGGGAAAGGGATGTTACATAATTTTTTCAATAATTTCAGTTTTGAAAAACTTCTTTCCCGGATGCTACTGCCACCGACATTGTTAATAGGATCCAATTAGCAATTGAAATGTTAGGAAAACAATCTACAACTTTAACAAACTCAAGAATTTCAAGCACTGACATGAACACATTTAGAAAAGTCAATAGCAACACTTTCATTTTAGAAAAAATCATATGCATTGTCGAACGGTCCTTCAGGTGGTTCTGGGTTTGCGCTCCTACTTGGAATTGATGATGGAGTCGCCACTGATTGTGTTCAGGTTAGGTTGATCGAACACCTACTCACCGTTTACTGGGCCTATGCTTTACCAAAGATGTGTCGAACTCGGGAGTCGTTTACGATCAAAGAAAGATTAGCCCCCTCCCCCGATTTGCCCTTTCGATACTAATCAATTACCCGATTGTCTTAATTACAAAAATTATACTCGAGGGGACACAGTTCCAAATGTGTGACACGAGGAATAAATTCAAACGATGACATAAGGCATGTGAATCCCGAAAACTAATAGCTAGGCCTGACACAGAGAATAAATTCTCAATAAAGTTTCACTTTCACCTTTATTTCACACGCCATCTGCTGCTGGCCTTGGATGTTTTGGAACGTTCTGAAATGTAATCTGCCCATTATATTGGGCTAGATCTGACAACTTGGATCTGTGTGGCGCTTGGTTTCATGTAATTAGGGTTTTAAAACCCTAGACTTGTTTCAATCTCTACCATAGATCCTCGATCTAATCTGACGATACTGGTTATTGTGGGGCCTATGCTAAGGGTGTAAAACCCTAATATACTTGGACTAACACGCCTGAGCCTAGATTCCTCTACTGAGACAGGCTGTCATTTCCTAGTCTTGGGCCCCAAATATGGATCTTCACCTTTGGACATACTTACCGAATCTGGACCCTAACTTGGACCTGAAAAACAAAACAAAATAAAAAAATGGAATAAAAATAAATATGAAAAAAATAAATAAATAGTAATAATACTATAATATATAACTAAATATATATATATATATTTTAAAAAACTTTAATATACATTATATTTTCAAAAACTATATAATATGTTTTCAAAAAAATATATATTATATATGTTTTCAAAAATTATATATTTTCAAAACCTATATATATTTTATATTTTTAAAACTATATAATATGTTTTCAAAACTATATTATATATTTTTCAAAACTACATAATATATATATTGTATTATAAATATTGTATATTAGAAATCCTTGAAGTAATCCCAGACAAAAATGAGTGTCTACATGCATCAACATCCGACTTTATTATGAGAAAAAATAATCTTAAAATTATTGCAACATTGTCTCAATTTATTATCATCCAATGACTTCAACCTTATAGAATCAATTAAAAAATCCAAAACAATTTTCAAAAATCTTTAACTGCTCAAATCTATCTTTCAAAGAAACAATCTCCATATCAATAACAACAAAAAAATAATTAACTCTGAAAGACTCCTCTGATGATTGCATTTCTTCTTCATGATCATTCTTATCAAATTGTCTTTTTTCTAAAAAATATGACGTTTGGTAAAACAAATAGCTCTATGCTCATATCTAATGCAAGACTTTTAGCAATATTTATACTAGCTTCGAACCCTTTATTTCTATAGTTTTCAAAATATGACACTACACCTTCCAACTCTTTTATGGTAGTATCCATGCACATTGATCTAGATTGCAATTTCTTACTCACTATGTTGATAGCAAATAAAATATCATATCGGATAACCATTCCAGGTAAGAATTCAAAACTTTGAAGGGCACTAGCTAAACTTTCTGTTTAACTTTTTTGCTTTATCATCATTACTATAAGATTCATATAATTGTAACAAAGTTAACCGTATTTTAGGAGCATGACATTAATAGCTTTGACACTTTTAATTCGATTTTCCCATCGAGTATCAGATAAAGATTTCATAGTTTTTGGAACAATATCACATAAAATTTTCCACATTTTGGTAGAACTTGCAAACAATGAATATATATGTTGCACAATCCCAAAAAAAATAAAATAGCTTTAACACAATAATGTGCCATATTTGAAAGAGAAAGATTAAGATTATGACAAGTGCACGACATATATAAAGCTCTAGGATTTATTTAAAGCAATCTCTTTTGAACACCTTGATGTTTTGCTTTCATATTAGAACCATTATCATATCCTTGGCCCCTCTCATCATTAATATTCAACCCAATAGATTGCAATGTATTTACTAATTCATTACAAAGTCCTAATCCATATGTATAATTCACTTTCAATAACTCTAAAAAGTACTCCTATATTTTTATTTTATTGTTTGACATATGACAAGCATCATAATTGTCAAATATTTATTCCTTTTCCTCCAATGAAATAAATGAAAACGTAGTATAGAGAAGAAAGGGTCGATGTACAAGGACTTAGAAATTTCCAACGTCGTCTTGTGTTGATCATGATCCAAGGAAACTAAAAGTAAAAAAAAGCGTTCGGTGATATAAAAATTAAATAAAATAAACTAAGTAAAAAATGACAAAGAATGAAAGTAAAAAGTTGAAAACAATAATGATGAAAAATAGCCTCAAGCTTCGCTCCGCCGCAATTCATTTAGATAATCGATATAAATTTTACCACGAGATTCATGTTGGTTATAATCTAGAAGGCCCAACCCTTGTAACTTACTTTTCTTTCTGGTAAAATGATATTCCTGAGTCTATCTTTGAAATGTAGTCCTTGCTTGGACTAACCACGGCTATCACCATTGGTACCAAAATAACTTTAAGTGTTGGAAAAGCCCGACTCGGATTATGTTGTCAAATTGAGAATTGAATCTGATCTCAATTTCCCTTAGCGGACCACTGCTAAGTGTGTTCACAGGAAGTCGAATTTGCTAATGGCTGACTCTTCCTCCCAACTTTAAATCAGAACAACATCCAGACCAACGAGCTCTTTTTGAAATGAAAGTGTTGAGATTTTTAAAGGAAACTCTAATTACCAATCTAAGTTTGCAAAAAAAGAAAAAAGAAAAAAAAAGAAAATGATATCCAAAGATATTAAGTGCTTTTCAATTCTCACCAAATGAATTGAGTCATCGCTAAGCCATCGGCTAATCTAAAAATTAGCTAAGCATGATAGAAATCATACTTAGAATTTTAGAAAACAAAGTAAAAACTTGAAATAAAATAAAAAATAACTTAACAAAAACCCAAGATAATTTTATAAAAATCAAAAGAAGGAAGTACACTCTCTAGCTTCACCCAAGGTGTATTTATAGCCTAAAGAACTGAAAATGATAATCTTCCTAAAGATAAAAATAAATTTAAAATAAAATAAACTATCCTAAAGATAATCCTAAAATTAACCAAAAGATAAATTCCAAATAATAAAAAGATAAATCTAAAGTATTTGTTTGAAATTCAAACTTAATCTTTAAATGATTTTCGTCGGTCTTTCTTCTAGATAATGCTTGACTAGACTTTCTAGAAACTACTCTCGCTGCTGACTGTACCTTCTAGAAACTACCACATCAGACTGTGTCATGTCCATGTTGTCAACCATGATTCCAAAAAATAAAAACTTCCATAATCATCCCTTTTAGTGTTGTTTTTGGAAGATGAACTCCTGCACAAAAATTAATAAAAACAACTGAAATCAGTAGCATGAAATAAACAACAAGAAATAATTATCAACAAAACAAGTGCAAAATAAAAGACTCATCAACTTATTTATGCATCGTACTATTAGATTCATTTTTCTTGATGACTTACATCAGGAGTACAATCAAGAATAACAGAGAAATACTTTACCTTATGGATATTTTTAGAATAGAAATTCTAATACTATGGTTCAAGAGAGAGATTAATTCATTTTGAATTTTATGAACAAGATAATGATAATGAATATTTTCATTTTGAATACGTCTAAAATGGTCTTGCATAGGAAAATTAAATTCAACAATCATTTCAATGAACCCCAAAAAATTTCTATTACTATCATCACAAATTTTTTTAGTAGATCCTCAAAAAGCTAAATTATTTTTAGCTAGACATTTTACAATTCAAATTATTCTTATTTAAAGTTTCCTCCAACGTCCTTTCTCTTTTGAAATCCCTTGTTGTAAATCTTTATCAAGTGTTTGATTAGTTTTTAATCTCACTCTAATTCACTCCAAACATTCATTGTCATATGCTCAATACTTTCTCATGTTGTTCGAGTCTCTCACTAAGATGTTTCCAATCATTTAATTCATCATTTACTAAACTACTCCTGTTATTTTTCTTTGTAAACAATATACAACAAAAACAATAAACTTTGTCCACATGTTTAGAATAAACAATAAACAAGACACCACTAGTTTGGTTCTTGTATCATTTACACATTAATATTTGCATTATAATGTATTAAAGGATGAAATTTCTATTGTTGTAAGAGAAGATGGATAAAATTTTTTGTACAATCAATTACATAAAAGAAGACTAAGTAGATGAGATGTCAATTAGTATAGCATTCAAGTATTTTACAATTGTTGTCCTACTTGGGATTACTGAAATTTTAAGAAATAATTTATCATATATGAATATAAAGTGGATTAATTGTATTGTAACATAAAATTGTTGTTCATTATACATAATTTATTAGATATATATAAGGTGTTTATTAGAGATAAAAGCAAGTTTATGTCTATCAAGCACATTGTTTGTGTTGTTATATATGCATCCTTCAGAAGCTTAAATTTTCAGTTTGTTTAATAATTATAGTTTGGACTGAGATGCAATGTTATCTTTGCAGTTCATCCACGGCTCGTGTTAGCTAACCTATTGTTAAATGGACTCAGGTCTTTCTTTACTCCATTACTATCTTATTATTTCTCCTATTTTCTTTCGATTTTGGTTATGTCGTTTGTGTTGATCACTTTTGGATATCTACTATGATCACTAATTTCATTATTGTGTCTCAAGTACAAAGCTTGTTTGCATCTATGCAGCAGGAAAACACATGGTGGACAATCTTATTCAATAGTTTGCACGAAACACTTGCATCTCAAGTGCATGGTGGAGTCAGCATTTTGTCGTTTCATGGAAGCATCTTAAGTGATTTCTTAGGTTCATACTTTGTTTATTCTAGTAATTAATGTTTAACTACGTTACATTTCAGTTGGATGTTTGTAAACTTTGATTTTTTTCATATTTTACGTATTTTTACTTAATTCGAATCTTAATTACATTTCAAGGTTATTATTGGATATTGTTACAGGTTGCATTTGGGTAATACAAAGTAGGAAAATGTTGAAAATTAGTCATGATTAACGATGTTTTAGGATGAAAAACGCCACCAATGGAGTACATAATTAGCAGCGTTTGTGAGAAAAACACCACTATATACATAATTATTAGTGGCGTTTGTGAGAAAAAATGTCAATATATACATAATTAATAATTTCATTTGTATAAAAAACGCTGCTATATATCATTACAATTTGCGGCGTTAGAAAAAAAATTCTAAATAATATGACTTTTTGTGGCGTTTTCTAATATAAAACGCCACTAACCGTTGTGGCGTTTGTATAATCGGCGTTTCTTGTGGCATTTTTTTGCGCCACGAGTATTTTTAGCGGTGCTTTAAAATGCCGCTATAGGAGTAAAAAACGTCGCTATAAACCTAATCTGCTGTAGTGATAAGCATATGAAAAATGCATAGAATTATTGGCTAAGGAAGATTTTAAATTCGATTATCTTATAGGCCCTTTCCCAACTAAAATGTCTCTAGATTTATTATCAAGATTACCCTAATTTCAACGATCATAAATGTCCAGAGGGAGGACTAAGTGTTGATCAATCCCAACATCTTCAACATTAGACTCATTTTTTTGCATGATTATGGTCATTTAGATTATAAATGTCATCATCTATATGATTTAGGATATCATCATGGTCACTTGTATCAGTAGCACCCACATTGGTATAATTTGGAGAACTATCAAGATTATTTAAATTCACAACAACATCATTTAAATTTTCATCAGAAGACTATGTTTTTAAAGAATTTATCAAAAGCTCCCTTTTGTGATTCTAGTAACCCATCTCGTTGTTTTCTTTTTTCCTTTTTTTTTGCTACGATACGTGTTTTTTTAGACATTATATGATGATGCAATTAATATAAAAATAACAATAGCACCTGTAAAATGAGAAGATCCTCGATCGAAGTATTTATATACTAAATCCGCAACACCGTAACGACTTAACTCTGGAATTAAGTAAATAATTTATGTTACAATTTAAAAAATCAAATCCTCGATCGTAGTATCTTTCTTTAACCAACCGGAACTATAATTCAATAGAATATATTTTATAATCAAATCCAACAACTTGGTGCTAATAAATATAATAAATACATAAGAAAACCAATAAAAAAATCCCCAAAAGAAATAAACCCCAACAATAATTTTATCTTTAGAATTATGTTCAAACTTGGAAATGAATTGAGGTGGACCAAAGATGGAAGATGGATAATCTGCATATTCACGTTTGACATTTCATATCCAAAATTTATTTTAAAAAATAAAAGAATAATCGTTAAAAGAAACATATTAATTATACGTAACTTTTATCCTCTGAGTCCTTTCACTGAGCTTTAAAAAGAAAAATAATCGTTAAATTTTTTTTGGGAATTTGAAAAAATCAAAGTTAAAAGATTTAATTAGATTTTTTTGTTAATTTTAGGAAGAAAATACTGAATTAGAATTTTATAAGAAGTGAAACATAAATATAAAATTCTAATAATGATAATTTATGGGTAATTAGCATTTATTAGAGTTTATTAAATTTTATTAACATTGACAGTTTGTTATAATTTTACAGTACTTTAACGTTGCTCATATATATATATATATAGTGCTTTAACGTTTGGTTGGAATTAAAATTTATGGGTCTTGGGCGGGTGTCCCTCCTGCCCCGTCCCAGGCGGCCTGTAGAATCTCCTAAAACTTTAAATTCGGCCCCTGCAAAATCTTATGCTGCAACGCTGGTTGGAGAGAATCATCAACAATCACGAAACTTCGACTTGGAGGAGGATGTTCTTCTTCAACATGCTGCTGTGGTTATGGAAAGAAACAGTCCGTACCCTATCATCTAGTTTTTGAATCGAATCGATTACAATATGGGACATTGATTGTATGGCTATTGGGCAAGGCCATAGGCTATAGAGCACTATGGAACAAGATTAGGTTGCTCTGGCTTTCTCAATTGGTCGACTTAGACAAAGGTTATTATCTTGGAGTCAGAATCTTCTAATGACATGGCAAAACCATCTAGATTTTCAGAATCATCTTCGCTCGGTTCGGTTGAATATAGCTTGCATGAAAGAAAATATAAATTTTTTACACCCAAAACTCTTAGACCGGAATAGAAACATCTTTGGGAGCATTAGGAAATGCAGAGATTCTTTGATAGCTAGACTGAAAGAAAAACATCTTTGGGAGAATTAGAAAATGCAAAGATTCTTTGATCGTTCTTGTTTTATCATTTTATTTTATTTTATTAATAATTTTATGACGTGATAATTAAAAAAAATAAAAAGTTTAAGTACAAAAACGAACCAAAATTAATAGTTTAGATACTAAATGTGTAGTTTATCCTATAAATTATTGTATAATTTAAATGTATTTTTATATATTTTTTATTAATAATACTTTTTATTCTTAAAATTTTATAAATTTATTATCTAACATAAAATTTTACATTTCCTTTCATTATCTAGGCGTTATTTTCAAACCTCAGTAGAATAGTTTGAAAGAAGAAACGTGGTGCTGATATACGTTATACAACACTTTTTTTTCTTATCCAAGGCTTATAGTGCTAATTAAATTTTCGATAAAACAAAATCATAATTTAAGAATATAAAATAATTGTAATTACAGATTTGGATTGATTGCATAATAAGAAAGTAAGTTTTAAACCGTGTAACAAAATGACTTTAATATTTCAACATGTTAATGTTTATTTAAGGGTAAAATACAAAAATGGTCCCCAATTATAAGGTATTGATTTATTAAGTGTCTTGACTATTAAAAGAACAAAATAGTACTCTAATTTTAGAGTGTTGCTTTGTTGAGTCCTTAAACTATTAAAAATTACAAATAGTCACCCAACTATTCATTATGCTCCAAATTCATCCTTTTTGTTAAAAAATTGACGATATTTTGAATTGAACGTTAACATGTTGATTGTGATATGATAAAATATGTTCCTAAAATCTCAAACAACGATCATATTTCAATCATCATGCAAA
Organism: Hibiscus syriacus; assembly: GCF_006381635.1. NCBI lineage: Eukaryota > Viridiplantae > Streptophyta > Magnoliopsida > Malvales > Malvaceae > Hibiscus > Hibiscus syriacus. The sequence goes on along the minus strand of NW_024062808.1, from coordinate 4,871,878 downwards.
CGTCCAGCTCAGACCACCGTCGATTTTTTAACGAAAAAAATGAGTTTTGAACATAATGAATAGGCGAGTGACCATTTTGTAACTTTTAATAGTCGAGGGACTCAACAAAACAACACTCTATAGTTGGAGGACCATTTACAAATTTTAATAGTCGAGGGATTTAATAAAACAATATCCTATAGTCATGGACTATTTTTATACTTTATCCTTTATTTAAAGCCCTCGCTTGCGCTTGAAGAGGTCAAGACACTTTAAAACAATATCCTATATCAATACTTCTTGTTTATTTTAGATATCTGAATTTTTTAGATCAAAACAAATGTTTAAAGTTTTATTATGTTATCATGTTAAGATTATTTTGTCAACGACAATTAAAAAATTATCAATCAATAGTTATCTGACATATTCCATTAATTTTTGCTTACTATTGATTTTACAAAATAAAAATACTAAATTTTAATTTTTTTAAAGAAGCCCTATTTTTCAATTTTCTCAAACTCTTTCCAAATCTCTAAACCCGAAATTCCATTAAAAATTAGAGATTGGTCGGCGAATGACAGTTGGAGGTTCAGGCAGAGGCAGAGGTGTAACCTCAAAGACGATGACAAACGAGCGATGGTTGAGTAAAAAAAATATTTGTGTGCAATACAATCTAGGGATGACGTATGATTTCGAGCGAGACATGCGAAGGAAAGGGAGACGATCGTTCGGTGAGTATCTAACGACATAAGAGGTGACCGGGGTGGGTGATTTAATGACAACAAGTGGAATTTAAATTTTTGGACTTATAAATTAGAAGAAATGAAAAATAAACATGCTACATTAACACTAATTAGATAACAGCTTTTAAACGAACATTAAAAATCAAACACTTTAAATGATAATTTTAAATGTTAAATATTGATATTGAAAAAAATAATTAAGTTTTTTCTTTTTCTTCTTTATTGATCGACGGTTATACTAACTTTAATATTGATTGTCAACTGTCGTTATTGTCTTTTTCTTTTCTATATCGTATCTTTGTTTACTTTTTTTTTATTTTTCAATAAGTATGTATGTGTTGCACGTTTTCTTCTGCTTTTATGGAACATTTTCTTATGATTATTGGGATGTTTTCAGTTCTTTGGCTTTTTTCATTTATCTTTTTTTAAGGTTGATTTGACATCGTCACGACTGATTAAGATGTCGCTTATCTAGTAACTTGTTGATATTATCTGCTTTGGACCCTCGTAGTGGATTTGGATACCTAATTTGTGTTCGTGGATAGCTTTTCTGTTGAGTTAATCGATTGACGAAATCGGCCAAGAGGGGGGTGAATTGGCAATTAAAATTTTGTGGAAGCTTTTGCAGAAAATTGAAAGTAATTGCACAGCGATTTAGAGTGGTTCGACTTTATCAACCAAAGTCTACGTCCACTACCTTAGCTATCCACACTAAGGATTTTCCAAAAATTCACTAATTTGTCTTTCTTTTGAGGACAAAGATTAACCTTACAAACCCTCAAGAATTATACTCCAAATTCTTGAGAACACTCTCTCCCAAAGAGAACAATACAAATTTGTAAACTTACAAGGAAATCCTCACAAGGTAGATTGTTTGCACAATTCTAGAACAAGAAAAGAACACTAAAAAATAATTACAAATGAGCACAAATGGTGTTCTTGAAAGCAAAATGAATATTGAAAGGAAAATTGGCTTGGTTTGCACAAACTTGGTGTTTGATGCTTTCTCTCTTGTTTATCTATGATTTCTTGTTGATCAAAGGCTTCAGAACTTGTTTAAATACACCTTGAATCACTTCTGAACGTTGGGGATGATTGGTGGAGATAATAGAGCCGTTTAAGTGTGAAATCATTTAATAAAACAGCTTGGAGCGTGGGGGGAATCGGTACCCCTCATGGGGAATCGGTTCCCTAAGTGTAAAATTCAAATATTTCGACTGTTGAACAGTAGGGGGACTCGATACCCCTGGGGGGAATCAGTTCCCTCCGAGCATACTGGAATTCTCGGAGCCAAACCATTCAGGGAGAATCGGTACCCCCTTAGGGGGGAATCGGTTCCCTCTGAGTAATCTAGAATTTTTGGCTTTGAAATGGTTCGAAATATTTTGTAAAATTGTTTTGAAATTATTTTAAGACTAAAACTTAATTTTACACTTGAGTAAGGATTAAAAATGACTTTTAAAAGATTTGGAGTAATATTTTGATATTCGAATAATTATATTGAATATACTTAGAAAACCTTACAGGAAAATCTCAAAATTCATTTATCTTAATTTGTTATATCGAAATATCAAAATGTTTTCAACAATCTCCCCCTTTTTGATATAACAAAATATTTTAGTAACTTTAAGATTTTGAAATCAAAAACGACGTTTTTGAAAAATTACTCCCCCTTACTTTAACACTTCTCCCCTTTAAAACACTTCTCCCCCTTTTGTTAAATCAAAAAGACATTTTAAAAATTTTAAACAAGGTTTTGAAATCATTTAGTCAATTGATTATATATAGCTTAAGCTGCTAAGATCACAATCAAGAGAAACGTTAGCCATTAGTTCCATAATTCAATATTCATAAACATGTAATGGATAATTGGTCATATATGTCTAAAGATGCAAAATAAACATGAAATCCAAATCAAATGTATTAAACATAAGTTCGAACAACCAGAAATAAACAATCCAAAAGCATTCAAAATGTTTTAACAATAATGCAAATATCCAAGTTCAATCCAAACAAGCAAAGCAAAGATTAAAGTTCAAGCATCCGTAGGAGGATCGGGAGGTGGGAAATGAGCTCGCATAGCTGCCATTTCATGAGTGAGTTCATTAATATGAGCGTTGGCTGCTTCATTGTTTGCATGCATCTCCCGGAGAATTTCCAATTGTTGAGCTTCCATAGTCGAGAAGTGAGATTCTATGGAAGTGAAGCGAGAATCCAAGGATGCATAACGGAAATCAAATGTCTCCATAAATGATTGAAAATATGGAGGCACATGATCTTCTTGTTGAGCATGTTCCTCGTGTTGTTCTGGTTCATCGTCGGCTTCGTCAATATCTTGTATTAATTGTTCAAGCTCGGGATTGTCGTCAGCTTCTGGTGGAGCTTGAGAAGAGCTAGCTCCCGGAGTATTTTCAGAAGATCGAACTCATTCACCGGTATCCTTATTCTTTATCCATCCCGCTCTCATTAAGGAAAGAAGATTAATTTGTTTCTTGAGAGGAAAGACGACATCTAGACCTACCCTAAGTCCAGCTTTAGAAAATAGATTACTCAGAATGCAACCGTAAACTAGAGATGAACAGAGTTTCTTATTTGGAACTTGGTTTACGGTTTCAACAATTTCAGCAAAAATAATCTCAGGAAGATTTATTTTAAGATTGTTTTGGAAGCAATGTAACCACCAAAGATCTAAAACACGAAGAGTAGAGTAACGACCTCCGGATGGTCGAAACCACCAATAAATCATTAGATGAAGAAAACGATCATGAAGATCTAAGACACTTGCACTATCCATTCTTTTATAACGAGAACCTAAAAACTGTTTTTCATTTGATATACCATCATTATTTAATCTTAATTCATTAGCTATGTAAGCTGAGTCAAGATGGAAGAATTGTCCTATGAGATAGGAACGAACTTCTATGGTTTTGGTTTGAGCTCGGTTTTTAACACACACGACATTAGAATAGAATATGCGAACAAGTTGATGGTAAACTATAGGTTCAAGGTCACAAAGTTTATCAAATTTCCACTCTTGTAAAAGAGGAAGATATCTAAAATTGATATCTATCATAGCTTGACGAGAAGGGATACGTTATTCTCTAATTTTGTAAGAGTCAAAATATTGATAATACCAAAAATGATGATTTCTAGGACCAGAATGATTGAAGCACGAGTTTTGGATAGTCATATTAGGATCAACAGGATTAGGAATAGGAATTTTAGGAATAGGTGGAGGATTTGGAGGCGGGTTGGATTAACGGTTTGAGCGACTAGCTGATGACCTAGCATGTTTAGGATTGGACATGGTTTAGGAAATCATAATAGAATGGATAACCTGCAATTTAGAAAAAACATGTATGCAATTCAATCAATCCCAAAACTCAATTGAGTTCTCAATATTTCAAGGTTCTCTTAAACTAATCCTAATGGGCAAAGTTTTTTTTGAAAACTTATTGAAAATGAGGTTTTTGGAAATCAATATATGTATAGTTTTCATAACAACAACATAATTAAATCAAAACACAATAATTGTAAAAACATTTTTTTTATTTCAAAAATTTCAAAAAATTTTGGAAAATTCTTGTGTTTTTGATGAAATTAGTTGTAAAATCTAGTTTCTGATCAATAAACAATCAATGCCCGATCTAAAGCTCAACCTAGAACTAACTAAAACTAATTCTAAAATCAAAATTTGATGAAATAGAAGTTTTAGAAAAATACCTTGAAGAAATTCGGATTTGAGTGAGATTAGATGAAGTTTGCACGATTTTGTTGATTCCAATAGGTTTAGAAGATGATATTTGAAGAGAATTTCGATTAAAAACGTTGATTTGAGGCAAAATGGAGATAGGTAGAGAGTAGAGATGGGGAATGGCGGCAAAGGAAGAAAAAGAGAGGGTTTAAGCCAAATACAAGGGTTCTGCCCGATAAAACCAGAACCCCAGGGGGTATCGATTCCCCTAGGGGGGAATCGGTTCCCCTTCAAAGGGGGAATCGGTTCCCCTTCAAGGGGGTATCGATTCCCTCTGCCCTATAATTCAAAAATCTATATTTTAAACACTCAAAATGCTAAATTAATCTTCTCTAGTGGTATTGACAACTCATATATCAAAAATTAATTATGTTCAATCAATCAAATTAATCCTTAAGCTACATTTGGACATAAAGTTAATTTTTCATCAAGAATCATAAACTCCTCCTAACTAATAGCAATGAATGTAATCAGAAATTACTATTATAAGCATTTTTCATTTATTCTTTAAAAGTGCTAAAATTATTTTAAACACTAAGTGAAGATTGGTTGGTTAAACCTAATTCTCTCATAAGTGTCCAAAAATGTTCCTTGTCTAAAGGTTTTGTAAAGATATCTGCTAATTGATGCAAAGTATCAACAAATTCTAGAACTACATCTTCCTTAGTGACATGGTCTCTAATGAAGTGATGTCTTATTTCAATGTGCTTAGTTCTAGAGTGTTGGATGGGATTTTTAGTGAGACAAATAGCACTAGTATTGTCACAGTTGATAGGAATGGTACCTACTTCAATTCTATAATCAAAAAGTTGTTGTTTCATCCATAAAACTTGTGCACAACAACTACCAGCTGAAATGTATTCGACTTCAGTGGTAGATAATGCAACACAATTTTGTTTCTTTGAAAACCAAGAAATCAACATATTTCCAAGGAATTGGCAAGTACCAGAGGTGCTTTTCCTATCTAATTTGCATCCTCCATAATCCGCATCAGAAAAGGCATGCAAGCTAAAGCTAGAGTCTCTAGGATACCAAAGTCCTAAACTAGGAGTGTCCTTAAGGTATCTAAAGATTCTCTTAACAGCTAGTAAATATGATTCCTTAGGACATGATTGAAATCTAGCACATAAGCAAACACTAAACATAATGTCTGGTCTACTTGCAGTTAGATAGAGCAAAGAACCAATCATTGACCTATATAATTTAACATCCACACATTTACATCCTTCATCCAAGTGAAGCTTTGTAGAAGAGCTCATTGGAGTGTCATGAGGTTTCCCATTTTCCAGCCCAAACTTCTTGAGCATATATTTGACGTACTTAGCTTGATTGATGAAGATGCCATCTTTTCTTTACTTGATTTGGAGTCCCAAGAAAAATGAGAGCTCCCCCATCATGCTCATTTCGAATTCGCTTTGCATTAGCTTAGAAAATTATTGGCAAAGAACATCATTAGTAGAACCAAATATTATATCATCAACATAAATTTGAACTACTAATAAATCTTTACCTTTATGCTTTAAAAACAATGTAGTGTCAACCTTCCCTTTTGAAAAACCTTTTTCAATAAAAAGTTTGACAATCTTTCATACCAAGCTCTAGGAGCTTGTTTTAAACCATAAAGTGCATTTTTCAATTTAAGAACATGATCCGGAAATTTTGAATCTTCAAAACCTGGAGGTTGTTCCACATACACTTCTTATTTTATAAAACCATTTAAAAATGCACTTTTAACGTCCATTTGATATAGTTTAAATTCATGAAAACATGCAAATGCTAATAACATTCTAATTGCTTCCATCCTAGCTACTGGAGCGTATGTTTCATCATAGTATATGCCATCTTCTTGAGTATACCCTTGAGCAACAAGTCTAGCCTTGTTTCTCACTATATTACCACTCTCATCAAGCTTACTCCTAAATACCCATCTAGTACCTACACTAGATTAATTACTAGGCCTTTCAACTAATGTTCATACTTTACTTCTCTCAAATTGATTTAATTCTTCTTGCATAGACATAATCCAATGTTCATCATTTAATGCTTCTTTAATATTCTTAGGCTCTATGCATGAAATAAATGCAACATAATTACAAATATTTCTAAGAGAAGATCGAGTTGTTACCCCTTTGGATGGATCACCTATAATCTCACCATCCTTGACATAGTTGTACTCTCTTGGATAAGATACTTCCCTTTCTTCAATGGTTGGATTCTCAAGAGGATCATGAGTTTCCTCATCTTTCGTTTCTTCCTTTGATGATGATTCTCTAACGTCATTTCTAACGTCATTTGTATTAATAATACATACATCATCATTCAAACAAGAATCCTTCCTCGGAAGGAGATTATCATCGAAAACAACATATATAGACTCTTCTACAACCAAAGTTCTTTTATTAAATACTCTATAAGCTTTAGAATTTAAGGAATAACCCAGAAAAATTCCTTCATCACTTTTAGCATCAAATTTGCCAAGGTTTTCTTTACCGTTGTTTAAAACAAAACATTTACATCCAAAAGGATGAAAATAGCTAATGTTAGGCTTTTTATTTTTGAAAATTTCATATGGAGTTTTCTCTAAAATTAGCCTAATCATTACTCGATTTACAACATAACAAGCGGTATTTATGGCTTCCGCCCAAAAATATTTTGGCAAATTATTTTCACAAAGCATGGTTCTAGCCATTTCTTCTAAAGTTCGATTTTTCCTCTCAATAACTCCATTTTGTTAAGGGGTTCTAGGTGCTGAAAAATTATGGCTAATACCATTAGAATTACAAAACTCATTAAATCCAATATTTTCAAATTCAGTGCCATGATCACTTCTAACACTAGTGATAGAGTAACCTTTTTCATTTTGGATTACTTTTGAAAATGTGATGAAATTTCTAATGCTTCATCTTTAGTACTTAAGAATAGAACCCAAGTATATCTAGAATAGTCATCTACCAAGACAAATGCATATTGTTTTCCACCCAAGCTAGTAGTCCTAGTTGGCCCAAAAAGATCTATATGGATCAATTGTGATACTCTACTAGTTGACACATCATTAATGGATTTAAAAGAAACTCGCTTTTGTTTTCCTTTGGCACAAGCATCACAGATTTTATCATTATCAAATTTAAGTTTAGGCAGCCCTCGAACCAATTCTCCTTGAACTAACCATTGCAAAACACTCATGCTAGCATGTCCTAGTCTCCTATGCCATAACCAACTATCATGCTCATCCTTAGCAACTAGGCACAAATTAGTCATATCAATAGAATCTAAATGCGCCATGTATATGTTTCCTATTCTATGACCAACAAGTATAACCCGATTAGATGCAATGTCAATGACTTTACAACCATTCATTTCAAACATGACATTGAATCCCTTATCGCATAGTTGACTAATAATCAATAGATTATGCTTTAACCAATTCACATATAACACATTTTTAATTTGTATGGAAGAGGTATTACCTATAGTACCAATACCTTCAATGTGACCTTTTGAATTATCACCAAAAGTCACTTCTCCTCCATTTTTGGCGTTAAGCTCTATGAACCGGCTTTTGTCTCCGGTCATGTGTCTCGAGCATCCACTATCAAGGTGCCATGAATTTGGATTTGTTTCCCGTGCCATGTAGCAATGCTCGTTTTCCTACAAACATAGATTAATTTCTAATTTTTGGTACCCAAATTCTTTTGGGTCCATATTCATTAGTTTCCAAAATCCTAGTCCCCTTAGGTATCCATTTGTGTAGGATATATTTATCTTTAGTAGTAATGATTTCTTTAGGAACCCACATACTTCTAACGATTTTTCCATTAGAGGTTCTTCGGGGACCTCAATGATTGTAGTTTTTAAAACTTTTTGTAACAAAGTTGGATTTTGAATTTTCTCCTTTTTCAAAATGTTTTGTTCCAACTTTATCAAAAGAAGCTTTAAGATCATCAATTTTCTTTTGATGATCATCATTGACCTTTGAAAGTAAATTTTGCAAATCTGAATTTTTCTTTTCAAACTCTTCTAGTTTGATTTGCAAATCTTTGATTTTACTTTCAAGATCGTTGTTGGTTTTGGATATGAGTTTATTTTCATTTTTTAATTTTGAAATATCATTTTTATGTTTTAAAAATAATTTCTCATAATCCGAAGCCAACCCATTATATTCCTCTAATAGCTCATCATAAGATAAATCATCAAAATCAGATGAGTTAGAGGTTACCTTAGAATCTTCTCCGAATGCCATCAAGCACAAGTTTGCTACTTCTTGTTCCTCTTCATCGAAACCTTATTCATCACTCCATGTAGCCACATGAGCCTTGTGCTTATTCTTTGATTGACCCTTTCTCTTCAATTATGGGCAATCATATTTGACATGCCCCAGCTTTTTGCATTCATAGCAAATGACTGGGTCCTTCTCTTTTGGTTCATTTTTGAGGCCTTCATTTCGTTTGAATTTTCTTCCTTGGTAAGGTCTCATCATTTTTTTGAACCGTTTGGCAAACAATGCCATTTCCTCATCATCGTCATCTTCATTCGAATCACTCTCATCTTTTGTGGATTTAAGAGCAACTCCAATATTTTTCTTCTTCTTCTTCTCCTTTGGTGTCTCGTCAATCTTATCGAGGTCCACCTCATCTTCAAGCATCATTTCATGAGTGAGGAGTGAACCGATTAGTTCTTCAAGAGTTAAGGACGTTAGATCCTTAGACTCGATGATTGCCATCTTCTTTGATTGCCATGATTTTGGAAGGGAGTAAACTAACTTCCTCACAAGCTTTTCATTTGAAATGATCTCTCCATATGATTTGAGACCATTGACAATCGTTTAGAATCTATCCGTCATAGCTTTGATACTTCATTTGGTTTCATCATGAAATTTTCATAGCTATGCATTAGAATACTAATTTTATATTTTTTTACCTCATCGATACCTTCATGAGTGACTTGAAGTTTGTCACATATTTCTTTGGCGGTTGTACAAGATGAAACTCTTCCGTATTCATCTGGTCCAAGAGCACAAAATATGATATGGATGGCTTTGGAGTTGAGCTGGAACATTTTTGTCTCTCCTTCACTCCACAATCTTGGATGAGTGAGAGGCTTGATGTATCCTTCTTCTACGACATTCCATGCTCCCATGTCACTTGCTTGAATGAAGTACATCATCCTATTTTTCCAATAGGAATAGTTAGCCATATTAAAGAAAGGAGGCTTGTTGACGGGCATCGAATCGAGACCGGAGTCGAACTTTGAACTAGAGGCCATTGATGACTTTGATTATCGATGTAACTCTTCCCGAATCGACTCAAGAGGCGATTAAACCTTCAAATGAGTTAGGCTCTGATACCAATTGTTGAGTTAATCGATTGACGAAATCGGCCAAGAGGGGGGTGAATTGACAATTAAAATTTTGTGGAAGCTTTTGCAGAAAATTGAAAGTAGTTGCACAGCGATTTAGAGTGGTTCGACTTTATCAACCAAAGTCTACGTCCACTACCTTAGCTATCCACACTAAGGATTTTCCACAAATTCACTAATTTGTCTTTCTTTTGAGGACAAAGAGTAACCTTACAAACCCTCAATAATTATACTCCAAATTCTTGAGAACACTCTCTCCCAAAGAGAACAATACAAATTTGCAAACTTACAAGGAAATCCTCACAAGGTAGATTGTTTGCACAATTCTAGAATAAGAAAAGAACACTAAAACCTAATTACAAATGAGCACAAATGGTGTTCTTGAAAGCAAAATGAATATTGAAAAGAAAACTGGCTTGATTTGCACAAACTTGGTGTTTGATGCTTTCTCTCTTGTTTCTCTATGATTTCTTATTGATTAAAGGCTTCAAAACTTGTTTAAATACACCTTGAATCATTTCTGAATGTTGGGGATGATTAGTGGAGATAATAGAGCCGTTTAAGTGTGAAATCATTTAATAAAACAACTTGGGGTGTGGGGGAATCGGTACCCCTCATGGGGAATCGGTTCCCTAAGTGTAAAATTCAAATATTTCGACCGTTGAACAGTAGGAGGAATCGGTTCCCTCCGAGCATACTGGAATTCTCGGAGCCAAACCATTCAGGGGGAATCGGTACCCCATTGGGGGGGAATCAGTTCCCTCTGAGCAATCTGGAATTTTTGGATTTAAAATGGTTTGAAATATTTTGTAAAATTGTTTTGAAATTATTTTAAGACTAAAACTTAATTTTACACTTGAGTAAGGATTAAAAATGACTTTTAAAAGATTTGGAGTAATATTTTGATATTTGAATAATTATATCGAATATACTTAGAAAACCTTATTGGAAAATCTTAAAATTCATTTATCTTAATTTGTTATATCGAAATATCAAAATGTTTTCAACATTTTCACGTCGCTTGATCTCTTTCAATCGCTTGATCTCTTTTTTTGGTTCGTTTATTGATGCGATCAGATCTATTTGTATCTATCTTTGTTTGAATTTCTTGGTTAGATTTAATCTTTCCTTGTATGATCCTTATGTGATCTTAAGTTGTTAGTTTTGTTTCAATGATTGTCATAACTGTTTTTCGGCGGAACAATTGTTTAATTGTTTAGAAACAGTTATGATTTTAATTTTGAAAAATTGGTCGGTTTTGAATTTATTTGGATTAAATTGGAATGAGTCCCCATCAACCTCTCGCTTAGGTAGGTCGGATACCTAAAAGCGTCTTTTAAAAACAATTTTAAAAAATATATTTTTTAAGACAAAAGTTGGTCTGCGTTTACCAAATATTAGATTAAAATAGGTTCAGGAGTCGGTTTCGCGTGGGGAAGGATTAGCACCCCCACAGCGCCCAATATTAGATTAATACTTTTGATATTAATCTAGCAAGACCTTCAGTTACCAAACTAGGTTGATCATTTATCATAAACTCTAGGTTGATCATTTATCATAAACTCTAAGATTCCATGATCCAAAACAATTTGGACTCGATATTTGAAGGCAAGGCAATTCTCAATGGTATGTCATTGAGTTCCGGCATGCTATTCATAATAAACGTTGATGTCATACCAATTCAGATACGGAGGTTGCAAGGGTTTCACATAATGAGGAGCTACTTCTCGCACTTCAAGTAGCTTCTCGTACAATTACTCATATGATATAGGGATAACATCAAAATGAGAACCACCTTTTGTCTTAGATTAAACCTGAGTTTTCGACATCCTCGATGATTTCAGATTACATGATTTCTTCTCATCTCTGGGAGCTTTTACAGTTGTCACCATTTCCTGGGTATCTCCAGACAACTTGTGAATACGAATGATGATTGTATGTAATTTCTCAAATAGGTTAGGATCAGAAGTCCCTTGTATATATGAGATTGTAGGATTATATTCATTAAGCTCTCTCTCTTTTTGTGCAGGAGTCTTTTTTCCTTTGGCCAGAATAGATATTCTATCCATCATTTTGGACATTCTCTCTTATTTCTCGTATCTCCTTTTGCTCTTCAACGGGCATACGATCTATGGGTGCATAGTTCTCCTCTATCCTCGGAGTTCCTTCAGGATGTCATTCCTTGGTTGCGTCATAGTTTGCTTGATCATAAAACTTTTTATCCATTTATGAAAACTTTCCAATTTGATGACCACTCTCTCGAATCAATACCTTCTGGTTATGCCATGATCACACAATGCAAACAAAAGAAATTAATATAAACAAGTTATAGCAAAATAAAAAGCATATATAAAATAGATAAAAATGGGAAAAAATGGCTAGTACCAATTAATGGAAAGAAAATATCATATCTATCATGGTATCTATTATATATCCTAACCTCATGTTTTTTAGTTCCATGCTTTGTTTGGAAAAATAAACCTAACCGCATGATTACCAGTTCGCATGCATAGATTCAGAAAAAAAATCAAATTAAAAGACAAAAGTTAGAGTTTATTTCTCCTTTGTGTACACCTATTTGGACAGAGTTTTAGCATTGTCTTAGATCAGGTGAATTTCTAGGGTTTATTATATACAGGGTTTCAGTTATAGGAGTAAAGGTACTCGAATTATTCTTTGTTAGTGCCCCCTTGGGCTGTTAAACCCTCAATCTTCACCCATTATAGGCTTAAGCAGATCGAGTTCAATTTGAGGGGGCACATTTCCCCATGCCTAACACAGAGAAAAATCCTCACGAAGATATAGAGAATATGAACTCCAGAAGCTACTTACTAGGTCTGACACGGAGAATAAATTTTCACGAAGATGTCGCTTTCACTCCCACTTAAAGGGAAAAGAGCTCGAGTATAGAGCTTATGTTATGCCATGTACGTGTTGTGTGTGAGGAGAAATTCTCAAACCTTTTGACTCAAAAGGAAAGCGAAACCACTCGACAAAAACTTGAACAAATCTTAAAGCAAAGATTCAAATGTTAGTATGACAATAAAAAATGAAGCAATTAAAAAACATCAATAAATGAATCACAAGTTAACCTAAGACTTGAACTCATAATTTCCACTAAACGACAATGTGTAAATGAGTAACAGCCTGACTCTCTAAAAAATCTCCAGAGGAGTCGCCAAGCTGTCATAACCATTTTTCGACAGAACAATTGTTTAATTGTTTAGAAACAGTTATGATTTTAATTTTGAAAAATTGGTCGATTTTGAATTTATTTGGATTAAATTGGAAAGAGTCGCCATCAACCTTTGGGTTAGGTAGGTCGAATACCTAAAAGCGTCTTTTAAAAACAATTTAAAAAAAAATATTTTTTAAGACAAAAGTTGGTATGTGTTTACCAAATATTAGATTAAAATAGGTTTGGGAGTCGGTTATGCCTGGGGAATGATTAGCACCCCCACAGCGCCCAAAATTTGTATTGTGTCGCTTATACATTGTTGTAAATGGTGAAAATCATGAATCGAATATAAAATTAAATTATGATCCATTTATTGAAATTTAATTAATTTGCTTCAAATTAAATGTTTACAGAAAATCTTTTGATAAGAAATCTAGCAAAAATATATACTTAAAGGATTTAACTAAAGTAATAGAAATTTAAATGACTAGGTAGCAAAAATAGAAAGTTAAGTGACTAAAATAAATAAAACAAAAATTTAAGGGTTTAAACTGGTATTAACAAAAATTAGAAACAAGAAACATGAAGGGTTAAACAATAATTAATCCTAATTGTCAAATAGTGACAAAAATAAAATTTTATAAATATCAGGGTCAAATTTAAATATCAACAAAAAATATACTATACTTAAAGTCAATGACTAAAATAAAACATTTACAAATGTCCTATTCAAAATTAAGTATTAACAAAAATATATAATATGTAATAATATGACTAAACTATAAAAATTGAAAACTAACTGCTCTAAATATAATAAAATAAGATTACATTATATGGCTTAAATATGATGTTACAAAGAATGTGGGACTTGAAATGTTATTACACCTTAAAGAAAAAAAAACGAAAAACCCCCTTTTAAAACGACGTAGTTAATTTTATATAAGCCTAGCCTTAGGCTTATTTTCTAAAGCTTTCCCGTTTCTCTCATTTTGGCCGAATGAAGAGAGAGAGAATGAGAGAAATGCTCTCATCTCTCTCTTCGGGGTGTTCACGGCTGCCGCCGCCAGTAACCATTTACGGCGATGTTCACGGTGGCCAGAGAGAGGAAAACTTCTCAAAAGTTTCCTCTCATCACCCACAACTCTAAACCCAACTTCCTTTTACCAAAAACATTTCTAAAATCCCTAGATCTAAACATGTATACCTTTCGAATATGGTGAAAATCGACAAATGCTAGCGTCGTTCCCCACTGATTTCGATCCTCTGGTAAGTTCTACTCTTGTTTTTTTTTCTTTCTTTTCGGTCCCCTCCCATCGAAAATGTTTCCATGATTTTATAGTGGAATTTGGTTGTTGTTTAATGGATGCTCCACTGGTATACGAATAGTGGTAGGGTATATTAGGTAAGGATACCTAATTTCTGAGATTTTAAATAAGTTTAGTGGATAGCTTATTTTGGGTTAATTTTGGTTGTTGTTTGACGTAGGTAATGGGCAGCATCTTCAGGGGTTTGGTGGCTCGTCGGCGGCGACTGGTTGTTGTTGAAAAGTCGACGTGTACAGTGGAATGTCCACCTTCTTGCTGGCGGTGATAGTTTAGGATTAGGGATTTAAAACCCTAATCTAAACTGGGTTGGATCATTGGGCCAGTCGAGTTGGGTTTGGGCCAGAACTGGGTCAATGTTGTAATATGGGTCGGTTTGTTAGATCTGAACCGGGTAGGCCTGCTAAGTTTTGTAATTTGTAATTGGGCTGCTGAGTTGTTAGACTTGAGTAGCCTGCACAATTGTAACAGTAATTAATTAATTGATTGACTAATTAATAATAATAATAATAAAAAAAAAATAAAAAGGGACAAAAATTTAGTGTCTACAACTGTCCCTCTTTGCTCATTCTTGTGTTAACAAGAATAGGGCAAAGACGAAAAGACAATAAATTTTTGTCCAGTTGATTTCTCTTTATTAAGACAGAAATGTTGATCCCTCAAGTGATGAATTCGAATCTTTGTTGAAATCCATATTTTCAAAGCTTTGAAAAGTATGGTAATTCTTTGCTGAAATCTTTGCTAATCTTTGGAATTCATGTCAAATATTCAATATCTAGATAAAAATGTGAAATGAATGCTAAGAAATTTGTTTAAAGAGGAACTATCTCAGGTGAGATAAAATTTGTTTTGAGACGTCATTGATTCTAAGTGTCATGAATCAAGAAACAAAAATGTTGAAAACATTCTACCCGAAGGTTTTATCATCTTTATCGAAAGGCTTACAGATGACCCGGAGGATTTAAACATCAAGAAACCCTTGAAAATCAAGCTTAATTTCTTGGTTGTCAAGGAATCCCTTAGAAGGCTTAACTTTCTTTAACAACTCTTTGAGATATTTAAGAAACCCCTGAAAGGCTTAGTTTCCAAAATCTCATTTGAAAACATCTTACCCGGAGATCTTATGGATGACCCGGAGGATTTAATATCAAGAAACCCTTGAAAATCAAGCTTAGTTTCTTAGTTTTCAAGGATCCCCTTAAAAGGCTTAACTTCCTTTAACAACTCTTTGAGATAATTAAAAAAACCCTTAAAAGGCTTAGATTCCAAAATCTCATTTGAAAACATCCTGTCCGGAGGTCTTATGGATGGCCTGAAGGTCTTATCATCTTTCTCGGAAGGCTTAGAGATGATCCGAAGGATTTAACATCAAGAAACCTTTGAAAATCAAGCTTAGTTTCTTGGTTGTCAAGGAACCCCTTAAAAGGCTTAGCTTTCTTTAATAACTATTCTCATTTGAAATATCCTGCCCGGAGGTCTTATGGATGGCCTGGAGGTCTTATCATCTTGCTCGGAAGGCTTATAGATGACCCGAAGGACTTACAAATTAGGGAAATAGTTTACTAAGTAAGAAACTTTTGAAATCATTTTCTTACTATTCAACAATTTCATTTTCAGAAAAGATTAAATGAGAAACTTGGGAAATTGCTTTCTCATTTTTCGAAATAACTTGTTGATTGGGTAACATGCCCCAACTTCAAAATAATGTTTTATTTGTGGATTGCATCCATCTATTCTTTAAATGTTTGGGTGATTTCTGCATTTGAGGTTTGAATTCTACTTTATACTTGTAAGGTATTTGTCATCATGAATTTTCTTTTTTCATATGAAGATTTATAAAAACCCCCATGTTTGAATGAATCAAATGTATCAATGTAATGCATTTTCTATTATGCAAATGATGTTCTTATGAATGCAAAAATGTTGATGCAATCTTCATTTGACTTCAAAGTGGCGAACCCGGTCTTCCTTCAATTAGTCAAAATGTCATTTCAAGCTGGCATTTCTAATGAACCATCTGATCCACTTGTATTTTTGTGTCTTCTTTGTTTCATTAAAGTCTGAGAAGAAATGTTTCATTTATGGAACTCTAGCTATAGGTAGAGGCATTATTTCGATGTCTCAGATAAATGTAGGGTCAGGATTTGGTTTTGGTAAAGGTCAAGAATATATCATGTACTTGTATTTCTGGCTTTAGATTGGATATGAAATGTCTAATTTTATCACTTTCCAAAAATCTATAATTCTTGAAAAAGAATATTTAATCTACTTGATAATAAAACAATTTCAAGATTAAAATTTAATTCCTTGCTCATAACCATAAAAGCAACATAAATGTATTAATCATAAAAAGACGGAGAAAGGAAAAAACATATTAAAACAAGATGCTGCAAAATAAGATAAAACACTATAACTGATGAAATGATCTCTTCTTTGATTAGGATGCCCCTTTACTTAACCAATGTGACAACACTTGATTCAATCATGCTTTGATGCACTACTTTGAGTTTGTCATCCATTGTTCCACCAAATCGTGTGTCAATGTCTCATTGTTAACTAGCATCTCTATATCTTTTAACAATAGCCTACAATTTCCCGTAGAATGCCCAAATACCCCCAAGTGGAATCACAAACACTACCTTGATCATAGCTATGAGAAGAAGGGTTTGCTGGCATTTTCATTGGTCTTGGTGTGATGTATTGACCTTTAATCAAATGAGGGTACAGATCTAATATGGAAGTTTGGAACACCTCCAAAGTATCTCTTGATCGCGTGACTTTATTTGGTCGATCCGAACAACTACTTGCTCATTTTCTTTTACAGTTGCGGGGACTCTGGATGCGACATTCATTCACCTTATCAGCTTTCACTTTTTGATCAGTTGGGCTTTGGGATATGACTTTTAAGTTTCCTTCACTGATTACATTTTCAATTAATTCTCCATGTGTCACAAAATTCTCGAATTCCTTCATCGGATTTGCTAGCATTAACTCAAAGAACGGAACGGGAAGGGAATTGTGAAACATATGTGATATCTCTTTTTCTAACATGTGAGGTTGAATTTGTGTTGCCACTCCTCTTCATCTTAAGGCATACTCCTTAAATTATTCATTGGCTTTCATCTTTACTCCTTGAAGATCCATGCGTGTTGGAGCTATGCTTTTAACATACCGATATTATCCCAAAAATGCATCAGCTAGATCAACCCATCTCTTGATCTGCTCTCGATTCAAATGATTGTACCCTACTACTGCTGGTCCACCGAGGTTATCATGGGAAGAGTGAATTAACAAATCATCAGAATTTAAATATC
Organism: Hibiscus syriacus; assembly: GCF_006381635.1. Taxonomy (NCBI): domain Eukaryota; kingdom Viridiplantae; phylum Streptophyta; class Magnoliopsida; order Malvales; family Malvaceae; genus Hibiscus; species Hibiscus syriacus. The sequence continues at coordinate 4,854,233 of NW_024062808.1, read as the reverse complement.
CTTCCATTTTTCTATAAAACATTCTCAAGTGGATTAGGGGACAACTGGTGCCATCATATTTCTCAAAATAAGGCATCCTGAATTCATGGGGAATAACCTAATCTGGAACCAAGCTGAGCTCTCTTGCTTCTAGTTCTTTGTGGGAGGAATTAACACCTTTCATATTTCTGATTGCTTTGTCCACCCTCTTGAATTCCTCCTCATATTGTGAATGATTAATGAGGCTATTCTTTGGGTTCGAGTGGGATGCACCAGGGTATGTTATCATTTTTGACTTATTAATCTAATAGCATTATTGCTCTTTAACAATTATCTCTTCTTTATCAGTTGCCATTACCTGAATAATTTGATTCAATCCATCTTGTGGAGAATCTGATGTTTCATTCCTCGTATCTTGATGTAACCCTGTCAATTGTTCTGACCACTGATCTTGTAGTCCCTCACGAGATTGTTTCATTGTTTTCATGATGATGGTATAGTAATATGAATGAATGATCTCGTTTTTACTGTTACAAAACCTTTCAAGAATTATTTACATGTTTTTATAACTAATGTATATAACAGTACTTAAATAAATAAATAAAATATAATGTAAATGTGACAAATGCAAAAATAAGAATTCAATTTGTGCAATGCAAATGTATGTATGAAAAAGGTATCAATCAAGAGTGATTATCTTAAAACAGATTTCATTGAACATAAAAGTTTTGATACATCAAACAAAACTTTACATGTAGGGGATAACTTTAACTTCTAACTTCTCTATTTCCCTTAAAAGCCAAATTAACTTACACTCATGCTCAAGTGTAGAGTTGTCAATCTGTTTTAATTATCTCGTGAAGTCATCTAAATCAACCAGTTTATGAGCCACATTGTTTGCTTGAGTAGCAACTTCCTTCATGACGTTTTCTTTTTCCTTCATATTCTATGTCAATTCTCGGAGTTGTAAACAATGTTGTTCATTTTTTCTTCTAAGAGAATCTTTGTGTTCAAGAAGTTCTTGTACAAGACCTCTATAATCATCTAAACATTTCATCAATGTCTTGTTTCTGGTCTTAGTGAATTCTAGTTCAACATCAATCTCACACCGATGAATCTTCCATGTTGATTATAACCCTATTCAACATTTAGTTTTTGGCTTGACATATTCCCAATTCAATGACAGATGTATTGTGTCTTTCTTCTGCAATTCGTAAATCATGAGAGAACTTCTTCGCTCGATTTTCATGTATCTTGCAGTTCTTTTTTAGTTTAATGACCCTTGTCATCCACTCTTCTGGAGTATTTCCTATACTCACATTTTTAAAGGTTTGACTGACCTTTTGGAAATCATCACACATGGTTTTCATCTCTGTGTTTATAATTCTCAATCTTTAAATGACGAATTTGAGCCTTGTACATAAGCAAATCTTCTTCCTCCTGGACACCTTTACTGATACTCTTACCTTTGAATACTTTTGGTATTAATCTAGTAGGACATGAAGTTACCAAACTAGGTTGATCATTTATCATAAACTCTATGATTCCATGATCCAAAACACTTTGGACTCGATATTCACAATTAATGTTGATGTCATACCAATTCAGATACGGAGGTTGGAACGGTTTCACATAATGCGGAGCTGCTTCTCGCGCTTCAAGTAGCTTCTCATACAACTCCTCATATGATATAGGGATATTATCAAAATGAGAACCTCCTTTTATCTTAGATTGAACCTGAGTTTTCGACGTCCTCGACGATTTCAGATTGTATGATTTCTTCTCATCTCTGGGAGCTTTTACAGTTGTCACCATTTCCTGGGTATCTCCAGACAACTTGTGAATACGAATGATGATTGTATGTAATTTCTCAAATTGGTTAGGATCAGAAGTCCCTTGTATATCTGAGATTACAGGATTATATTCATTAAGCTCTCTCTCTTTTTGTGCAGGAGTCTCTTTTCCTTTGGCTAGAATAGATATTCTATCCATCATTTTGGACATTTTCTCTCTTATTTGTCGTATCTCATTTTGCTCTTCAACGGGCATACGATCTTTGGGTGCATAGTTCTCCTCTATCCTCGGAGTTCCTTCAGGATGTCATTCTTTGGTTGCATCATAGTTTGCTTGATCATAGAACTTTTTGTCCATTTATGAAAGCTTTCCAATTTGATGACCACTCTGGTTATGCCAATATCACGCAATGTAAGCAAAAGAAATTAATATAAACAAGTTATAGGAAAATAAAATGCATATATAAAATAGATAAAAAAAAAGTGAAAAAATGGTTAGTACCAATTCATGGAAAGAAAAAGATCCTATCTATCATGGTATCTATTATATATCCTAACCTCATGCTTTCTAGTTCCATGCTTTGTTTGGAAAAATAAACCTAACCGCATGATTACTAGTTCGCATGCATAGATTCAGAAAAAAAATCAAATTAAAAGACAAAAGTTAGAGTTTATTTCTCATTTGTGTACACCTATTTGGACAGAGTTTCAACATTGTCTTAGATCAGGTGAATTTCTAGGGTTTATTATATGCAAGGTTTCAGTTCTAGGAGTAAAGGTACTCGAATTGTCCTTTGTTGGAACCCCCTTGGGCTGTCAAACCCTCAATCCTCACTCATTATAGGCTTAAGCATATCGAGTTCAATTCGAGAGGGCATGTTTCCCTATGCCTGACACGGAGAATAAATTCTCATGAAGACATAGAGAATATGAACCCCATAAGCTACTTGCTAGGTCTGACACGGAGAATAAATTCTCACGAAGATGTTGCTTTCACTCTGACTTAAAGGGAAAAGAGCTCAGGTATAGAGCTTATGTTATGAAATGTACGTGTTGTGTGTGAGGAGAAATTCTCAAACCTTTTGACTCAAAAAGAAAGAGAAACCACTCGACAAAAACTTGAACAAATCTGAAAGCAAAGATTCAAATGTTAGTATGACAATAAAAAATGAAGCAATTAAAAAACTTAAATAAATGAATCACAAGTTAACCTAAGACTTGAACTCATAATTTCCACCAAACGACAATATGTAAATGAGTAACAGCCTGACTCTCTAAAAAATCCCCAGCGAAGTCGCCAAGCTGTCATAACCATTTTTCGGTGGAACAATTGTTTAATTGTTTAGAAACAGTTATGATTTTAATTTTGAAAAATTGGTCAGTTTTAAATTTATTTGGATTAAATTAGAAAGAGTCGCTATCAACCTTTGGGTTAGGTAGGTTGAATACCTAAAAGCGACTTTTAAAAACAATTTTAAAAAATTATTTTTAAGACAAAAGTTGGTATGCGTTTACCCAATATTAGATTAAAATAGATTCAGGAGTCGGTTACGCATGGGGAAGGATTAACACCCCCACAGCTTCCAAAATTTGTACTGTGTCGCTTATACATTGTCGTAAATGGTGGAAATCATGAATCAAATATAAAATTAAATTATGATCCATTTATTGAAATTTAATTAATTTTCTTCAAATTAAATGTTTACAGAAAATCCTTTGATAAGAAATCTAGCAAAAATATGTACTTAAAGGATTTAAATAAAGTAATAGAAATTTAAATAACTAGATAGAAAAAATAGAAAGTTAAGTGACTAAAATAGACAAAACAAAAATTTAAGGGTCTAAACTAGTATTAATAAAAATTAAAAACAAGAAACATGAAGGATTAAACAATAATTAATCCTAATTGTCAAATAGTAACTAAAATAAAATTTTATAAATATCAGGGTTAAATTTAAATATCAACAAAAAATATACAATACTTAAAGTCAATGACTAAAATAAAACATTTACAAATGTCATATTCAAAATTAAGTATTAACAAAAATATATAATATGTAATAATATGACTAAACTATAAAAATTGAAAACTAACTGCTCTAAATTTAATGAAATAAGATTACATTATATGGCTTAAATAGACGTTACAAAGAATGAGGGACTTGAAATGTTATTACACCTTAAAGAAAAAAAACGAAAAACCCCCTTTTAAAACGACGTAGTTTAGATAATTGTATATAAGCCTAGCCTTAGGCTTATTTTCTAAAGCTTTCCCATTTCTCTCATTTTGGCCGAATGAAGAGAGAGAATAAGAGAAATGCTCTCATCTCTCTCTTCGAGGTGTTCACTGCTTCTGCCGCTAGTGGCCATTTACGGCTATGTTCACGGTGGCCGACGGTGGCCAAAGAGAGGAAAACTTCTCAAAAGTTTCCTCTCATCATCCACAACTCTAAACCCAACTTCCTTTTACCAAAAACATTTTCAAAATCCCTAGATCTAAACATGTATACCTTTCAACTATGGTGAAAATCGGCAACTGCTAGCGTCATTCCCCACTGATTTCGATCCTCTAGTAAGTTCTACTATTTTCTTTTTTCTTTGTTTTTTCTTTCTTTTTCGGTCCCCTCCCTTAGAAAATGTTTCCATGCTTTTATAGTGGAATTTGGTTGTTGTTTAATGGATGCTCCACTGATATACGAATAGTGGCAGGGTATATTAGGTAAGATACCTAATTTCTGAGATTTTAAATAAGTTTAGTGGATGGCTTATTTTGGGTTAATTTTGGTTGTTGTTTGACGTAGGTAATGACGCAGCATCTTCAGTGGTTCAGTGGCTCGTTGGCGGTGACTGGTTGTTGAAAAGTCGGCGTGTACAGTGGAATGTCCACCTTCTTACTGGCGGCGATAGTTTAGGATTAAGGATTTAAAACCCTAATCTTAATTGGGTCGGGTCATTAGGACAGTCAAGTTGGGTTTGGGCCAGATCTGGGTCAATGTTGTAATATGGGTCGGTTTGTTAGATCTGAGCCGGGTAGGCCTGCTAAGTTTTGTAATTTGTAATTGGGCTGCTGAGTTGCTGGACTTGAGTAGCCTGCACAATTGTAACAGTAATTAATTAATTAATTAATTGATTAATAATAATAATATAAAAATAAAAAGGGACAAAAATTTAGTGACTACAATGATTATAGGAAATTTTCTCAATTATGTGTTTAATTTACGATTGTGATTATAAATCTTTATTAAATTTGATATATTTCTTATTCAGAATAAAATTAATTTTTTTATAAATAAAAAAAATCTGACCCGCAAGGCATCCCCAATGATCAAGTAGAATTGAGTAGGGTCAGGTGGAAGCGGGATCCAAAGCAAATCATCATTCAAACAGATTTCAAGCCCACCAACATCGTTGGATCGTTGTACGGTGATGATCCTCTTGACAACCTTACGACGATTGGCCCTTGTTTTTCTCCGCTGGATAATGATTGAACCTTAGAACCGAGTCGCTTTAGACGTCCTTGATTTGCATACCGAAGACGTGCTTATCCGGGATCCATAGACCCTCGGCTACCAGATCAAGAACCCGCTGGCCAGCTCCTTCACTGCTATATAATCCATAGCAGCTCAGCTGTAAAAAGACGAATAATGATATATTTTTTAAAAAATAATACAAGGTTAATATAAGATAATATATGTTTAAATTACTTTAGTTTATAGGCGATACATACATTATAGATGGAGTTGTTTGAAACTAAGACCAATGATAGACATTGATATTGAATTTGATGGATTATGACTCAACCCAACCCCATTGAGTCATTTTTTTTAATTTTGGATTTTAGTTGAATTGAATTTTTAAGATGATATGTTCGATTCGAGTCAAATTTGAATTTAGGCTAAAAATATTTAAGTTGATCCGGAAAATAATATAATTATACATTATATATGTAAAAAAACTACACAATACTCATCTTTATGTTATTTTTTTCAATTATATCCTATTTTTATTAAATAAAATTAATATTTTTTGAAGATAAATTAGATTCCCCTAATTATTTTTTTCATGATCGAATACGAGCTTTTATGTCATATTAGAATATAGGATGGAGTCTCGCTCAGCCCTTTATGTGCTCATATAATGTAGATTCGCTTGCTCAAATCAGCGGACTTCATACCTCTATCTGACAAGAGTATCGTCGTGTTGCGACACTTTATTTTATTTTGGCTCAGAAGGGTTCTGCCTCCTCTAACTCTCTCTGGCTACGTGTTTCCCTTCACTAGGATCCCTCGACTGTGGAATCCTTTCTATCTCTCTCTCCACTCTTTCAATGATGCACTCTCCTCCTTTCCTTCCCTCTCTAACTGGCTTAACCCTTGACTCCGCTACCGGAGAAGAGTCCTTGTGTCCTTTGCGTGGGTGATGCCTCTTCTTTCAAACCCCCAATTTTTCAGTTTAAATGTTATATAATTAATTAATTGATTTTACGGACTAAATTGCAAGTTTCTAAAACTTTTGGGCTAGTTTTAAAAATTTGGGAAGTTTAGGGACCTAACCCTAAATTAACCTATTTTTCTAGTTAGTTTAAAAAAATGGGGATATAGTGGTTGAGGGGGCTTGATCGTGATCCTAGGGTCATGGGTGGTCATGCCCTAGCCACTATTAGGCTAGGCTTATGTTTGAGTTTTAAATTAATAAATGTATACTTTATAATAATTCGGTTGGGTTATAACTCATTTCCAAAAACCAAAACCCCTCCTCGTTCGTGAACCCAAAACAAACCCCCCACCGACGCCATTTTCGACCACCCGTTTTGGTCGTCGTCGATGTGCGCCGACCCTACCAGTATAATCAGCATTCTCTTGCGACCCATCCCCAATTGACCCCAATCCCGTATCAGCCACCATTTGCCAGGAATGAAGGATTGAAAGTTTAGTCAAAACCCTATCGTCGCCACTGTTTTTGTAATTTTTCAGTCGCCACGATCGTTCCCTCGACTCACCGCCTGTACCACCGGACTCCACTCCTCCGTGATCCTAAAACATGACTGGGTTCATCGTTCGAAGTCACTCCTTTGTGATCATTATTTTGGGGTAATCATTTGATTGTTTTCGGGTTGATTTAAATTGATTTGGATGAATATTGGGTTATTGTTGAATTGATGATGTTGATTTGGTGCTCCCGGAATGCTTAGCTGCCACCCATGACCCCGTCGCTGCTGTCACACGTCGTCACGTGCGCGTGGAGCTCGTCCTCGCCCAGAAAAGCCTTCTAGATCGATCCATTCAGTCTGCTCTGGCTCGAATCTGTTTGAACTGGTCTGAGTTAACTCGGATCGAACCGAGTCAACCCAAACCGGCCAGAGTTAACCTGAACCGAGTCTGACTGACCTTTACTCGAACCGTTGACTTTGACCTAACCGTTGACATGTCCATTGACTGTTGACTTTGACCTGACAATGAACCTGCCTGTTGATCGTTGACTTTGACTGTTGGCTTTGACTTTAACAAAAAAGTCAATTTTTTTGAAAAGTCATATTTTATGTTTTTCGACGTCCTAAGTCTGAATCCAAAGTCTGTTTTCCCAAATTTGAACACGGTAAGTTATTTTTCAGCGTTTTATCTGTTGATTTGATCTGTTTTTCCTAATTAAGATTCGTTTTTGATGTAATTTATTTTTTCATGCTTCCAAGACATTATGGGATGTGGAATTAAAGTTTGAGAGTGATCGAATGGAATTAAAGTTCGAGAGTGATCGAATGGAATTAAAATGATCGACCGTGAAGTTCTTAAACCGAGGTAATACTTCACTACCTTATGCATGATTTATAGTACATTTTGGAGATTTGTTAATGCATGATTGAAGTTATTGGTCAATTAAATATAGTTAATTATTGATGGACTGGAATTGAATATGGTATAAAGACAATAAACCCAATAAGACTCAATTGACTCGTGTAAAGAACTAGAATATCGATAAGAGATAAATGTAAGTTCATAGATTTAATTTGTAAATCAATTAATCTCAAGACTCTTAAATTTTTATTAATCTCGTTAAAGGTTAAATACGGAAATCCTTGGATAAGAAACTATGAAAATACCCATGTGAGGTAAAAGACAAGGATTTTCCTTGAAAGTGAAAATAACCCTGTTAATCGACATAACCTCTGAGATGGTAAAAGACTTAGAATTATGATTCTTGAGTAAACTCCTAAAGACTAATTTTTCATAAATAACGTATATGTCAAAATTAAATGAAATTACTAAAATATCCTCGAAATGGGGAAATGACTTAGAATTCCTAATTCCTGAGCGAACACCCAGAGGCTAAATTATCTAAAGTACATTACACGTTTGAATTACTCGAAATGACTTTATTAAATGACAAAGTTAAACTAAATGGAACTACTGTACATATCCAAATTGTTGAAACGATCGAATTACTCTGGAAACTTTGAAATGACTGGGATAAACTTGAATACTAAATAACCTAAGTACCCTCAATGACCTAGAATTAAGTTGATAACTGAGATAAGTTTAGAAACGTTGATGAACTTATATGTTGTACTTTCCATAAGGATTATGAACCATGAATCAATCACGTCCATATTTCTTGAGACCATTGCAACAGAGAAATGAAATAAATATCATTGGAATACATGTTCGTCTCCCTAAGATCCATTCAATGATTATTCTAAAGGTGATCAGTTCAACTAGAGCAATCGATATTAAGAAGTGAATAATGGCGAAGTACCTCGGTCTGAATGATTGGTAAGTATCGCAGTGTTGGGATGAGTTAGTTTAATTTGACTCGAAATCCTAAATTCTATAAATTGTTGTTTTACTCTCACTGGGTGAAATTACTAAGAATTCTTAGTGAAACCAAAATGTCTAAAATTCCTCTGATTGCTTGAATAGTGGAATCCTCCTGTCATTATTGAAATCTCAATTAACTCTAATGTAAAAGATTCTGAACACATTATGATTTCTAAGTATCTCCAAAAAATAATTGGATCCTCTAGTGTGTTCCTTGTGTGACATTTAATTGTTTTACCTGTTTTAGAATGTGATTTTTTGAAAATATGGATTTACTGAAGTATTGATTTACTATTTTGAACTATGGCTACATGATATGTGTTCTTTGGTTACTGTTTTTAATGATAAATAAATATGTCTTAACTCTGATTTCCTGCTACCACTGGTTAATGTTTGAAAAATATTTTTCTTTGGGGTACTCTGGGATCTGGTATGAAGTCTCTGCAGGTTCAGTTCTGATCAAGCTGGTAATTCCTTATATAGGTTCAGTACCAATCAACTGATAATTCCTTATAGTTCTGATCAAGCTGGTTATTCCTTATATATGTTCAGCACTGATCAGCTGGTAATTCCTTATGGACCTAAGACGACCACTGGGTGGGATCTTGGGCCCAATGAGCCTAGTGGTAAGACTTTATGGACCCTAAGGTATTCCCTTATGGTGACCCCTCTACTGTGTGCATTCAGTAAATCCTTATGGTCCTAAGGGCATACCCCTTAGGTGGGCACCTACGCTTCGACTAGGGTAAGACCTTATGGACCCAAGGTGTTCCCTTAGGTTGGCACCTATGCCCAATGGGCCTAGGGTAAGTCTTTATGGATGCAGTTCTGGGGAATTGCATATCAATGTTCGGTTGAAGGGTATTATTATGGTTTTAAAATATTTTTTAAATTACTAATGTTTTTAAAAGATCTATACATATTTCTCTGTTTTGTTGGAACACACTAGACTCCATAATTTAATCTTCTGAATCTGTCTCTATCTGAATGCTTCCTTCAGACCGTAAATTCTTATTTGTAACTGAAGACTTAACTAATGGAGTCTGAATTCACCACTAGAATCTAATAAAGACTGTTCCACTAAGGAATTTATGTTTTACCTTATACCCGATGATCTATTGCACTCATCTGGTAGTTCTATATTACTGAGATTTCCAAATCTTACTCTATTACTTACCATTTTAGGTTAAAAAGTTTGATCTTGTGCTTTTACCGACATCAATAAAGGAGTTCCACCGGTGTTGCTTCCAGAGTATGGTGTATGTAATTATGGAGGGACATGATGGTTGTATTTTGTACTTATATTCGAGTTTGAAATTTGTTTTACTACTGGATATTGGAGGATTTTCTTTTAATATCTAAATTATTTTTTGAACTTGTATTTTATCTATAAATTATTTTACGGTTTTAAATGGATTAAAAATATAATTTTTTCCTGGATTTTTACCGTGGGTCACTCCGGTGGCCCTAATGTGACACCTCGGATCGGATCGGGTCACCCGCAGCTGTCTGAGGGTGTTACATTTAGTGGTATCAGAGCTTAGGTTGAGTCGAGTTTTTTGGGTAGACCGGTCGATCGACTTTGATAGGATGTCTAGTTAGTACATGCCCCTAGACTATAATCATATTTCTCTAAGTCGAAACACCAAGGTCGAGTTCCTCTTTATAATAAGATAACCTAAGTTTTCTATCTGTTAGGGCTCGACCTATACATAAAAGGAATACTAGTAATGTTTGTCCAAATTCTATAAAGTACCTCACGAGTAATGTGAGAGTTACTTATCTGAGAAATTCTGACCCGACTCAAAAAGTGAAATTGGAATATGTTACAGCTCCATGAACCTAACCCCGTAGCCAAGATTGAATTGTTTCCACAAGGATAATTCTGTTTAGATTCTTTTATTAGGATGATGGAGAGTTCTGACGAGAATGTATACTCAGTTGGTTAAGGTTTAGTAGAGGAATCGTAATCCGGTAAAAGCTACATTGAAATATTGAAGAATTGAGGAAAGCTTCACTTCTACGTTTAAGTAACTTGGGGTGAATTTTGAGGACAAAATTATTTTAGGGGAGGAGAATTGTCACACCTTTAATTTTTTGTTTAAAATTATTTTAGGGACCTAAACCTGAATTAACCCATTTTTTTCTAGTTAAAAAAAATGAGGATTTGGTGATTGGAGGGGCTTAAACCCATGACCCTAGGGTCATGGGTGACCATGCCCTAGCGACTAGGCTAGGCTCATGTTTGAGTTTTTAATTAATATATATATTTTTTATATTAATTCAGTTGGGTTATAACCCATTTTCAAAAACCAAAACCCTTATCCCGTTCGTGAAACCAAAATAAAACCGCCACCGATGCCATTTCTGACAATTCATTCCAGCCATCGTCGGTGTGCGCCAACCCTACCAGCGTAACCGCCATTATCCTACGACCCATTCTCCATCGGCCTCCGTTCACTAGGAACGAATGATTGAAAGTTTCATCAGAACCCTATCATCGTTCACATATACGAGATATATTATGATGCGATGAGGGCACCTGAATTCCTGGAGATGCCACATTTAAATTTAGGCTAAATAACAGAATCATCCAAAAAATCTGGTGAATTATTAGTTGGGAAGCAATATAGAGGAAAAAAAGAAGATGCACTGACGATTAAAGAGTATTGCATAAAAGGCCATGTAAATTGCAAGGTTGTAGAGTCCATCCAGAAAACTTTGTACGCGAAGTGTGTTAAATATGAGCTCGAGTGTAAGTGGCTAATAAGAGTGTCCAAAATGCAGAGGCAAGATGCTTGGGTCATCACAAGGTATAATGGTCCACACATATGTTTACAAAGCTCTATCGAACAAGACCACCGTCTACCATATTACACAAGTTAACAAATAACTCAATAATTGGAATAATAATTGGAATATTTGTTGAGTCATGTAATTCAATAATAGTTGTAATATCATCATCTTCTTCAAGTGGTATTACAATATACCTAACTGGATTGGGACATACCATAAACCTGTACCTCAAACCATCAATTGTAGCTCGGATTTTTCTTTCTATCCTCTCCTTTATTTTTATAAATATGATGTAACTTTAAACATCATATTTATTGGTCCTTAAAACTGAAAAATAACTCCGACCTCATTTTCCATAATCTGTCCATTGTAATGGACAATCGTGAAAAATTTGTTTCAAAAATAAATTAATTACTAAAGTATTATTAAGGTTTCAAAAATGTAAATATATTAACAATATTTTTATAAAAATATAAATATATTAACAATAATTTTTTAACATTTTTACTAGAAATACTAAATCAAAGGTTGATCTAATTATTTTAACATTTTTACTACAAATACTAAATCAATCTTATTCAAATTATATTAATGATTCATAAGATAAAAATATACAATTATACTAATTGCAAAAAATTAAATTTATGATTAAAATTAAATTAAATTAATTAGTACAATATTATTTAACCTTGCAAAAAATGAAAATATATTAACAATATTATTTATAAAAATAATGATTAAATACTATGATTACATTATAATAATGATTAAATTTATTACTTCGAACTTTTTATAACTACTTATGATTACTTCGAATTTATTACTCCCTAATTCTCAACCAAAACACCCCATTTTATAAAAATCTTGGGGTATTCATTATACTTTCCCGTTCAACTACCAACCTACTCGGGTCATTAATGGATAATTAATGGTGCCATTGTTTTTCATCATTTAATAAATATTATATTTTGTCATTATAATTATATTTTTCACATTTCTACTACAAATACTAAATCAAATATGTTTGTTGAAAATATTTTGATGTTTCGATATAACAAATTAAAGTGCTATTGAATTTTAAGATTTTATAATCATTTTTAAAGTATATTCGATTAAATTATTCGAATATCAAAATATTACTCCAAGTTTTTCAAAGGTCAATTTCAATTCTTACTAAACTGTAAAATTGTGTTTGAAACTTAAAATATTTTTGAAACAATTTTTACAAAGTATTTCAAACCATAATCGAGCCAAAAATCAACTTTACAAAGGGATGTACCAATACACTCTTGGATGTATCGATGCACACCCAACATCGAAGTCAATTTATGTACCGATGCACATCCATGCATCGATACACACCTATTTTATTAAAACATCAAATACATTTTGTGTACTGATACACATCCTATGAATCGATACACTTTGGCTTTATTAAAACATCGAATGCAATTAGTGTACCGATACACCCCAAGTGTACCGATACACTAGGTCAACCAACGGTCGAAATATTTGAATTTTACACAGAGTGTACTGATACACTTTAAGAGTGTACCGATACACACACGCTGAATTTTTAAATGGTATTCACACCACAACGGTTCTATTGACTTCACCAATGATCCCCAACGTCCAGAAGTGATCCAAGGTGTATTTAAATAAGCTGAGGAGCCATTGATAAAAAAGAATTAAGAGAGAAACAAAGAGAAAGCCTTAAACATCAAGTTTGAGCAAATTCAAGCCTATTTTCATTCAATATTCATTTTGCTTTCAAGAACAACCTTTGTACTCAATTGCATTTTTTTAGTGTTCTTTTTTTGTTCTACAATTGTGCAAACATATTGCCTTGTGAGGTTTTTCTGTAAGTTTGGAAATTTGTAATATTCTCTTTGGGAGAGAGTGTTCTCAAGAATTTGGGGTATAATTCTTGAGGGAGTTGTAAGGTTACTCTTAGTCCTCAAAAGAAAGAACAAATTAGTGAATTTGTTGGAAAATCCTTAGTGTGGATAGCTAAGGTAGTGGACGTAGACTTTGGTTGAGAAAGTTGAACCACTCTAAATCGCTGTGAAAATATTTTCAATTTTCTACAAAAGCTTCCACCAAAATTTTTATTGCCAATTCACCCCCTCTTGGCCATTTCTTCGATCGATTAACTCAACAATTGGTATCAGAGCCTCACTCATTTGAAGGTTTAACCACCTCTTGAGTCGATTCGGGAAGAGTTATATCGATATTCAAGTCATCAATGGCCTCCACTTCAAACTTTGACTTTGGTCTTTATTCAATGCCTGTCAACAAGCCTTCTTTCTTCAATGGAGCACATTATGCTTATTGGATGAATATAATGAGGTACTTCATTCAAGCAGGTGACATGGGAGCATGGAATATCATAGAAGACAGATACATCATACCTTCCACTCATTCAAGATTATGGAGTAAAGGAGAGACAATAATGTTCCAGCTCAACTCAAAGGCTATCCATATTATTTTTTGTGCTCTTGGACCAGATGAATACGAGAGAGTTTCATCTTGTCAACTGCCAAGGAGATATGAGATAAAGTACAAGTCACTCATGAAGGCACAAACGAGGTAAAAGAATCAAAAATTAGTCTTCTAACTCATAGTTATGAAAATTTTAGAATGAAACCGAATAAAGACATCAAAGCTATGACGGATAGATTTTCTGTAATTGTAAATGGTCTCAAATCATATGGAGAGATCATTCCAAACGAGAAGCTTGTGAGCAAGTTAGTTTATTCGCTTCCAAAAGCTTGGCAATCAAAGAAGACGATAATTATTGAGGCTAAAAATTTAAAATCTTTAACCCTCGATGAGCTTATTGATTCTTTCCTCACGCATGAAATGATGCTTCAAGATGAGGTAGACCTCGAGAAAAGGGATGAACCAAAGAATGAGATGGAGAAGAAAAAAATGATTGAGTTCCTCTCAAATCCACAAAAGTTGAGAGTGATTCTGATGACGACGACGATGATGAAGAAATGTCATTATTTGCCAAACGGTTCAGAAAATTAATGAAGCCCAATAGAGGAAGAAAATTCAAAAGAAACGAAGGCTTAAAAAATGAACCAAAGGAGAAAGACCCAATCATTTGCTACGAATGCAAAAAGCCCAGGCATGTCAAATATGATTGCTCGCAATTAAAAAAAATGTCAATTCAAGAAGAAGCACAAGGCACACGTGGCTACTTGGAGTGATGATGATGAGTCATCAAATGAAGAGGAACAAGAAGTAGTGAACATGTGCTTAATGGCCACCAGGGAAGATTCTCAGGTAATCTCTAACTCATTTGATTTTGAAGATTATTCTTTTGATGAGTTAGTAGATGAATATATTGGGTTGGCTTTGGATTATGAGAAATTATTTTTAAAATACAAAAATAATATTTCAAAATTGAAAAACAAAAATGATCTCATATCCAAGACCAAGAATGATCTTGAAAGTAAAATTAAAGAATTACAAATCAAAATCGAAGATTTTGAAAAAAAATATATTGATTTGCATAGCTTACTTTCAGGAGCTCATGACGATCATCAAAAAGAAATTGATGATCTTAAAGCTTCTTTCAATAAAGTTGGAACAAAATGTTTTGAAAATTGAGAAAGTTCAAAATCCAACTTTGTTAGAAACAGTTTTAAAAACTACAATCATAGAGGTCCCCAAAAAACCTCTAATGGTAAAATCGTTAGAACTATATGGGTTCCTAAAGAACACATTACTACTAAAGATAAAGATATTCTACACAAATGGATACCGAAGGGGACTAGAATTTTAGAAACTAATGAATATGGACCCAAAAGAAATTGGGTACCAAAAATTAGAAATTAATCTATGTTTGTAGGAAAAGGAGCATGACTACAAGGCGTAAAATACAAGTTCAAATTAATGGGTCCTTGATAGTGGATTCTCAAGACACATGACCGGAGACAAGAGCCGGTTTATAGAGCTTAACGACAAAAATAGAGGAGTGGTAACCTTTGGTGACAACTCAAAAGGTTACATTGAAGGTATAGGTAATATAGGTAATACCTCTTCCATACAAATAAAAAACGTATTATATGTGAATGGGTTAAAGCATAATCTATTGAGTATTAATCAATTATGTGATAAAGGATACAATGTCTTATTTGAAACAAATGGCTGTAAAATTGTTGACATTGCATCTAATCGGATTATGCTTGTTGGTCATAGAATAGGAAATATTTATATGGTGCATTTAGATTCCATAAATATGACTAATTTATTTCTAGTTGCTAAGGATGAACATGATAGTTGGTTATGGCATAGGAGACTAGGACATACAAGCATGAGTGTTTTACAAAGACTAGTTCAAGGAGATTT
Source organism: Hibiscus syriacus (assembly GCF_006381635.1). NCBI lineage: Eukaryota > Viridiplantae > Streptophyta > Magnoliopsida > Malvales > Malvaceae > Hibiscus > Hibiscus syriacus. The sequence continues at coordinate 4,838,494 of NW_024062808.1, read as the reverse complement.
AGTAAGAGGGTTGCCAAAGTTAAAATTTGACAAAAATAAAATCTGTGATGCTTGTGCTAAAGGAAAACATCAAAGAGCTTCCTTTAAGTCCATTAATGATGTATCAACTAGTAGAGTATTACAATTGATCCATATAGATCTTTTTGGGCCAACTAGGAATATTAGCTTGGGTGGAAAACAATATTGCGTTGTATTGGTAGATGACTATTCTAGATATACTTGGGTTATATTTTTAAGTACTAAAGATGAAGCATTAGAAAAATTCATCACATTTTCAACAGTAATACAAAACGAAAAAGGTTACTCCATAACTAGTGTTAGGAGTGATCACGGTACTGAATTTGAAAATCTTTGATTTACTGATTTTGTAATTCTAATGGTATTAGGCATAATTTTTCGGCACCAAGAACCCCTCAACAAAATGGAGTTGTTGAGAGGAAAAATTGAACTTTAGAAGAAATGGTTAGAACCATGATTTGTGAAAACAATTTGCCAAAATATTTTTGGGCTGAAGCCACAAGTACTGCTTGTTATGTTATAAACTGAGTAATGATTAGGCCAATTTTAAAGAAAACTCCATATGAAATTTTCAAAAATAAAAAGCCTAACATTAGTTATTTTCATCCTTTTGGATGTAAATGTTTTGTTTTAAACAACGGTAAAGAAAATCTTGGCAAATTTGATGCAAATTTGATGCTAAAAGTGATGAAGGAATTTTTCTGGGTTATTCTTTAAATTCTAAAGCTTATCGGGTATTTAATAAAAGAACTTTAATGGCAGAAGAGTCTATACATGTTGTTTTCGATGATAATCCCCTTTCGATGAAGGATTCTTGTGTTGATGATGACGTAGGTATTGTAAATACAAATGATGTTATACATGACGTAGGAGAACCATCATCAAAGGAAGAAACGAAAGATGAGGAAACTCACGATGCTCTCGAGAATCCAACCATTGAAGAAAGGGAAGTCTCTTACCCAAGAGAATACAACTATGTCAAGGATGGTGAAATAATAGATGATCCATCCAAAGGGGTAACAACCCGATCTTCTCTTAGAAATATATGTAATTATGTTGCATTTATCTCATGCATAGAGCCTAAGAATATTAAAAAAACATTAAATGATGAACATTGGATTATGGCTATGCAAGAAGAGTTAAATCAATTTGAGAGAAGTAAAGTATGGACATTAGTTAAAAGGCCTAGTAATAAATCTATTGTAGGTACTAGATGAGTATTTAAGAATAAGCTTGATGAAAGTGGTAATATAGTGAGGAACAAGGCTAGACTTGTTGCACAAGGCTATACTCAAGAAGAGGGCATAGACTATGATGAAACATACGCTCCCGTAGCTAGGATGGAAGCAATAAGAATGTTATTAGCATTTGCATGTTTCAATAAATTTAAATTATATCAAATGGATATTAAAAGTGCATTTTTAAATGGTTTTATAAAATAAGTGTATGTAGAACAACCTCTTGGTTTTGAAAATTCAAAATTTCCAGATCAAGTTTTTAAATTGACAAAAGCTTTATATGGTTTAAAACAAGCTCCTAGAGCTTGGTATGAAAGATTGCCAAATTTTTTAATTGAAAAAGGTTTTTCAAAAGGGAAGGTTGACACTACATTGTTTTTAAAAAGAAAAGGTAAAGATTTATTAGTAGTTCAAATTTATGTTGATGATATAATATTTGGTTCTACTAATGATTTTCTTTGCTAACAATTTTCTAAGCTAATGCAGAGTGAATTTGAGATGAGCATGATGGGGGAGCTCTCATTTTTCTTGGGACTCCAAATCAAGCCAAGAAAAGATGACATATTCATCAATCAAGCAAAGTACATCAAAGATATGCTCAAGAAATTTGGATTGGAAAATGGGAAACCTCATGCCACTCCAATGATCTCATCAACAAAGCTTGACAAAGATGAAGGAGGTAAATGTGCAGATGTTAAATTATATAGGTCAATGATTGGTTCTTTGCTATATCTAACCGCAAGTAGACTGGACATAATGTTTAGTGTTTGCTTATGTCCTAGATTTCAATCATGCCATAAGGAATCACATCTACTAGCCGTTAAGAGAATCTTTAGATACCTTAAGGACACTCATAGTTTAGGACTTTGGTATCCTAGAGACTCTAGCTTTAGCTTGCCTGCCTTCTCTGATGCGGATTATGGAGGATGCAAAATAGAAAAGAAAAGCACCTCTGGTACTTGCCAATTCCTAGGAAATATGTTGATTTCATGGTTTTCAAAGAAACAAAATTATGTTACATCATCTACCACTGAAGCATAATACATTTCAGGCGGTAGTTGTTGTGCATAAGTTTTATGGATAAAACAAAAAATTTTAGATTATGGAATTGAAGTTAGTACCATACCTATCAAGTGTGACAATACTAGTGTTATTTGTCTCACTAAAAATCCCATCCAACACTCTAGAACTAAGCACATTGAAATTAGACATCATTTCATTAGAGATCATGTCACAAAAGGAGATATAGTTCTAGAATATGTTGATATGTTGCATCAATTAGCAGATATTTTTACAAAACCTTTATATGAAGAAAGATTTTGGACACTTAGGAGAGAATTAGGTTTAACAAACCTACCTTAACTTAGTGTTTAAAATAATTTTAGCACTTTTCATTAGTTTTGAAAAATGCTTATAAAAATAATATTTTTAATTGCATTATTTGCTAATAGTTAGGGGAAGTTTATGATCCTTAGTGAAAATTAATTATATGTTCAAATAAATGATAGATTTGATTGAACGCTGTTAATTTTTTATACATGAGTTGCCAATACCACTAGAGTTGATTAATTTAGCATTTTGATTGATTAAAAATGGATTTTAACATTTTTATGTGCAATGCATCGATACACTACGATAGTGTACCGATGCATCCCTTGAATATGCATATCTATAAAGATGCACTGATGCAATCCTTTAATGTGTATCGATACACTCTGCAGTGTACCGATACACTTGTCGGGTTTTTGACTTTAAATACCTAAAATATGCTCTTTTGTCAAAACCTCAAACATAAAAACACCACACCATTTCATCCCTCTCTCAAACCCAATCTCCACATTGCTTCAAATCAACAATTTTAAGTCGGAATCCAATTGTTCTTCAACCTCTAAACTTGTTGGAATCATCAAATTCGTGCAAAAATCATCACATTCCTCTCAAATCCGAAAATCTTCAAGGTATTTTTCTAAAAACTATTATTTTATTAATTTTGAACTTAGGACTAGTTTTAATTAGTTCTAGGTTGAATTATATATCGGCCATTTAAAAGATTGTAGTATAGAACTGTAATCTACAACTAATTTCATCAAAAACACAAGATTTTTCAAAAAAAAAAATCAAAAATTTTCAAATAAAAAATTTTTGTTTTAATTAAATTGATGTTTTTGATATAATTATGTTGTTTTCATGAAAAACTATAAATATTATGATTTTTTTAACATTGTTTTTCAAAATAGTTTTTCAAAGTTTACCCATTAGGATTATTTTAGAGAACCTTGAATATTACGAACTCATATTGAGTTTTGGATTATATTGCATACATGTGTTTCAAAATTGTAGGTAACTTCATCCATTCCGATTAAAAACCATGTCTAATCCAAAATCCCCTAGGTCGTCATCTAGTCGTTCAAACCAAAGCCGACCTCCTATTCCACATCCACCTCAAAATCCAAATTCAAACGACCCAAATATGACCAATCTAAACTCTTGTTTTAATGTGTCTGGTCGTAGACAAGATCTCTACCATAGGTACCATAATTCTTTTGAGTCATATAAAATCCAGGAAGAGCGGATTCCCTCTATGCAAGCAATGGTTGATATAAATTTTCAATATCTTCCTACCATTACATCCTGGAAATTTGATAAACTCTTTCACCTTAAACTGATTGTCTATCACCAATTAGTCCGCATTTTTTATTCTAATGCGGTGTGTGTCCAAAACGAGCGTCGAACTAAAACCATAGGAATTCGATCCTATCTTCTAGGTCAATTCGTTTATATTGACTCTGACACTATCGCTAACACCTTTGGGCTAGACAATGAAGGTTTAGATAATGAAAGATAGATTGTGGCTACACCCTATAAAGTTATGCCTAGTGTAAGTACCTTAAGAACTCATCACGAGCGATTCCTTCACTTAATCATCTCTTGGTGGTTTAGACCATCCGGAGGTAGGTACTCCTCTCTTAGAGTCTTAGATTTATGGTGGATACATTGTATCCAACATAAAAAGAAAATAAATTTGTTACAGATCATTTTCGGTGAATTAGTAGATACCGTCAACATTGTCCCATCCAAAAATGTAGAAATTTTAGTTTACGGTTATCTCCTTAGTAATTTGTTTATCAAACTCAGGCTTAGGGTAACGCTTGATATTCCCAACCCTCTCCAGAACCAAATAAATCTCACATACTTAAAGAAATCGGGATGGTCCGTGGACAAGGATCAATGGGTTCGATCCATCAAGAAAACACCGGGAGCTAGCTCTTCACGAGCTCCTCCGGCACCGGCAGCAGATGATGATCCAGAGCTTGAAGCTCTTTTGTGCGATATTGACGAACACGTACCCGAGGATGAGCCATCACAGTAAGAAAGTCAGATGCCTCTATATTTCTGATCGTTTATGGAGACTCTTGACATGAGGTTTGCTTCCATCAAGACGCATTTAACTGCTAACAACGAAGCGATGAATCATCGTTTCGATGCTATGGATGAGAGAGTCGACGCACTTACATGTGATGTGGCCAATATATGGGCACATTTACACCTCCTGCACCACCGATGGACGATTAGACCGTTTTCTTGCTTTGTTTTCTTGGATTGAACTTAGAACTTATTGTTAAACATTTTGGATGTTTTTGGATTGTTTTATTTTGGATGTTTGGATGTTTGAATTTGAATGCTTATATTTGGTTTGGCTGAATTTTTAATTTGAGTTTGACGTTTTTATTAATTTTTGCATCATTTACATATTAGTTGATATATGACCAATTACCATTGCATATTGTTTATGAATATTGATTTATGAAACTATTGGCTAACTTTTCTCTTAATCTTAGCAGCTTAAGCTTTCAATTTTAAATCAATTGGCTATTTCTATAAATGGGAAAATAAATCTTGTTTAAAAACGTTTTAGAGTCTTTTTGATTTAACAAAAAGGGGGAGTAATTTTCCAAAATTGATTTCAAAAATGATTTTTCAAATAAAATCTTAAAATTACTTAAATGTTTTGTTATATCAAAAAGGGGGAGATTGTTGAAAACATTTTGATGTTTCGATATAACAAATTAAAGTGTTATTGAATTTTAAGATTTTATAACAATTTTTAAAGTATATTCGATTAAATTATTCGAATATCAAAATATTACTCCAAGTTTTTCAAAGGTCAATTTCAATTCTAATTAAAGTGTAAAATTGTGTTTGAAACTTAAAATATTTTTGAAAAAAATTTTACAAAGTATTTTGAACCATAATCGAGCCAAAAATCAACTTTACAAAGGGATGTACCGATACACTCTTGGATGTATCGATGCACACCCAACATCGAAGCCAATTTATATACCTATGCACAACCATGCATCGATACACCCCTATTTTATTAAAACATCGAATGCATTTTGTGTACCGATACACATCTTATGCATCGATAAACTCTGGCTTTATTAAAACATCGAATTCAATTAGTGTACCGATACACCCCAAGTGTACCGATACACTAGGTCAACCAACGGTCGAAATATTTGAATTTTACACTGAGTGTACCTATATACCTTAAGAGTGTACCGATACACACACGCTCCCAACTGAATTTTTAAATGGTATTCACACCACGGCGGCTCTATTGACTTCACCAATGATCCCCAACGTTCAGAACTGATCCAAGGTATTTTTAAACAAGCTGAGAAGCCATTGATCAAAAAGAATTAAGAGAGAAACAAAGAGAAATCCTTAAACATCAAGTTTGAGCAAATTCAAGCCTATTTTTATTCAATATTCATTTTGCTTTCAAGAACACCCTTTGTACTCAATTGTATTATTTTTTAGTGTTCTTTCTTTGTTCTAGAATTGTGCAAACATATTGCCTTGTGAGGTTTTTCTATAAGTTTGCGAAATTTGTAATCTTCTCTTTGGGAGAGAGTGTTTTCAAGAATTTGGGGTATAATTCTTGAGGGAGTTGTAAGATTACTCTTTGTCCTCAAAAGAAAAAACAAATTAGTGAATTTGTTGGAAAATCCTTAGTGTGGATAGCTAAGGTAGTGGACAAAGACTTTGGTTGAGAAAGTCGAACCACTCTAAATCGCTTTGCAAATATTTTCAATTTTCTGCAAAAGCTTCCACCAAAATTTTTATTACCAATTCACCCCCTCTTGGTTGATTCGTTGATCGATTAACTCAACAATGTTCATCTAATTATCTTTACATTTCTACTACAAATACTAAATCAATAATGTTAAAATTATAATAATGATATTTACATAACAATAAATCATAAATTGATATTTACTAAGTCAATATGTAAGTAACAATAAATCATAAAATACTTTAAATAAAATATTTTTACACTTGTTTGAGAGTTTCTTCCGACAAGTAGATGTTATAAAAAAGCATTTTCGATTTTCTTACTCACTTCTTTTTTTTACCTAAAAAAATATATTAAAATTAATATTTTAATATTAAATAATACGAGATAAAATAGAGATATTTTATTCAAATATGAATAAAATTTTATTCGAATAATACTTAAAGATTAAAGATCAGAAGAAAATTTCGTTCAAAATTTTCTCTAATATTCTTCCTAGATGCTCACTCTTTCAATTCTTCTCCAAATTTTCTCTTCTCCCCTTTCCTCACCACTGCTTTACTCCCTAATTCTCAACCAAAACATCCCATTTTATAACATCCCATAATATTTATTATACTTTCCCGTTTAACCATCAACCACCAACCTACCCAGGTTATTAATGGATAATTAATGGTGTCATTATTACTTACTTGTTTCTAGTCGGATGCAACCTACCACCCTAAACTGAAGATGCCAGGTAAGTTTGGAGTCTTCCTATTTTGCCTGGAGATGCCAGGTAAGCTTAGAGTTTCTTGGTTGGCTTGAAGACGCCAGGTAAGCTTGGAGTCTTTGGCTCGGTATTATAGATTTTACCCTAGATGAAGAAATAATCTGGGAAGTGAATTATTTTGGGAATTAAATATTCTATTTTGCATTATTTGGGCCATTTTGCCTATCATATTTAGTACTAAGTATTTTTCTTTCATATTCAAAAGAAATTCGAAAGGTGAGTATATATATATATATATATATATTATTTCATGTTGATGTGGGGTGTTATTATAGATTGGACCAAAATAATATTAAAGATTTGATCTGATTTTTGTCAATTTTGAAAGAAAACAAAAAAGAAATATTTTGGTAACAATAACATCGGGGTTAGTAGTGGTCAAACAATTATGGATTTTTTTAGATGAGCCAACCACACTCGACAAGCACCGATGAGTACCATTAATGATGAGCATCATTAATTTTATTTATAAAATTTTAAAATTTTAAAGGATTTAACATATCATTATAAATTGATTGAAAATTTAAAGCTAAATTATTTAAAATATAGGGTAAACTATATCAGTGATCACCTAATTATTGTCCCTTTTTATTTTGACCACCATTTTTTGAAATTTTACTAATTAAGTCACTCAACTATTTAAATGCATTCAATTAAGCCACTTGTCGTTAATATTTAATGGGATAAGCAAATATGGTAATTAAAATTCGTATACAATTTAAGGTTCAATAAACGATTATTAATCATGGTTGTTACAATATTGATTTCTAATCATATTACAATTTTTGTTTATCAATCGATTGTGCCATGATATTGAATTACATGTTGTATCTTAGTATATTCTGTTGTGTGCTCTAATAGCAAATCTCCAATTGCATTTTTATTCCCTTTTTGCCCTTGCTGTTCGTAGATTAGAGTTGGCCTTAGCATAAAATAATTCAACGATTGCCCTCATATATATTTCACTTAGCAAAATCTTCAATTACCTTTTGTGCATATTAACCTTGGTGTTCGTGTGTTAATTTTACAACTAATCATTGATTCGAATTTTTCATAATTTTAATCGGTTGATTTTGAATTATGAATTTAGTTTAGGATGGTGATACATGTCATTACATTTGGCACCAGTCACACATGGCACCATTTGATTTGAGGGTTAAGTTTATTTTAATTTATAAATTGATAGAATACATAAGTAACGGTGACCAAATGTGTAATTATATCAAATATTTTAATTGCCACATCAGCTTCTCCATTAAATATTAACGACTAGTGGCTTAACTGAATGCATTTAAAAAGTTGAGTGACTTGATTGATAAAATTTCAAAAATAACGATCAAAATGAAAATAGACAATAGTTAGGTGGTCACTGATATTGTTACCCTTTATTTTAAATAATTTATTGTTAAATTTTCAACTAATTTATAGTTATTCGTTAAGCCCTTTACAATTTTATTTTTTTTATAAATTAAATTAATAGTGCTCATCGCTAATGGTGTTCATCGATGTTCATCGAGCGTTGTAGAATTTTCCAAAAAAAATTTACTATGGAAAAGAAGAAAGTTACAATTTTAGAAATTTCATACAAAAAGTCCCAAAATGCAATATTCTTGTGCTGATGTTATAAATTTAATGGTTAAAGGGTCAAAACAAATAAAATTCGAAAGTTTAATGATAAGACTGAAAACTTTTAAATTTGAGTCACCAAAATAAAAGCACATACTAAATTGAGTGACTAAAAACATTGTTTACTCTAAAAATATTATAACTATTAGCATATGTTATTTTTATAAATAATATTTAGTATATTTATTTTTATTTGTTGTTTATTTATAGTTGATGAATGATTTTTAATTATTTTTATACATATTGAATGTATCTTTATAATTAAAATAAATAAATACAATTACTTTTAAAAACTTTACTGAAGACAAACAAAAATTCATTCACTTAAAACATTCATTCAAGTTTGATTTATTTACGGATAATGCTTTTATTTTCAAAATAGTTTAATAGAGTATTCCTAAACAATAAGTTTTTTAAATTAATCTTTAAACTTTTAAATATTCCAATTACATCTCTAAATTATTACTCTCATTCTAAGCTAATGTTTAAACTTTTGAATATTCTAATTTCATCCCTAAACTATGACCCTCTCTCTACATTGATCCTCAAACTTTTGAATACTCCTTCATCATCAAACTCATCCAAATATATAATTAGTTTCAATTATAGTATAACCTAAATTTTTTTTTTACTTTTTTTTCAAACATATAATAATATAACTTGTCATAAGGATTTTATTAACAAGGGTTGTGAATAATATATATGTATAGTTTGAGATTAAATTGAAATATTCAAAATGTTTAGGGACTGATTTAGAATAAATATCATAGTTTTGTGATAAAATTGAAATATTCAAAAGATTGAGAATTAATTTAGAATGATAGTCATATTTTGGGGATGAAAGTAGAACATTTAAAAGTTTAAGGATCAATTTAAAACTAGGATCATACTTTAAGGACATGTAATGAAATTAACTCTATAAATAATTTAAGATTAATGTCAAAATTTAATATTCCATTAAATATCTCAACATATACATGGAACGTGGAAATATTTTATTGGTTCCAAGGTGATAAGAAATCTATGGACCATTAAGTTCCCAATTAAAGCCTTCCCAATTATCGTTTGCTTTCCGGGAAAAAATTTGCTCACCCTTTCCGCTCTTAACAGAGAAAACCAAAACAACAATGGCAACTCTGTTTAGTTTTAACCTCCTAACCCCAAGGATCGCAGCCAGCCTTCCGGATTCCACCAAGGCTGCATACCTTAACCAGAAGAACCAGTCATGGAAAAGAATAACCCCTTTGGGATATAGGCGGATGCAGGTAGGGATGAACCAAGAGGGAGAACGGGAACAGTCGCCCCTAAGATTTTCAAGTTCTTTTATATCTTAGGTTTTTTACGAGCATTTTCTATTGATAGTATGGTCGCGTCTCCTAAAATTTTATAAACTTGTTCTACTCTGAAATTTTATAAGCTCTTCTCGTCTTGTCTGTAATGTAAAATTCTGTGTTCGCATCTGACTGTAGGCGATTATACCTGTGAGAGCTACCCCTGATAGCATATCGGAGAAGGTGGAGAAGAGCATCAAGGAAGCGCAAGAGGCGTGCTCCGATGATCCGGCGAGCGGAGAGTGCGTGGCGGCTTGGGACGAGGTGGAAGAGCTGAGTGCAGCAGCCAGCCACGCCAGGGACAGGATGAAAGACAACGATCCTCTGGAGAATTACTGCAAAGACAACCCCGAGACTGATGAGTGCAAAACTTACGACAATTGAAATGAATGGGGCTTTTCTTAGTTTACGATCTTTCTGCTTTAGACGACTGAAATGAATGAATGGGGTGTTTACATGTTGGCTTGTATTGTAAGAGTGCTGTTTGGTAATTTAAAGGGTTATTTTAATGCTGCCTTGGATATGGTGCTTTTAACGAATATTGCCTTGCCCTTGCAATGCCCAAAGGCCAAATCAGGAAGTTTGTGTTAGGACATCAGGCTAAATTATAAAACTTTGATGTTCAACATTTTGTGGAGAGTTTAAATCATTAATTTTCCAATCATAACCATGCAATATGATTCATTAAGCCATGAAGAGATATTTTCTGTGGTATTATATAAGATATATGTAAGGGAAAAATTATATCTGATGTCAATAAATTTTAAATAATATATTATCTGTACTACAAATTTTTTAATTATTGTAATTATAGTATTAAATTTCACATTTATATTTAATTGATATTATTTTATCGTTAATTCTTTTTTTTCCTACTAATACGGTTGAGATTAAAAGCAAACTAACTAGATAGAGGCCCTTGTAAAACTCGACTCGAATTGACTTCGAGTTATAATTTCATAAACTGGACTCGACTATGAAAAAAATTCAAGTTCAAATCAAGTTGTAAAATACAATTAGAATAACTCGAAATTGTTAGTAATTAGTGGATTTATTTTCAAGTTTGAGTCGAGTCATTGGACTTTGTATGATTTATGTATATATCACATATGAAGAAAAGAAAAAGAAGAAGAAGAAGAAGAAGAAGAAGAAATGTATATGTATTGTATATATGGTTATAGAAAGTTACTTAAATTAGAACCAAATAATATTATAATATTATAAATATTCACAGTTAAATTTGAATTTAAACTCGAAAAATCGACTCGAAAAAATTTCAAATCAACTACGATTGTAAAATAGGACTCGTCAACTCGAATAACTCAAAATCTGCAATAATATTTTGTTATCAGCAAACATGTCGAATCTTCGCAACTCAATTGCGGTCTCGACTCTCGAAGCTCATGGATAGCATCCGCCAAAACATTCCCCAATAAAACATTGGAATTATGATTCCAAATTTCTGTAACTTCCAAATTATCCGTTTCCAATTTTACACGTCGAATCCTAATTTCCAACCATTTATTAGGATGTCATGAATAGCTCATAATTCAGCAACTCCACACGACGTTCTATCGTAGGGAAATTTAGAAAAAAAAATATTAAATTTGGAGGGGATTTCGAACTTTAGAGCTTGAAAAGAAAAGCCTAGCACCTAATCAATGAACTAACTTAACATCTTGTTATGATTGTAACTAAAATAATATATATAATCAATTTGACTTATTTGAAGATATAATGTTTAGGGTAAAGTATATAAATAGTCTCCGATTGTACGACATTGCTTTGTTGAGTCACCGAAAGTTATAAAGTGATCGTCCGACTATGGGGTATTACTTTGTTGAGTCCTTTGACTATTGAAAGTTACAAAATGGTCATCTGACTATTCATATATTTCAAACTCGTCCTTTTTCGTTAAAAATTTTGACGGTCATATGAATTAGACATTAACTTGCTAATTGAGATATGATAAAATTTAATCCCAGAACCGTTTGTATGTATAGTCATTTGAGATCTTAGGATCATATTTTATCATATATCAGTTAGCATGTTAACTTTCAGCTAAGATGGCCGTCAATTTTTAACAAAAAAGAATGAATCTGGAACATATGAATAGTCGGGTGACCATTTTGTAAATTTTAATAGTCAAGGAACTAAAAAAAACAGTACCTTATAGTCGATGATCATTTTATAACTTTTAATAGTCGCGGGCTCAACAAATCAATATCATATAGTCGGGAGATCATTAGTGTACTTACCCTAATGTTTATACTTTAATTTTATAAATGATCGATTTTTTTTCTCAGCAAAAAGAATTTTATTAAAAATGGAACCTAAGTTGGGTGTTCATTAAAAACCTCCCTAAACCTAACTAGAGGAAAAGAATATCCCAAACTAGGTGAAAGTACACTAACGATCGAATTGAGTATATAAAAGAGTTCCAATAATCATATTTTAATTCCTAACTCCCTTCAACAACTCCAAACAAATACAAATGAATTCAACTGTATAAAATAGATCTTGTAACAACTAAGGAACATAAAAGAAAGTTACAACCAACATATTTGAGCAAAAATATTTATTTGTACTTAATTTTTTCCATCTTTCTTATTGAAGACTAGCATTGTTCTTTGTTATAATATGTCATTCTAGTGTTTTAGGACGTGTGAGTTGAATTGTGCAAGTATATTTTTTATTGTGAGAATTTTCTTTGTTTTTTAGTTTTATTCTCTCTTAAAAAAATATAATCAAGATTTTAGGATATAAATTAAACGTGTGGAAAAGAATTTCGAAAAGATTTTTATTCTTGATAATGATTTTTTTTCTTCACAAATCTAACTAGAGTCTTCGTTATGTAATATCAATTCTATATTTAGCACGATATATTTTCTTCTAAGACCGACAACAATCATCTAAATTAAAATATATGACCTCAATCAGGATAAATATATTTTTTGTATTTGAATATTATTTTAAGATGTAATTTAATTCTTAGTATTTTATTTTAGTTATATATTTGAATATGAATTTCATATTTAATCTGGTACCTAAAATTTTATCTAGGTTTAGTTTCACGATGAGATTGATTCAAATAAGTTATTTATTAAAATGTGAAGTTTAAATTACAATTTAAACCAACGAAACAAATTTATATATCCAACTAGATAAAAGAATATTAAATACTAGAATTGCATCCGAAAACTAAGTTCACATATATACATATATATATATATATATATATTTGGTTACAAAGATTAATCTATATGACTGAAGGCAATGTCTTTGGAGGGAAGATCGTGAGTCCCAATTCCTTTGATGGCCAAGGTGTGCTAAGGCATCAGCAACGCTATTAGTTTCTTCTTTCACATAATTGGAGATATTATCCTTTCTAAAGGCGCCTCTAACATTTCATTTTGATTTCATTTAGGTCACCCACCGTTGAAATCTGAGTAATTATGCTAACGTGTGACAATAAGATAATGTCACCTCAACAATTCTGATTTTTTTAACGAGTAACCAAAATAGAACTAAAACTTATGTTAGTCATAATTTAGAGAAAAATAATTGAGTGATCATAATAAAACCAAAGTTAGTTGTTTGACTAAATATGTAATTTACCTTATTATTAATTAAGGTTTTCCTTGTGTTGTTGTTGATGTTGTTTTTGCCTACTCAACATATATTTTGTTTCCGTGACGGATTTGTGTATAACTTGACAATTGCATATAATATTTTTAATAGAAGTAGTCAATTTTATTAAAATAAAAACACCCAAAATTATGATTAATGTTTATAATTGTAATCGTAAATTAAACTAAACACATAATTATGATATTTTCTATAATCATTAACATAAGAAATTAGCCACTATACAAGGATCATATAAATTAAAGGTTAAAAACCCAACCAAAATACTCAAAAAAAGTTAGATATAAATATATTTGATTGCATCGGCAAACGAACCATAAAAGACGATGAAATTTACTAAAAGACCGCTGATAAACTGCATACCAGAGTTGAGCGACGTGTGAAACTATCCACGAACGCAACCACGAATTTCAATCCAATTTGAAGGTCTAAAGCAGGGAAGATCATCAGGATAATTAGTAAGCATCATCTTGATCAGTCGAGACATCATCATATCTATTGCTAAAACAAAGAAATGCACACTGGGTAGGAACTATTTGGCATTGTTCAATTCGGTTCGTGTGTGTTTCTTTTTAGACAAGATCCTTCTGATAAAATATTTATCAAGGTTTATATTTTACCATTTATAGTTAAAAATATTTAATATAATTTATGGTCATTAGAATAATATTTATGATAATTAATTAACCAATAATGCTATTGAGTTTTTTTTAGCATTTTGATCTTATTTTGAGTCTATAAATAGATGTTTATTTTTCATTTCATATGGCACTACAAGAGAAATTTATCTAATATCCTAAGAAATATTTTTGCTTTAGAAGCACTCTCTTTGGTTTTTAAAAACCTTTTATGAGTATTGTTTTGAGTTGAGAGAATAGAAGTACCACTAGAGTTCATTCCATCTTTCGAGTGTAAAAAATTTGGAGAGCTGCACTAAATTCGAAGGGCCATTCGCCCATTTTAGCGATTACGTACGTCGGAAGGAATTCACTTCTGAAGTAGTGGTTAATACACGACATGGTTGATCGGTTCATTGCTTATATATTTCATTTTATATTTTTCCAGTCAGTGCTAATGCCTCGTGTTGCAACAATCTATTTTTCGATAATTTAGAAGCAAATTCATACTGTTGCCAAACATTATTACGACTATGACTATCATTGTTTGTGTTGTGAAGAAAGACAAATTCTATAATCTACAGAAAAATCGTTGGTAGAAAACTCGAATTGTTTCTTTTAATAATATTGAGGTAATAGTTAAACACACTTTTGAGTGATTTAGTGTGCTAACTAAAGATTTGTTGTCATTCGATGTGATAACATGGTTCACGAGTCGAATATAAACATGCGTTAGATACATAAAGTCTATTCATAAATCTAACGTTTATGAAAATTTATGATTGGTTTATTCGGTAATTCCTCACTATATTAGCTTAAAGCCGGTTCATAATTCTAACGTTTTTAAGCTAATATTTAATATAATTCATTTTCACTATAAAATGTTATCATGCTTAAGTTTAGTCAGTGATACATTGGTATTTGTTTTGCCTCGATTGAGTATGCATTGGTGGTTATTTTTATTGATTGATAATTCATTGGGGGTTTTAATACATAATAAAGCATGAACGGTTGGTATGAATTATTTTGGTTCCTTGCATACATAAAGCAGTTAGTTTTGTACTGTATTAATATTTCTCTGCCTGTTTTCAAAATAGATGTTCCTCTTTAATAAGCTTTCATTGTGCTTACTGCTTTAATAAGCATTTATTGCTTTTAAACGTGTATACATGGTTATATAGGTGGTTTAGCTATTTTTTCATTTTTTTTAATTATAATGGAGGCCTAGTTACATAGGCTTACAATAAGGGGTCCATACTGGTATCTTTCTAAAAGATCGATGATATTAGCAGTGGGAGAATTATAGATGACAGTAGAACTAGAAGGAGTTCTAGCAAGCTTTCCTAGTGAATCCTTCTCTTGGGGTCCATTGAAAATCCACAGCCTAACTACGACGATAGAGATCATCAATTGCTCGAACTAGAGAGAGCTGGAAATCGCATCTGGACTCTTAAGCAAGCGGATCGTTGGAGCACAGTCCTATTGAATTTGAATAATCTCGAAACCGTGAGACCAGGCTAGGGTCATTACAGTGAAGATGGCCCAAAGCTTTGCCTGAAAAGCATTAACATTACTGTAGAAATCAATTGTAAATAGTTTCTAGTTAGTAAAGTTAGATAGTTAGTTTGTTATCCTTATTAGTAAAGCTGTATAAATACGTATGAATTGTAAATTTAATGTGTGTGAAAAAAATATGAAGTATTATTCATTTTAACATGATATCAGATGTTATGTGTGTTGGGCCTCGTCTATTTCACTTTGGTTTTTCCTAACAGTTTTCTTTTGTGAAATTCTTTTGAGCAGTTCTTGTTTTCTTTGTTTACTGCTAGTCTTCTCTAATGGCTGATGTCATTGATTTCAGTCGCCCACTCTATTTGCATCCGTTCGATACACCGGGTGTCGTTCTTGTTTCTCATCAGCTCATTAGCGTTCATGATTACAGTGTTTGGAGTAGGTCTATGCGTATTTCACTTCTTGCAAAGAATAAATTGGGGTTTATTGATGTAGTTTGTCGTCGATATGATTTTGTTGAGTAGCTTCAACCTCAATGGGATCGGTGCAACGCGATTGTGCTCTCTTGGTTGATTAATTCTGTTATCTTTCCGCTGGTATCGTTTTCTCTTCTAGTGCTGCTCTTGTGTGGTCTGATTTGAAAGAGCGTTTTGACAAAGTTGATGGTTCTCAGGTTTATTTTCTACACTAAGAGATTGCAACCCTTGTTCAAGGAGATTCTTCAATTTCGACCTATTTCACCAAATTGAAACTTCTCTAGGACAAATATGGTGCCTTGGTTCTTCTTCCTTCGTATGATTGTGCCAATGCTCAACAAAATTCCACTAATGCTCTTCAACAGTGTCTCTTTCAGTTCTTGATGGGTTTAAATGAATCGTATTCCACCACTCATAGTCAGATTCTTTTGATGCAACCGTTACCCTTTGTTAACCAAACATACTCGATGGTGGTTCAAGAGGAGTCTCAGCGCTCTCATTCCACTGGTATAACTTCGATTCATGATTCTACTATTTTTTACTCTAATTCTTCTGAAGCCCTTGGTAGTATGGGTCGACGTCGATTCAATGGAACTTGTGACTATTGTAAGGTTTGGGGTCACAAAAAGGATCAATGCTATCGATTGAATTGGTTCCCTTCTGATTTTAAATTTACTCGAAAAAAGGATGCTTAAGCTACTCTTACTGTTCAACTTGATGATCCTGGAGATTCTTCTACTACTTCAGCCCAGTTCCTGCTATATCGTACCATGTCTCTACTGCCCCAATTTTTACTCAAGACCAGTACAACCAAATTCTAGTTTTTCTGCAAACGGCTCATTCCTCTGAGTCCTCTGTTAATCTTGTGGCTCGAACTTCAGGTAATGCTTCTTCTGTAAGTTAGATCTTGGACATTGGTGTTACAGACCATATTACTTTTAAGTTCTCTTGTTTGAAAAATCCTATTGCATGTGCTTCCAAATATCGATCTGTTCATCTCCCTAATGGTAAAAAAGCTCTAATTACTTATATTGGTTCTTATGTTCTTACTGCTGATCACATAATTCATGATGTATTATTTGCACCTGAGTTCAATAATATTATTTTGTCTATCTCTAAATTGACCACTGAACTTCACTATGATGTTTTGTTCTATCTTGCATTTTGTATCTTGCAGGACATCTCCATTGGAAAGATCAAGGGGATTGGTAAGGAACGTGGAGGTCTTTACTTGCTCGAGTCTTCTTTTACATCACTGGGTTTGAATTCTTCTCTTTTTTTTGCTTCTTCGTTTTCAAATTCATTTGTTTGTAAACATGTTGTTCATGGTTCTCCTTCTGTTACTGAACTTTGGCATTCTAGACTTGGGCATGCTACCATTAATGGAATATACAAATTACATGTTTTATAATCTGTTAAGTTTGATCCTAGTGATGTGCAACATTGTTTTATTTGTCCTATGGCTTGACAAACACGATTACAATTTTCTCTAAGTACTTCTGGAACAGACAAACCTTTTCACTTAATCCATGTTGATCTTTGGGGTCCTTATGGAGTTTCTACTCATAGTGGACATCGATATTTTCTCACTGTTGTAGATGATTTTAGTCGTATGACTTGGGTTTTTCTGTTGAGACTCAAAAGTGATGCAATCATTCATTTAAACCTTTTTTCCGATGATTCAAAACCAATTCTATACTTCTGTTAGGATAATTTGCAGTGATAACGAGTCATAATTTTTCAATTCATTTTATTCTCCTTTGTTTTCATCTCTTGGTATAATCCACCAATTTAGTTATGTTCATACTCCTCAACATAATAGGGTAGCTGAAGGTAAGCAAAGGCATTTACTTGAGGTTGCTCGTACCCTGCGTTTTCATTCAAAAGTTCCTTTAAAATTTTAGGGTCAGTGTGTTCTTGCTGCCTGCTATTTGATCAATAGGTTACTTTCATCTGTTTTGTCTTGGCTCACTACTTTTGAATAGTTGTATAAAACATCGCCTTCCTTATCTCATATTCGCGTGTTTGGGTGTCTTACTTATGCAACTCAAACACATTTGACTGATAAATTTGGTTCAAGAGCCATTCCTTATGTATTTCTTGGCTACTCATCCACTCAAAAAGGTTACATTTTATTCGATTTTGAAAAAAAAAATGTTTTCTTTGGCAACCGTGATGTTGTATTTCATGAATATATTTTTCCTTTTAGTTTTCCTCAAAAATATGATTCTTTTTTTCTACTCAGTCTTATGTGGATGGTTCATAATTTTTGGTTTTGTCCCCACCTTATATATCTCCTGTTAGTTCATTCTCAACAAATTTACCCGAACCATCAGGTTCTTCTGTTATTCCTTTGCGTAAATCTTCTCGAGCATCTAGACCTCCAATATGGTTACAAGATTATGTGTGTTCCAATTAATCCTCTTCTTCTTCTCCTACTTGTAAGTACCTTCTTTCTTACACTATTTCTTATGATCATTTACTTATTCTTACTCAAGATTTTCTTGCTACTACTTCATCCATTGTTCAACCACAGTCTTATTCTGAAGCCATTTCAAATTCAGTTTTGATTAAATCCATGCAAGAGGAAATTCAAGCCTTAGAAACCAATGGTACTTGGTTTGTAGTGTCTGTCTCAAGGAGTGACTCCCATTAGTTGCAAATGGGTATTTTGTGTCAAATACAAGGCTAATGGTACAGTTGAGTATTTTAAAGCACGTCTTGTTGCTAAAGGTTACAATCAAAAGGAGGGTGTCGATTTTGTTGAAATATTCTCTCATGTAGCGAAATTAGTCATTGTCTGGATTGTTCTTGCTCTTGCTGTTATGAATGATTGGCCTCTTTTTCAAATGGATTTTCATAATTCTTTTCTCCAAGGTAATCTCTTTGAGGAGATATTATGAAGTTGCCTGAAGGATTTTGTAGCCAGGGGGAGAATATGGTGGCTGCGAAAATCTCTTTATGGTTTAAAACAAGCTTCGCGATAGTGGAATTTGAAGCTTACTGAAGCATTGGTTGTTGTAGGATATCAGCAAAGTAAATTTGACTATTCAATGTTTACAAAAAAAGAAGGTGAAATATTGGTGGTGATACTTATTTACGTAGATGATCTCCTATTAATTGACAATGATTTAACTTTGATTAATGAGTTGAAATATATACTCAGTCGTTCGCAATTTTAGGATGAAAAATCTAGGAGATTTAAAATATTTCTTGGGGTTTGAGGTTTTGAGGTCAGAAGAGGGAATTTTGTTGAACCAGAGAAAATATGCTTTAGAGGTTGTTGAAACAATTTGATATTTTGATATACCAAACAAAATTATTAATTAGTTTTTTTTAAAAAAATTTAAGATTATATTCGATTCAGTCATTAAAATATATAAAATTATTCTTTAAAGTTAAAACATAAATTTTTACTCCTCACTATACTAAAAAATTGAGTCCTATACTGGAAAGATTTTTGAAATAATTTTTATTAAGGGTTTCGAACTTTAATCGAGTCAAAAATGATTTTTAAGCATAGTAGTACAGATACTACTAGAACAATACCGATGTTGTGCAATAAGTATCAATATAAATATCGATATTGAAGCAAAAAAAATGTAGTACAGATACTTCTGAGGAATATACTATCAAAACAAAATGTTAAAATGGTATTGATACCATATACGGTATCGATACTACTTAGTGTAGTAGTATCGATACTCTTAGTGATGGTACCAATACTATCTTTTTGGTTTTGAGTCTGTCAGATTCCAGTATACTAAAACGGTACCGATACTATGTACAGTATTGATAGTACTAAATATAGTAGTACCAATACCCCTGTGACAGTATCGATACCGAAGTTTCCCAAGGGTCAAATTTTTTATATTTAATGTAGGGAGTATCAATATTGATAGACGGAGTACCGATACTTAAAGCTTCTGAGAAACATTTAATACGGGAAACTATCCCCCCAACGGCTCTATTGACTCCCACAATAACTCAAACGGTAGGAATTGATTGAGGGAATATATAAACAAGATCCCAAGTCATATCTGAATATAAGAGACAAAATAGAAAGCCATAAACAACAAATTTGAGCCAAATCAAGTCAACATTCTTCAATATTCTTTTTACTTTCAAAGGTCACTTCTTGTACTCAT
Source organism: Hibiscus syriacus (assembly GCF_006381635.1). Taxonomy (NCBI): domain Eukaryota; kingdom Viridiplantae; phylum Streptophyta; class Magnoliopsida; order Malvales; family Malvaceae; genus Hibiscus; species Hibiscus syriacus. The sequence continues at coordinate 4,818,028 of NW_024062808.1, read as the reverse complement.
TTGTATTCATTTCTCAAGTGTTATTATTTGTTCTTGAATTGTGCAAACACATTCCTAGTGAGGAGTTTATAAGTTTGCAATTTTTTAATTTTCTCTTTGAGAGAGTGACTCAAGAATTTGGGGTATAATTCTTAAGGGAGTTGTAAGGTTACACCTTATCCTCAAAGGTAGATACAAATTAGTGAATTTGTAGAAACCCTTAGTGTGGATAGCTAAGGTAGTGGATGTAGACTTTGGTTGATAAATTCGAACCACTCTAAATTCTTGTGTTCATTTGTTTATTTTCTTCTCTTAAGCTTCCACCAAATTTTTAATTGTCAATTCACCCCCTCTTGGATATTTCATCATTTCAATTGACTCAACAATTGGTATCAGATCTAGACTCATTGAAAGGTTTAACCACCTCTTGAGAAGATCCTAAAGGAGTTCAATCGTCATCCAAGTCATCCATGGCCTTTATATCAAATTTCGAGATTGTTTGTGGCTCTCAACCCATCAACAAGCCTTCATACTTCAATGGAGCCAACTATGCCTATTAGAAGAATAGAATGAAACTCTTTATTCAAGCAAGTGATTTGGGAGCATGGAGCATCATGATGAAAAGTCACTCTACTCCAACTAGAGATATGGAATTGTGGAGTGAAGAAGAAAAGAGATTGTTCCAACTTAACGCAAAGGCAATGCACACTATATTCTATTCACTTGGCCCCGATGAATATGGGAGAGTATCATCTAGTTCCAATGCCAAGGAGATATAGGATAAACTTGAAGTCACTTATGAAGGAACAAATAAGGTATGAGAAACTAAAATTAGTCTTCTCAATCATAACTACGAAAACTTCAAGATGAGACCGGATGAAGACATTAAATCCATGATCGATCGATTTTCAATTGTTGTCAATGGTCTCAAAGAATTTGGAGAAGATATTCCTAACAAGAAGCTCGTTAGAAAGATGATTTATAGCCTTCCCAAATCATGGCAATCCAAAAAGACTACCATAGTGGAAGCAAAGAATCTAAAGACTCTCACCTTAGATGAGCCCATCGGATCCTTGCTTACCCATGAAATGATGGTGAAGGAAGAAGAAGATCAAGAAAAGAAAGATGAAGAAAAGAAGGAAATAGAAAAGAAGAAAAAGATTGGCGTTGTTCTCAAATCTACCAAAGAAGAGAATGACTCAAGTGATGAAGATGAGGATGAAGAAATGACAATATTTGCCAAAAGATTCAAAATATTCATGAAGGACAATAAAGGAAGAAGATTTCAAAGAAAATAAAGCTTCAAGAATGAATCAAAGGAGAAGGACCACATAATTTGCTATGAGTACAAAAAGTCGGGGCATGTTAAATTTGACTACCCACAATTAAAAAAGAAGGGATCCTCCAAGAAGAAACACAAGGCACATGTAGCTACATAGAGTAATGATGAGTCATCCAATAAGAGGAGGAAGAGGTATCCAACTTGTGTCTCATGGCCACTAAGGGAGAATCTAAGGTAACCTCTAACTCATCTACATTAAATGAATATTCTTTTGATGAGTTGCAAGAGGATTATGATGAGATGGTCTCGAAATTTGATATCATGATTTCAAAACATAAGAAAAATATTTCAAAATTAAAAAATGAAAATGATCTCTTATACAATACCAATAATGAACTTAAAAGTAAGGTCAAGGATATGCAAGTCAAACTAGAGGAGTTTGAAAAGAAAAATCATGACTTTCAAACCTACTTTCAAAGGTTCATTATGATCATCAAAAGAAACTTGATGATCTTAAAGCTTCTTTTAACAAAGTTAGAATAAATCGTTTTGAAAAATGAAAAAATAAGAAAACAAACTATGTTAGAAATAACTTTAGACCATACAATCATAGAGGTCCCCAAAGAACCTCAAATGGAAAAGTTGTTATAAGTATATGGGTCCCTAAAGTACTCATTACTACTAAAGACAAGGATATCCTACAAAAATGGATACCTAAGGGGACTAGATTATTAGGAACTAATGCCTATGGACCCAAAAGCATTTGGGTACCAAAAATCAAAACTTAATCTATGTTTGTAGGTGGAGGAGCACTACTACAAGGAACAAAACAAAAGTTCAAACTCATGGTATCTTGATAGTAGATGCTCAAGACACATGACCGGTGATAAAAGTCAGTTCTTGGAGCTTAATGACAAAAATGGAGGAGTGGTAACCTTTGGTGACAACTTAAAAAGTCACATTGAAAGAATTGGTTCTATTGGTAACAACTCTTCCATTCTTATTAAAAATGATCTATACGTAAATGGGTTAAAACATAATCTTCTTAGTATTAGTCAATTATGTGATAAGGGATACAATGTCTTATTTGAGTCTAATGGTTGCAAAATTATTGACATTGCATCTAATATGATTATGCTTGTTGGTCATAGAATAGGAAATATTTACATGGTGCATCTATATAATATTGACATGTCTAATGTATGTTTAGTTGCTAAATATGAGCATGATTGTTGGTTGTGGCATAGGAAACTTGGACATGATAGCATGAGTGTTTTACAAAAACTTGTTCAAAGCAATCTTGTAAGCGGCTTGCCAAAGATAAAATTTGTGATGCATGTGCTAAAGGCAAACACAAAAGAACTTCCTTTAAACCTATTAATGATGTATCATCTAGTAGAGTATTACAATTGATCCATATAGATTTTTTGGGACTATTAGAACTACTAGCTTGGGTGGAAAACAATTTGCATTTGTATTGGTTGATGATTAATCTAGGTTTTCTTGGGTTATTTTCTTAAGTACAAAAGATGAAGCTTTAGAAAATTTCATCACTTTCTCTAAAATAATCCAAAATGAAAAGGGTTACTATATTTCAAGTGTTAAGAGTGACCATGGAACCGAATTTGAAAATCTTGAGTTTGATATTTTTGTAATTCAAATGGAATTATCCATAATTTTTCAGCCCCTAGAACCCCTCAAAAAAAATGGAGTTGTTGAGATGAAAAATAGAATTTTAGAAGAAATGGCTAGGATCATGCTTTGTGGAAACAATTTGCCAAAATATTTTTGGGCTGAAACCACAAATACTGCTTGTTATGTGATTAATAGAGTAATGATTAGGCCTATTTTAAAGAAAACTCCTTATGAACTTTTCAAAAATAAAAAGCCTAACATTAGTTATTTTCATCCTTTTGGATGCAAGTGTTTTGTTTTAAATAATGGAAAAGACAATTTTGGCAAATTTGATGCAAAAAGTGATGAACTGATTTTTTCTTAGTTATTCTGTAAATTCTAAAGCTTATCGAGTCTTTAATAAAAGAACTATAATCGTAGAAGATTCAATACATGTTGTTTTCGATGATAATCCCCTTCCGATGAAGGATTCTTGTATTGATGATGATGTAGGTATCCTAAATCCAAATGAAGTTGGTAAATCATCATCGTAAGAAGTGAAGAATGAGGAAACTCAAGATGTCTTAAAGAATCTAACTCTAGAGGAAAGGGAAGTCACATACCCAAAGGAGTACAACTATGTCAAGGATGGTGATATTTTGGGTGATCCATCCAAAAGGGTAACCACTAGATCTTCTCTTAAAATTTTTTGTAATTAAGCTGCATTTATCTCATGCATAGAGCCTAAGAATATCGAAAAAGCATTAAATGATGAACATTGGATTATGGCCATGCAAGATGAGTTAAATCAATTTGAGAGAAGTCAAGTATGGACATTAGTTGAAAGGCCTAGTAATAAGTCTACTATAGGTACTAAATGGGTATTTAGGAATAAATTAGATGAAAGAAGTAATATCTCAAGGGTGCACTCAAGAAGAGAGAATAGATTTTGATCAAACTTATGCTCCCGTAGCTATGATGGAGGCTATCAGAATGTTATTAGCATTTGCATGTTATCATGGATTTACTTTATTTCAAATGGATGTTAAAAGTGCATTTTTAAATAGTTTTATAAAAGAATAAGTGTGTGTGGAACAACCTCTCGATTTTGAGGATTCAAAATTTCCAAATCATGTTTTCAAATTGACAAAAACTTTGTATGGTTTAAAACAAAATCCTAGAGCTTGGCATAAAAGATTGTCAAATTTTCTTATTAAAAATGTTTTTCAAAAGGGAAGGTTGACACTATATTGTTTATAAAATTTATGAGGGAGCTTTCATTTTTCTTGGGGCTCCAAATAAAGCAAAGAAAAGATTGAATCTTCATCAATCAAGTAAAATACATCAAAGATATACTCAATAAGTTTGGATTGGAAAATGTAAAACCTCAAGCACTCCTATGAGCTCACCTACAAAGTTTGATAAATATGAAGAAGGTAAGTGTGTAGATGTTAAACTTTATAGGTCTATGATTGGATCTTTGCTTTATCTTATTGCAAGTAGACCGGATATTATGTTTAGTGTTTACTTATGTGCTAGATTTCAATCATGTCATAAGGAGTCTCACTTACAAGCCATTAAGAGAATCTTTAAATACCTTAAGGACACTCCTAGCGTAGGACTTTGGTATCCTATAGACTCTAGCTTTATCTTGCATGCCTTCTCAGATGCGGATTATGGAGGTTGCAAACTAGATAAAAAAAAGTACCTCCAGTACATGTCAATTCCTAGGAAATATGTTAATTTCTTGGTTTTCAAAGAAACAAAATAGTGTAGCATTTTCTACCATCGAAATGGAACATATTTCAGCCAGCAGTTGTTGTGCACAAGTTTTATTGATAAAACAACAACTTTTAGACTATGAAATTGATGTGGGTACCATTTCTATCAAGTGTGACAATACTAGTGCTACACGTCTCACTAAAAATCCCATCCAACATTCTATAACTAAGCACATTGAAATTAGACATCATTTCATTAGAGATCATGTCTCTAAAGAAGATATAGTTCTAGAGTATGTAGATACTTTGCATCAAGTAGCTGATATTTTTACAAAACATTTAGACAAAGAACAAATTTGGGAACTTAGGAGAGAATTAGGTCTAACCAACCTACCTTGATGATTTTATGAAAAATGCATGCAAAATGAACTCTGTAATGCCTTTTATGCTATTAGTTAGGGGGAGTTTATGATTTCCATACAAATTAACAATATGTTCAAATTATGCTTAAATGTATATTTGTTTGCTTTTCCCAATTAGATTTGCTTATACCACTATTTATGCTTTAAAATTTGCATCCTATTTGTTTTTGTTGCATTTTTTGAACCCATTATATGTACTTAGTACCAGTACTGTTCATTCAGCATCGATATTGTTCTTTATTAGTATTGATATTGTTCATTCAGTACTAATATTGTTCTTGCAGTCTCAATAGAGTATCGATACTCGGTTCGATGCCATCAAATTTTTACCTTGAAGTATCGATAATCACATTGGAGTACCGATACTCCCCGTCGGGTTTAGCTTATAAAACCCTAAAATCTCATATTTTTTCTTCCCCATCTCTAAACACTCAGTCATATCTCCCAAACCCCCTTTTAAAAGTTGCTTTATTCCATCATATTGGAGTCATTTTTGCGTTATTTTTCATCATTCCAACCTGCTAGCATCATCAAAATCGTGCATTCATCGTCAAATTTCATCTCAATCCTACTATTTCAAGGTGATTTTTTAAAAACCCTAACTTTTTATTTTCAATTTTAGGGCTAGCTTTTAGTTAGTTTTTGCTTAAATTAGTGAATGGACTTTGCTTTTTTTGTATTTCTACATTAGAATCTAGATTTTTTTCTTACAAAATTCTTCAGCATCAATATTTGTATCGAGACTTCTTAAACAGTATTAGTATTGTTCTACTAGTATCTGTACTACTATGCTTAAAATCATTTTTGACTCGATTAAAGTTCAAAACCCTTAGTAAAAATTATTTCAAAATATTTCTAGTATAGGACTCAAATTTTCAGTAAAGTGAGGAGTAAAAATTGATGTTTTAACTTTAAAGAATAATTTTATATATTGGGATGACAAAATCGAATATAATCTTAAAATTTGTGAAAAAAACTAATTAACAATTTTGTTTGGTATATCAAAATATCAAAGGGCCCCTTTTTGATATAACAAAACATTTTAAAAAATTTAAGATTTATTTAAAAAAAATACTCCCCCTTATTTTAACATTTCTCCCCTTTTTTGTTAAATAAAAAAGAACCAATAAAAAGTAAAAAAGATATAGAATATAGTTACGAAGAAAAAATGTGCCAAATAGGTTAATCAACATAATTAATATCCAAAATATAGTAGGCATGGTCATAATAAGAGGAAACATGGCTAAAAAAATGCAAAATATGATAATATAAATCCGATAATCCAAAACATAAAAGTATTACCAAATCCAAAATATCAAAGACAAAGAAATTCAAAGGAAATTGAAAGTTCAAAGTATGACATTGCAATACCAATGAAAGAACAACTAGCAAAGCAAAAGCATCATCAAGCATCCGATGGAGGATCAGGACCCGAACGGGGTGCACGAAAAGAGACAAAGTCTCGAGAAAGAGCATCGAGCCTATCTGTCACTGCGTCAAATCATGCTAGGATGTCGCGTCGGGAATCCAGATGCATTGCTTGCAACTCGGACACTTGAGTCCCCAAGGAAGTAAAGTGGGACTCCATAGATACAAACCTCAAATCTAATATCTCTATCAAGGATTAAAAATTGAGAGGCATGGCACTACCAGCGCTAGGAGGCTCATCAGGGACGCGATTCGCGAGATCATCAACATCATGTAAAACATCATCGGCCTGAGGGGGAGCTGGAGTCGGAGCCACTTGAGATGAACTAGCACTGGTTGTCTCTTTTGGTTTCATTTCCTAATTTGCTCCAACTTTAGTCCACTCTGACTTGTGGAGAGAGGTAAGATCGATTGGGGTACCCAAGGGGATAGCATCATCGAGATTGACTTTAAGACCGACTTTTATAAAGAAATTACTAAGAAGACAAACATAAACCAAAGACTCAACCCTCTTAGAAGGAATATGGTTCACGATGTCCACTAGTTCACCGAAGATGATTTGAGCTAGATTAATTCTTTTATTTCGTTGAAAACAATGGATCCACCATATATCAATACTTCAGAAAGAGGAATGCTTTCCTCTGGATGATCGAAACCATCAAGAGATAATCAAGTGAAGAAACCTCTCATGAAAGTAAAGGATACTTGGTGTCTCGCTCGTTATCAATATAAGTGTTTTCTAGACCAAAAGAACGATAAATGGAGTTGGAATCAATGGTAATGTATTCTCCCAAGAGATAGGAACAAATACTTTCAGTGTGAGTACGAGCTTCGTTTTGGAAACAAACTGCATTAGATAGAAAATGCGGATGAGTTAGTGATAGACAACGGGTTTGACTTTGAACGTGTTGTCAAATTTCCAAGCTTTGAGAAGGGGTAGGTATTTGAAATTCATTTCGTTCATTTCAGAAGTAGAAGGAAGATGCTCGCCTCTAATAGCATAAGACTCAAAATGGTTGAGATATCGTGAATAGAGATTACGACGATTCGGTTCATTAAAACATGAATTCATGATGGTCATTTCAATTCGATTGGGAGAAGTATTTGGCGGAGGGTTAGGAGGTGGATTACCACGAGAGGAACATGATTGAGGACGTTTGTGAGACATGGTAAAAAAATTGGAATAATAATAAAGCCTGCAAAAACAAAAAGACAATACATATGTATGCAATCAATTAATCCCAAAACTCAATATGAGTCGATAACTCAAGGTTTTATATAACTAAATTAATTTTTTTTAAATATAATGGGCAAAAAATGGTATCGATACTACCTTTTTGGTTTTGAGTCCGTCAGATTCCAGTATACTAAAATGGTATCGATACTATGTACAATATCGATACTACTGAATATAGTAGTACTGATACCCTTGTAACAGTATGGATACTGAAGTTTCTCAACGGTCACATTTTTTGTATTTAATGCAGGGAGTATCGATACTGATAGACGGAGTACTAATACTACAAGCTTTTGAGCAGCATTTAATGCGGGAAACTGCCCCCCGACGGCTCTATTGACTCCCACAACAACTCAAACGGTAGGAATTGATTGAGGGAGGATATAAACAAGATCCCAAGTCATTTGTGAAGATAAGAGACAAAAGAGAAAGTCATAAACAACAAATCTGAGTCAAATCAAGTCAACATTCTTCAATATTCTTTTTCCTTTCAAAGAAAACTTCTTGTACTCATTTGTATTCCTTTCTCAAGTGTTATTATTTGTTCTTGAATTGTGCAAACACATTCCTAGTGAGGATTTTATAAGTTTGCAATTTTTTAATTGTCTCTTTGAGAGAGTGTCTCAAGAATTTGTGGTATAATTCTTGAGGGAGTTGTAAGGTTACACCTTATCCTCAAAGGACAAATTAGTGAATTTGTGGAAATCCTTAGTGTGGATAGCTAAGGTAGTGGATGTAGACTTTGGTTGATAAAGTCGAACCACTCTAAATTCTTGTGTTCATTTGTTTATTTTCTTCTCTTAAGCTTTCAACAAATTTTTAACTGTCAATTCACCCCCTATTGGCTATTTCATCCTTTCGATTGACTCGATAGAATTATTAAAGGAGACTGATCTTGAGGGAGTTAAACCAGCCTTAACTCCTTTAGAACAGAACTTGAAGCTTACTAGCACAAAATATGATGAGCATTTACAAAAATAGAAGATGAGGTATTAGTTTAAGAGAAACCAACATTCCAAAGGTTGATTGGAAGACTAATATACCTAACGCATACTCGACTACATATCACATTTGCAGTTCATCATCTCAACTAATTTATGCAACAACCAAAAAGAACACATTTAGAGGCAACATTAAGAATTGTTAAATATTTGAAGGAAGAACTAGGACAAGGTGTTGAAAACATTTTGATGTTTCGATATAACAAATTAAATGTTATTGGATTTTAAGATTTTATAATTATTTTTCAAATGTATATTCGATTAAACCATTCAAATATCAAAATATTACTCCAAGTTTTTCAAATGTCAAAAAGTGTAAAATTATGTTTTAATCTCAAAATATTTTTAAAATAAATATTACAAAGTATTTCGAGCCTAAATCGAGCCAAAAAATAATTTTTAAATAGAAGGGCTTCAAGAAAAATCATATTACTCGGATGGTACCGGTACCTCCCTCAGATGGTACCGATACCCCCATGACAATTTTGGTTTCGAGAAAAACATAATGCTCGGATGGTACTGATACCCCTAGTCCATAACAGTCAAAATATTTGAATTTTACACTGCATGTACCGATACCCTATGGATAGGTATCGATAGCCCCTACGCTCCTCAATTATTTTATTAATTGTTTTCACATAATAACGACTCTATTGACTTCACCAATGATCCCCAACATTTAGATTGATTCAAGGTGTATTTAAACGGAGCCATTGATCTACAACAATTAAGAAGAGAAAAGAGATAATCAAAGAAAAAGCCTTAAACTTATTGTTTGAACACTTCAAGCCTATTTTTCATTCAATATTCATTTTACTTTCAAGAACACTAATTGTACTCAATTGTATTCATTCTTGAGTGTTCTTTCTTTATTCTAGAATTGTGCAAACATTTTACCTTGTGAGGTTTTCTTGTAAGTTTGCGAAATTTGTGTATTTCTCTTTGGGAGAGAGTGTGCTCAAGAATTTGGGGTATAATTCTTGATGGAGTTGTAAGGTTACTCTTTGTCCTCAAAAGAAAGAATAAATTAGTGAACTTGTTGGAAAATCCTTAGTGTGGATAGCTAAGGTAGTGGACGTAGACTTTGGTTGAGAAAGTCGAACCACTTGTGCAAATATTTTTAATTTTCTGTAAAAGCTTCCACCAAATTTTTAATTTCCAATTCACCCTCCCTCTTGGCTATTTCGTCAATCGATTAAATTAACAATTAGTATCAGAGCCTCACTCATTTGAAGGTTTAATCGCCTCTTGAGTCGATTCGGGAAGAGTTATATCGATAATCAAGTCATCAGTGGCCTCTACTTCAAACTTCGACTTTGGTCTTGATTCATTGCCCGTCAACACGCCTCCTTTCTTCAATGGAGCTAGAAGAATAGGATGGTGTACTTCATTCAAGCAAGTGATATGGGAGCATGGAATATTATAGAAGACGGATACATCAAACCTTCCACTCATCCAAGATTGTGGAGTGAATGAGAGACAAGAATATTCTAGCTCAACTCAAAGGCTATACAAATTATCTTTTGTGCTCTTGGACCAGATGAATATGAGAGAGTTTCATCTTGTAAAACCGCCAAGGAGATATGAGACAAATTACAAGTCACTCATGAAGGCACAAACGAAGTAAAAGAATCTAAAATTAGTCTTCTAACTCATAGCTTTGAAAATTTCAGGATGGAACCAGATGAAGATATCAAAGCTATGACGAATAGATTCTCCACAATTGTCAATGGTCTCAAATCATATGGAGAAATTATTCCAAATGACAAGCTTGTGAGGAAGTTAGTTTACTTTCCTCCAAAAACTTGGCAATCAAAGAAGACGGCGATCTTTGAGGCTAAAAATTTAAAATCTTTAACCCTCGATGAGCTTATTGGTTCTCTCCTCATGCATGAAATGATGCTTAAAGAAGATGAAGACCTTGAGAATAGAGACGAGCCAAAGAATGAGACTGAAAATAAGAAGAACGTTGGAGTTTCTCTCAAATCCACAAAGGATGAGAGTGATTCGGATGAAGATGATGAGGAAATGGCATTGTTTTTAATTGAAAAGGGTTTTTCAAAAGGGAAGGTTGACGTTTTTAAAGTATAAAGGTAAAGATTTATTAGTAGTTCAAATTTATGTTGATGATATAATATTTGGTTCTACTAATGATGTTCTTTGCCAAGAATTTTCTAAGCTAATGCAGAGTGAATTCGAGATGAGCATGATGGGGGAGCTCTCATTTTTCTTGGGACTCCAAATCAAGCAAACAAAAGATGACATCTTCATCAATCAAGCAAAATACGCCAAGGATATGCTCAAGAAATTTGGATTGGAAAATGGGAAACCTCATGCCACTTCAATGAGCTCATTAACAAAGCTTGACAAAGATGAATGAGGTAAATGTGTGGATGTTAAATTATATAGGTCAGTGATTGGCTCTTTGCTTTATCTACCGGCAAGTAGACCGTGCATTATGTTTAGTGTTTGCTTATGTGCTAGATTTCAATCATGCCCTAAGGAATCACATTTACTAGCTGTTAAGAGAATCTTTAGATACCTTAAGGGCACTCCTAGTTTAGGACTTTGGTATCCTAGAGACTCTAGCTTTAGCTTGCATGCCTTCTCTGATGTGGATTATGGAGGATGAAAAATAGATAGGAAAAGCACCTCCAATCAATTCCTAGGAAATATGCTGATTTCTTGGATTTCAAAGAAGCAAAATTGTGTTGCATTATCTACCACTGAAGTGGAATACATTTCAGCCGGTAGTTGTTGTGCACAAGTTTTTATGGATGAAACAACAACTTCTAGATTATGGAATTGATGTAGGTACCATACCTATTAAGTGTGACAATACTAGTGCTATTTGTCTCACTACAAATCTCATCCAACACTCTAGAACTAAGCATATTGAAATTAGACATCATGTCTGTAAAGAAGATATAGTTCTAGAATATGTTGATACTTTGCATCAATTAGCGGATATTTTTACAAAACCTTTAGATAAAGAAAGATTTTGGACACTTAGAAGAGAATTAGGTTTGACCAACCTACCTTGACTTAGTGTTTAAAATATTTTTAGCACTTTTTATTAGCTTTTGGAAAATGCTTATAAAAATAATATGTTTGATTGCATTCTTTGCTATTAGTTAGGGGGAGTTTATGATTCTTAGAGAAAATTAATTATATGTTCAAATTATGATTAAGGATAGATTTGATTGATTGAATATACTTAATATTTGTAATATGAGTTGCCAATACCACTAGAATAAATTAATTTAGCATTTTGAGTGTTTAAAATACAGATTTTTTAATTTTCTGCGCGCTAGGTATCGATACCCCTTTGCATGGGTACCGATACCCCCTTAAGGATACTGATACCCCCTTGAGGATGCCGATACCCTCCACAGTTTCTGGTTATTAAACGCCCAAAACACCATTTGTACCCAAACTTTCTCTTCTTCTCTCTTTCACCGTGCGCCTCTCTCTCTCAAACCCAACACTCATCTTTGCTTAAAAACAATGGTTTCAAGTCAGATTTCACTCAGATTTCAACTCCTAAACCTGCTAACATCATTAATTTCGTGCAAACAACATCACATTCTCACTCAATCTTCCAATTTCAAGGTAATTTTTTTAAAAACTCTATTTTATTGATTTTTGAACTTAGGACTAGTTTTGATTAGTTCTAGGATGAAATAGTTATTGGGCATTACTTAGATTTTGGTTTAGAACAAGAATCTACAACTAGTTTCATCAAAAATTCAAGATTTGGTCAAATGTTTTTTTAATTTTGTGAAATAATAATAAAAAATTTGATTTTAAAATTGTTGTTTTTGATTTAATTATATTGTTTTGAAAACTACACATTGATTTTTCAAACATTGTTTTTCAAACTTAATTTTCAAAATTTGCCCATTAGAATTATTAGATAACCTTGAAATATTGAAGACTCATTTGAGTTTTGGGGATTGATTATATTGCATACATATGTTTTATATTTGCAGGTTACTCTTTCGATTTTTTGAATCATGTCTCAAAAACGCCCTGGGACATCCTCTAGTCGTTCAAACCAACCTCCTAACCCACCTCTAAATTCACCTCCTATTCAACAAATTCCTAATCCTGATGATCCCGAAATGACTATTCGAAATTCATGCTTTAACAAACCTGGTCGTAGACAAAATCTCTTCTTTAGGTATTCTTAGTATTTTGAGTCATATAAAATTCGGGAAGAACGTATTCCTTCTATTCGAGCTATGCAAGAAATAAACTTTAGATATCTTTATACTCTCAAAGCTTGGAAATTTGATAAACTTTTTCATCTCGAACCAATAGTTTACCAACAACTCGTTCGAATTTTCTATTCCAATGCCATTTGTATTCAAAACCGAGCTAGAACAGAAACAATAGGAATTCGATCCTATCTTCTAGGTCGATTCATCAATATTGATTCTGAATACATTGCTAATGAATTAGGATTAGATAATGACGGATTATATAATGAAAAGGAAACAGTAGGTTATCCTTACAAGGTTAGGTCTAGTGCGAGTGTGTTAGATCACCAAGATCATTTTCTTCATTTGATGATCTCTAGGTGGTTTAGACCATCTGGAGGCAAATACTCCACTTTTCGTGCCTTAGACCTTTGGTGGATACATTGTATCCAAAATAATAGGAAAATTAACCTACCTCGGATTATATTTTCCGAATTCGTTGAAATCGTAAACCTTGTCCCTAATAAAAAGCTTTGTGAAACTCTAGTTTACAATTGTCTTCTGATTAACCTGTTTATCAAAGTCGAGCTTAGAGTATAGCTTGATGTAGCTGTCCCTCTCAAAAACCAGATAAATTTGACATCTTTAAAGAAATCGGGATGGAAAAAGGATACGGAAACAAACCAATGGGTTCGATCCCCTGAGAAAACACCGGGAGCTAGCTCCTCACGAGCTCCACCTCCTCCGGCACCGGCAGCGGACGATGATCCAGAGCTTCAACAACTAATGCAAGATATCGACAATATTGACGATGAAGCAACCAAGAACACGCCGACACAGCAAGAGAATCAAGTGCCTCCATATTTTCGATCATTTATGGAGACATTTGATCTGAGGTTCACATCTATTGAGTCCCATTTGACTGCTATGGGGGCTCAACAACGGGAAATGAACGAACATTTAGACGCGCTCACACTTGAGATGAGAGCACGTTATCCTCATCCTCATCCCGATCCTTCTATGGATTAGACTTTACCTTTCTTTGCTTTGTTTTTGCTTGGATTGAACTTAGGATTTATATGTTGCATTGTTAAAACCTTTTGATGTTTTTGGATTGGATGCTTGAATTTGTTTTGGATGATTTGGATATTTGAACTTACATGCTTATATTTATATATTTGATTTGAATTTTAAATTTAAGCTTAATGCTTATTAATTTTTGCATCATCTACATTTTAAATTAATATGACCAATTTGATCATTGCACATTATTTATGAATATTGATTTATGAAACTAATAGCTAATGTTTCTCTTGATTATGATCTTAGCATCTTAAGCTTTAAATTTCTAAATATCAATTGGCTAAATTTTTCAAAAACCTTGTTTAAAATGTTTATAGAGTCTTTTTGATTAAACAAAATGGGGGAGAAGTGTTAGAGTAAGGGGGAGTAATAATTTTTCAAAAACTTGATTTCAAAAATGATTTTCAATTAGAAAATCTTAAAATTACTAAAATGTTTTGTTATATCAAAAAGGGGGAGATTGTTGAAAACATTTTGATGTTTCGATATAACAAATTAAGTGTTATTGGATTTTAAGATTTTATAATCATTTTCAAATGTATATTCGATTAAACCATTCGAATATCAAAATATTACTCTAAGTTTTTCAAATGTCAAAAAGTGTAAAATTATGTTTTAATCTCAAAATATTTTTAAAATAAATATTACAAAGTATTTTGAGCCTAAATCGAGCTAAAAATAATTTTTAAATAGAATGGCTTCAAGAAAAACCAGATTGCTAGGATGGTACTGATGCCCCCATGACAATTTTGGTTCCGAGAAAAATAGAATGTTCGGATGGTACCGATACCTCCTTGGACGGTACCGATACCCCTAGTCCATAACGGTCGAAATATTTGAATTTTACACTGCAGGTACCGATACCCTATGGATAGGTATCGATACCACCCACACTCCTCAACTGTTTTATTAGTTGTTTTCACATAATAAAGGCTCTATTAACTTAACCAATGATCCCCAACGTTCATAAGTGATTCAATTGTATTTAAACAAGCTTAGGAGCCATTGATCTGAAACAATTAAGAAGAGAAAATAGATAATCAAAGAGAAAGCCTTAAACATATTGTTTGAGCACTTCAAGCCTATTTTTCATTCAATATTCATTTTGCTTTCAAGAACACTACTTGTACTCAATTGTGTTGAAAACATTTTGATATTTCGATATAACAAATTAAGTTAAATGAATTTTAAGATTTTCCAAAAAGATTTTCTAAGTTTTTTCGATATAATTATTCGAATATCAAAATAATACTCCAAATCTTTCAAATGTCATTTTTAATCCTTACTCAAGTGTAAAATTAAGTTTTAATCTTAAAATAATTTCAAAACGATTTTACAAAATATTTCGAACCATCTCAAGGCCAAAAATTCCAGATTGCTCAGAGAGAACCGATTCCCCCCCAAGGGGGTACCGATTCCCCCTGAATGGTTTGGCTTCGAGAATTCCAGTATGCTCGGAGGGAACCGATTCCCTCAGGGGGTACCGATTCCCCCTGTTTAACGATCGAAATATTTGAATTTTACACTTAGGGAACCGATTCCCCTTAAGGGGTACCGATTCCCCCCACGCTCCAAACTGTTTTATTAATTGATTTCACACTAAAACGGCTATATTATCTTCATTAATGATCCCCAACATTCAGAAGTGATTCAAGGTGTATTTAAGCAAGCTTAGAAGCCATTGATTAATAACAAGAAACATCAAGCAACTAGAATCAAGAGAGAATCAAAGAGAAAGTATCAAACCTCAAGTTTGAGCATTTCAAGCCTATTTTTCATTCAATATTCATTTTGCTTTCAAGAACACTTATTGTGCTCAATTGTATTTATTCTTGAGTGTTCTTTTCTTTGTTCTAGAATTGTGCAAACAATCTACCTTGTGAGGATTTCCTTGTAAGTTTGCAAATTTGTATTGTTCTCTTTGGGAGAGAGTGTTCTCAAGAACTTGGGGTATAATTCTTGAGGGTTTGTAAGGTTACTCTTTGTCCTCAAAAGAAAGACAAATTAGTCAATTTGTGGAAAATCCTTAGTGTGGATAGATAAGGTAGTGGACGTAGACTTTGGTTGAGAAAGTCGAACCACTCTAAATCGCTGTGCAATTTCTTTCAATTTTCTGCAAAAGCTTCCACCAAAATTTTTATTGCCAATTAATCCCCCTCTTGGCCAATTCCGTCAATCGATTAACTCAACAATTGGTATCAGAGCCTAACTCATTTGAAGATTTAATCACCTCTTGAGTCGATTCGGGAAGAGTTAAATCGATAAAGATGGCGTCTACTTCCGGTTCATTCTCCATGGAAGAATTCAAACCTATTGACGTGCCTCCACACTTCAATGGAACAAATTATCGTCATTGGAAGAGGTGTATGATGATATTCATCAAAGCATTTGATATGGAAGCTTGGATAAAAATCAAGAAAGGATATTCCTCTCCTACTAAGAAGGTAAAGAAGTGGAGTGTTCAAGAACGGAAGGAAGCTCAACAAAACTCAAATGCTATGCACATGTTGTGTTGTGCAATTGATCCTAATGTATATAAAGGAGTTTCTTCTTGTTCAAGCGTCAAGGAAATGTGGGATAAGCTTGAGGAGATCTATAGAGACAAGGAAGAAGAAGAACCAATAAATGTGATGTCTCTATTAGCTCTCACAGAGCCAAAGGTATCTTCTAACTCAAATATATCAAATTCAAAATCTTTTAATGAGTTACAAGATGCTTATGATAAATTATTTTCAGAGTTTTAGACCATGAACTCCAAATACAATAAATTGATTTCTAAATTTATTGCTAAAAATGATATTCTTTTGAAAGCTAAAACAGACTTGGAAAATCAAAATGAAATGTTGAGAAAGGAGTTAGAACTTTCAAAAATAAAATCTGAAAACTTTGAAAAAGAAGTCTTCAAATTAAACAAACTTCTTCTAGAAATGAAAATGGATTTTGAAAATCAAAATGAAATCTTGAAGAAGGATTTAGAACTCTCAAAAATGAAATTTGAAAGTATCGAAAAAGAAAATTTCAATTTGAAAGATAAGCTTGAATGTTTAACAAGAGAAAAAGAGATCATTCTAAAAAATTCATCTAGTTCAATAATGACAATATGTTCACATTGTCATTATCATGGTCATAAGGAACATACTTGTACTTTAAAGAACGGAAACCGATTTAAAATTAGACAAGTATAGGTTCCAAAATGAACAAGAGGCATTGAAACTAATGTTCAAGGACCCAAAGCAATTTGGATACCAAAATCTACTTAAATGTCTCTTGTAGGTGTGTGAGAGCAATGGTGATAAAGATGATGATATTCAAGATGCTCTAGCCACATATAAAAAGGGAATGGGTAACCTCTAAACTTAATGTTTTTATTATTTGGTTTCTCATTTAGTTTATGCATGCATGAGGTTTTAAAATGTTGAATTATGTTTTATCTCATGTATGTTAAAAATATATATTGTATGATGAACATGGTAATTTTTGCTAATGTTTTATAAACTCTAGTTCATCATATTATTTTTTGGTCAAAATTGTTTTTAAAATGTAATTGATATATCTTTAACAATTGATATCGATTTTTCAAGAACTTTGGTTTTGCAAAATTTTGACCTGAAATTTTTCTTAATGTTTATGCATAGATTTTTGTTTAAATATTATAAAGTTTTAATGCATAACATTTTTAAAAACTTTATGCATGTGCTCTTAATCTCTATAATCAACATTGCATAATGTTTTATATGTGAATGGGTTAAAAGCATAATCTTTTGAAAAATAAATTTGATAAAAGATACAATGTTTTATTTTAAATGATTACAAAATTGATTGACATTGCATCTATTTTCGATTATGCTTGTTGGTCA
Organism: Hibiscus syriacus; assembly: GCF_006381635.1. Lineage (NCBI taxonomy): Eukaryota > Viridiplantae > Streptophyta > Magnoliopsida > Malvales > Malvaceae > Hibiscus > Hibiscus syriacus. Next base: position 4,800,202 of record NW_024062808.1, on the reverse strand, counting down.
TAAAATAGGGATATATACATGATGCATTTAGATTTTATTGATATGAATATTTTGTGCCTAGTTGCTAGGGATGAGCATTATAATTTGTTATGGCATAGGAGACTAGGACATGCTAGTTTGCAACGGTTAGTTCAAGGAGAATTGGTTCGAGGGCTACCTATACTAAAATTTGATAATGATAAAATCTGTGATGCTTGTGCTAAAGGAAAACAAAAACGAGTTTCTTTTAAATCCATTAATGACGTATCAACTAGTAGAGTATTACAATTGATCCATATAGATCTTTTTGGGTCAACTAGGACTACTAGCTTGGGTGGAAAACAATATGCATTTGTCTTGGTAGATGACTATTCTAGATATACTTGGGTTCTATTTTTAAGTACTAAAGATGAAGCATTAGAACATTTCATCACATTTTCAAAAATAATCCAAAATGAAGGTTACTCTATAACTAGTGTTAGGAGTGATCATGGCACTAAATTTGAAAATCTTGGATTTATTGAGTTTTGTAATTCTAATGGTATTAGCCATAATTTTTCAGCTCCTAGAACCCCTCAACAAAATGGAGTTGTTGAGAGGAAAAATCGAACTTTAGAAGAAATGGCTAGAACCATGCTTTGTGAAAATAATTTGCCAAAATATTTTTGGACGAAAGCCACAAATACCGCTTGTTATGTTATAAATCGAGTAATGATTAGGCCAATTTTAAAGAAAACTCCATATGAAATCTTCAAAAATAAAAAGCCTAACATTAGTTATTTCATCCTTTTGGATGTAAATGTTTTGTTTTGATCAACGGTAAAGAAAACCTTGGCAAATTTGATGCTAAAAGTGATGAAGGAATTTTTCTGGGTTATTCCTTAAATTCTAAAGCTTATCGAGTATTTAATAAAAGAACTTTAGTTGTAGAAGAGTCTATACATGTTGTTTTCGATGATAATCCCCTTCCGAGGAAGGATTCTTGTGTTAACGATGATGTAGGGATTATAAATATAAATGACGTTAGACATGACGTTGGAGAATCATCATCAAAGGAAGAAATCAAAGATGGGGATGATCCCCTAGAGAATCGAACCATTGAAGAAAGGGAAGTATCTTATCCAAGAGAGTACAACTATGTTAAGGATGGTGAACATTATCTCATGCATAGAGCCTAAGAATATTAAAGAAGCATTAAATGATGAACATTGGATTATGGCTATGCAAGAAGAATTAAATCAAGTTGAGAGAAGTAAAGTATGGACATTAGTTGAAAGGCCTAGTAATAAATCTACTGTAGGTACTAGATGGGTATTTAGGAATAAGCTTGATGAGAGTGGTAATATAGTGAGAAACAAGGCTAGACTTGTTGCTCAAGGGTATACTCAAGAAGAGGGCATAGACTATGATGAAACATATGCTCCCGTAGCTAGGATGAAAGCAATTAGAATGTTATTAGCATTTGCATGTTTTCATGAATTTAAATTATATCAAATGGATGTTAAAAGTGCATTTTTAAATGGTTTTATAAAGGAAGAAGTGTATGTGGAACAACCTCCAGGTTTTGAAGATTCAAAATTTTCGGATCATGTTCTTAAAAAGCGCTTTATGGTTTAAAACAAGCTCCTAGAGCTTGGTATGAAAGATTGTCAATTTTTTTAATTGAAAAAGGTTTTTCAAAAGGGAAGGTTGACACTACATTATTTTTAAAGCACAAAGGTAAAGATTTATTAGTAGTTCAAATTTATGTTGATGATATAATATTTGGTTCTACTAATGATGTTCTTTGCCAAGAATTTTCTAAGCTAATGCAAAGTGAATTCGAAATGAGCATGATGGGGGGCTCTCATTTTTCTTGGGACTCCAAATCAAGCAAAGAAAAGATGGCATCTTCATCAATCAAGCTAAGTACATCAAAGATATGCTCAAAAAGTTTCGACTGGAAAATAGCAAACCTCACGACACTCCAATGAGCTCTTCAACAAAGCTTGACTTAGATGAAGGAGGTAAATGTGTGGATGTTAAATTATATAGGTCAATGATTGGTTCTTTGCTCTATCTAACTGCAAGTAGACCAAACATTATGTTCAGTGTTTGCTTATGTGCTAGATTTCAATCATGTCCTAAGGAATCACATTTACTAGCTGTTAAGAGAATCTTTAGATACCTTAAGGACACTCCTAGTTTAGGACTTTGGTATCTAGAGACTCTAGCTTTAGCTTTCATGCCTTTTCTAATGCGGATTATGGAGGATGCAAATTAGATAGGAAAAGCACCTCCGGTACTTGCCAATTCCTTGGAAATATGTTGATTTCTTGGTTTTCAAAGAAACAAAATTGTGTTGCATTATCTACCACTAAAGCCGAATACATTTCAGCTGGTAGTTGTTGTGCACAAGTTTTATGGATGAAACAACAACTTTTTGATTATGGAATTGAAGTAGGTACCATTCCTATCAAGTGTGACAATACTAGTACTATTTGTCTCACTAAAAATCCCTTTCAACACTCTAGAACTAAGCACATTGAAATAAGACATCACTTCATTAGAGACCATGTCACTAAGGAAGATGTAGTTCTAGAATTTGTTGATACTTTATATCAATTAGCGGATATCTTTACAAAACCTTTAGATAAGGAACGTTTTTGGACACTTAGGAGAGAATTAGGTTTAACTGACCTATCTTCACTCAATGTTTAAAATAATTTTAGCACTTTTAAGACTAAATGAAAAATGCTAATATTTGATTGCATTCATTGCTATTAGTTAGGGGGAGTTTATGATTCTTGATGAAAAATTAATTTTATGTTCAAATATCGTTTAAAGATTAATTTGATTGTTTGAACATGATTAATTTTCAATATATGAGTTACCAATACCACTAGAGAAAATTAATTTAGCATTTTGTGTGTTTAAAATCGGATTTTAGCATTTTGGTGCAGAGGGAATCGATACCCTCATGAGGGAACCGATTCCCCCTTTGAAGGGGAACCGATTCCCCCTAGGGGAATCGATACCCCCATGGAGTTCTGGTTTTAACACGAGCAAAACCCAATATTTTCTCAAACCCTCTCTTCTTTCTTAAACGTCGTTCATCCTCTCTTTCTCTCTAAATCTCCATTTTTGCCAAAATCATCAAATACAAGTCGGAACTAGATCTTTCTTCAACTTCTAATCCTTGCAAACAACATCACATTCTCATAAAATCCAAATTTTCAAGATAATATTTCAAAATCCTCTATTTCATTGATTTTTGAACTTAGGACTAGTTTTGATTAGTTCTAAGATGAACATTACATCGGGCATTGGTTATATGATGTTTTTCAAACATTATTTTCCAAATAGTTTTTCAAAACATTTCCCTTTAGTATTCGGTTTAGAGAAACTTGAAATATTGAGGATTCATTTGAGTTTTTGGTTTGATTATATTGCATACATGTGTTTAAATTTGCAGGTTACATATTCTATTCCGATTCTTAAACCATGTCAAATCCTAAACGGCCTAGGACATTGTCTAGTCGCTCAAGTCAAAACCGACCTCTTATTCCTCCACCCAATCCAAATAACCCAAATATGACCATTTTGAACTCTTGTTTCATGTACCTAGTCGTAGACAAGATCTATACCATATGTACCATACTTGTTTTGAGTCATACAAAATCCGGGAAGAACGAGCGCCGATATAAAATTATAGGAATTCGATCCTATCTTTTAGGACAATTCATTTTTATTGACTCCGGCACAATCGCTACCCATTTCAGACTAGATAACTCAGGTTTAATGAAAAAGAGACTGTGGATTCAACCTATAAGTCTAAGGATATTGAGAGTACCCTAAGAACTAATCGTGATAGATTCCTTCATTATATGATCTCTTGATGGTTTAAACCATCCGGAGGTAGGTACTCCTCCCTTAGGAACATAGATATATGGTGGATATACTGTATCCAACATAAAAAGAAGATTAATCTGCCACATATCATCTTTAGTGAGTTTCCATAAATACTATTCCTTCCAAGAATATAGAAACCTTGGTTTATGGTTGTCTCCTTAGTAATTTGTTTATCAAACTCGGTCTTAGGGTCTTTTTTGATATTCCTATCCCGCTTCAAAACCAAATCAATCTTACTTCCTTGAAGAAAGCAAGATTGAAAAAGGATAAGGAAACGGGCCAATGGATTTATCATCCCGAACTCAAAACTTTGAATTGTGAAACATTTTGATGTCCATGGATTGTTTTATTTTGGATGTTTGAATTTAATGGATAATTGAATATTTGAACTTACATGCTTATATATTTGGTTTGGTTTTAACTTTCATTTTGAGCTTAATGTTTATTTTTGCATCATTTACATATTAGTTGCATTATGACCAATTTTTGTCATTCCACATTATTTATGAATATTGAATTACGGAACTAATGGCTAACGTTTCTCTTGATTGTGATCTTAGCAGCTTAAGCTATATATATATTTATCATCAATTGGATAAATGATTTCAAAACCTTGTTTTAAAAGTCTTTTTGATTTAACAAAAAGGGGGGAAAATATTAAAGTGTTTTAAAGGGGAGAAGTGTTAGAGTAAGGGGGAGTAATTTCAAAACTTGCTTTCAAAATCTTAAAATTACTAAAATGTTTTGTTATATCAAAAAGGGGGAGATTATTGAAAACATTCTGATATTTCGATATAACAAATTAAGTTAAATGAATTTTAAGATTTTCCAAAAAGATTTTCTAAGTATATTCGATATAATTATTCGAATATCAAAATAATACTCCAAATCTTTCAAATGTCATTTTTAATCCTTACTCAAGTGTAAAATTAAGTTTTAATCTTAAAATAATTTCAAAACGATTTTACAAAATATTTCGAACCACCTCAAAGCCAAAAATTCCAGATTGCTCAGAGGGAACCGATTCCCCCCCAAGGGGGTACCGATTCCCCCCCTAAATGGTTTGGCTCTGAGAATTCCAGTATGCACGGAGGGAACTGATTCCCCCCAGGGGGTACCGATTCCCCCCCTGTTTAACAGTCGAAATATTTGAATTTTACACTTAGGGAACCGATTCCCCTTAAGGGGTACCGATTCCCCCACGCTCTAAACTGTTTTATTAATTGATTTCACACTAAAACGGCTATATTATATTCATTAATGATCCCCAAAGTTCAGAAGTGATTCAAGGTGTATTTAACCAAGCTTAGAAGCCATTGATCAATAACAAGAAACATCAAGTAACTAGAATCAAGAGAGAATCAAAGAGAAAGCATCAAACCTCAAGTTTGAGCATTTCAAGCCTATTTTTCATTCAATATTCATTTTGCTTTCAAGAACACTTATTGTGCTCAATTGTATTCATTCTAGAGTGTTCTTTTCTTTGTTCTAGAATTGTGCAAACAATCTACCTTGTGAGGATTTCCTTGTAAGTTTGCAAATTTGTATTGTTCTATTTGGGAGAGAGTGTTCTCAAGAATTTTGGGTATAATTCTTGAGGGTTTGTAAGGTTACTCTTTGTCCTCAAAAGAAAGAAAAATTAGTGAATTTGTGGAAAATCCTTAGTGTGGATAGCTAAGGTAGTGGACGTAGACTTTGGTTGAGAAAGTCGAACCACTCTAAATAGTTGTGCAATTTCTTTCAATTTTCTGCAAAAGCTTCCACCAAAATTTTTATTGCCAATTCACCCCCTCTTGGCCAATTCCGTCAATCGATTAACTCAACAAATTGTATTCATTCTTGAGTGTTCTTTCTTTGTTCTAGAATTGTGCAAACATCTTACCTTGTAAGGTTTTCTTGTAAGTTTACGAAATTTGTGTATTTCTCTTTGGGAGAGAGTGTGCTCAAGAATTTGGGGTATAATTCTTGAGGGAGTTGTAAGGTTACTCTTTGTCCTCAAAAGAAAGAAAAAATTAGTAAATTTGTTGGAAATCCTTAGTGTGGATAGCTAAGGTAATGGACATAGACTTTGGTTGAGAAAGTCGAACCACTCTAAATTGATGTGCAAATATTTTCAATTTTCTGTAAAAGCTTCCACCAAATTTTTAATTGCCAATTCACCCCCTCTTGACTTTTTCGTCGATCGATTAACTCAACACAAGGGATATTATTGAAGAAAGCAAGCAAGAGCCAATTGATATCATATTGTGATTCGGATTGGGCTTCATGGCCTATGTCACGTAAATCAGTAACTGGTTTCTGTATAAAATTGGGTGATTCCTTGATATCCTAGAAATCAAAAAAGAAAAATACAGTAGCAAGATCTTCAGCTGAATACCAAAGCATGGCAGTTGTTGCAGCTGAAATAGTGTGGTTGAATGTTCTTTTGCAGGAATTACAAGTTGATATCTCACGACCAGCAAGGTTATACAGTGATAGTAAAGCAGCTTTGCAAATTTCAGCAAATCCAAGCATATTGATATAGACTGTCATTTTGTTAGAGAAAAGATACAAGAAGGGATAATCAAGGTTGAATATATACCATCTGCAGAACAACTTGCTGATGTTTTAACTAAAGCACTTGGGATACAACAACACAATCATTTGGTGTGCAAGTTGGGGATAAAAAATGTTTTAATCCTTCAACTTGAGGGGGAGTGTAGAAATCAATTGTAAATAGTTTCTTGTTAGTGTGGTTAGATATTTAGTTAGTTTGTTATCCTTATTAGTAAAGCTGTATAAATATGTAAAAATTGTAAATTTAATGTGTGTGAAAAAAAAAAGCTGAGGTATTATTCATTTTAACACCAATTCGTTTGCTGAAGCCAGGAAGCCAATTTCCGTCCTTGTCTCGGATAGGTCCTCCAAAGGAGCTAATGCATGTTCACGGAAGTAGCACCATCAACGTTCAAGCAATAGCACCCAACATCAGGACCTTTCCTTTGAATCGTTTTTAGCAAAGGAGTGTTAGCATTCGAGGAACTTCTGTCACTATAGAAACGAGCCCAAGTTAAACTTTTTTGCAGCAACTCTCTATCAGGCAGATTGGAGCCATTGAAAACCCAGTCATTGCAATTTTTGCAGACATGCCAGATGTGGATGAAAAATAAAGTATTCCGAGGGATATTGTTTTCAGAAAAAGGAAAATGAGAGGTTAAATTCCAGTGAAATCATTCACTAAGATTCATGGAGAAGAAAGATCCAAGAGCACAAGTAGGAACCATCATCTCCCAAAAGTGGCAAATGCAGGGACAATCCCTTAAAACGTGAAGAATGGACTCATCGCCAGAAGCACATAGGGGGAAAGCAGTTTGATCGGATATATATTGCTATTATATGTACAATAAAAATTATGTTTTAATGACTCCTTTATTAAGGTCTAATGAATTTATAGCTTCTAATAAATTTTTAGAATGAACTAAACTATCTCGAAGAAATAATTGTTATTCCTCGAGATCCTGGGTTCAAGCATCAGCGACTACAGTAAGGGTGATTAAACATTTATTGACAAATAGTTGAGAGTATTTAGAACCAAAACTATTTTATAACCACCTTAACTTAATAAAAAAAATAGCTTTTTAAAACCATTAAAAGATTTTTTTTTAATTTTATTTTAGAGGAGGCATGCATGTATAGACGGGTTTATAATATCATTTTAACAAGTGGTATCTATTGGTATATTAACCATATGATTTTATGAGTTAATATGAAATAGTATATTGCCTCGGATTATGGTTGGTTCATGAGGATATATGAAATCATTTATTCCATGTGGGGGTAAGATTATACAATTCCTCGAAACGAAGGTGAAAATAATTGTGAATATTTTTTGCCGTACTAATAATTTTCTTTGAGAAATTTGTAAAGACACAAGACATGTAATTTTTGGAGAAATATGGAGCTAGTGAAGCTGAGAAGATTCTTCTAACTGAATACTTATTAAATTCGGCTTTGATTTCCTATAATCTCTTGAAGATAAGGAACCAAAATCCTAAGGATAAGGATCTTGTCACTGTTAGTAAATTATTTTAATTACTGTCAGTAAGTTATTTTCATGATTAACCACGTATAATCTTCATTTGACTTTAGAAGAATCGAAAAAGATAATTGAGATTAAGTGATTGTCGTGATAGATTTAGGGGTCATTCTGGATAACGATGGTGATGCAAAGATTGAAGTTGCAGACATGGTGGGAATAAACAAGTCTATCTGGGAATTATGATTCTACATGCAAGGTTAAACTATTTAGACTTGTTACTTATTAATTCATGCTTAGAATGATACATGAATTGGTTTAATTGAGCCTCTAAGTTAGTCTTTAAAACTTAGTGGATATATTATAGACTAAAATAAACCACTAATAAAATGACTAAGACTAAGGCTAAGGTAGTGGTGAGCCCAAAATGTGTATGCTTAATAAGATATTGTTGAGAGTAACAATATCAAGCGTAATTATTTAAGAGACCTTAATAAAGAGAAAATTCATAAATAGTTTATTGAAAAATAGTGTGATGATTATGAAAGTGCATGTTTATGATTGGTTCAACGAAGGATAGGTATTTGATCGTGCCTAGTGCACCACCTCTCTTTCTTAGATACATATGTTGCACTATTCATTATTATGCTCACTATTCAAATTTATAAAATACTATGATGAGCTAAGATCTCTTTAAACTTAGTGTAGAGTTAAAGTAGTGGAGATTAATTTGATAGAGTAGAATATCAAATTTAGTCATAGTAAATAAAATATGTAAATGTCTCTTTAGGCCTAATATGTTAAATAATATGAATAAAAAGTGATAGACACTAGTGCTACTAAAAGTTAGTTGTAATTATTAAATCTATTTGAGTTATTTTTCTAAGTATAGGAAAGAAAAGTGATGGTCTATCTTAGGAGTTATGTTGAAATCTCTTGTAATAAACTCGGGACTTTTTTCCTATTGTTAGAAAAAGTTAAAACTCCTCATAAATATTTGTATAAATTCCTAAACACTTCTTACAAAGAACTAGGAAAATAAAAAAAAATAATGAGAAAAAATCATTAATAACTACTGAAAAGATATAAGGAATTTCATAATCGCTTAAGAGTATGCATATTAATAATAATGAATAGTAATTTCTCAAAATTTTGAGAATATACTCATGTGTAAACAAGATTTGAGTTTGTTAAAACATAGTTTTATGGTTAAAACTCATAAAAAACTTTACTCTAATATGATTGAGTATATGTGTAAGGAAAATTTGTTTGCGCATTGTCCAAGACACTTATGGATTTATTTCTATTCTAAAAAATTAGATATGCGAAGGTGTCTTAAAATGATGATTAGAGTCAAAGTGGGGCCTAGACGATATGTTTACCAAAGGTTAAAGTTAAAAGTTGGTTCTTGATTCATCGAGGGGATGTGTCTAAATCCCATTGGTTGAGGAATTCATGGTAGATACTCAACTTAGTTATCTAAGTTCAATGTGATCAAACGAAGTCATGCAAAGACTCATAATGTTCATTTATTTCTTTCTATTCCTATTACGAATAATGTACATGCACATGATAGCTTTATTGCTCTTAATAAATTCATAGTCGATGATTTAAGTGGTCTTAATGAGAATGACTTGATGAATTTATTCATTTTGAATGAATACCTACTCTTAATAAGTTCATAACCCAACATTGAGTGGGTAGTCTTATAGCGAATGGATGGATGAACTTGTCGCTAAAGATGATGAGTTTTCTTAAACTCTTAATATATTCAAGGCATAATACCAAAAATAGCCTCCAATATTTACAAAAATGGTCATTTTGACCCCTATTCTTTTTCTTGGAGCATTTTGGCCCTAATGCTTCACTTTGGGGCAAAAAGCTCCATCTATAGATGAAAATTATTATTTAACATACGATTAATGCTACAAAATAAGAGTTTTTAACCTAAAATGAAACGTTAAGGGCAAAAATGCCCCAGAAAAAAGAATAAGGGACAAAGTGATTATTTTATCAAATTTTACCTAAAATGAAATGTTGGGGGAAAGTGTTCCAAAAAATATAATAAGTGGCAAAATGACCATTTTAGTAAATTTTGAGGGTGAATTTTGATATTATGCCTAAATTCAAACCCAAGCTTTTTGGTGATCCTATTTGAGAAGGACTTATTGAATTCATTGATTAAAGAGGTTGAGTATTTGTTCTTAATGATTTCTTATCCTAGAGTTTCGGTGGTTCATTTAAAATGAACTTGACGGAATTCACCTTATTTATTGTGAGGATGAGTTGTTGTAAAAGCTCTTAATTATTTCATAGCCTAGATTCGGGCGATTTATGTTGAGATAAACTTATTTAAAACGTTGGGTTGTTTTTCAAGTACACTTACTAGAATCCGGAGGAAAGATATATATATATATATATATATATATATATATATATATATTCGTATATATACTTTATAGACACATTGAGATCGAGGACTTCGATGGAAAAAGATGTTAGTTTCGTGTTATGAGTTCACTTTAGTCTTAGAAAATTTAAGATTCGTTCACTTATCTAAGAGAATAATTACTCATCATCACTATGTACTAGTTCAAGAAATGTTCAATAATGTTAAAGCAATTAATCTAGTTATTGCTCTTCTCGTATTTTAACTTCAAATTTCTCGTTTTTACGAAAGAACTCTTTTGTATTAATGGGGGAATGTTGGTAATACAAAGAATTTCACATTGGGTAAGAATCGTTCGGCGTGGTCCGATTTGGTTTGTGTGTGTGTGTTTTTTTAGACAAGATCATTCTGAGAAAATATTTATCAATCTATATTTTACCATTTATAGTTGTTACAAAATATTTAATATAGTTTATAGTCATTAAAATAATGTTTGTAATAATTAATTACCTTGTAATTGTTATTGGATCTTTTACTATTTAACTCCTATGTCGAGACTATATATGGATGTTTATTTTCCATTTCATATGGCACTACAAGAGAATTTCTGTATTATCCTAAGCAAATGTTTGCTTTGGAAACACTCTTTTAGTTTTCATAAATCTTTTCTGAGTATTGTTTTGAGTTAATAGAAGAGCAGTACTACAAGAGTCCACTTCATCTTTCGGTGGTAAAAAATTTGGAGATTCATGCTAATCTCGAGAGACCATTCGTCCATTGTAGTGATCACACACATAAGGATGAATTCACTTCTAAGGCAATGATTAATACCACGACACGGTTGATCGGTTCTTTGATTTATATATTTCATTTTATATATTTCTAGTCAGTGCTAATGCCTCATTTTGTAGTAGTTTATTTTCCAACAAATTCCACCCTAACAAAAAAAAAACAAAAAGAACGGCCTAATGATCGAAAACATGTTAAAAGATAGACGAAAACATATTATAAAAACAAAGAAAATGTGTTGCACGCGCAGGATTATTGAAAACTAAAAATAAATAAATAAATAAATACATAATACAAAAAATAAATAAAAATGCGGCTCAAAAAGAAAAAGAAAATATGGAAAAACCTAGGGAAAGCGGCGAATTAAGTTATAATAAAACGTGAAAGTTGCAATCGTATGCAATATGCTTATTGATTCATTCATTGCATACATTATAATATAATAAAGGACGTACAAACCCAACGTGATTAATGTGGCAATTCCATTTCCACCTCCAAACAAATTTGGATAATGTATTTTGACCTACTCCGACAAAACTGTAAATTATAAGTAACGTATGACAGCTGGTATCCTGATAATTTTGAAATGGGAAATACCCTCCATATTCAGTTCAATAAATTCCGGTTTACTGAATTTTTTTATCCACTACTTAAAATAAAGTTATTTTTTTCATCCGCAACTTAAAATAAAGCTGCTTTTCCATATTTTTCAACTTTTGTAATTTTTGCAATCTTTTAAATACTGAAATATATTGTATATTTTTAATATTTTCTTTTTTCTTATTTTTATATATAAGAAGTCATTATTGGTAAAAATAAAATAGTTACATCAATTTAATAAAATTTATTATTTTTATAGATTGGTTTAATTTAAAAAATTTAAATTTAAATATTAGAAAATATATAATATATAAAAATAATAATTTTTAAAAATTTAAGAGAGAAAATATCATTAGGCCATAATTTTATATCACTACTTGCCTTCTAAATTTCGGTTCCATGTTTTAATTACTTGTGATTCTATCATTTCCAATTACTTGTTTGATTGGTTTATTATTATTATTAATTGCTTGATTGGCTCAAATACATCATTACAAGCATTATTTCCGACAATTGAGGCCAATACAAACGAACATTCGATTACTCTACGTCTCTAACCAATAATTAATCCAAATCAACACATTACCTCAAAGAAATTGACAACAAAAGAGCAAGGCATTGAAATCCAAAACCAACATTCCATAGTAGAAAATCCTACGAAACCAGAATCCCAATTCAACAGACTCCCCATAACATACTTCTAATTTACATATTATATTATCAGAGAGTTGCATAGATCTAAAAGCACAAATGACTCAAAAACACAAACGCCAACGAAGGATCCACATATTTTTAATGTGTTTGGATGATTATAAGGGAATATTTATTTGAAAGATTCTTAATCATTTGATAATAATCGTTTAAAGGTTTGAGATATTTGAAAACAAACTACTCCAATGAAGGATCCACATCTGCCGAACTATAAAAGGGTCTATGATTATTCCATCAGCACTCGAACACGTCGGTCGACGCCATAACTGGCTGTATCGGACAAGGGAGCTGCCACGGTTTCATCAGAGAATCCGGAATCTCCGGTATATCAACTCCGTACCCGCTGACTTCTTCCACAATGTGCAGCACCGAGTTCAGGGACCGCAGCCTCTCCGTCAATTCCCTTGCCTGAGCTCTCAACACGTTGTTGGCGTTCTCCATTTCGATATAGCGTTGAGTCGCAACATTGATCTTCTCAGACAGCTGACCGTTATCTTTCTGCAAAGCGCTCACTTCTTTAAAAAAATCTTCGAGCTGCTTCTGCTTCCTAATACGCGACCGCCTCGCAGATTCACGGTTCGACAACATTCTTTTTCTTTTCCTCTCGTCGATATTTGCGTATTGAATATCGGAATAGGAAGAACTCGCTGGCCTTTGCATAGGATCCATATAGAGAAGGTTTCGTATTTAAATTCTAATTGAGAAATTGAATGATAATAAGGGATTTTAAATTTCAAGTCAAGATCGATGAACAAAGACGTGCTAAGTCACGAGAAAACGTAGAACCAGTAAAGGAAGACGACCGAGAACGAGTGAAGAATACGGATTCGCAGCATGAGGATTGAGTTCATAGAAAATCTAAAAACATTGAGATTGTTTTACAAATTGCAGATCGGGCGTGAGAATCAACTGCCGGAAATTAACAAAGGACCAAAAGAAACCGTAGATCTATCGGGAAACATAAATGAAAAACGATGACGGGAAAGGAAGAAGAAAATGAAGAACACTTAGCTGGTTGGTGAAAGGGAACGCTAGGAGAAACCGAGAGTATAAGACGCGCGCGACCAAAAAGTGAAATCAAAGAAGCATGGGAAAGGTAGTGTGTGAGGGAGGATTTTATAGGTGAATATGGGGGGGGGGGGTTTGGTTGCTTGGATTAAGATTGGTTGGAGAGAACAAATTAAAAAAACATGAGGGTAATTATGTATTTAGTATATAAATTATTAATTTTGATCTATTTTAATATATATAAACTTTTAATTTTTTTAAAATAATATCTAATATTTAGTTTTTATTTTTCTATTAATATTCTGTGAAAAACATTAAGTTTTAAAACAAATTGAAAGTTTACGTACTAAAATCGATCAAAACTGATAGTTTAGGTATTAAATATGTTAAATTTTTAGCGATGCGTATTAAAATGAAACAAAAACTAACATTAGGTATGATTTTAAAAAAAATAAAAATTTAGATACTAAAAAGTCTAAAATTAATAGTTTACATATTAAATGCGTAATTTACTTAAAAATAATTGTTACGAGGGTTGAAGGGGTGTTGTCTTTTCGAGGGTTAATTTTTGACAGGAGTGCATTCACATCATCGCCACCTGTGTTTCTTGAGGTTAAACGAGGGTTTTATTGTGGGTAAAAATAGTTTGGGTAAATTATAAGAATTATCTCTTTGTTTTTTGTTTCTCTTATTTAATCCCTGGTTGTGAGAAAGTTACGTTCTGATTAATTATGTTATCGATTTATTACATTTTAATCATTTGCACATTAATTCCCGCTAGTTCATTAGCGTAATATTTTAGTAAAATGGTTAAATTTTAATTTGAATTCTGAATTTTAGATAAAATATAAATTTGACCTTAAACTTTAGATAAAATATCAACTTAATCCTTGAACTTTAGATAAAACATCAATTTAACCATTAAATCTAATCAAATTCTCGGTTATTGACAGTCACTCGTCACCATCATTGGTCACTATGGTTTCCGTCATCGATCGTTAACGACTACCGTCGTCGACAACCTTGTCTATGATAAACAAATGATGTACGATGAGCAATCGCTAGGTATTTACTAAAATAGTTTGAAGAGAAATGTTGTCTAGGACGACATACTTACGTAGATTAGTCAGAAAGAAGTCTGAAGCCTCTGTTGTCTCTCATTCAACGATGGCGAATGCAATTGTGAATATATTTCGTTGACCATCTTGCGCAAACTGCTATCAATAATATATGTTTGTATTGACCTTATAACCACGTACCATCTATTTGGACCATACGTTTGTAAAATGGAAAACCTTTTATGCTTGACTTGAATGCCCATAAGAGTCTATGGAATATTCTCTTCCCTTGAAGAAGTTGACCTTCTCGGTTGTACGCAGGCATGGTCTGAGACTTCACGATGGTTTCATGTATGAATTGTTTCATAGCTTGTAACAAATCAGGTAACTCATTGTATGATGTATCCCAATTGCAATATATCAACCTCCTTAGATTTTACATTGTATCCGAACTGGTCTCGAATAGATGCAACTAACACCTAGCAAGGGATCCTTAGATTTTGTTCAACCAACACCTTCACATATTGACATATTATATCGGAGTCCAATAGTCGATGGTCTTGTTCGATAGAGTTTTGCAAACTTGTGTATGGATCATTGTACTTTGTGATGACCCCAATCATCTTACCTCTACATTTTGGACACTCTGATCGGCCACTTACACTCGAGCCCATATTTAACACACTTCGCGTACAGAGTTTTCTGGTTGGACTCTGCAACCTTGCAATCTACATGGGCTTTTATGCAATACTCTTTAATCGCTAGTGTAACTTCTTTTTTCCTCTGTATTTCTTCCCAACTGATAATTCACCAAAGTTATCTGACGATTCAATCATGTAGCCTGAAGTTAAATGTGGCATCTCAGGGAATTCAGGTGCCCTCATTGCTTCATAATCAATTTCCTGCATGTGATGGGTAGGTTAATACAATGTCGGATATTCATCAATATTGATATCAGCTTCATCACCATCGAACATATCATCATCCTCAGCTAAAAGGGGTTCCCCAGTTTCTTCATCTTCACTGGAATCATCAAGTATTTCTTCCTAGCGGTTTTCAGCGTCATATTATGCGACTCCAGATGTTCAACCAACTTCATTTGCACTTTCCAACATCTCCTCAAAGTTGTTCATTGACCTATATGTTAGGTTATCAAAATGACTCTCGAAAGCCATTTGAGATGAAGTTCCAACCGCATTTCTTGAAGACCCAGACACATTAGATATATTACACAACTCAACAAATAACTCAATAATTGGAATATTTGTTGAGTCATGTAATTCAACCATAGTTTTAATATCATCATCTTCTTGAAGTGGTACTGCAACATACCTGACAGGATTGGGACATACCATAAATCTGTACCTCAAACCATCAACTTTAGCTCGGATTTTTCTTTCTATCATCTCATTCATCTCTACAAATTTGATGTCCCTTTTAAACATCATATTTATAGGTGTTTCAGACTAAAAATAACTCCGACCTCATTTTCCATAATATGTTCATTGTAATGGACAATCGTGAAAAATTTATTGCTCATTTTCTCTACACGTAAAAATATAGATATTCAGAATAAATTACATTTATAATTATAATGAAAATAAATTATTTACAAAATTATAATTAATAAATGTAAATATGTTAACAATTTGTTTTTTAAAAAGTAATGCTTAAATACTATGATTACATTATAATAATGATTAAATTTATTACTTCATATTTTTTATAACTACTTATTATTACTTCGAATTTATTACTCACTAATTCATTATACTTTCCCGTGCAACCACCAACCACCAACCTACTCGGGATATTAATGGATAATTAATAACCACCAACCTACCCGGGATATTAATGGATAATTAATAACCACCAACCACCAACTTACCCGAGTTATTAATAGATAATTATTAACCACCAACCTATTGATATTGTTAACGGATAATTAATGCTGCAATTATTTTTGGTCATTATAATAAAATTTATTTTTCTACTACAAATATTAAATTTATTACTTCGGATTTTTTATAACTACTTATTATTACTTCGAATTTATTACTCTCTAATTCATTATATTTTTCCCGTTCAACCACTAATGTACTCGGGTTATTAATGGATAATTAATAACCACCAACCTACCCGAGTTATTAATGGATAATTAATTACCAGTGTCATTATTTTTTGTCATTATAATAAATATTATTTTTCTACTACAAATATTAAATCAAATATGTTCATCTAAATATCTTAAAATTTCTACTACAAATGCTTTATTGAAGTGTTTAATTTTTTAATTCTATTAACGATAAAAATTTATTTATTTATTTTATTCATAGGAATTAATGAGAAAAAATATACGAAAAATTTAAATTATTTTTTTAAAATAGGAATCAAACTTAAATTTAAAAATTTTAAATTAACAATAATACTCAAATACGATTAAGTTTGTGAAGCTAGAAAATAGAATTCGGTACTGGAATATCAGTAAAAAGAGCCACAGAAGCACTAGATGTAAAACTTATAACATATACGATTTTCAAACCTGCAACCTACATAAACTGTATAGCTCATAACAATATCGGGAAAAAAACAATGCAAATAAATAAGATAACTATAAAAACATTGGTTTTTTAACAAAGATATACACATCAAATTTAAAATAAAAATAATGGAACAATAAAATTTACATAAAACTTACCAAATATTCGAATTATTTCTTCCTTTGTTCGAACTTTTTTATCTCCTTTTCCCCCTACTCTCTCTCGGCCATGCAAGCTTTCTTTCCTTCTTTTCTAACTCTACCCTTCTCCCCCGAACTCCCAACACCCCATATTTATAAATCTGACCGGCTTGAATTATTGGTGCACAATAATGACACCATTATTGATGCCCAATAATGACACCAACATGCAGAGCTTCGCCCGATCCTCAAAGCTCTGCATGCATGCAGAGATTTCACGCCATGCAGCTTTCAACGCCATGCAGCTTTCCACGCCATGCAGCTTTCCACGCCATGCAACAGTGCTGAAGATGCCAAGATTTCCCAAAGCCTTTTACATTGCATGAAGAAACCCTGAAGACGCCGAGAAATCTTAGAGTCTTCCTGGTTGGCCTGAAGACGCCGAGAAATCCTGGAGACTTTAGCCTTGTACTGTAGAAAACACCCTAGATGTGGAAATAATCTGCAACTGGATTATTCTAGGAAAAATTATCCCAAACCACATTATTTGGCAACTTTTGCCCATGTATTATCATATAAATTTATTTAATTAACATATCAATAATTCCATTAATAGTTGACACCAAATTGAAAATTTAATGACCTAATTGAAAATTTTAAGTTTAGTGGTTAATACCAAGTCAATAGTTTAATGACCTTATTGATAAATTCTTTAGTTCAATGATTGAAATAAAATCAAGCTAATAGTTTAGTGACCTTAGAGATAATTTAACCTTTATTTATAATAATGAAACAAATTAATAAAGAGTTTAAATATGATGCCTAAATGTATCATATGTCAAATATTTAACGATCATATTATTTTCTATTTAAAATTAATTATAAAATGAATGAAATAATAATAAAATAATTAATCAACTAATAAAATTACTTTTAATCCAATGACCAAAATATAATTTAACTAATAGTCTGGTGATTGTGGGTGTAGTTCATCAAAATAACGACGTTAGTTAATTAGCCCAAAATAGATAAATGGAATGAGAAAAGAGATGCAAAAAAATCAATTTATGACTTCTCAATTCATCGAACAAATTTATTTATTCGAAAAGTCAATTGTAACCCTAATCGTTTCAAGAAAGTATTAACCTCGGCCATGACTTTATCGTCTTTTCGCATATAATGAACTCGAAGTGCCTTAAAATCGCTTTTCCCCTGTTCTATTACATTACTAGTGTATTAAATATTTTTCGTGGCTTGCTAAATTAACAAAGCTTCAAGATTTGTCCTAAATTTCTTTTTCTCCGACAAAAAAAAATATTGTTTTTGCATTATTTTACATTTTTAATATCCCTCCATTTCCGTTCATTTAATTCTTTCGGGGCTAACTTTCCCAGAAAACAAACAGCAATTAGTAGTAGTTGAAACCCCAAAACTCCATAATGTATAAGTTTTTCGGCTACTTAATCGAATTCTTCGAAATTAGTGCTGCCAAGTAAAGGAAGAAGGCTCTTGGTCGATGTTTCCTTATCTGGACTGACTCTATTTAAGGTAACGAGAACTTTTTAATTTTCATTTCTTTGGATATGATGAATTTGATGTTAGGTCTAGATTCTCCCTTGCTGCTTTTATTTTATTTTTTGCCATGTGGATTCTAGATTGGATCTTGAATTGAACTCTTTAATCTTGCTTTTGTTGTCCTTGCTTGTGTTAATACCTTCCAGTTTTGATGCTTATTTCCTTTTTCAGGCTAGCTTTCTTCCCTGTTTGTTTTTCATTTCTTGAATTTTATGTTTGTTGAATGATTTGCTCATGGATATGGCTTGCAATTTGGAGGATGGGCAGTTATTTACCTCTACCAGTTGAAGGCTTGAAATTTTAATTAATACCTTTTATCCCTCCTAGTTTTTTTTATCATCTTAGTTTTTTTTATCACCCTTGAAATGTTATGTAATTTTATACACGTCATTAAATTCCCGCTAGGACAACGATTACTAGAATAAATTTGTTGAGAATTAGGCCATAATTGTCCATAAATTGAGGTTCCAGTCCCTGTGGAACATCCTCAGTTTATGAGTATTTTAGGGTTTTTTTTCTTAACGATCATTAATGACGCATACAACTAATAACTATCATAATGATTTGATTTTTGGATTTTATTTTATTTTTTGGATACCTCAGGTTGGGTTGCACTGAAACATGGACTGGAAGTGTTCATCTTCTGCTGCTGCGTCTTCTCTTCGCAAGGCACCTTTAAATGTCTCTACTACAATGCCAGAGAAGGATCCGGTTGAGACTAATGTTGATATTGACCTTCGAGAAATTTACTTCTTGATAATGCAATTTCTTTCAGCTGGTCCTTGCCAGAGAACTTTTGAGCTGTTATCAAAGGAACTTTTGGAACATCGGCTTTTACCCAGAAGATATCATGCTTGGTTTTCAAGAAGTGGTTATCATAGTGGGAACAATGATGATGATGGCATCTCATTCCCGTTAAGTTTTAACAAATTAGTGGAGAGGTATATCCGCATCTCGTATTATTTGGTGTTAACCATAAATTTTAAACAAGGGTTTGAACTTCATGGTTCTGTTTATTGAAAATCTTTATACCTCATGTGTTTGAAATCACAATAGCTTTATCTTGCTTGTATTAGCTAATGCAAGCTACTTATAAACTCAAATTTTAGTATCACCTAACCTAACTCCGTTTTTTCCCTTTAAATCTGTACTTACTTGCTGGTTAGTTGTTCTTCAACAATACAGGTCTTAATCAGCCTTTCCCTAATAATTACCCGATAGATATTAGAAATGGTTGGTTTCCCTTTAATTGATTATATAACGTATCATCTAAATTGAAAATAAGATTAATAAATCAATGTTGGGAACTATATTTAACTCCACATCTTATTTAAACCCGCTTATATAGACTAGATTTCCCAGAAGCAATATTTTCTTTTTATGTCCTTATTAATTGTTTGATTTTGGTTTAATATCCAAACTACTGAGTTCTACCTTGTAAAACTTGCAGGTACCCTCATGTAGAGCAGGATCACTTGTTAAAGCTTCTGAAGCAACTACTCTGTACTCCTTGCAGCAAAGCTGTAGGAGATTCTCATTCTCTAAATGCTGCTGATGTCCCTACATTACTGGGATCTAGTTCCTTTTCACTTTTGAATTGTATGTGGTACTTTCATAGTAGTGTACTTTATGCTCTCTCTGTTTTCCCCTCCCTCCTGCAACTTTTCCATTGGGATTGTATTCAAGGTAGTTAGTATTCGTATTCTGATTTTGGAAATATGTTAAGAACATTTAATGGAATGATCATTTTTGTATGAGTATGATCAAAGTATTGCTCTATCTGTTGGTTTCTGATTTGGCAACTTTACCTTTCTGTTAAGTAGCTGACAAGAGTGTGAGGAATAGGCTGGGTAAGCCTATGCCTGCCTATCTTCGTTGGCCTCATATGCAAGCTGATCAAGTTCGTGGGTTAAGTATAAGAGAAATTGGGGGAGGCTTCCGGAAGCACCACCGAGCTCCCTCTATTCGGTCAGCATGTTATGCTATTGCTAAACCATCTACCATGGTGCAAAAGATGCAGAACATAAAAAAGTTGAGGGGGCATCGGAATGCTGTCTATTGTGGTATGATCAACTGAACTTATAGTTAGGATCTGCTTATTCCTGTTGATGTTCCTATGGTAGTTTTGTCGGAATCTAAAGAAACCCTTGATATTCGACAGCACCAGTGATAATGGTGATGTAGTGCATAAGTATTCTTCTGTAAAAGATGATGATATATGTCTCTTTTACCTCTATGCTTGTAGCATTCATTCATTCATTCATTCATTCATCTTTTTCCTTTTACTGATTTTGCTGATTGGAACACGAGATAGTTCTAGTGAGATATTGATGTTGCATGAGAAGGAAATGCTTGAACTAAAAATTATGCTTTGTAATTTTGATATATTTAATGAGTTAAATTGTGACCTTTTGCACTTAACTTAGGCTATTTTTCATATCTTGATTACTTTTGCTCCCCCCCCCAAGTATATGATTTTTGAAGATCATATTTTATATTTTATTTTTGGAGTATAGCTTATAATATTATATTTGGTAATTTTTGTTTTATGCATTTGCACTTCATATGCCCAGGAAAGAATTTGACTTCAGAAGCTATTGAATAGTTTTCATTCCTGCATACCCTAGTTATTCCCTGAAATTTGAAGTTTTCTTATATGGTGTTCATTCCCTTACACTTCCTCTAATTTATATTGCCATGTTGGCACCTATAAAATTACTTGGATCTTATTTCGTGGAAAAACTCTTTCTGAGCAATGTTATTTTCACCAAGTACTTCTACACCTCAAGTTCACCATTTGGAAGATCTATGTTATCTAAATATCTAAGGGCCAAGTGGTAAACTAAATGTGTGGATTTATATTAAGATAATTGAAAAGACTCACTACTAGCTTTTCTTCTTACTAGAAGAGAAATAATGCTACTATATTTCTCATCCTTTTCTTTTCTTTTTGATAAAGTAAATGTTGATGGTGCAGTGGTTAAAGATTGGGATAAGGGTGGAATAGGTGGCTTGAATAGGGATGGTAGTGGGTTGGTGCTTGGGTCATTTTCAGAGAAGGTAGGGGGAGGTCCTCCTTTACTTGTTGAGCTTTTGGCTATCAATAGAGGGTTGATTCTTATTGAGGAAGTTGAAGTTGATTTCCTGTCCAAATCAGAGGATCATTTTGGAATCGGATTCTTCTAATGCTCTGAAGTGGATTAATAATCCGAATCTTAGTACTACTTTGTTTCAAACCTTGGTAACGGATATAGCTTCTACTGTGGAGAGGAAGGGTATTATCACAAGGCACATCTCGAGAGCAGCTAATTGGGAAGCTGATGAATTAGCTAAAGCTGGCATAGGCTGACTTTAGGATTGTGTAATTGTTAAGGTGTTATGTCTCGGTTGTTACTATTTAGGGTGTATTAGGGTGTTTTGCTTTCAGTATCATGGTTGTTCTGTTTTGTAAGATGTTGTTAGGTGAGGAGGTGTATTATTGTTCTCATTAATAAAAGTTAGAGGCACTCTTTCCCTCCTTCCAATGTCCTTCATGTTATGTTTGTAACACGTAGGATAAGAAGGGGGGTTTTAATGAGGCCTTATTCTATCAAAAAAAAAAAAAAAGAATAGTAGGCCTCATTTAAAAACCCCCCTTCATGATTAATTTCTCATCCTTTTCTCCTTATGAAACTCCATATTAAGTCGCAGGAATTATCTGTACTTTGTACAATTGCTAAAGCTTCAATAGATAATGGATCAAACAATATTGTTTTTGTTCTACAGCCATATTTGATCGCACCGGGAGATACGTAATTACTGGTTCTGATGACCGCCTTGTCAAAATTTGGTCTATGGAAACTGCATTTTGCTTGGCCAGCTGCCGTGGACATGAAGTGGGTTCATATTGTTTATTCTATATATGCTATTCTTAATATATCAGTTTAGCTTGTAATATTTATTTCTTTCTCTACATTAGCTGAAGATATTTTCCTGTTACATGCAATTTAGGGTGACATAACTGACCTGGCTGTTAGTTCGAACAATGTTTTGGTTGCATCTGCTTCAAATGATTTTTTGATACGAGTTGTAAGAATGCTTAACCATGATTTACAAGATGCTCCTCATAAAACTTTTCCATTGCTAAATTGTTCTTTACTATCTACAGTGGCGCTTGCCAGATGGGTTGCCAGTTTCGGTTCTTCGAGGGCATACTGCAGCTGTTACTGCCATTGCATTTAATCCCAGGCCTGCATTTGCTTTCCAGCTTTTATCGTGAGTCTTATTTCCACAGTTTCCATTTCCTGTTACTAGAGTCCTTTATTTAGGTTTAATTTCATTTGCTTTTGACATGTTTCTTCTAATTCTAAGAAGCTTGTCTGGAAAGTTATCGATCTAGTGTCTCTAGTGTTGACACTTTATTTATCGTACTTGGTTTGGAACAACAAATCGTAAATTTATGGATCTTCAGTTGATCGCCAATTTTATATATTCTGTGCTAACGTTTGTAGGTCATCTGACGATGGGACTTGCAGAATCTGGGAGGCCAGATATTCACATTGTAGCCCACGCATATACCTACCAAAGCCTTCTGAAGTTGCCACTGGTTCATGAATTTCTTCTTGATTGTTTTGTTACTGTATATGCTATGAACTTACACTGATGAGTTCTTTGCAGGGAGTAGCAATTTTTCGTCTAATAATGGACCTTCCTCAAGTAATGTCCCACAAGCCCATCAAATATTATGTTGTGTATTTAACGTCAATGGGACAGTTTTTGTCACTGGTAGCTCTGACACTTTTGCCAGGGTGCGTCTAAAACAATGTGAACTTGTCAAATGCATCTTTTAGTTCACTTAAATTTATTTAACTTTGATAGATCTATATCATTTAGATTTCTTTATTAAGAGATAGATACTTGCATGCAGGTCTGGAGTGCCTATAAGCCTAGTGCCGATGATTCACAACAACCAGTTCATGAGCTGGATGTTTTGGCTGGCCATGAAAATGATGTTAATTACGTTCAATTTAGGTTGTTCAGTTAGAGTTGCCAGCCATATTGTTTTATTTTTATTTTACCATTGTTTTCAGCAAAATATCATTACAGTTTTCTGCTTTTGTTTGCAGTGGATGTGCTGTACCTTCAAGATCCTCAATGTCTGATATCATAAAGGAGGACAATCTTCCAAAATTTAAAAATTCCTGGTCTGTTATATCTTCTTCTTAAGTTATGTTATATATTGTCTTTTTTATAGAATATAGGCCTCATTAAAAAACCCCTTCATATCCTACATGTTATATAAGTAACATGAAGGACATAGGAAGGAGGAAAAGAGCGCCTCTGAATTATATTAATCTTGAACATAACATACAACCAATCTATAACCATGGTCTGCTTATAACATAAGACTTAACAACCTAAACACAAACTACAACACTAAAAACCAAACCCCTTAAAAAACACAATGAACACCCCAGCTTAATAACTATAACTCATAACCACAGATCATCCTATATCAGCTTTTGCCAACTCATCCGCTTCCCAGTTAGCAGCTCTCACAATATGTCTTGAGATGATACCCTTTCCTTCCACATAAGTAGCTACGCCTCTTACCAAGAACTGAAACAACGGGATACATCAATCTGGATTTTGAATCCACTTGAGGGCCGTGGTCGAGTCTGATTCCAAGATAATCCTCTGAGTTGGAAAAGATCTCAACTCTTCAATGAGACTTAAACCTCTTTTGATCACCAACAACTCTGCAAGAATAGGAGGTCCTCCAATTTTTTCAGAGAAAGTTCCTAGTTGCAAACCTCTGTCATCCCTAATCAGATCGCCAATTCCTCCTTTGTCCCATCCCTTAACCATTGCCCCATCAACATTAAGTTTAATGAAACCTTCTGGCGGAGGTACCCACCGAGAAGTAGCAACGCTCCTATGATTCTATCTTCCAATCGAGTCTGCCAATTTTAAATCCCCAACTAGAGAATCGAAAGAAATATTAATATCCTTGAATCTCGCCCCAAACCAAGAAACAGTTCTGAATCTAGCAAGAAAGAACAACAGTGCAGAATCCACTTTCCCTTTCTGGAAAATAATCTCGTTCTTACATTTCCAAACTGACCACAACACCGCCCTTGGAATGAATTTCCAAATTGTAGATCTCGGAATTAACTCATCCCACAAAATTAAGAAGTCAATCACCTTATTAGGAACCACAAAAGAAACATTTCAGCCCCTCAAAAATCTAAACCATAGAACCCAAACCACCTCACAATGCAAAAACAAATGTGAAATCGACTCCTCCCCCTTCCCACACATCGGGCATAAGAGGTCCTCAATCCCAGCCACTCCTCTCTTCGACAGCTCCTCTTTCACTGCTACTCTTTGATGTGCAACTTGCCAAACAAAAGCTTCTAACCGTGGAGGAGCAACCCCTGCCCAAACATGCCTCCCAATTACCCTCCTCACCCTCATTACCCTCCTGATCATAAAACCTTGTGATACACGATTTAGCTGAAAAGCAGCCCTCACCATTACCTAACCATATCCAACAATCTTCCTCCAATAATGAGAGTCGTACTATTCAACAATTAAATAAGTTGCAACCATTGCTCAACCTCCCAATGTACCAAATTTCTTCTCACTTGTATATCCCACACCCATCCTAAATTATTGTTCACTTTGAAATCTGCTACTTTGCCCCTTTTTTTTTGATAGGAATGGTAGGCCTCGTTAAAACCCCCTTCTTGATTAAAAGATCACAATGTGCTCCTTAATCAGCGGAAGGAGGAAAGAGTGCCTAAAAACTTCATTAATAACCTCCAGTTACATAATACTTAAAAACTACCACACAGACTCCTTTAACAACATCCCAAAACAAAGCGAAAAATAACCTGAATCAACCAGAACAATGTATCTATCCAATACCCTCCTTTGCTAGAGTATCAGCCTCAACATTGGCTGACCTAGCAACCCATCTAATAATACCATTCAAACCTCTAAACTTATCACCAATATCATTCACTAAATGTAGACCAAAGGACATCGTTCTTTATTCTTGACCCAATCAACTGCTATTTTACTGTCAGATTCAACGATTAAACGTTCCTTAAAACGTTGTTGAATCGAAGTAAAGTAGGATAATCCCTTCTTGATTGCCAAAAGCTCAATCAAGATAGGAGGACCTGGACCAGCAGCCTCTTTGAAAGAACCAACCACCGAACCATCCTCAACTCTAAGAATGCCTCCAACACCACTTTTCCTCTAGTCTGCCGTCACTGTCGCATCCACATTCAACTTTAAAAAGCCCTTTGGAGGAACAATGCCCAACCATGTATCATTCCAAAACTCCACTAATTCTCCATTTCCAGCTCTCAAACACATGTTTTTTCTAAGGCAATCCCCAAAATCATCAGTAGAAAAGAAATTTTGAATAACTCCTCTCCAAATCCAAGAAGCTCTAACTGTCCAATTATTCCCAATCATCATAGCATTCGTATCCAAATTATTCACACTGCACACCACTTTTTTCCACCAAGAGCTCTTTTCCTAAGCAAATTTCCAAACCCATTTCCCCAAAAGAGCCCTATTCAAGAGCAGCAAGTTCGGAATCCCTAAGCCTCCCAATTTCTTTGGCTTACACACTGACTTCCAATTCAACCAATGGATGTTCTTCTTTTCTGCCGAACTTCCCCATAAAAAACCTGCCATAATAGTGTTTAACTTGTTGAAAATAGTAATTGGTATCCGAAAAATAGATAGGAAGTAGATGGAGAGAGAACACAAAACGAATTTAACCAAAACAACCCTTCCAGCCAACGATAGGGTGTTTGCCTTCCAACCAGCCAATGAACTATAGAATTTCTGCACAACAGGCTCCCACAAGGCAAAGGAATTCCTCTTGGCTCCCAATGGAAGCCCAAAATACTCCGAAGGAAAAGAACCCATTGAACACCCAATCTCCTTAGCCCATGCATCTAGAACCTCATCCTCAACATTAACTCCAAATATTCTTCTTTTTGTCAAATTCAGCTTTAATCCCACCAAAATCTCAAAAATGAACAGCAACCTCCTAACATTTTGCAAATCGCGAATTGTTGCTTTGCTGAAAATTATAAGATCGTCCGCGAATTGTAAATGAGATAACATGAATGATCGATCTAGAGTACCTAGCTCGAAACCCGAAAACAGCCCCTTATCCACTGCTTTTACCAACAGTAAATGCAACAACTCCCCCCCCTAAATTAAACAATATCGGAGATAATGAACAGCCCTACCTTAGACCTCTTGAAGGGTGAATTTTCTCTATTGGATTCTCATTTACTAGAATAAAAATAGAAGTTGTTGACACACATTTAAGTATCCAAGAGCACCATCTAACTCCAAATTCCATTTTACCCATTATTTTCATCAAAATCTCCCAATTCACCGAGTCATAAGCTCTTTTAAAATCCACCATAAATACCACCCCCTTCAATCATTTCTTCCTCCAAAAGTCAATACCTTCATTTGCAATAAAGGAGCAATCCGTAATGTGTCTCCCCGGGATGAATGCAAATTGAGACGGACTTATAACTTCATTAATACATAAACTCAACCTTCTAGTTATCATCAAGCCCCTCTGGAGACGGACTTATAACTTCATTAATACATAAACTCAACCTTCTAGTTATCATCAAGCCCCTCTGGATTGACCTTCTTTGGAATAAGAGAAATGAAAGAGTGGTTAATCTCCATATCCCAATCCTTCCCCTCATAAAAGTCCCTAAAAAACAGCAGCAGCAACACTTCCTTCAAACTTGACCAGAATTTCTTAAAGAAGCCTAAATTTAGCCCATCAGGACCAGATGCTTTGTTAAAATCCGAATTGGCAATTGCTTCCCATATTTCCTCTTCAGAAAATGGCTTTTCAAGAGCCATACTTTGCTCATTCGAAAGATTAAGAAATTCCAGGTCCAAATCGTCTACCTCCAGTGTATTTCCCTGCTGAAACAGAGCCTTAAAAAAGTCCACCATTGAGGCTTTTATCCTACTAGGATCTGAAGTGACTTCATTCCCCACTTTGAGGGATTTTATATGGTTCCTCCTACCTCTACCTCTAGCACATTGATGAAAAAACCTTGTGTTCTTATACCCTTCCAAACTCCACTTCACTCTCGACTTTTGTAACCAAATCGATTCTTCAATTTTATAGAGATCCCACAATTGTTTTTTCGCCTCCAATAGATGCTGCATGGACACCATAGAAGAGCCTTGTTGCATATCAATTTCTAACTTCTGAATTTCTTTTTCCAAACAACTAATTTTTCGAGGAAGCTCTAAATAACCCTTCTTAGACCATTTCTTCACAGCTTTCTCCACCCCTTTTAACACAGTGGAAATTGGTATTTTATTCTCTACTTTACACAACTTAATCAATTCATTTTCCATCATCTCCCCAAACCCCTCCTCCTCCATAACATAATTGAACAGTTTGAATGGTTTAGGACCCCAATTCCAGCCCCTATTTTCCAGCAAAATCATGTTGTGATCCGAAACAGACCTAGGTAGAAGACATTGGCTTATCATTGGGAAAAAAGATAAAAAATTTTGATCCACAAGAAAACGATCCAATCTCACATAGGTTGGAACATCCTTATTGCTACACCATGTAAATCTACCTCCAGCCAAAGGTA
Source organism: Hibiscus syriacus (assembly GCF_006381635.1). Lineage (NCBI taxonomy): Eukaryota > Viridiplantae > Streptophyta > Magnoliopsida > Malvales > Malvaceae > Hibiscus > Hibiscus syriacus. The sequence continues at coordinate 4,771,851 of NW_024062808.1, read as the reverse complement.
AATCTACCAAATTAGCATTGCTCACAAAGTGTCTAAAAACATTCATTGAACCCAAATTTACTTCACCACCAACCTTCTCGTCTTGTGACAGAACGACATTAAAATCCCCTCCAAGACACTGGGCAGTCTGTATTTTCCAAAAAGGAAAGCAATTCCCGAAAAAACAGCTCTTTTTCAGACTCCACACTTGGTCCGTACACATTAATAAACCAACAAGGGCCAGAGGACACTTCAATACTTCCCCTTACTGCCAAAAATCTCCTATGAATGACTTGTTCCTTGACAACACACTCATTTTCATTCCACAACGTAATTAAACCTCCAGCAGTTCCTTCAGCTGAAGATACTGCCGAACCCGTCAAGAAATTCCCTCCCATTTTCCTCAATAAAGAAAGGCTCATCAACTCCAATTTCGATTCTTGAATAAATAAAATTGTGGGCTTCTGATCAACAACGAACCTCTTTACTGCTCTAGCTTTAACCCTCCTACCTAGACCCCTAACATTCCAAGACAACACTTTCCAATTTGACATCTATATCAATCAAAAACCTTACAAACCAATACCCCTTAACTACTCCCATTTGCTTCTCTCTCCTTAACCAATGTAGCTGCTTTCTCCATAAAAGCTTGCTTTCCCCCTCTAAACTTCACCCCTAGCAGTTTGCTTACATTCCAGCACTCAAGTGCCTCAGCTCCTCCTGCCGTCTCCATTGGATTAACATAATCTGATCTTGTCCCCACACAGCTCTTAGCACCTCCCCTTCTTGATCTGGAATAAACACGCTTACATAAACCTCTCCCTGCTTTACTTCCAGCCTCACTCTTCCCAGGCATTCTTTGTTGAGACATCATTGCAGGCCCACACTGCAGAGGAGCCCGAAGCTGCTCCTCAATATTATCTGTTATGGGAGTATTACAGCCCATGTTTATTCTTCCATTTTCTTGATCCATTCCACTGAACAAATGTCTTCCCAGGCTTTCCTGAAGCCAGATATCCCAATCAGCTTTGTCATGCCCATAGGAAACACCCCCATACTTTGCCCATCTTCTCTCCTTTCAATAAAACCTTCTGACTTTTTATGCTTGATGGAGACATCTCCTATAATTTTCACTCCTGTACACAACTCTGCAGAAAAGTTGTTTTTTGAATTTGAGCCAAAATTCAAACCTTCCTCGGAATCTGTGATTCTGCCTTGCTGGGAACCTTTAACCCATTCCTCTACCCTGATTTGGTTGTCTGACACCTCCTGCAAAACCACGTGCCCTTCTTGCTGCGCCTGAACATCCTCTTGGCTCCAGTCCGAGGAGCTTTCCTCCCATGAATCCTCTGGAACATCCTCTTCAACTATTTCTGATAACTCAGGAAAAAAATCGTCTCCACATTCAACCTTAATTTTAATCAGGAATTTTCTCCCATATGTATTTATGATGATGTGTTCAGGAATATCAAATGGACTTGCGACCCTAAGAAGCATCTGCGCCACTCTGCAGTCTACTCTTTGAGCAGTTTCCTCTTTGATCTTCACTAACTTGCCCCATCTGGATGCCAAACTAGTAAAGAAAGGAACCGACTAGCAATTTAAAGGAACTCCTAACATGGAGATTGCACAATAAGCTGGGGGAATGCTTCCCTCATCCAAAACAGGATCCAATCTTTCAAACCAGAAGGACAAAGCTTCCCATTTTTCTTCCATCGCCATCCTTCTCTCCTTCACAGATTGGAAAACTACCAAACAAGCATTTCTTGCACATCCCCACCTTACCACCTTTGCATTAATGCCGTCATTCCTTAGAGCTTTTTGCAGAAACCCTACTTCAAAAATTGCTTTACAGATACCAGTAAGAGATGATTTCAACCAGACCCTTTCCTCCACAGGAATAAATACTTCCATAGGATTTCTCATCTCGTTGTTTTTATGATTACCCTCTTGAACGTCCTCTGGATCTTTTTTCACCCCAACAATTGTATCCTTAAAGGTCCTTCCATCAAGAAACCTGTTCATCATCTCCATCTTCCTCACCCTCCCTACTGGAGAAGACAATCTGCCAGCCTTTGTCCCTCCTTCTCCAACACTATTTAACCCCTGAACCCTACTAGCAATTTGCCTCCTCGTCCCAGATAATTTCTCATATTTAGCTACTGTCACAGAAATTCGCCTTCCATCAATCGTGACGTTGTTCATCTTTTCCACTGCATTGCACAGATCCTCCTTGCTTGCAAAATGGACAAACGCAAACGTACTAACCTTATACTTCGGTCTATCGTTGACAAAAGGAATGAACACCCTAATGACTTTTCCATAATAACTAAAACGATCCCATAAAGCATTACGCTGCACTCTCTTGCTGAGATTATCAACAAATGCTGACCAAGTCTCTCCTCCATGGACCTCTCTAACTTTACCAACAGAAAACTTGCATTTCAAAGACTCACTCTCTCTCATGGCTTAGCCTTATGTTATATATTGTTGCTTAAAACTTTCTTCAGATGTTTACTTCATCTGTTCATTATTTTAGTGTATAATATTGCGTCTAGCTTCCTAGATTCAGTTCCTTCCGTAGAACGATAATTTACTTAAAAATAATCTGTTTTTTTTAATTCCATACCTCAATCAATAGTTACAGCAGAGCTTTTATGCAAGATATTACTAAGAGTCCTAGCTAAGGTAAGAGTTCTAGCTAAGTTAGAAGTTATCTCTATCTATAATAAAAAACTAGAATTAAAAAAATAAAATTCTAATAAAACTAAAGTTCCTATACGTAATATAACTCGCACCTTCAATTTTAATGTTTTTAGGTTCTGTCAGGACAACATTGTTACCTGCTCTCGTGATGGTAGTGCAATAATCTGGATTCCCAGATCACGTAGATTTCATGTAAGTTGTTTTGATAAACCACAATCAAGTTCTAGTGCATGCCTTCAACTGAGTGATCTCCTTTTGGAGTTATTTTGAACTTCAATTCCATGAAGTTCATTCTGTACTTTTAACAATATGAAATCAAATGAAGCTTAATTCCTTTTGCAATCCTTCCACTTCCACAGGGAAAAGTTGGACGTTGGACAAAGGCATATCATTTGAAAGTTCCACCTCCCCCGCTATCTCCTCAACCTATTCGAGGTGGCCCACGTCAGAGACTTCTCCCTACTCCTCGTGGTGTCAATATGATTGTGTGGAGCCTTGATAATCGTTTTGTTCTAGCAGCTATAATGGGTAAGGAAATGATTTGTAAACATGAAAGTTTGTTTGAAAATTAACAAACTTAGCATCAAGTTAAAATGTTTGTTTCATCAAAATGAAAAATGTCTAATGACTTTTCTTATGTTGGTTTATGTGCATCCTTTCTATCGCTAGAAATTATGTATTTATTGTGTCCTTTAGTGTTTGTTCTTTGATTTTATTAACAATAGATTGTGTCACAACATTCTAGAAACACTTGTCTGCTACATTTACTTTTGCATCGCTCTTGTTCGAACCTATGCTCTATACATTTTTTAGTGGCTTAATTATTTTGAAATTTCCTTTGAATTTTCCATCTTAAGAGGCCCTCCAGAACTGCATATCTCTTTTTTCTAAATTTGCTTTTGAAGGCATCTGTTAAACCTGCTCTCAGAAAGTTACGATTTAACATATTAAAGTTCACTATGCAAATTTGTGAATGGGAAAAATACAAGGAAGATAGAAAATAGAGTCTTGTGCAAGGCATTTGACCGACTATTAATGAAATGTTGTGCTATTTTGTCATTATTACTTTTTAAAGTTCTTATAGTTAACCCTACCATCCTTTTTGCTGGGGGTTGGTAGTTTATGTGTAGACTCTTTATTTTTGATACATGTACTTTTACATGCAAGTTGTAAGAGGCAATGCACATATCATGAGATGATTCCTGTCCCTTTAACCATCAATATGACTGTATCTTGGGACCTATGTTCGTATTACAATCTTTCTGCTGTAAGTTGGAGCTCGCTGAATCTTTCTTCTACTCAATCTTAAGCCAAAGGCTTTTAGTTACTATTATAAAAATAAAACCTTCATCATTTTATATGCCTTTCTAGATTCGTGGGTACTGGCTGTGTTTTCTTTTTTAATTGTCAGGATTTGCTGTAGTTTGAGACTATTGTATGGTTGTTAAAGCTTATATGCTCTCTTTTCCCCATATAAAATATAAAATGTTGCTGTTGAGGTTATGATGAAATGCTGTCTTTGCTTGTTTTTGAGCACCTTGTTTAAAATTGCTAATTTGGACAATTGGGGAATCTCAACTATATGTTGTTATTTCAGATTGCAGAATATGTGTGTGGAATGCTGTTGACGGAAGCTTGGTACATTCTTTGACTGGTCATGTTGCATCAGTAAGTTGTGTCTAGCATTTTTCTGCCCTTCGCATTGTCCTTTTTCCTCTTGCTGATGACGAAAAAACAATTATAATGACTCGTTTAGCATAAGGGAAAAGCTTAATTATTACATTTAGTACATGAGTTTTAAAATAGTTTGTCATAACATAAAGAAGAATTAGTATAAATCTAAATTTGAAGTTAGAAAAATGAGTAAAACTCAAGTAAAAAATAATACCTCTTCAAAATAAACAATATATATTCCTTCTCTTTGTTCAAATCAAACCATGTGAGTGCGATAGGTAGAGAGAGAGAGTTAAGAGAAAATTTGAAAAAGTCCATCTCCGATGAGGAATGGACTATATTCATTGATAATCTTAGCAAGAGGGTTTCAAGAGGTGTGTTAAGCGATTATTTTAGTCCTTATGGTCAGATTCTGAGGATTTATAGCCCACGTATTTTAGAGAAACCAAATTACAAGTCGTCAACTTTTACATTTGTCCAATTTGCTGGCGAAGAAAGTAAAAAGAATGCAATCCAGTATGTTAATGGAAAGTGGATTGATGGAAGAAGAGTCTCAGTAGGGAACGCAAAGTGTCAAAAGGATAGGAGGAGGGATGCTGCTGAAGGGAAGAAGACGATAGAGAACAAGTCAGGAAAACAGGAAACAACAAAAATCAGGAGGAATGCTGAGTCGGTTAGGAGCATGTGGGATGGCAGATCGTATAAGGATGTTGTGAATACTGATCATAATATGGGAAGAGATCCAGTTTCAGGGGAAAACTTGGATGGCTTAAAGCAGAATGCAATTGGTGTGAGGAATGTATGGGAGATGCATATACCGTTGGACAATTCGGAGTGGGTCAAGCGATCATTAACAGGGATAATGAAGTCTTCTTTTGAGCAGGACTCGATAAAGGAAACTTTAGAGCTCGAGGGAGTGGAAGTCCAGATATCGAGATGGGGTTATGCATGGAATGCTTGCATAATTACATTCAATACGGTTGATGAGTTTTCACATGTTTGGATGAATAAGAAAGAAAAGTTGTTCTTATGCTTCAATTGGTTGGCCCCTGTGCTGAATGATGAAGGAGTTCTATTGGCCCTTTGCCTGGTAGAGATGTATGGAATGCCTCTATTAAACTGGAATGAGGCATTCATGAAAAAACTTACGGGGCGGTGGGGAGAATTTATATGTTTTAATGATGAATCAAAAAACAGATCAGATCTGTCGTTGGCGAAGGTGTTGCTCAGGGTGGAGAGTCCTTTTGATGTCCCTGAATCGGTTACAATAAACTCTTATGGAAGATCGTTCAAGGTAAAAATATCTCTGGGGTTAGTCTTGAAAAAACCAGAAGAAGAGGTTCGAAGATGGTTGAGAAATTTTTAAAATTATGGAACAGTGATTATGTCTTGTCTGTGGAGGAAGATAGCCGACGTCCTACGCTGGTAAAAGCTGGAAACCAAGAAATATCAGAGTCTAGGCTGAAAGTTATTTCTTGGCTGAATAATGGGCAGAATAGTGGTGTGAATGGAGGCAGTGGAGGACAAGTCCAATCAACTAAGTCAAATGCAGAAATTCTAATTGTGGGATGTCAGTTTGCTTTGAAAATAAGACATCAAATTGAGAATCACGTGGGTCTGGGATTGAGGGAAAATAATGAATCAGATGAAAAAGTTCAATCAGTTGACAATGAGGCTGATTTTTCATCAATACAGAAAATCATTCCTAGTGGGCCTGCATATAATTTAAAGTGGATTGGGGAAGAGAATTATACGGGTAGATTTATACCACAACCCAATATCATTTCAGCTAATTCTATGGAAGTTGCTGATGAGGGTATTACGAGGCGAATTAGAGTAAACACAGGGAGGGAGAAAGAAGGGTTACAAAATGAACAGTGGGTGGATAAGGATAAAGAGCAATCTGCTGGCCTGAGGAGTCGAGATGCAGATCATGTTAGCACAGTTTTCTAAAGATTTAGAGAGGGGAAATGTGTCTGTTGAACAAAAGCTGGTTCAAAAAATATGAAGATGGTTATGGATAATATTCAGTTAAGCCTTAATCCAGGTAGATTTTCTAGTTCAAGTTTAAGAGATACAAACTCAGTGAACCAAGATGAAAGTAATTCAGTGTTAATTAAGGAGGGTCAGAGTAAAGCAAATGAGAATAAGTTATCCTCTTCAAAAATTCCGGTTCAGTTTCTTTCTCTGTCTAAAAGTTTAAATAAGAAGAGGAAGTTGAGAATTGCTCCACGTTGTTCAGGAAGTGTGTGTTCAGAGGGTGAAGTATCTATCAGTTTTTATGATAGATGTTATAGAAGGGTATATAGGAGTAAAGTCAGGGAATCTTTGGAAAAAGATAGGGCATCATTAGAGTCTGACAATTCTTCTGTTAAAGCTAGGAATGAAGTTGCTGCTTCTAGGGAGGTTTGTGATATGTTGGGGATTACATTTAAAGGGGGCAACAACTACTAGAAGAGGAGATCTTCAAGATGGAGCTGAAGGGGTCAGCAAAGGGAACTTGATTGTTTTCTTATGGTGATTATGGTTTTTACGTCATACAATTTAAATGTCAAAGATGAAAATTATTTCCTGGAATGTTAGAGGTCTTGGAAAAAGAGAAAAAAGTCTAGCAGTGGCGAGACTAATAAATAGAGAAAAACCGGCCTTTCTACTTCTACAGGAGACCAAACTAAACAGTTGTCGAAATGGACTATGGAGGAAGTTAGGGAGCAATTTGATGAAAGGTGGTAGTTTTTAGCCAGTTGATGGGTCTGCAAGTGGCTTGTTGTGTTTGTGGAATGAAAGTTTTTTTGAGGTCAATAAAGAACATAATCAGAGCATATTTATGGCACTGACAGGGAAGTTCAAGGTGGTAAATTTTGACTGTGTTATAATAAACGTATATGGTCCGTCAGTAGAGGATGATAAAGAGGAGTTTTTCAGGGAGTTGAGGTGTTTTGTGCAAAGTTTAGATCTGTCATATTGCATAGGGGGGATTTCAATGCTTATCTCGATCCACAGGAGAAGAATGGAATGGCACAAAATTGGCATTCAATGGATTTGTTTAGGTCCTTTGTTCAACCTTTAAATCTTACGGATCTCCCGTTAGTAGGAGGTACATTTACTTGGTGCAATAATAGAGAATCTCCCACTTGGGTAAGGCTCGATCGTTTTTTAATAAGTGGGAACTTCCTAAATTGCTTTCCTAAAGTGATCCATAAAATTTTACCCAAATCCCTATTATAGATCATAATCAAGTGTTGTTAGAGGAAGAATGCAAAAACTGGGGACCTAAGCCTTTTCGGTTATTTAACTACCTGTTAGAGGAAGATGGATTTGTTAGGTTGGTTGAAAATTCCTTGTCGAAATTGAAGAAGGATAATCGGCGAAGGGGATTGTTTAGTTTACTACAAGGCACCAAACATGTGATTAGAAAGTGGCCTAGCAGCAACCAAATGGATTTTCTGCAGCTATTTCAGAAGTGAAGGCAGGATAAATGACTTGGAATTGAAGTTTCAAGGTGGGGGGATTTCTACACAAGAATGGGATCAGCTGCTACTATTGAGGAATGAATTGTGGAAGTTGCGTAGGAAGGAGGAAAGTATTTGGCTACAGAAGCCAATATTGAAGTGAATAAAGTGGATGGGGTAGAAATAGTAGATCCAGAGTAGATTAGAGCATCTATCTTGGAGTATTTTAAGGTTAATTATAATTCAAAAGCAACATTGGAGGTGGATGAAATTAACCTTAATTTTGCGAGATCGACAGATTCGCAAAAGACAGGTCTTGAGGCTAAATTTTCAGAACAGGAAGTGGGAAGCAATTTTCTATTCAGACAGTTCCAAAGCTTTAGGCCCAGATGGTTATACGATGGGTTTTTTTAAGAAATTCTGGCCTATACTGAAGGTACATATCATGAAATTTGTGGAAGATTTTCACAGTGGAGGGATGTGGGTACATGGGGTCAATCATGCTTTTATTACATTAATATCGAAGAAATTAAATCCTGAAGGTATTGAAGACTTTAGACCTATAAGTCTTGTTGGCAGCCTATACAAGATAATTTCCAAGGTGTTATCGAGAAGGCTAGTTTCAGTGATTAAAGGCATAGTAAGCCCTTCTCAGTTTGCCTTTATTCCTGGTAGACAATTGCTTGACTGTGCTTTTCTTGCCAATGAAAGCATAGACCTTTGGAGGAAACAAGGGAGGAAAGGTGTGGTTTTTAAAGTTGATTTTCATAGAGCATATGATTTGGTTGAATGGCCGATTCTCTTGAGACTATTGAATGTCATGGGTTTTGGACAGAAGTGAATTTCATGGATTGAACAATGTGTTTCTTCAGCCTCAATCTCTGTTTTAGTTTATGGATCTCCAACAGAAGAATTTCAGGTGGGTAAAGGGTTGAGACAAGGTTGTAGTCTATCCCCTTTGTTGTTTAATATAGTTGGGGAACTCTTACATTTAATGTTGATTAAGGCTGTTGATCTTGGTCTTTTTGAAGGTTTAAAAATCGGGAGGTCAGATAATCCTTTTCACTTGACTCATTTATAGTTTGCAGATGATCTAATCTTATTCTACAGAGATTCTCTTACTCATATTCTAAATATTAGGAGAGTGTTGAGGGTGTACAGTCTTATGTCAGGGCTTCATTTAAATTTGTCTAAGAGTAATTTATATGGTATTAATGTGGAAGAGAACATCTTAAAAGAATGGGCGTGTGAAGCAGGATGTGGGGTGGGATCTTTTCCTATGACATCTCGGTTTACCACTTGGTGCAAAGAAAAATTCAAATTTTCTATGGGAGCCAGTAATCCAAAAGTTTAACAACAAATTAGCAGGATGGAAAGCTTCTTCATTGTCGATGGCTGGAAGATTGGTGTTGGTTAAATCGGTGCTATCCTCATTGCCAATTTTTTACCTATCTATTTTCAAAATTCCGTTCAAGGTATGTCAGAAGTTGAACTCATTGATAGCCAAATTTCTTTGGAGAGAAGGTCCAACAAAAAAACGTATACAATGGGTAAATTGGAAAACGGTGTGTCAACCATATGAAGAGGGAGGCTTGGGAGTCTTGGATCTAAGCTTGGTAAATAGAGTGTTGCTTGGGAAATGGGTTTAGAAATTCGCTAATGAAAAAGAGTCTCAATGGAAAAAGTTTCTTTGTTGCAAAAGTAATGTAACTAACTTGACTCTATCTATATGCAATGTTGTCTCTACTCAAGACTCATGGATCTGGAGAGGTATTCTGAACAATTATGTGAAAAACGATGAAATAGGGGACTGTTTGAGATCTAATTCGAAGATCCGATTGGGTAATGGTAGATCAATTGCATTATGGAATGATTTTGGGTTAATAACTCGACATTAAAAAGTCAATTTCCCAGGATTTTTGCTTTATCTACTATCAAATGGGGAAAGTGACGGATTTTGGTAGCTTCGAAAACAATGGTTGGGTTTGGAATATTCAGTTAAGGAGGAATCTATGCGATTGGGAATTAGATCAATGGGTTGCCTTAATGTCTTTGATTGAGAATATAGTTCTGGATGACTTAGTGGACGACTTTCTTGCTTGGTCAGGGAAGGGTGATGGTCTGTTCTCTGTCAAGTCTTGTCGATTAATGCTATCTACCAAAACGGGAGGTAGTTTCGAGTGGAATAAGTGGGTTTGGTCTGGTCTAGCCCCTCCTAGAGTTGAAGCATTTCTCTGGCAGATCTCTCATAAGAAATTGACAGTTAGAGTGGAGTTGAAGAAAAGAGGAGTTCCCTTGGAAGATGTGCTTTGTCCTTTATGCCAGAAGCATGAAGAAACAATTCAACACCTTTTCATCTCATGCTCGTTTGCAGTGGAGCTGTGGAATAGATTCCTAAGGTGTTGGGATATTTCTTCAGTTTTGCCTCAAGACCCCTCTTCCCTGCTCTCTTCATGGTCTTTTCTAAGGCCTTATTCCTCTATTTGGAATTTTATCCCGAGAGTTATTTTCTGGTCATTATGGAAGGCTAGGAATTTGGTTGTGTTTGAAAATTGGAAGTTTGATAGTTCTTCTCTGTTCTTTATTTCCAGATTTAGGCTGGCTAAATGGTTTTTAGCTAAATATCCTCAGGTTACTATTCAGGCAGATTTACTAGTAGGGGATCCCTCGCTTGCAGACAGGATTCGTATTAAATCTTCTAAGGGAAAGAAGGTTAAATGTTGGCTTCCACCAACACCTGATTTTTTTAAATTCAATGTCGATGAGGCAGTTAGAGGTGATGGGTTGCAGGGTAGAATTGGAGGAATTTTGATAGACTCTAATTGCTATACTTTAACCACATTCTCTATTGTTGTTGGGTCAGGTCCTCCTACTTTGGCTGAATTGAAAGCCATTAGAAAAGGAATTGATGTTTTCCTTTCTTCTGAATGGGCTTTGAAGGGAAGACTAATCATAGAGACCGATTGTAAAACTGCAGTGGGTTGGATTTTGATACCGTTCTCTGCCCCTACGTTTTTCAGTTATATGGTCGAGGAAATTGGGGCACTAGTTTCTGCTAGGAAGATTATTGTCAGATTAATTCCTAGGTAATGTAATTGGGAGGCTGATAAGTTAGCGAAGGAGGGTTTTGGTTGAATGTGTAGAGTTTTATTGTTGTAATGCTTGGTGTTTTATTTCGGGTAGTTTATTGTGTAAATGTACTCTTATGTATTTATAGTTTATCTATAAATTGAGGTACTCTTTTCCTCCTTCCGCTAGTTGTCTCTTCACAAGAGCCAACTATGAGGGAGGTTTTTAATGAGACCTCCTATTTCTATAAAAAAAAACCATGTGAGTGGCTAAAAATTTACAAGTGGAGTTAGTTTATTGCTAACTCATGTGCTAAAGTGCGAGGAAAAAATAACACTCCTGCCAAATGTAGCATTATAAAGAGATGATTTCCTTTAAGGTTAAATTTAAAAAAGTCTTCCTTGTCGTTCAGCTCTTTCTAAATTCAGTTGAAAGTATTCTTCCTTTCAATCCAGTGAATAACATGAATGAACTTCATCGGCTTAATCTGAACTACACTCTTAAAGTATTCTCAATTAACATGATGCACTTGCTTACCAAAAATCAGATTTTTTTCACTAATTTAAGATGAATGTCATGCAATTAATATTATTTGGTTCGCACTCTAAATATCTCTATCTATCTATATATATTATTTGGTCTGTTCTTATATTGCGTCACATACTTGTTGCTGGTATTCTCATTCATGTCCTCGTCAACTGGTTGACATCGAATTAATCATTTAATTAATTCCTAACTTTGGTTTTGAATTTTTGGCAGTCTTATGTTTTGGATGTCCATCCTTTCAACCCTCGAATTGCAATGAGTGCTGGATATGATGGAAAAACAATAGTCTGGGATGTGAGTTTCCTGTTCTTCTGATCTGTTGACTTGCTGCTGAACTATTTGTTTATTTACTCTGTAAGTGTTGACTTTTATCGAGTTCCTTGGAAACTATATTTCCAGATATGGGAGGGTGTACCCATCCGGATATATGAAATTGGGCTTTTTAAGTTGGTTGATGGGAAGTTTTCTCCGTAAGTGAATGTTCATCCTTTAATTTCAGTTTGTTGCTTTATTTGTTGGAAATATGACGTACACCTTTCATTGATCTTGTAAAAGTTCATCTATCAAGACAAGGATTATCACATCAATCCTTCTTAGCCATACAATTACCTTTTATCCCTATAGCATTTCATATTTGGGTTTGGTTCCATCCATTTTATGATCCTTGACTGCACATATTCTCTTGTCAAATTATATTAGTGAATCAACTAGGTTGTCACTGTTTGTTGCTTTGACGTTTTGCCTATATGGTCCTGTTGATATTGTACACAAGTTCATGTTTCATGAGGAACATAGAAGGCTGGGTCAGGGTTTTCAGGAAGTTTCTCCACATTTTTTTTTCTATATGCAAAATTGGAAAGTTGTATTGAAAAGTTTAGGACCATGAAAATGTTAAAGAATGGATTTTATGATGTGTTGACTTTGACACTTTTACCCTTGCGAGGGAGGTGCACACATGTTCTTAGAGTTCTGAATGGCTAGAAGCCAACAAGAATGCTTTATTATGTTGGCTGGTTTATATTTGTAGCTTTAACCAGCAGTGTTTTCTTTTCTTTTTGGAAAAAAAAATCTTTGTATGTCTTGTCCTATTCATTTGAAATCTGAACTATTTTATTAAATCTCAAGAGCTTTTCTTGTGAAGAACCTGTAACATTTTCCCCTTTGGTTAATAGGGATGGAACGTCGATTGTACTTTCAAATGAAGTTGGGCAGATACATTTGCTTAACACTGGCCAGGGCGAGTCTCAAAAGGATGCCAAATATGATCAGGTAGCTGAGAACTTTACTTGTTGAGCCTAAATCTCCCTTTTTCTGTTTATTTATTTAACTATTTTTCTTTCCCCTTCTCCCCTCATGATATTAGTTGTCATGTAATTGCTTTATGAGGTGGTCTATACCTTTTTTTGGCAGTTCTTTCTTGGGGATTATCGCCCCCTTATTTGGGATTCTGCTGGAAATGCTCTTGATCAGGTATGTTGCAACTCCATGTTAAATCAACATGTGGTAGATTTCATGGTAACCCAAAAATATTAATATGTATTGCACTAAATTACTTAGAGAAGCGGAATAGATTTGAAGCATTGTTCTTGTTCCTATGCCAATGCTTGTGCATCAATTTGCAACTGATGTGCTATTCATGTAACTTTGCTGCAGGAGACACAGTCTACCCCGCATCGTAGGAACATGCAAGATCTTATTTGTGATGCTAGTATGATCACTGCTTTAGTGGATTGTTTAGTATGTTATCCTAATATAGTTCAGCTAATGATTTTCATGAGAATTTCCAGGCATGATTCCATACCCAGAACCTTACCAGAGTATGTACCAGAAACGGCGACTTGGCGCGTTGGGTATTGAATGGCATCCATCTTCAACAAAGTTTGCTATTGGCCCAGATGTCAGTTTGGGCCAGGATTTTGAAATGCCACTCCTGGAAGATCTGGAAAGAGTGATAGAACCCCTACCTGATTTCTTGGATGCCATGTTTTGGGAACCTGAAAACGAAGTTATCAGTGATGACAATGATTCAGAGTACAATGTTGCTGAGGAATGTTCTACAGAAGGTGAACAGAGGGCATTGTGTTCCATCTCTTCTAGAGGCACAGAGAGCAGTGAAGAAGACAGTGAGGTTGAATGCAGTCACAAAGATGGTCTTCGCCGATCACGAAGAAGAAAAGGCAGCCCTGAAGTAAGTGGAATTCGCCTTCTTCCTGTTTTCGTTATTGTCTGGACTATGTTTTAAACTAAATAATATCATTTTCAGGCTGCGTTGAAGACTTCGTCAAGGAAACGAGTCAAAAAGAGGTATTTGGATGAGCGTGATGGAACTATACCCAGATCCAGTAGAAGTAACAAATCAAAAAGTGGTAGAAAAGCTTCAAAGAGGAAGTCTTCCAAAGGAAAGACATTGAGACCTCAGAGGGCTCAGAGGGTTGCTGCACGTAATGCTCGAAGCATGATGTCTAGAATCACTGTGACATCTACAGATGTAGATGAAATGGACTCAGAAGGTGATTCATCAAATAGTGAGTCAGTGTCTAAAGATTCAAGTTCTGAAAACAGCGAAACTGAGAGAAACTTGGAGACTGTAAAACTGAAGTTCATAGAAAAGGACCAAGAGTCTGAGGACATAGTATGGTCTCATGAACTTCCCAAATTGCAGCCAGATACTGTGAACAGAAAAAGATTGGTCTTAAAGTTCTCCTTACGTGATTCTAGGAACCCAGGTGCTTCAGAGGCCACCAGATTGAACACTTGCAATCAGATCAATATACTGGACCCTTCTTTGGCTGGACCTTCAGTTACTTTTGATGAGAATATAAATAACTACATGAAAGACCCTGGCTTAACCACTGCAGATGTGGAGCTCTCAGAGCATGACAGGGTTGATCTAGAAGATCCGAGGCAAACTGTAAATACTGATGATCATTTAGAGAAATTTGTAGGGGACAAGGATAACAAAATCAGATGGGGAGAGGTTAAAATTCGGACATCCAAGCGTTCAAGGTCAGGAGATTTGGTGACAATTGATGTCCCCTATGAAAACAGGATTACTGCTTTAAATAGGTATGTTAAATATGGAACGTACAACATAAGATCCATATTCATGGATATGTTTTTTCTTGCAGGGAAGAGGGACAGTTAAGTACTCCTACATTGCAAGATCTGGACAGAGTGATGATGGAAGAGTTTGCTCCTGATGAGGCACACAAATCTTTACCATCCCTATGTGACCGTCAACTGAATGGCAGTCCTTCGGCATCTTATTCTAATGTCAGCCTCAACCAGGGAGATATAGGTTGGTCTAGCTTTGATAAATATGGAAATCATGACTCCTCGCAAACTGATCAAGTTATTGGTCTTAACCAATCTCATGAGTCAAATGAGATTTCTCCACACAAATCAGTGAAATTAAGAATAAGAACAAAAGCAATTTCAAGGGACCTTGAAAGTCCTTCCAAACAAAAATCCATCACTGTAGTGAATGATCCAACCTGCGATGAACGTGATGCAAGGCCCAGAAACACTTTGTCTGCTAAACTAAATCTAGGTTACAGCATGCAAGAAATGGATGAAGGTTCTGACAGATCTAGGTTACAGCATTCAATTGGTTTAAATTCCATTAATGATCATGATTCAGGAACTGTGTTTACCAAAGCAGATGATGCAGATCGCCGAAAACAATCCATGAAGATGAAGGTAAAAGTAGGTCATGCAGTAGCAGGGACATCAGAAAATGAAGAAAATTTATCTTCAAAAGGATACAATGGTTTTGTATCTGAAGAATGGATGTCAAGTTCAAAACATAGACACAGATCAAGATCCAACAGAACCAAGCGGAGTGGTGGTTATGACAATAACTTGAAATTTTTGAGTGGAAGGAAGTTGAATCCTTCTGTTAGCAAATTATCATGGTTGATGGTGTCAGAACAGGAAGAGGGTTATCGTTATATACCTCAGCTGGGTGATGAAGTTGTATATTTCAGACAGGTATATCATGCTTGCTCTGTTTTTTTTTTTTTTGGGGGGGGGGTACCAACATGATAATTACTATTTCACATGAGGCGTTTTTTATTTTGTAGGGGCATGAAGAGTGCATTGAACAAGGTTTCATAAAGGGAACTGGTCCGTGGAGCTCATGGCCACACCTGAGTGCAGTGGAAATTTGCAGGGTTGTGGACCTTGCTTATTCCCAAGTTCCGGGATCTGGAGAGAGTTGCTGTAAAATCAAACTTAGATTTGTAGATAATTCATCATGTGCATTTGATGAGGATTTCACATTGACCTTGCCAGAGTTGATAGGTCTTCCCGATTTTCTTGTCGAAAAGACAAGATACGATGCTGCAATGAGTAGAGAATGGACTCGTAAGAATAAATGCCAAGTATGGTGGAAGAACTGTGATCAGGAGGGTGGAGATTGGTGGGATGGTAGAATCATTGCTTCACAGCCAAAATCTATGGATTTCCCTGATAGTCCTTGGGAAAAATACGAAGTTATTTACAAGGATGGTTGTAAGTATCGTCACAGTGCTTGGGAATTGCATGACCCTAACACTCTATGGGAGCATCCACGTATCGATGATGAAATCAGGGATAAGCTTGTGTCTTCTTTTTATAAATTAGAGCGTTCAGCAGGCAAAGATCAGGTTCTTTCTAACTACTTATATTTGGATGTTAACCTTTTGTTTAAGGTTGTAGAAGAAAATGGTATAGTTTGACTTAATTTTCCGTATTTCAATTGTTGCAGGATTTATATGGATTTCAGAAACTGAACGAAGCTGCTCAGAAATCGGAATTCCTTAACAGGTTCAAATTCCCATTTCAAATACTCATGTTTCTTTTCCTTAATTTATTGGATTCATTGTTGCCTGCAACTTGCCAAAAGGATTAGGGTAGTAGAGCCACCCTGCATTTCGATGCATTCATTGGATCGGGGCCTATAATCTATCAACCGAAACCTAAACTAAACTTTTGAAATGGAATTCTGACAGGTTTCCGGTTCCATTGTATCCCGAATTCATCCGGCTTAGGTTAGAGAACAATTATTATCGAACGTTGGAAGGGGTGAAGCATGACATAACGATAATGCTTTCAAATGCGGAGAGTTATTTCGCTAGAAGCGCTCGCCTGTCTTTGAAGATGGAGCGTCTATCAGAATGGTTTAAAAAGACAATTGCGAAGATTGTAAGGAAGCTGTAAAGGTATTCTTTCTTTTTCTTTTTAAAATTTAGTTTACATCTCGGGGGGGGGGGGGGGTCCAATTTTGTAAAACAAACCATTGTTAGGCATATTACACAACATTGATAAAAGGAAAGGGATGCTTGCAATTCTGTTCTCTGCATATCCTTTGTGAGTTATAAGTGAGAAATTTGCACACCTAATTTGATATAAAATTGGCCCATAGCCATGGTTTTAAATTAATATCCCATCTCATGCTCGATGTGTGGTGTTTATAGCTCTTTAGTGTAACGTGCCTTGTCATTGTATTCTATAAATTATCCCATCTACAATCAATGTTGACTTGAAATGAAATATATAAGGGTAAATTACACTTACATAATTACTGATGTGATATTTTTTAAAAAATCAATGATAATTTGACATTTTATGGTGACACGGTAGCATTATTGTTAATTTTTTTAATGATGGGTGATTAAAATGAAATCAAAATGTAATGGTAAGTATAATTTTGAAAAAAAAAAATAGTTGAGAGATCAAAATAGAACAAACGTAATAATTGAAATATTAACGTGTAGTTTACCTAATATATAAATTAGATAGATGATACGAGATGGGGAAAATTAACATGAATATGTAGGAATATACAAATGTGTAAAAATTCATATATTTTAAACAATTTAACATGATAAAGTATACGATTAAGGCATGAATACATAAATGGTCAACAACATTTGCTTCGATTTGATTAGGAAAAAATGTCATTTCTTATCCATATCGGATCGGATCTGGTTTGGATTTAGTTAGGGTGTATGGTAAATCGGGTCGGGTTGGGTCAATTTTCGAGTGGGTTGATTTTTGGGTCGGATGATTATCAGATCGGTTGTTTATCGGTTCAGAATAATATCGAATGTGTTGATTTTTGGGTGGGGTCAATATCGGATCGATTAGATTTTGGGTCGGATCAATATTGGATCGTTTATCTTCGAATTAAGTCAATATCTGATCGGTTGATTTTCGATTTGGGTCAACCTTTGAATCAGATCAATTCGGGTTGAGTGGGTTATGAGTTTAATCAAATATATATAAAATTATTGATATATTCTTATAAAAAAATATGCTTTCTTGTTTGTTAATCTTATCATTTAGGCTTAATTACAATTGTTGAACCATGCTTTGTATTTTGATATATAAAAAATGAATAGTATTTTAAAGAAATTTTAAGATTATTTTTATTCAGTTTTTAAGCTTATATTCGATTAAATTGATCGAATATTGAAATTCTTATTAAGGTCAAAAACTCCATTTTTTTCCTTACTCCTTGTGAAAATTAAAGTCATATACTGGAAATAATTTTCAAACAATTTTACAAAGGGTTTTGAATTTTAATCGAGTCAAAAATCGATTTTAAACCCTACAGTACTGATACTGCAATAATAGTATCGATATTATTCATGCAGTGCCGATACTCTGGATGGGAGTATCGATAATCCCTTAATGGTTTTGACAAAAATGAATTACAATAGCCATTTTTTGTATCAATATTGATACTCACATCATAGTATCGATACTCCTTTCTCACCAACCGCTAGATTTTTGTAATTAATGCATGCAATATCGATATTCCAAGCCCTCTGGGCATCATTTATTGCGGGAAACTTCATTCGAATGACTATTAACTCACACAACAACCCAAACAGCTAGAATTGAATGAAGAGGTATAAAAACAAGAATTCAAGCTATATGTGAAGACAAAAGATCATAGAGAAAGCCAAAGCAATCACATTGAGCCACTTTCTTGAATATTCTTTTTGCTTTCAAAGAACATTATTGTACTCGTTTGTTGAGTGTTCTTATTTGTTCTTGAATTGTGCAAACACATTCCTAGTGAGGTTTTCTAAGTTTGCTTATTTGTAATTTCTTCTTTGGAAGAGTTATGTACTTGACGCTTTAGGGTACAAGTCTAAGTATATTGTAAGGTTACACCTAGTCCTAAAAGGTTAGAACAAATTAGTGAATTTGTTGAAATCCTTATTATGGAAGCTAGGGTAGTGGATGCAGACTTCATTGAAGAAGTTGAACCACTCTAAAATTGCTTGGTCAATTTTTTTTCTTGCAACAAGCTTCCATCAAATTTTTAAATGTTGATTCACCCCCTCTTAGTCATTCCATTGGTTTGATTGACTCGACAACAATTCTCAATCATTTAATATTTTAAATAAAACTATCATTTAAATATGATATTTTGACACAAATGCGATCATATAATGCATGTTACAACTTGTTTTTAAATAAATTTTATATTAATCTTGTACGAAATGTTTATAAGGAGAACTATTTTATAAAGAAATAAAAATATTTTTTATTAAAAAAATTATTTTCAATCAATTATTTAATGTTTAATTGTAAATTCAATATTTTTATTAAATTTAAAAAAATCATACATAACTTTATTTATTACATTTTAGTTGTAAGTTGTAATATAAGTAAACTTTCTATTATCTTCATTATAAATTTGATATTAATATATCATTTCCTTTGTTTTAGTTGTTTCCTATTCTTTTCCCAATAAATCTAATATTTTTACTATAAGTAATGAAAGTAACATAAGTAAATTTTATTTGTTATTGTTTTTAATTTCACTGTTATAACATAAGTAAACTTTCTATTATCTTCATTATAAGTAATGAAAGTAACATAAGTAATATTTTTCCTCTTATTATTGTTATTTCTTTTATGTAATATAAGTAAAAAAAATTCTATTATAAATATAATATTTTTATTAATTTTGTAACTTTATTTAAATTAATTTATTGTTCAAAATAATTTTCATCATTTAAATTAGACTTATCAAAAATTGATATTCATTAAATTATTATCAAAGTTGGCGGTTAACTAAGAGTGTAACTCAAAAAGAGAATAAAACATGTATTATTTTACTATTCATCACATTGTTATATATATATATATAGTAAATCCTTCATTTATTTTTACTCATTTATTAAGTTTAAAAATTGGGTCAATATTCGGTTCAGATCGAATTTAGATAAATTAAATTCAGATTGTTTTCGGTTTGGGTTACTTTCGATTCGAATTATTTTCGGCTTGGGTTACTTTCAGATCGGGTTAAATTCAGTTCGAATTGCTTTCGGTTCGTATTTCTTTCAGTTCGAGTTTCTCTCGGTTCGGGTTAAATTTCGGTTTGGATTGCTTTCGGTTCAAGTTATTTTTGGTTTGGATTGTTTTCAATTTGATTTATTTTCGGTTCGGGTTATTTTCGGTTCAGATCAAATTGGATATGGGTTCATATTCGATCATCTAATTTTTAGATAGGATATGGTTCGGGTCAGATATAGTTCGAGTTTCGGATCAAATTTGATCATTATGTTCATGTTAATATCAGGTATTGAGTTGAGTAAATTGGTTCGGATAATCAGGTTCAAGTCAGATTTGCTAGGTCTATTCAAAAAGTACAAAAACAAAGGAAGATATTTGTGTGTGTTTTAAATTTGAATTAAAAATCTTCCAAACTGATTATTCGCATTTTGAACTTTTAATATATATTTTTTTGACAGATTAAAATTTTCTAATTGAAGTAAAAGTGATGTGAGAATTTATATTAGTTTATTAGGATATTTTCATATAGCAAAAACTTATCAAATTTAATATTACAAGTTAATTTAAGATTAATTCAATTAAAAATGATCAAAACATTTTTTTTATTATGCTAAGGTGATTACAAAATAGTATATGTTCTAAATACTTTCAACCATTTGACAGTGAACGGTTAGTCATCCTGCTGCAATAGCTAGTGCTTGAACCATCAGGGGCGTATCTAGGACTAGGCCTACCTAGGCCATGGCTCCCCATGCCCCAAAAAGGGTAAATTATTTATTCAATCACCAATTTATTATTTTGCTTCTGCTTTGACCATTCAATTATTATTTATTTTAGAGCATACTTAATGTTACATTTTGGTTCTATTTTGGTCACTCGTCTTTAAAAGATTAACAATGATGTTGACGTATCATCATAAGATAATGACATGTCATGATTGAAAAATAATTAAAAAATATCATATTAACACCATTCTTAATTTTTTAACGGTAGGTGATCGAAATAGAACCAAATCATAAGGTTGATTATGATTTTTGAAGAAAAATAATAGTTAAGTGACCAAAATATAAATTCAGTAATATATGGGGGACCAAATAGTTAATTTACCCTAAATAGAAGAGATATGTATGAATTATGTTAAAAAATTATATTAGTCCAATTAATATACTTTTTCTAGATTTAATCCACACACACATATAGATATAGATATAGATATATATATACATTTTTTATTATATTTTTATATTAAAAATATATATATGTATTATTTTGGACAAAAATTTTATTTTGTTTATATTGGACTTGCGTACAAATTTTTATTGGATTTGTCATTGTGAACTCGTGACTTTTAAGAACAACAACAATTACATTAACCACTAAGATAAATTAGTTCGTGCCAAAACATTTTTATGTTAAATGATAATATATATTAATATACTAATATTTTATATGGTTTTATATAATTTTTAAATAAATTAAATTTAAAATTTTACTATTTTAAGATGAAATACAAGAGTATTACACCTCTATTTATCGGTTAAATTATATAAGCTTTTTATATTCATGACTAAATCTAACAAATCAGAAACGTAGACTTAGTAAACAACAAAGCAGGCTTAAAAATGACAATGTCGGTTTTATTCTTTATTCTCCGGGTCAATTTCAAGCCTAACTGAGTTGTCTATACCGGTTTTATGAGGTCCCAACCTCCAAAACCCTTAGGGGCCGTTTGGTTCACGGCATACAACATTACCGGGATAATGAAATCTTTATTCCCCCATTTGGTTGGCCGGTAATCTTATTTTTGATAATCTTTTATTACCAACAATGGATTTTTAGGGTATATTACCGGGAATGTGATTACTCCTTTCCTTAGGTATTTTTGGATTACCGGTGTTTTGGACTAAAATGCCCTTAATTATTTTTTCAAAATCATCATTCTTCTGTCGTTGAATAATAAAAATTCTACTAAGGTTAAATTACAAATTTATCCTTAAACTATTTTAGATTTACAAAAAAAGTCCATAATTATAATTTTATATGAAGTTGAGGGGTTAAAATAAAATTTTACCCTTTCATTAAACCTATTTATCTTTTCAATTTTGTAAAAAAATATAAATTTTATGAATTTAATTTTTTTAAAGAAAATATATAAATTAATTATAGTAATATTATAGTAGAATTCAACTTGTTAAAAAACAAATATATAATAAGGACAATTTGGTAAAATATACATTCCAATAATCTTTTATTCCTTTAACCAAACACGATAATCTTACATTCCTACTAAGCCTGTAACATCTCAAAATACGGGTTAATGATTAACTTATAAAACTTCAAAGTTTGGTGATCGAAGTAGGATATTTGAATAGTTTAATGATTTGTTCAGAAATATTTCCTGAAAGTTATTAGTAATTATCAAAAGAATTAAAGGGCAAAATGGTCATTTAGCATGAAAGATATTTTTCCTCAATAATATGAATAAATCACATGGAGGTGGGGGAAAGAGTTATCTGAAAACTCTTTCTTCTTCCTTTCTTCTTCTTCCAACCGTGGAAGCTAGGCAAAGGTAAGTGTTTTCTGAGTTGTTGATTATTTGTTAAATTAAAGGTTAGATTTTGATCACTAAATGATAATTAAGCTTAAGGAAAGCTTAATTCGTTCTAAAACAACAAGATGAAAGGTATAGGAGAGATTAAAGATTTTGAGTTTTGAATGAAATTTTGAAATAGAGTTGATGAGTTGAATTTTAAGTTGAATTTGACTTGTCATCTATGAGAATAAGAAGATAGAAGTGTTGGAATTAAGTTTGGATAATATGGAAAATTTAGTATAATTCTTGAATTACATATGAGGGATAGAATTTTTAAGTTATAGATGATTTTCATAGATATAAGTTGGTTTAAGTAATGGTAGTTGAGTTTAATGATATGATAGGGGTTTAAAATAGAAGAATTAAGTGAAGAATTGATGATTTTCGGGCTTAAAGTACAATTTCTGGGCAGAGGGAACCGATACTTATGAAGGGGAATCGATTCCCCCTAAAGGAAAAATAAAATTTGGTTCAATAATCTGGCTTAAGATGTTAACATCAAGTTTAAGGTTTAGGCTTATGATAGTTGTTTTGAAATGTTATATTTATGTAGATATTGAGCCTAAACAAGCTCTGGAATAATCAAAGGATTATAATTGATTCAAATCAAACAAGGATAAGGTGAGTGCAATTTTAATTGTACTTATATTATTGAACGAACATTGGCTTGCGATGAGTCGGTGATTCTTATATGTGCATGAATACATGAAATGAGTATAGGTTATTATATATGTTACATAATATGCAATACGTGATACATGTGATATGATATGAAATGACATATGAATATGTAATACGTGATACATGTGATATGATATGAAATACATGGTTACACATACATATGGTATGTGATAGAAGAGAAAGAACAAGTGATGAGAAATGTATTCATAATAAATGCCCATAGTATATGATACGAGAGTTATATGTATAGTTGGCATGCCAAGATTCGAGGGTTACATATGTCCTATAAGACATATGATAGGTCCTACGGGACACAGATTACATCCTTCAAGATGACAGGTCCTTCGGGACACAGATGACATCCTTCGGGATGATAGGTCCTTCGGGACATTTATACGAGCTGTGGTGACAGCATATGTGTGCACAACCTCAGTGTACTCGCATACCTCTATTCTTAATAATATACATGGGCAATACAATTGAAAGATAAATTAAAATGAAAGTGGCACAAGAAGGTAAGTTTTACATGTGCATGACATGCTTATATATGTTATCGTGTAATAGATACATGCATGTAGAAATGTCATGATCAAATGATAAGAATACATATTCATGAATTTGTTGTTAAATGTTTATTTATTGCCTCACTAAGTCTATGACTTAGCGTGTAAGTGATTTACATGTAGGTACCAAGAAACGAGAAGAGCAAGAATAGAAGTGGCAAGGACAGTATTATTACTAGAAGATCAGATCAGAAGTAATAGACAAAGTATGTATTTTGGTGTGTTTAGAGTGTTGGCATGTAATAAGTCGTTAATTACGAGTACTCTGATGGAGTTTTTATTTTGTGGTCCTTTTTATGTAAATTAACGTATTTTGCTTTAAACAAAGTTTCAAATTTCTCTGTTTTTCAAAAGAGTCAAAGTTTGAAAAGTCAATGTGACACCTCGGACTTGTATTCGAGTCGGGTACGGGTTGGGGTGTTATAAAAACAACCAAACACAAAATACAACATTCCCAGTAATCCTATTCCCTGGTAATCTTTTATTCCCACTGGTAATCTTACATTCCGTGAACCAAACGCACCCTTACGTATTTGAAGTTTACATCTTATTTGTAATAAATTAAAGGGTAAACTATACAAATGGTCACTAATGTTTGAATAAGTTTTTGTTTTCCCATTGAATTTTCAAAAGTAACATATTGATCACTAACATTTTCGATTTGTTACAAATTTGTTACTCAATGTTAACCGCCATTAACATGCATGATAAAAAACACGGTTAACCGCTTACTGGACCATTGACTGCCATGTTAGAAAACTGTTAGAATCTATTTAATCGATGTTTGAACTAATATTATAGTATATTAAAAATAACAAATATTTAATGAATATTTATTTGGTTAATAAATAAAGGTGTGATTCAACCCTTTTTTAAGATTATTCTATGTCCTAAACCCATTTCTTCTTCCATCTGAGAAAAAATAGTTCAAAAGAGAGTGTATGAGAGAAAAATTCGTCATAAAAAGAGGAATCATGTGAGAAAAGATAGAAAAAAACTAGGGTCTAAGTGATTAAGAGCAAAGAAACGAGGAATACTTTTTTTGATTAATCTGGGTTAAGTACAAGGTAATGTGTGTTCAAAGATAATTCTCAACAATTTGACATTGAACACCAACACACTTGACATTCTTATACTCAAACTCGGGACCTCAAGGAATAACAACAATTCATTTACCAGCAAAGTCACTTGGTTCGTACAAACGAAGAATACTTTGATTTAGGAAAAAGAGTTCACCGGAAGAATAGGAGAGAAACTAGAGTTTTAAGTGAAGATGATACTTATATGGAGGCTACAACAAAAGGGGATAATACTATGTTTTATGGTAAGTTACTTTTAGGTTTGAGAGAAAAGGGGAAAAAGAGAAAACCTAGGTTTTTGATAGAAAATTTATTAGGTTTTCTCTAGATTCATGTTGTGGATTATTTTTCTAGATTTGCCTTTCATATTTATGTATTTTTTTTCTACTCTTGTTTTCTTTATGGAACATTCATCTTAGGATTTAACATATGACGAGTGAGTTTTCTTATGAAACATACTAACGCTTTTGATAGGTTGATAAAATGTTTATATGATACCATTTTATTCTATATGCTTTATGTTTAAGGTCCCTCGTGTATGTTTTATGTATGGTCACTCATGTATGTTGTCTTTAATATATTGTGATATGTTTTGAATATGGGTATTTTTTTATTTGTCTTATATATATAAATATATGTGTGTGATATGTTGACTTTACGACTATTTGTATGTTTGATATGTTATGGAAAAATTTACAATGTTTTTATTTAAAAATATTTGAATGTTGTACTGTTGTGGATCATCCAGTTTGATAAAATATTTTAAATTTTGAACATTGTAGGGCCTTACATATTTCAAAAAATATGGTTAATGTTGTGTTGTTGTTGACCACCCATATTTGATAAACTATGTTAAATGTTGACATTATCCCATGTGTTTATAAAAGTTAGCGACTGTCATTAGAAATTTTAAATAAAGGTAAACTACACCCGATACCACTTAACTTTAGGCTATGTATTGTTTATACCACTAAATTTTTAATTTTGTCAATATAGCACTGAACTTTGATTTTTGTTTCAATTATACCACTAGCCTGTTAAATTGTTAACAATTGAATCAAAACGACGTCGTTTTGGTAAGGTGTCTACATTGACATCCGTTAGTCATATCAACAGTCATTAGCATGTCATAATGTCGTTATCAATTTAATAGTTTAGTGGTATAATTGAAACGAAAATCAAAGTTTAGTGTTATAATTGAAAAAATTGAAAGTTCAGTGGTATAAACGATACAATGTCTAAAGTTTGGTTGTATCTGATGTAGTTTACCCTTTAAGTAATAATGATTTGTGGTCGATGTTGTTTTAAACCTAGTGATATCTTTAATATTGAAAGTTGTTTGAGGTCAAAGTCTCCCTAACAATACTTGCTACCGGAAGATGTTTGTAACCCCCCAGACCCAGTATATAAGTTAGACCCAAATCTAAGTGGTCACATATCCCATTCAGAGATTTTTTAAACAACTTTTAATACATTAGATATAATACAGCACAAAATATAAATAATACAAATATATCCAAAACGATAGCAAATACATGTCACCAAACACAACTGAAAAACATATAGAGATATACGTTCGTACAAAATAAGTAGTTGATCTCCCCTGATGCCAAATCTGCTAGCTTACGGTTTGCTGTTATATGAAAAAGGGTAAAACTATAGAATGAGCTAAAAAGCCCAGTGTGCTCCAAACAGTGTATAAAAATATACGAATAAAATATTCCAATAAAATCAGTTATCAAACATATTTTAAAATATGAACACTATTTCCATTCAATCACTCCGATTTCTATCTTTTGTATATTTTCCCGAAACATACACCCACCTGCACACCAGTAAGGACTTACCCTAAGCACAAAGCCGAGGATCCTGCAGTAATAACTTCCCCATCCAGTCACTCCAATCACTACAATGTCTAGGTTCCCCAGAACCATACACCCACCTGCACACCAGTAAGGACTTACCCTGAGCACACAGCAAAGGAACCTGCGGTAATAACTTCCCCATCCAGTCACTCCAATCACTACAATGTGTAGGTTCTCCAGAACCATACACCTACCTGAAATACTTCCCTCAATAATATCCCAGTGACAGAAATAAGCATGTATGTATTTAGGTGAAAATATATATTAATCCATTAAAACATGAAAATGGTTCATGCTTGAAAATCATATGCAGAAATTACAGAAAACATACATCAGATCAGTAATATCCAGTAAATCAGGTGTCGGGTAACCAGTATTCATAAAACATGTATCATGTTGTAATAATATTCAACATCATTATAAATTTGAAACAATTCATCTGATAGTTTAAAACAGTAAGATAACACCGTCAGTAAAAACACCTGTAACAATCTGATAAGGAAGACTACTACTGGGTCTGTTGATCACGCTCTGCTGCAGCACTAGATCCTACGAATCGAAAAAATCCATATTGAAATCCTAATATAAATAATCTTAATCTTTATTTAAATAATATACGGGAACCTACGAGTGATTCTCGTAGTACGCGGTTCGGGCTGATTTAACGAACGGACAACACTGGACCTAACTGATCCTTGCTCAGGTGAAACACGAGTACCTTCATCAAATATTTGTACTGGATCAATTCCTTAACCAAATATCAAATAAATAATCAAAATACTAAAATACTAAGCCTTTTTGGGTTCACATGCTCGATTAGGGAATTTCGGGTCAGAATTTGGCAAAACAGACTTCGGAATCAGATTCAGAACGTCAAAATACATAAAATTTGACTTTCCGAAAATTTGAATTCTTGGTCAAAATCAAAGTCAACGGGTTTGACTGACGATTTGAAGACTTTCGGTTTCGAATTTGGTGAAACGAACCCCAAAAATGAATTTGAAACGTCAAAAAATGTCAGGATAGATTTACTCGGAAAAGATTAAAGGTCGTTTAATGACCGGTCAAAGTTGATCAACCATTTTAAGAAATTAACTTTTTTTAAAAATTACGAAAAAACACCATTTTGAAATTAATTACCAAAATAGCATCATTTTTAAAATAATTACTAAAATATCACTCTTTTAAAAATTTTACGAAATTATCACTTTTTTAAAAAAATTACAAAAATAGCACGCTTTTCAAAATAATTACCAGAATAGCACCATTTCCCAAATAATTACCAAATGTCACCCGGTCAACGGGTCGGGTCGGGTTAACGGGTCAGGTCGGAAACCGGTCAAACAGGTTCAAAACCGGTCAAACAGGTTCAAAATCGGTCAAACCAGTTATTTTAATCTTTCCCACGAGCAGTGGCGGTGTGTGGGGGCGCGTGAGACCACTTCCGGCAGCGTAAAATTCACAGAAAAATTTCTAAAAATTATTTTGAGCGATTTCGAGATACTTACAAAGCTCGGTTCAAATTTTTGAACGGCGGAGAGCTCGATTTCAACAAATCGGAAACTTTGACCGCTTCACCTCCCCACGCGCCGCCGTCGACGGAGACCAAGAATGACACTGGCGGACTCGGAACGGTACAAGGAACACGATGTTGCGGGAGGTGTCGTAAACAGAGCAATGATCGGTGATGAATTTAAGATTTTCTCGGTGATGGAGCTAAAAAAACGTCGAGACTTTAACTTGAAATTCACGACGTTTGGCAGCGTTTCACTTCAATTAATTTAAGGGGTTTGTTCCTCGGTCAATGATGAACACGATGGTGGTTTCAAAACGACAATCGGAATTCGGACGGCGTCAGGATCGTGGTTGGAAGATGGTGTTGGGGGAGGCAATTTTGGGAGGAATTGGTTTCTGAAAATCAGAAACCAATTCACGTATATAATACCACTTACCTATCATTCTAGGGTAAATTCAGGGCTTGGTCCCTGAATTTCTTTTAACTCTAAAATAAGCTACAAGTTTTAAAAACTTCCAATTTAGTCCCCAAATTTCACCAATTCACTTAATTAACTCCTCCAAATTCAATTAATTATTATTATTATTATTTTCAAATTTCTAGGTTGTTACAATATTGATCCCTTTAAGTACTAAGTTGATACATTTGAAAAGATTGGTTGTCATATGGTTGTAACATCGACCCTAACCATAATAAGCATATGACCATATTTGCCTAGGTATTTTAGTTGCAAAGTTATAAACATCTTCTCTGTATCTTCTTAAATTTTCTAGTCGTGCCCGGAAGTTTTGTTGTAGTAAAACATATCCTCAAAAAAATGAATTTAAGAATAATAAATGAAGAACATAAATTAAACATAAATAATTAATGAAGAAGCATATAAGTTACTCATGTTGATAATCTCTTTTTTATCTTTTGTTCTTAAACATCATCATAGCATTAGAGGCAATATGACGTATGCGTGAGGAGGTGACCACCTATTTTTCAGTTTAGAAATCGTGACTAACAACCTAGGAGAACGGTGATGGAGTACTTAAGGTATTTGATGTTATCGTTAACGTCATTAACTCAAATTGTTAAGAGGGATAAGACACTACATCCCGAACCTCCTACCCAATTTGGCCTTATTGACTATACATAATATTATCTCATTCACCCTCTGCTTCTATTTCAGCTTGTTGAAAGGGTGGAAAAACTACATCCCATGAACCTCCTACCCAATTTGGCCTGCTATTCATTGTAGCACAATATGAAGGATAAAAATAATAACTTATTTGAGATGCAAAATATTCCGTTGAAGCAGAAGCAGAAGAAGAAAATGATGATGACGATGATTTCTTCAGCTTTGAACATTTTTTTCATTTCTTCCAATTCTACCCTATCTCTAGGTGTTGTTATATATGGTTTCTCATTTGCTTCATAATTTTGGAGGTAGGGAGATATTTTGAAATTAAGATCATCACCTGTAATATCCGACCACATAGACAGAGTTAGATAACACTTATTCAATTGTTGAATGTATCCAATATACTTCCTCGACCAATTCTCTTTATGCTTCTCACGTGCATCAACGTTATACAATTCGTCCGTGTCATATATTTTCATTGGAATTGGATGATTGGACACAAACTGGCATAACACTCTATTTGTGGCATGGATCTCAACAATAGCAAAATGAAGCAAAGACATTACGGCATACCACATTTCCGACCCTTCAAAAAATGATGTTGATAGTACTCGTTGGATCTCCGACTCAAAATACATAATCTAACAAAACTCTAAACATCAATTTGATTATAAGCATTAGTTCAAATAATAAATAAATTAAATTTAAAAAGTTATAAAGATTTTTTTTAATATTTACCATATGTCTACCGATGATATTGATAATCATTCGTATATCAATTTTTATATGCCAACATTGACTGTAATTCTATGCCTCCATCTGAACAATATAATAATTTTTTTAAATTTACTCAAATATAAATTTAAAAATTACTAAAATATAAAATTAAAAAATTACATTGCGGCTAGAGAATATTCAACCGGAGCTGATGTATTTGACGTAAAAAATTGAAACTGATACCATGCCTAT
Source organism: Hibiscus syriacus (assembly GCF_006381635.1). Classification (NCBI taxonomy): domain Eukaryota; kingdom Viridiplantae; phylum Streptophyta; class Magnoliopsida; order Malvales; family Malvaceae; genus Hibiscus; species Hibiscus syriacus. The sequence goes on along the minus strand of NW_024062808.1, from coordinate 4,741,738 downwards.
GGTTGTAGTAGGACTAGACATCCTACTACATCGGCTTTTTGACCCCTTTTAATGATTGCAGCCTTGCAACATTCCTGATATAAAAATGCCAAAATCATTAAACCCCAACTATATTTATGATACTCAGTCAAATTATTCAATATCGGAAGATACTGAGTGTGCACCAAATTTTTGGATTTATTTGGTAACAATATCCCTCCAATCAATTGGAGAAGATATGATCGGGCTGCAAATTTGACCTTAGCTTCGGTAGAGTGTTCATCCACTTTAAATTCATTCTTTAACCAAGTTATCTGTATCCACATCCCATTTACGACATCTGGTGGTGGCTCTTTCCCAAAAATGACTTGACGTTATTAAATTGATCATAATTGTAGTGTCTCACAGTTTCGCGCCGTTTATCGAAAGACTAGTTGGTAAGTGACATATTCAAGAGTAATCATCGCTTCACCACTCTAAATCGCTGTGCAATTTTCTATCTTTCAATCTCCTTACTCCCTAAACACAAATTCATTCCGACCCCTCTTTGCAAACTGTTCCGATTGTCGATTCGAGCTTCTGAAAATCCTAACAATTGGGTTAGTAGTTTCAGGTGTTAACATTTAGCTTAGAGTATTTAGATAAGGCTTATTTAATCACTTGGGACAAAGAGGAAGAGAATTAGACTTAGGATAAAGCTTAAAATGTGTTAAAATGTTATTTTTGAATTAAGGCCAAAATGGGAAGGACCAAGGGAGTAATTTACCTATAGTTTGAAACAAAGGTTGATCCCCCTTAATTATGCATATGTCACATGTTAGGAAGGGCTTGCTCTTTGTCTTTTTCTCCTTCATCTTTTCCTCCTTCTTCTTCCTCTTCAAAACTCTCAAAGGTAGAAGCTTTATTGTCTTACACTATTAGCACAAATTTGTAAAGGTAAGAAAGACAATCTCCTCCCTTATAGCTTTAGTTCGAACCCAAAATCTTCAGGTTTGGCTATAGTGACCAAAATGAGGGTTTTAGAGAGGTTTTGCTTTTAGAGCTTGGGAGTATCTCTAAGTTGTTCCTAAGTGTTTAGAAACAAGTTTTTACTCAGAGTCTTAAATAATATTATAACCACATTGTTTGCTTGTGGTTAGTAAAAGAGTTGGAGAGAGCTTAAAGATAAAAAAAAGTTGGTGATTGGGCGATTTTGGGGGTCTCTTCCGTCAGCTGGAGTTAAGGTAACACTTTAGAAACCAATTTCATGCCTAAATAGGGAGAATCTGGTCTGGGGTATTGGTACTCGAAGAACAATACCGATACTACCTTTCGTATAACCTTAAGAAGAGAGGATTTTAGGCTAGCAGTAATGATATTGAATTCATTGGGTATCAATAATTCATAGTGGGTATCGATAATCACAAGGGCAATATCGATATCGAGGACACTTTATACATTCCAATAACCATTTTAGGTATCGATACTCAGGTGATTATCGATACTAAAGGTAGAGTATCGATACTCCTAATATAGTATCGATATTAGGGATTATTTTCAAACATCAAAATAATTTTTGGTATCGATACTCGGGGTAGTATCGATACCCCTATGGGAGAGTATCGATACTCCCATACGAGTATCGACACTGGGGAAGTTTTCAAAACATCGAAGCTGATTTTGGTATCGGTACTTATGGCAGTATCGATACCATCAGACCAGTATCGATACTATCAAGCCCATTATTAGTACCATGTCCTGGTTTGGGAAGAAAACTTTATTAGCATTGCGAGCTTGGAAAGAGGATTATTCGGGCATCGAGACTTCTCTAATAAGACTACAAGTGAGAAGATCACTTGAAATATTTAAAATGATAACAACTATTAATGTGGCATAATACTAGCCTTTGTTTGTCTCTTAGGAAACAACGAGGACTCCCGAGTCAATTGAGCGTATGCATATGTGATTTGAGATCGAGAATAGAGATATATGGATTTTATTCCTTAGTGCGAAGGCACTTTAGTAACGGTGAGTATGCACTTTTGTACTAGTGTTAAGGAACTTTAGTATTAGTGCTAAGACACTTCCGTGATTAAGTGGCAAGCCTATAATGTATTCATATGATGTGTTGATGCACGATATTATGCCATAATTTATGCTTGATGCATTTCATTGCAGCATGATTAAACTTGTTAAGAAATCATAACTAATGAATGGATGTAGTATAATGGAGTCGATTATGTGGCACTGACTTTGTAGCTCATCGTTTGGAATTGTTTTTGTTCGCAAGTTAGTATGTGATGGATTCGGGAGTTATCGCCAGACTGTTGGATTGCATGTATCAGTAGTTGCAGAGTATGTCTTTATTTTCTTAGTAGACATGTATTTCATAGAAACTTGAATTAATCGAGTCATAACTCTTGACATTTATTGCATTTGAAATTATTTTGGGAGCTCCCCAGTTTTGTAAACTTAACTATTTTACCTTTATTTTATCTTATGGGAAATGTTTTTTAAGAAAAATTTTGGGTTAACCATTTCGGTGGTCTCATTAATGTCCAAACTCACCAGGCTTCGGTCGAATCGGATTTGGCTGTTATATCGGGCCTCCAACGTTCAATCAATGCCGAAATCAGTGCAAGGTTCACCTTAAAAACATGAAGGAATGTGAAAGGATATAACCTTAATCGTTGTAGATATATAATTATTCGCTCATGTGGATCATAAATTTTTCATTCCTAGCTGATGAATGCCCGTTCTTCTTCTTACAAGAAGAGTTTTGAACAATTAATATTGTTGAAATTAAGAGGCTCAAATGAACAACTGAAAAAGTTTGCCAAGAGGGGGTGAATTGATATTAGAGAAATTTAGGGATTAAGGAGATTTAAGGATAGGAAAAAGGATGCACAAAGATTTATAGTGGTTCGACTTTCTCAACCAAAGTCTATATCAACTACCTTAGCTCCTCACATAGGATTTTCTAACAAACTCACTAATTTGTTCTTTCTTTTTACAGGATCAAGAGATAACCTTTACAAATCCCTAGTTTTTCAATGACTAAACTAGAACCTCTCCCCTTTTATAGATGATAAAAGAAGTAAACAATAAAACCTCTTAAAGGTAGGGTGTTTACAAAATTAAGCTCACAAAACACTAATATTTACAAGAGAAAGAAAATAAAGAATGAAAAAGTTTTTCACTTGTATTTGATAGCTCGGATAGGTGTTTCAACCTTCTTCAAGTGTCTTGAACTTGTATTTATAAGTTGGAATGAGATTGTGGTCATTTCTAGCCGTTGGGAGTGATTTGGAGCCGTCGATGATGTTTTCTCTGCAAAATAAAAATTTTGGGATAGGGAATATCAGTACTCCTTTAATGAGTATCGATACTTTCTTTGTTACTTTTAAATAAAACTAGCCGTTAAAGACCGTTGGGCTTGACAGTATCAATACTATGATCATGGTATTGATACTACTGTGTAAAGTAGTATCGGTACCCCCTTGGGTATCGGTACCTATTTTCCATTATGAAATTTGAGCCTTTGAAAAAAAACTGGTAGTATCGATACTACCTATAGAGTATCGATACTTCTCTTACCTTTGGTATTGATACCACATGAACAATATTTGTATTGTTCATATAGTATCAATATTGTAAGAACAATATCGGTACTACTTGTTCAAAAAAATGTTTTGTGCTCAAATTCTTGTTTAATGAACTTTGAATTATTTTTGAAAACTTTGAATAAATTCAATTAAGTCCAAAAACATTTTTCCTTAATTTATTATATCAAAATATTATAAAACATGGTTCAACAAATACATTTTCCAAACAACAAATTTAACATAAGAAATTAAGCTTTTAAAAATATCAAAAAAATTTATCGCAATGAGTTCAAATGAGGAAATATGAACTCCATCAAGGCGTTTCATTTCTTTTTGGGTAGACATTTTCAAAGAAATCCTTAGAAAAACAAAATTTTCTTTCAAACAAATAATTTTCTTCTTAACAATTAACTATACAAATCTTAAACCCCAAACATCTATTTATAACTTAAACCTAACAGCTATAATTTTTTTTTAAATCTAAGGAACTCATCATGTCGATGTGACATATTACATTGTCAATGTTACATATGCTTGTTACTTTTTTCCTGTTGTCTAATGGCTATAAAACGACTAGTTTTTTAAATGTAACGAGTTTCACATTCTTTTAAAATAATAATTACGTATAAATAAATAATTTTTAAAATTATAAAATAAATAAAATATTATTTTGGTGGAATATGTTAAAATATCATACCTACAGGGTCCACATACTTGTGTCCATTAAAATATATTTTCCGGAGAAATTTGTCATGTGGGCATGACGAGCTCCCCCAACACTGTAACAATTGTCGTAGTTCCCAAAATAATTTCCCTACTGTTGTATTAGGCTAAATATTAAGCTCGTTTGTCGTATTGGTCCAATTTTGTCAAAAGGAACTGCATGCATTTGTCACGGGGCTAGACTACTGCTAGCAAGCTCGTGCGACCTTAGACGTTTTCTTGGTCGAAAACGGCTAAGTGACCCGAACCTTCACTAAGCAAGAATGCTTAGAAAGTTGCTAACCCAAAGGAATTGGGGAAAATAAAGAGATAGGCGAGCTAAAGGAAGAAGAGAGATTTGAGAGTGAATACTAGTTTGTATTTCTCAACTTTAGGTGTCTAAATGAAGGGAGTGAGCCTCCTTTTATAGTTGGAGTCCTGTACAATGAACGGTTGGGATTAAAATATATCAATGGCCAAGATGAGAGCTCTACACTATTTACAACAAGTGGGATATGAGTTGGCATCATTATCTTCTAAGATAATGTTAAATAATTATCATGTCTCTAAGGTGGATTGGATCAGCTCACTTGGGTCTTCTAGAAGGCCCAAAACGTGGTAAAGATTATCTTTGGCAGCCTTGATTGTGTTGAGTTCGGTCATGGGATGGCGGTCTGTGACATTCTCCCCCACTAGTTCTAGCAACGCCCTCGTCGCGCGGCTAGAGTGAAACTGGACTATCTTATCTCAGAATTGCCATAAGTCTTCGGAAGGCTCCCAACTTCCTTCACTCTCGGGAAGTCCCTTCCACTGAACAAGGTATTCATGCCTTCGTCGATGTCCCACTCGATGAACGGCTCTCTCTGTATGGATGTCCTCTACTTTCTTCTCGTAAGAGACTTTTACCCCGACTGGCGCTCGGTGTGACTTACCTCGATCTAGCTCCTCCTTATCCTGATGGTATGGCTTCAAAAAACTCACATGGAACACATGATGAGCTTTTATGGTTGGAGGCAACTCCAATCGATAGGCCATGGTGCCTACTCGCTTTAGAATTTTGAACAGCCCCTCGTATCTTCGCACAAGCCCTTTGTGATATGGGTTACGCAAGATCCCACTTAATTTGGCAAGGACTAGGTCACCAACCTCAAAATTGACGTCTCAACGCTTTCGATCCGCCCACTTCTTGGTTCGCTTCCCGGCCTTGTGCAAACAAGCTCGGGCTAGTTCATGTTGTTCTTGCCACTCATTGGTAAATTGGTATGCTATTGGATTCGGCCCCTTGTACCTAGTCGCAATTGCATTTGGTGTGAGCAGTTGTTGCCCGGTTACAATCTCAAATGGACTTTGATTGGTCGCTTCACTCATCTGCAAATTGTAGGAAAATTGGGCTATATCCAACAATTTCGGCCAGCTACGTTGCGTGGCACTCACATAGTGCCTTAAGTAAGTCTCTACGAGTGCATTCACTCTCTCGGTCTGCCCATCCGTCTGTGGATGAACACTCGTCGAGAAGTTCAAGCTTGATCCCATCAACTTGAACAACTCTTTCCAGAACCTCCCAGTGAACCTTGTGTCCCAATCACTGATGATCGTCTTTGGAACGCCCCAATACTCCACCACGTGCTTTAGAAAAAGACGAGTGGCTTCCCCGGCTGGGCATACTTTGGATGCTGGGATAAAGGTACCGTACGTGGAAAATCTATCGATCACTACCATGATGCTAGAGAATCCATCGGTAACCGGCAGACCGACAATAAAATCCATGGAAAGACTCTCCCATGGTCTTTCAGGGATTGGCAAAGGCTGCAACAATCCAGCTAGTTTATTTTGCTCAATCTTTTCTTGTTGGCACACAAGACACTTCTTTACATAGGCCTCAACATCATTGCCCATGTGCGGCCAGTAATAGTGTTCGACTATTAAGGCCAAAGTCCGGTGGATCCCCGGATGTCCTGCCTACATGGAATCGTGACATTCTTTCATGAGCTCCTTTCGCAATCCTTCAAATTATGGCACATAGAGGCGGTGTCCTCGAACATACAATAACCCTCCCTCAAGCCAAAACTTTCAATTCTTATCCTCAGTGGCATGCTCCATCAACGAAGTGGCCATCGGATCATGTGACAACCCCTCCTTGATGCGTTCCCGCATCTGTCCCGTCGGCATAGTGACGAACTCCATGTCGTACCTTCAGCTTAAGGCATCGGCTACGAAATTTACTTTCCTGAATTTGTGCTCGAAGGACAAATCAAACTCGGCAAGAAACTCTTGCCATCGAGCATGCTTCGGCGACAACTTCTTCTGGGTTAGGAAGTAAATGTTGGCAACATTGTCAGTAAACACTATGAACTTGGACCCAAGTAAATAATGTCGCCATGTGCGCAAGTAGTGCACAACTATCGTCATCTCTTTCTCATGGACCGTGTATCGCCTTTCGGTCTCGTTGAGCTTCCGGCTTTCATAAGAAACCGGATGTCCTTCTTGCATTAGGACGCCACCAATAGCAACGTCGGATGCATCGGTGAATACTTCAAAGGACTTGGTGTGATCAGGCAACACCAAGACTGGCTCGCTTATCATAGCAAGCTTGAGTTCATCAAAGGCACTTTGACACTTCGGGCTCCAATCCCACCTCTTGTCTTTCTTCAATAACTTGGTCAAGGGGGTGGCGATTTTAGAGTATCATTTGACAAAACGCCGGTAATAGTTGGCCAACCCCAAGAATGACCTCAACTCTGTCACCTTGGTTGACACCTTCCATTCTTTAATGGCTCGAATCTTGTCCCTGTCCATCCAGATCTTGCCACCTCCAACAATGTGGACAAGGAAAGGGACCTCCGTTTGGGCAAATGAGCACTTATCCTCTTTAACATAGAGCTCATTGTCTCGCAACACCAAGAACACTTGTTTCAAGTGTTCGACATGCTCCTCCAACGTCTTGCTATAGATGACGATGTCGTCGAGGTAGACTACAATGAATCGATCCAAAAAGGGCTGCAACACCTTGTTCATCAAGGTGCAGAAAGTGGCTGGAGCATTCGTGAGGCCAAAGGGCATCACAAGGTATTCATACGACTCGTACCTGGTCACGTAGACTGTCTTCGGTTCATCTCCCTCGGCTATCCTTACTTGGTAATAGCCTGATCACAAGTCCAACTTAGTGAACCACCTTGCACCACCAAGCTGATCGAACAAGTCCGCAATGAGGGGAATTGGATACTTGTTCTTCACCGTGAGCTTATTCAAAGCCTGGTAATCGATACACATCCGCAAGGAACCATCGTGCTTCTTTTGAAACAACACCGGGGCACCGTAGGGGGACTTTGATGGTCGGATGTAACCAGCATCGAGGAGATCCTTCAATTGTCTGCGCATCTCCTCTAACTCGGGCGGAGCCATTCGGTAAGGGGCTCGAGCGGGTGGCTCCGCATTTGGCACAAGCTCAATCTTGTGATCAACCTCCTTCTTTGGAGGAAACTTCTTGGGCAACTTGGCAGGCATCACATCTTTGAATTCTGCCAACACGTGGCTCACAACGTCGAGAACATCCTTGGTTGTGGCTGGCTCGTCACACACCAAGATCGCTAGGAAGGTCAGTTCCTCCTTATGCACTGCCTTCAAGAATTGAATCGCGGACAAGACTTTCGACCCTAGTCCTGACCCTCGGCTTATTGGGACTATGCATTGTTGCTTTGGATCCAAGATGCACAAGCAATCGGCAAAGGGTACCGGGAAAGCATTGATCCTGTCCAAGAAACTTAAGCCAATAACAAAATCGAAATCATCAAGAGGAATTACCTTAATGGTTTCTCTTTCGGACCAACCTCCGACGGTTAGCTCAATTCCTTTTGCGACCCCTGCAATTGGAACTTCTTCGGCATTCACGGTTTTGATGGAACCATTCGCCTTCTCCACTTGAAGGCCAAGTCTCTTGGCTACTGGTTCGGACATGAACAATTCTGAGGCACCGGTGTCCACTAGTGCACTCAGTTTTTGGCCAGCAACGTTGACAGCCAAGAACATCAACCCCTTCTTCTTTCGACCCTTCTTGACCTCCATGGTGCTCAGAATGGAGCCAAGCTTATGAGTCTCACTCTCTTCCCTATCTTTCTCCTTGATGGCTGAGAGTTTGTTCCTCTGCGGACAGTCCCTCGCCAAGTGCCCTTGGCCCTTGCAGTTGTAACATTGGATAATCGACTTATCTTTCTTATCGAAGTGCTTACTATTCTATGACCTTCCACTGCCACTCGAATCTTTTTCGGATCTGGACGCCCTGTCCCTATCACCACTGTTGCCTCGGAACTTTGGCTTTGGTTTGGAGTCCACACTCTTGACGCCAAGCTCAATGACTGACTCAGTCGTCGTCAAGGCAGTCGAGAGATCCTTGACCCCTCGTCGCCTTAGCTCGTTCTTCGCCCATGGTTTCAGCCACACTTCGAGGTCAAAAATTGATCGCCCTTAACCTTTCAAACTTTTACGCCACTCTCCTCTCATTCTGTCATCAATCGAAAAAAAATGGCACCGTTGCGTCGCCAGAGCATTGGCAGATCACCCTTCTTTAATCAACGGAGCCAAATCACTTCCTTCTTCTCCAAAAAGAACTCTTCTTCCCCCTCTCCTCCTCCTCTGGCCAAGCAGATATCTAAACTCAACCCAAATCCTAAACCGAACCGCAGTCCAAGTAAAAGTTCCAGTCCTACAACCCCTGCCTATCTCCAATCCAGGCTCAAAAGGCCTCTCCTTGTAATTGGCCAATCGCCTGCCCCGAGTCCTTTGTCGCCGAACAGCAAAACGTTTGGCAATGAAGTGGCCGAGAAGAGGCTAAGGGTTTATTGCCCATTGGATAAGGAATGGAACGAGGGCTTTGTGAAGTCTTTTGATAAGGATACGGGCAAGTATTTGATTAAGTTAGATGATGCTGAGGAGGAGGAGTTGGATTTGGGGACGGAGAAGATTGAGTGGGTTGAAGAAACCACGGCAAGGTTTAAGCGGTTGCGGCGTGGGGTTTCTTTGGCTTTTAATAAAGGTGTGATTGACGACGAGGATGAGGATGCGGCGAAGAATGTGATTGAAAAAACTGGAAGTAAGTGATCACCTCCCTCCTTTTTATCAATGCCTCTATTTATGTTTCAACTCTATACGTGTTCATTTGTTATTGATGCTATTTACATGGGAATTTAATCTACTGTGGCTTATGTTAACTAGTATGTCATTCGAAATATTGGGTATATCTCAGATTATACTACCGTCTTGCTCAATATGTAATTCACCACAACAAATTACATGTCAAATTAACTCATTCTCAACTATGTATGTTAAAGGCACTCCATGTTTCTGTGTTGCGTCTTCCAAAAGCACATTACATTATTCGTGCCTTCTAAAAGTGTCATATAATTTGCGTCTTCCAAAAGTGTCTTCTTTATCTTATATGTCATTGAAAATGTGCATTGAAGACCAAAAGAGAGAAAATAATTTGTTCAAAAGAAAAATTATACCAACTTTTTCCACACAAAAAAACCCATACTTGTTCTAGTTCGTGTTTTCCTTTTTTTTTTTAACGAAGTTCGGTTAGCTTTTTCCCCATTTTGGTCCTTAGTAATGCAAGTTTGGTCGCCTTATATTCAAAATGCCTTATTCAGACACGTCTTTCCCAGGATCATGCCACATATGCAAATCTGTGTCTTTCTTGAGCTTAGGTGTCACAATACTCAATTGCATGTACAATCATCCACACCTTTTTTGGGTTAAAGTCAAAAGGGTGTCATTCAATAATTAATTGAGAACGAGTGTTGTTTTAGTATATAAATTCTATGTTGATATATGGGTACATTAGCCTTCGTTGGATAGTTACAAATCTTTGAGTTCTGAACATGAGCACGTTTTACTGCAGTTGATAAGTCATCTTGTAATTTTGACGAGGTTTTGGTGTAAGTTCATTGTATGCTCTTTTAATGTCCCTCCAATAGCATTGATTCCATGAAAATATAACTGCACCTTGAGGATTTGAAAACATATATGCAGGTAAATAATTAGATTTTTCTAATTCATCCTTCCGGCATCTTGAACTAGAGACAACTGCCCTGTGCAAGTAGTATTTTTTTATGGGTTAACTATTTTTTATTTTATCTTAAGCATCTTCATGGCCAGGTCATATGATGGCTCATTTCTGTCATCTTATTTGTTTCGTTTTCATATTTGTTTTCTAGTATGCTTTTTAGAATTCTTTTGCATAATTTTTTTTTCTGTTTGGGTACCTCATCTGGAACTGCTGGAAATGAGAAATTGGGGTGATGTGGAGCTGTATGACTTATTCATTGACTGATGAAAAATTAGCTAAAAAGAACTGATCTGCTCTCTCACTTCCATTTTCCAGTTTGAGGATGATTCTGAGTGCAGCGCATTGTGTTGTCTATTGGCCAGTGAAAATTATAAAACCCATTAACCTGCTCAGGCTTGAAACTGAGAGGGTAATGCTGAGACATAAACACAAGAACTCCCTTAGTAAATGAGTTGATCCCATCTTCAGAATTTTGGGATGCAGACAGAATTGTTGAAGTCAAAACCATCTAAAAGTGTATTAATGAATCAGCTGCTAGATCTGTCAATGAGGTGGGTACAGAGGCTGCTAATTCTTGTGAGGGTGATGAACCGGGCTGCCTACCAGCTGTCCTTTCTAGTCTACTGAGCGCTGGTGCAAATGAGGCCTAGCGCTCTCAGTTCTTGGGGGCTCTTTTTATTACCTAAAGCAGGCCTTTCTAGATGTGGCATTCCTTAGGTTTGCTAAGTTTGAGGTACTTCCATCCACTGGCATTTCTCGAAAACCTTACATGCTTCTTGAGGCTGCTGCTCTTGAGAACCTTTAGATATTCGAAAACATTTTGTAACGGTTCTTAAGCCTTTGCGGGCGATATATGGGATGAGACCAGTTACTTGTAATTTTAAAAATTTAGGGTTGAAGTCTAATTTTAGAAAAACAAATTGGTTTGGAGTTGCCAACAGCTTTGTGTTAGACAAATCAAACACCCAAAAAATATCTTTTAAAAGAATTTTAGAAAAAATTCGTTTTAAAAGATAAGTGATTTGTGTTCAACCAAATATTCATTTTGAAAAGCGTTCAGAAATCGATTAAGCGTGGGGAATGATGAGCATCCCTACACCCAAAATTGGTTTGTAATCGATTAACTCATTGTCTTTGCAATGAAAAAATATTACGAATCTGACATTAATTTAATTAAAGATCATTTTTTTCCAACAAACATTTTATTGGAATGAGAACTCTAAAAAAAAGGATGAAATTTCATCATTTTCAATCGAAGAGAAAGAATCTCTCAACATGAATTGGAACAAATATTTCTCTCACCAACTTAAACGATGAAATTTCACATTTCTCTTAAAGAAACTCATATTTAAAAAAAGTCGTTTTATTAAACCACGGGTTCTCAGAGGAAAGTGTTATCTTCTACCATTTCTAATCGAAAAGAAATAGCTTCCCAGTTGTAAATCGAGACAATTATTTTTCTCACCAACTGAACCGATAGAATATTATTTTTCCTCCAAAGAAATCCAAAAAAAACATTTAATAAAATGGAAATGATAAAAATTACCAATTAATTTTAATTACGAATTCAGTTAGAAAAGATAAAGAATGTTCAATTATTTAAAAAATATAGAGTCAAATCCTTTAATTTGCATTAAATGACTTTTTTTCACTAAGTTTAAATAGGATGATATTTCTTTTTCTTTTATTTATCTTCATTAATTTAAGCATAATCAATTTTATTATGGTTTCACTTAATAGGGTATTAAATTATTTTAAAAATATCTAAATATGATATCTAGTTATTTTAAGGTCACCCTTCTCTCTCAATGTTTTAAAATAATAAAGTACTACCTTTAAATTAATTATGTGGTCAATTTGAAGTATTGCTTTATGAGGCTAATATGCATATTAATTAAAAAAATCATCTTGATCTATATGTACAAACAAAACAAAAATAATAATATACAATGATGCATACAAAAGTATAGGGACTAAATAAATGGAAATTTAATTTAAGGATTAAAAATAAAATCTAAGTAATTAAACTAGGACTAAATTGAAAGAAAATAAAACTAAAAAGAAAAATGAAAGACAATTTAAATAAATGAAAGGACTAAAATGAAATATTTAAAATATAGAGCTGAAATTAAAAGATCAAATAAAAGGACTGAAATAAAAGAAAACAGAAGATGAAGTTCAAAATGAAAAAATACAGAAAATTAGATTGCTGGATTTTAAAGTATTGAAATGTAAATGCTGGAAATTTAAAAGGCAGGAATTAAAATACTGGAAATTAAAGAACTGAAATTTAAATGATAGAAACTTAAAGGGCATAAATGTAAATAACAGAAAAATAAAGTGCATTAATGTAAATAACATAAATGTAAATCGAATAAAAATAAATGTTAGTAGTTAATTTTTAAATTTTATCCGGGACAATAGTAATGCATACCCAGAGCGAGTTATCACAAGGTCGTAAATTAATTCAAACATATTAGGGTTAGTTGTTAGTAAATTAATAGTACAAAAAAATAGAAGTTAGTAATTAATGGTTAAAATTTTATCCAGACTAAAATAATGCGGGTTATACCTCAAAGCATGTCACTATAAGTTTGTAAATTAATTCGAATGTATTTTATTAAAAGTTAGCCGCTAGTAAAAATTAGTACAATGGATTCGAGAAAATAAATAAATGAATAAATAAAATAAATAGCACATGAAAGAAATACAGACCAAAAAAATAATAAAAACAACAGGCCAAATTCAAAAAAATAATAAAAAATAAAACAGTGACTAAAGTGTAAATATACATGTAAATTTGGGAAACCTAAAGACCAATTTTCACTTTTTTAACCTTAATATACAAAAACAAAAAGGAAAAATAGCACTATCAATACTCCAATTTGAAATGAAATAAATAAACAAAAAAGGAAGATGGGGACTATTTTGTAAAAATACGTGTGAACTTGGAGGGTCTATGCGTGAATAACCTGAAAAGCCTTTTCTGTTAACGACTATTAATGGTGAATGACATTTATTATAAATCAAATAATGTTAGTGAGAAATCGTTAATTTAAAACATCAATAGATAAAAGAAAAAAATTACTCAAACTTCCGTGATTACTTATGTAAATTACATTTTTAGTGTAAGTTATGTGTTTAGTACCTAACTATCAATTTTGGTCCATTTTAGGATCTAAATTTTTAATTTTTTAAAAGACATACCTAAAGTTTAGTTTTTGTTTCATTTTGATACCATGCCATTAAAAACATTAGTTTTTGTTTCATTTTAGTACTCGTTCAAAATTTAACGTTAAATTTTGAAAAAGTTTGATAGTTTAGGTATTAAAACGGACCAAAAATGATAGTTTTGATACTAAACACATTAAGTTTTTAACGGGGTTACTAAAATGAAATGAAAACTAAACGTTAGAAATGATTTTTGAAAAAAATAAAAGTTTAAATACTAAAACAGACCAAAACTTATAATTTTGATATTAAATGTGAATTTACTCTCTTTTTTAACGAAAGTCAAATCATTCAAACATAGTAAGTTATCAAGTCATAGTTGAATTACTCCCACCTCTTTTCCTTACTACAAAACATGAAAACAAAGCAAAAGGCCCCACATTGCCCATATGCCATAATAAGTAGTACACAATAAAACTGCGCCTCATCCACGCTGCGACTAGAATTACCAGCGTCCGCGTATTCCCCACTACTCTCTCCATTTTACGTGTCTCTTCTTTTGCCCCATTACCATTGACTCTCTGACTCTTCCCCTTTCCCTTACTATATATACCAAATCAGCCTCCACTCTCCGCACTCAACTCGCAACTCTCAACCATCAAACATTACAAACCAATTCCCAAGTATTTCTTCATTAGGATCTTCAGCTTCAACTCATCAAGTTAAAAGCAAATTGATTTTAAGAATTCCAACTTCAACATGGGAACACTACAGCAAAACTGGCTTTTTGCGGCGTTTTTTTACCTATAGCGGCATTTTTAAGCGCCACAAAAAACACATGCGGCGTTATGAAAAACGCCGCAAAATGCACCGCTGAAAATAGCGCCGCTAAAGTTCGAGGCGTTTGTTAACAAAAAATGCCGCAATAGGTAACGATATATAGGTACTGATATTTAGCGGCGTTTGTCTTAAAAACGCCGTAATAGGTGTCAATATTTAGAGGCGTTTTTATCACAAACGCCGCAATAAGTGTTGATATTTCGTGGCATTTTTTTTATGAAAACGCCGCAATAGGTATGGTATTTAGCGGCGTTTTTAGGATACAAATGCCGCGATAGGCTTGGTATATAGCGACGTTTTTAGGATACAAACACCGCTAAAAGTTGGTACATAGCGGCATTTTGTGATACAAACGCCGCAATAGATTTTAATATTTCGCGGTGTTTTTCTGATACAAACGCCACTAAATATGTGACATATTGCGGCGTTTCTGTTACAAACGCCGCTAAATAACACAAAATTTAACCAATTAAAAAATTATTATCGATTACCTCAAATATGTTTTTTCAACCTGTTTCATTATCCAACAAACATAACAACAATAACATCAAACTCTATATCAATTACAAGCAATATCAAATCTAATATAAAAAATAAAAGTTTTCATTAACGTAATATAAGTTCAGTTAAACACGATTCAATAACATTAACATAATGCTGATAACATAAATGAGACTATGATGGTGGATTTTGAGGTTGAGTTTTCTGTAGCATTTGCATCATATCATTGAGTCGTTTTTCAAATTCTTCACATCTCTGCTGATATGTTGCTTCTCTCTGTGTTGCTGCTGCTTCCCTTGCTTTATTTTCCGCTTTCATATTAGCCATTTGTTGATCCATATCAGCCAACTTTTGTTTTAAACGACTAACTTCTAAGAGACTGTGATGACGTGTACTGTGATGAACTGGATCCAAAATATTTGGTGGGAGTAACAAATGATCCTTGACAGCGCACCCGGCCATATCTTTCAGGACCCAAAACATCATTAAAAGCTCGGTTTTCAATGTCATCATCATTAACAAGACCTTGACTTGAACTAGTAACGTGATACTCCGCCCTTTTCTCCCTTAATTTTTCCTAATAATAAGGTGAATAAATAATTAAAATGGCAAAAATGTCATGGTACAAATATAAATAAAGTGAGGTAAATTTAAAACATCTACCCAATAAATGTACCATAATATCTGCAGCATCAGCAGTCATAGGAGAGCCATCCTTCTTCGTATGTGTCATGTCGAATAGTTGGATTCGGCTAACTTTAGAACCGAATGTATTTTCCTACAATGCACCATAATATAATTACTATGAGTTAGTATGTACATGGAATACAAAAAAGAATGTCAATAATCTATAATACCTCCTCATTAGCTATACAAGCAAAGCTCTTCGATCCAGCCGTGTGCGTAAACTTTTGTTATTGCCTGCTAGAAACACCAACATGCTCTCGATCCTACAATGTCAAACAAACACTTTTAATGATGATTTATAATTTGTTACAATTATTAATGAAAAATACATCATACCTGTCCTTTTTGTGAACTCCAAAATCTGACTGCATCTTCCCATTGGTACCTGAGCATTCCAGGTAACAGATAATAATGACATTATTACCTTAACAAAATCCAATGCCTTATTTTTTGTTACTATTAGGCATTTCGCGCCACGACTCATAATTGATCGGTAACAGATTCGCATTACGTCCAACTATGCCTAAGTAACCTGCTAGAAGACGTGCTTCTGGGCCAATAGGTTGACCGACATCGTTTCTTGAAACTTTGACACGATGCCCAGGAGGAAGTTGATAAAATTCATTCAAAGTTGTACGTCCTCGAGTCTTGCGCGTTCCAACATTTTCAACTATATAAGAAATTATTAAATGTCAGTTTTGAAAATGAACAAAGTAGTAAATAAAGTTTCGAAGATACCTTGAAGTTCTACTTCTTCTTCAACAGTTTCAGGAACTTCGGAAGACTCAGGTGCATTCGATTCCTCGTTATTTCTTTCTTCATGGTCTTCAGAAGCTCGAACAACCCGCAAATCAGTAATTTTTCTCCTCGGCATGATATCTGTAATAAACAAACATGTGTAATAAAAAAACTCATTAATTAATGAATATATTGAAAGACAACATGTTAAAGGTTATAACATTATAAATAAATAAATGAATATATAAAACCGTACGACATTCTTATGTAATGTCAGCCCTCATAAATATCTTCATCAATGCCCTCCTGAACCCATTGAAATTGTGTTGTATTTATGATAATTTCATCTAAGTTTTGTGGTAGTAGAGGTAAACATTCTGATATTGTTTCAATGTCATCTCTACTTCCATCCCCGATGTCTAACAAGTCTCTGGGAGTATTTCAGAGCACAACATACTAACTGTCATCCATTTGATCGTGACAATAAAATACTTGTTTCACTTGCGAAGAAAATACATATGGTTCATCCATCAAATGTTGACCCGTGTGAATTAATAGAGAGAAATTCACCATTGTAAACCCGAATTTATCTCTTTTTATGCATCTGTTTACATCAACCCAGTCACACCGAAACAACACAACCTTTTGTTTTCCATAGTAATCTAACTCAATAATGTCCATAAGATTTCTATAATAATCGACCTCTCCCTCCTGGGATTATTGTCCCTGACAGTAGCATAACTTGTAGTCGACGAAGTAACTACGACTCCATAATTTTGGGTCCTCCTTAATCTTTCACGAGATTTCGTGTGGAACCTGAACCCATTAATGAGGAAGACATTATATCTTTTAACTATTCTATTCGGACCTTGAGAAAGACATTTAACATCTTCACTAACTTCTCTCCCACTCCAAACCTATTACACATGAATGGTGAATTAATTTGCATTGATGTCGATATAAAAAACAAGACATATATTATTTATAAGTATTATGTAAGATTTAGTTGCTTACCGTCTGGCCTAACCATTCATGAAAAGTTTATGTGAATAACTTATGCAGCTCACGCTGATTTAATCTTCGGGAGTGTGTATGAGATCTCAATACTTCTTTAAACTCACTATAAAGTATATTATGTCATTAAAAATTGATATATATAAAAGGTTAAGAGATTTCATATAGCTTGGGTCCGAAAGACTTACGTGTGAAAGGGATCTATTGAATCATGATGGAAAAGAACATATCGGTGTGCTTGTACCCAAGACGTGTCATCTAAGTGTGCAATTTCAACTTTCCCTAATGGTTGACCATAACTTCCAAACAAATAATGTTCAGGGAAGTCATTAGTATTTAACATATCATTTCGATTTGGACTATTCCATCTTGTTTCAACATCTTCCAAATATCTTGAGCAAAATGTCATACATTCCTCTACCAAATACCCTTTAGCAATTGATCCTTCCGGATAACGCTTATTACGACAATAAGACTTCAACTTGCCCAAGAACCTATACACAAAACAACATACTACGTACATAAATTTTATTAAAAGGTATAATCAGTAGTAATTTGAAATGTGTAATTCAATTAACACCTCTCTATAGGGTACATCCATCGATAGAAAACTGGTCCACCAACTCTTTCTTCGTGAGGAAGATGAATTAGCAGATGCACCATAATTGTGAAGAATGAAGGCGTAAATATCTTCTCCAAGAGTCAAGGAGACTCGATCTTGTAGTTTATCAAGTTCTTCAATCATTAGAACTTTCCCACATATGGCTTTCATTATATTAGAAAGTTCAATGAGACAAGACGTCACCTTACTCGACATGCAACCGCGAACAGCTATTGGCAGTAAATCTTGCATTAATATGTGATAATCATGTGACTTTAAACCATAAAGTCTTCGATCTTTAACACTAACACATTGAGAAATGTTTGATGCATACCCATCTGGGACCTTTATATCATTCAACACCGTGCAAACTCTTCTTTTTCTTTCTTCGACAGAGAAAAAATAGAAGGCGAAAAGAAATGTCTTCCATTTGGATGTAATTGCGGATGAAGATCATGCCGAATTCCCATGTCCACTAAATCAAGTCGACTCTTAAGATTGTCTTTAGATTTTCTGCCATCATTCAGAATGGTCTCGATAATATTCTCACAAACATTCTTCTCAATATGCATTACATCAAGATTATGTCTCAGAATATGCTTTTTCCAATAAGGTAACTCGAAGAATATACTCATCTTTTTCCACAAGTCTACCTCATTTGGATCATCCTCTTCATCAGACTCCTTATCAGTTTGTTCGTCCACTTCAACCTCTTCATTGACCTGCTTTGCCTTTTTCTTTGAGCGTGAACTTCTTGGTTGATTCATCTTTCCATAAGTAAAATTGATATTTTTCAACATTCTGAATATTTCAGAGTCGGTTGTTTGGTCAGGAGCATTTCGAAACTCTTCATCACCATCAAACATATTCTTTTGACATCTAATTCTATGATTATCAGGTAACCACCGACGATGTCCCATATAAGAGAACTTCTTTCCATTAACCAACCATTTCGAACATGTTTGTGCAGCACAATAAGGACAAGCATAACGACATTTGGTACTCCAACTAGATAAATTTGCATACGCAGGAAAATCATTATTTGTCCATAATAAAGTCGCCCGTAAATTAAAGTTCTCCTTTGTCAACAAATCGTACCTTTCGACCCCTTCCCATAACTGTTTCAACTCTGCAATTAGCAGCTGCATGTAAATATCAATATCATTTCCGGGGCCTTTCTCGCCGGGGATTATCATGGATAAGATGAAAGATGATTGTTTCATGCAAATCCAGGGAGGCAAATTGTATGGAACAAGGACAACAGGCCAAGTATTATATGAAGTACTCATTATTTTGAATGGATTAAGCCCATCAGTTGCAAGACCGAGCCTGACATTTCGTGGATCTCTCTCAAAAGTTGGATACTTGTTGTCAAATGACTTCCAAGCTAAAGAATCCGCAAGATGCCGTAATAATCCATCATCGGTTCTGCCATCATGATGCCACCTCATAGACTCAGCAGTCTTGGAGGACATAAACAATCTTTGTAGCCTAGGTATGAGAGGAAAATATCGCAGAATCTTGATCGGTTTCTTTCTTGATTGTGCTTGAGCTTCATCCTCAGTAACATTTTCTGCCTCCCTAATCATCCATTGAGATTTTCCGCATACATGACAAGAGTCCTGATTTTTTCGATCACCCCAATTCAACATACAATCATTCGGACAACTATGAATTTTGTCATATCCAAGACCCAAATCTTTTATCATTTTCCTTATATCTTTGCATGATTAAGGGATTTTTGCAAAAGGAAACACTTCTCCTAGTAACTCCAACAATTGCGTAAAGGAGTTACTAGTCCACCCTCCCAGGCCTTTTAAGTGGAAAAGACGAATGCAGAAAGAAAGCTTTGAAAACTTTGATCCCTCATAAAGTTGTTCATTCATTTCATTCAACAACTTGTAAAACTTTGCCGCTTCTCCATTTGGCTCTTCATCACTTCCAATTCTTCCCATCTCAATGAAATCATTAACATCATTCTGACAATAATTTTCTATTACATACGGCTGATGAGTGTGCATATTAAATGCATCTCATAACATCTCTTCCATGTCATCTTCTCTAAAAGTTGGATGGTGAGAAGGAGCAGGATAAGTCGAATAACTCGTGGATGCAGATCTATCTGATACAAACTCTCCATGAAAGATCCATTTTCTATACCCCCGAACAAATCCAAAAACAACTAGATGCTCGTACACAACTTCACGAATGTGCCAATTAATGTTCACACAATTCTTACAAGGGAAAAGAATCATATTCTCTTGGCTTGCATTCAGAAAAGCTAAATTTAGAAAGTTTTCGACTCCATTTCGATATTCGACGCTTACCCTTGAGAAATCCATCCAACTCTTATCCATTTCATATTTCTGGAGTTTCAATTTCAAATGTTAATTGGTAATATTATAGATAAATTTAGAACCTAAACGAATGTGCATGATATTTTTAATATTACGTTTATTATTAATGATATTAACTACTCTGATTGAATTAGATTAATGAATGTTCTTCTAATATTATATATATATATATATTGACCAAAATATAATTTAAGCAACTAATTAAGAAAAGGTATAGTTTGAATTCTTAATCTTATATTAAGCCTTTGATTTATAAATTATATTAAGTCCGAACAATGAGCATCCCTACGAACCTTAACCTATTCTAGATCAAGCAATGTCTACCTTTGTTGCTGTTCTGCAATGTTATGTGCTACAATTTTCCTATCAATTGTAAATATATATATATATATATATATATATATATATATATATTGAATAACTCATCATCTTGAATCACGAATTCAGCTTAAAACAATATAAGTAATCCCAAAAGGCTTCAGTTCATCTAACTTTTTTCCGACAGTAAATCCTAACTCGAACCAAACAATAAATTTTCAGGAAAAGAAAATACCTATTGTCAAAAATGATGAAACTGTCTTCACTCTTCACCGGAAGAACAAATCATGCTGGATAAAAAAAGATAAGAATTACTCAATGATGATAAATATCGCTAAGAAGGGAAGATAATGATAACTTAAAGTATTCTTGTTTAAGCAACTTTGGGGTATGGCAAAAATTGAATTATCCAATGCCAGAGCACAACAATCAATGGAGCTTTAAATAATAGTTGAGTTGAATTTTTGAAAATCACACAAGTAGTAAACATGCAGAAGTTCTAGTATGCATTTAGGTACTCTGGTATGGACAGAATAAGAGAATACATGAGGGGAATGTACCATAATAGAGATGAAATCTTAAGCATTATACATAATCAAAGTAAAGACTTTACCATAGAAAACACTAGAAAAAGTGGATATTGTCTCCTCCAGTCGTAGTGAAAGATAAACTACAATGCAAGCTTCAAATAGTCCAAGAGAAAGTCGTGGTTAGGAGTTATAGCAAGAAAAAAAAAGGAAGGAATGGAAATTGAGGCATGTAGAAAACAAACCTCACGGGTTTTAACAACTTTCGCAGCTAAAGCAATAGCTTCAAATCACGCCTTGCAAAGATCTTCTGCACTAGAGAAAAGCAATATAAATAAGGTGGGGCATTAGTTAGATTGTTGTTATTGTTAAGGTTAAAGAAAGCCATTGTTAGTTTAACAAGTCAGGAATATCAGATCATCCCTGCATAAAAGATTCGCAATTATGTAAATTCAATTGAGCAAAAAGGGATGGATAAGGTGATTCATATAGAAACCTTAAACATTCAACAATCGTTTGCTGTGAATCATTTGTATATTTTATATTTGCAAACATGGAACTCTCCATGATTTATACATCTCACTTCACCATTCATGGCGGCACAAAATATGCAGAATCTTTAAACGGGGAAAAGTTGTCATCAACTAGCTAACATTACCTTGAGCAACTCTGTTCAGTCAGTTTTTGCATACTTCTGGGCAGCTTTTTGTTGTTACTATAAATGTAGATTAGGGTCCTTGTAATCTTCGGGTGAGAGCCAAAGGAAAATGGCTTGTTTATAGTGATGGGAATTGATTGATTTGTATCTGGCTTGGATCCAAATAGGTCAAACATTATGGGAGATGATCAAATGAGAAAAAAGCCGATTAATTTTAAAATGAGATCAGTTTGTTTGGACATTTTAATTAAATTTCAATATACGATATAGTATTTTTTTTTTATAAAAATTGCAAATTTCAATGGTATATTTTGATGATTTCCACAAAGGAAATGTAAACAAGTTGTTGAGAAGTTACATGGTAACCATGGGGTCAATGAGTACAAGTAACTCATAAATGTTTAATGAATCTTTCCTTCCTTTTAATTTCGTTCTCTTCGGGTTTTTTTCCTTCTTCCTTTTAATTGACTTGTTCTTCCAGAGTAAACTACGAACAAGACTTATGGTCATGGCACTATCATTTACGTTGAGTTTGAGTTACATACGCCATCAGGACGGGGTAGGAGGGGCAATCATCTCCTCTACAAATTTTAAATTTTTTTATATTTTAATTTTGAAAATTTTCTATTAATAATCTATTTACCCCTAAAATTTTATAAATTCTCTTAACATAAAATGTTATACACATTCATATATATATATATAATGTTGGTTGAGATTTTTGGAATGAACTAGCATCAGATCCTTCTTTTTTATTCTCCTATGACGCGTCGAATCAGTATTCTTCCTTGTTAATTTCCTCCCTGTAGCCATGCATGTGAATATCTTTCTGTAATTTTTCTTAGTTTCATGGGATAGGGGCACTAGTCTGCCACTTCCTATTATCAAAGGATTTTTAATCATTCTCTTCCAGATCTAAACCTTTTACTAAATTCTAAAAAAAGACTTCAAGACGAAATGCTGCGAAGAAATCAAACCAAAGGAGGAATAACGCGGAGAAATAAAGAAATAAGAGCCAAAAGGTCGATGGTGGAGGAATATGTTCTTACCTTTTTTACTGTCACAGATGGTGGAGAACCGATGTGAGGGTTGATGGAGGAAACAGAGCAACTGATTGGGGAATAATACGATGAAGAGAATAGGGCTAGGGGCTCAGTCGCAAAATTTGGGGGTTTTATAGAAAGTTGCGGCGTTTGTAATCCAAACGCTGCTATAGTTGCACTCTATCGTTGCGTTTACTTAAAAAACGTCACTACTGTCCATATGTTGCGCGGCGTTTGTGTTTCAAAACGCCACTAACTTAAGCCTCTATAGCGGCGTTTTCATAAAAACACCGCTAAAGTTCTATTATATTGCGGCGTTTATTAAAAAACACCACTAAATATTAAATCTATTGCCGCGTTTGTATAAAAACGCCACTAATGTCCAAATATTTAGCGGCGTTTTTGTTTAACAATGCCACTAAAGTAACCCTCTATAGCAGAATTTTAATAACAATGCCACTAAAGTTCTATTATATTGTGGCGTTTATATAAAAATACCGCTAAATCATTATCCTTGAAACGACGGTTGTTGGAAAAACGCCACTATGGATGAACATTTTGTGGCGTTTTTTTTTATACAAACGCCGCAAAAGTTATGTCTATAGCGGCGTTTTTGGATACAAATGCAGCAAAAGTTAGGTCTATGGCGGCGTTTTTGATACAAACGCCGCTAATTACCTTTATTTATATAAGATTACTTGATTTTAAATATTTCATTTCTTCTCTACATAAACTTAATTTACTATCATAACGCTTAATGTAATTAACAACAACCATATATTTTAATTAAGGCACACGTTATGCATACAATTACTTAACAACAAAATACATTAAAATCCACTCCAACATTAAAGTTATGCATAAACAGTCTTAACAATATTGTTCACTAGAATTTAGTCTTCATTGCTCCTTCGTGGGGAAAGGACGTAAAAAAGTTGTTTTCCTTGTTTGACGACGCATCATTAAGTTTTTCCTCTGTGAAAACTCTATATGGAGAAACTCTTAATCCATTTCACCAAATAAATCCCCTACCTCCGGTTCACCAAGAAGACTCCATGCGCTCTTCAGTGCTTCACTTGAAACAGATAACGACCTTCCACCTAAAATATGAAACTTGATTGGAGGTGGCTTGCAAACATAATCAAACATTAAAAAAAATTAAATAGATGATATAAAGGTTTACTTGGAGTAACAGTAGAGGTAACGTCTTCTTCATTGAGGATAGATATTGCTTTTGCTATTGAAGATTCTTTCAACGCCACAGAGTCACCAAATTCGGTTCTAAACATCAGGTATTTATCAACTCCTCTATCATCGTTCTCAATAAGCTTTGAACATCCTACATGCGTACGATCTATGAAATTTTATAGTAAAAAATCTTTAGCGCCATAAACTTTCAGCGATTAATTATTACCTTCATTTAGGAGATCGGACATAGAAGGGTGTTTTGCAATAGGTGGGCCTTTCGGGTCATCATCGAGTTTGGACGGCAAGTTCGAACTGATAGCCTCCCAACGATAATTTGATCCATTGTCAGAGCAAAGACACCACGTGGACATTCCGACGATAATTTCTCTTACTGAATGCAATACCTGCTCTTTGTACCATAACCAGTTGTTCATGTTTTCTAAAGCAATTATTTTTTTATTCGAAAGCAAAAAAAAAACACTTTTCCCAAGCAGTAAACCAGTAAAACAATATGTATAGATATTCTTTTCCTATTCGAAAGCTATTATATTTCTCCATTACATTAGCTTTCTGGGGTTTCCCCATTTTCATAATACCAACAAAAAATAAATAAAAAAAGTTCAGTAGTGAGAGAAGGGATCAAACTATGCAATCGTGAGATAATTGTTCGCTACTGAGAGGGCAAATTTGGTCGTCGGGACATATAGAAGATGACGTCGGTTGCAATCGTGTGAGGGCTGTTGTTGTACAAGAGAAATCCCTTTTAGGGAAGTAGCACTGAAATGATTTTAGGGATTGGATAGGAGAGTATATATTGACCCTTTTACGACATTTTTAAAAAAAAATGCCATTGTAGTGCATATATTTGCGGCGTTTTTATATAAACTCCATGATAAACAACATATTGCAGCATTTTTAGGACAAATGCCACTATATTATTACTCTATTGCGATATTTTTTACACAAACGCCACTATAAACAATAATATTGCGGTGTTTATTTGATAAACGCCGCTAAATTACTTCTCTATAGCGTCGTTTATTAAACAAATGCCACTATAAACAACACTATCGCGGCGTTTGTGTAAAAACGCCGCTAAATTATAACTCTATTACGGCGTTTGTTGAAAAAACACCACTATAAACATATCTATTGCGGCGTTTTAGCTATAAACGCCGCGAAATTATCACTCTATTGTGGCGTTTGTTTAAAAAACGCCGCTAAAGTATCATTTTGTGGCATTTGGATAGTAAACACCGCAATATGCTTAAATTTTGTGGCGTTTGTCCTTAAAATGCCGCTAAAAACGCCGCTAAAAATGCCGCTACAGAACACTTTTGCTGTAGTGGAAACTTTACCTCTAGCTATTGTTTCATGGATTTGAGGACTAATAGTAACACAACCAAAGTAATCGATGCTCAATGGAACCTGAGGAAAGTGAATCTAACGGCAAAGGAAGCGGAGTTCATGCTTGATCAACCCGATCACATCGTCTCTCCCGTGGAAAAGCTGAAACGAACTCGCCGAGTGGTCGTTATGCGAGCCAACGATGAACTGTTGGCGGTAAAGTTTACGTTTTGGTTCCTATGCAAAGGGTGAACTGCATAGTTATGTATATGGATATGGCAATGATAGAAACAGATTGTAGTGGAAAGAAGAGGAGAAAAAGTGGCGGTGCTAGGGTTTTGCCTGATGTGGTGGTGGAGGAAGAGAGCCGAGTTGATCGGGATTCTCCCGTCCATGGTTGCCGATAGGGTAATTATAGGTCGTGGACTCCTGTTTTGGAACCGATTTCTGAAGTGCTATGAGCAACCCATTATCTTTCTTTTCTTTGTTGGAAATGAGAGATGCTTAATTAGGAAGTATAGTATGCTTCTTGTAACATATAATTTGTGATAAAAATCTAACACCAATTCTTTTATGTAATTAAAGAAGTGTTTCTACAAAGTTGAATAAAGAAACAAATGAGTGAGTTTTTAAGTGAACCCTAACCCCATCGCTAATCCATATAATGAATTATAACTATGGAGGCTCAATGTCCATTTAGGCCCACAACTAGTTATCTACAACTTATCTATTTGGATGATGGTAAAACTGGTTGTCTATAAATTATTTTAGGGTAAATTATGCGTTTAGTACATAAACTATCAGTTGATCTGTTTTAGTACCTAAACTTTCTATTTTTTCAAAATCATACCTAAAGTTTAGTTTTTGTTTCATTTTAGTACCCATGTTCAAAATCTAACGTTAAATTCTAAAAAAGGGTAAACTATGCCGATAGTTCCTTTTGTTATCGGTCTGACTGACTTTTGTCACCGAAAAAAATTAAGAGGAAATGGTACGTTACGTTATCGGTCCGTTCGATTTAAGTCCCTATGATATTAATTTTGTTTAACCCCCTTTTATTTTAAGTCCCTTTTGTTAAAGTCACTAACATGGCTGAGGGACTAAAATTGAACGGACCGATAACCTTAGGGACTGAAATAGGCGGGCCAATAATGTTAGGGACTTAAATTGGATGGACCGATGGCGTTAGTGACCATTTTCCTTTAATTTTTTCTTCGGTGACCAAAGTCTGTCAGATCAAAAACATAGGAGACTATCGATTTTTTTTGAAAGTTTAGGTATTAAAATGGACGAAAATAAATAGTTTAGGTACTAAACGTGTTAAGTTTGTAACGGTGAGTACTAAAATGAAATAAAACTAAATATGATTGGATTAATAAAAATATGTTTTTATTTAATAAAAAATAAGTTTCCAACTAAAAAATGGATATTGTTATTTAATAAAAATGAGTACCAATTAAAGCTAGATTAGTGATAATGTGTAAAGAAAAGAATGAACAACCTCAACGCTCATAAAAATGATATTTACTTAATTATAAATAATATCATATTCATAGAACAAATAGACACATAACATCTACATGTAATCAAATATTTCCACTTATTATCGATTCATTACGTAATGACACATAACATATAGATGTAACCAAAACATATAATATGCTTTCAAACGACATATTGTTCATACCTTGTGAAATCTATACTTCAAAGAGTTGATAGTAACATATATATAGTCATAACATAGGGTTAATTGAATGTCCTAATTATTTATAATTTTGTAAGCAATCATTCCTATACTTCTTAGAATTGATAGTAACATATATATAAGCATAAAATAGCGATGAGTGTTTTATTTGGTTTAATATTTTGTTAGTAATTATTCCGTGTTAACTTCTATTATAGTGTTAATTTGGGTTATTTATGTTCGAATCTGTGCATGCCTTTATTTTTCAAGAAACAACAATTAAAAGAGAATTAAACAGATTTTCCTATTCTTTCAGAGAAGTCGACGACAACTCTGATTGGAAGATCGATCCAAGCACAAAATCTGATTAAATAATCCAATCAGCAAAATCAAAGGAGAAAAGCAAGACGAACCATAATTCTTTAGGAATTAAAAGTTGTAATTAACTTCAAACATCTTAGATTTAATTATTTATTTAATTAGGATTTTTGTTCGCTTAGAACTTTAATTGAGATTTTAATTATTTATTATTAGGTTTTTAGTTTACTAATAATTAGGAATACATCTTTTTAATTTTATTAAGAGGTATTATTTTATTTTCATTTGATTAACTCAAAGCTATAAATACCTTCTATGGTGTTAACTTTTGTTTAGCTGAAGGCTAAGTGAAGACTAGATCCATTCTCGTGAGAATTGCAAAAGCGCTTTATATCATTAGATTTCTTTCTTGATTTTTGGCAGACAAAGGAAGGCAATTGACATTCTTTCAAACATCTTGACACTTTCAATCCAAAAAGAACACATTGGTTTGATTGAAGTTTTGATGTACAATTGGGGAGGAGAATCGACTTGTAGCAAGTTCAATTCCCTAAGAACAAACTTAGCGGTGGTCCGCTAAGGGAAATCAAGATCGGGTTTGATTCTCATCGAGACACCATAATCCGAGCATGTGCTTTTCCATTTCCAAATCAACATTGGCGTTAACATCGATAGTCGATATTAATCAAAACAAGGGCTATTTTTCAAAGATTGACTTTGGAAATCAATTCACTATAGAGAAGAGCAAGTTACAAGGGTTAGGCCTTGTATAATGTAACCGGCAAGTGTAATGCCCAAAATACTGAAATAAGGACTATATTGAAAGGATTCAAAAACATATTAGGATTTATTCTATTAATGAATGATGAGAATGGATAGGATTAATGATTAAGACTAAATTATGACTATGGATTAGTAAGAGGGCATTTTGGTCTTTTATATGAAAGATAATTTAAGTGTATTTTAAAATTGGTATTAAAGATAAGGGGAAAGGGGATTAGGTTGTAAAAATTTTCTTTCTCCTTCTTCATATTCTTTCCCCGTAGAAGAGTTCCCTCATAAGCTCAAAGGTAAGTTTTCAATTTAATAGTTTATTCTTTTAATTTTTACTAGTTATTGAATCCTTTTATATGATGGAAGCTTAATGAAGGTTTA
Source organism: Hibiscus syriacus (assembly GCF_006381635.1). Classification (NCBI taxonomy): domain Eukaryota; kingdom Viridiplantae; phylum Streptophyta; class Magnoliopsida; order Malvales; family Malvaceae; genus Hibiscus; species Hibiscus syriacus. The sequence continues at coordinate 4,713,265 of NW_024062808.1, read as the reverse complement.
GATGGGATTAAAAGAAGGAAATAAAGGAAATAAAAGAGATTTTAGAAAATGGATTTTATAATAAGATGTTAATATATGAAGGGTTATTAATGTTTGTATGTAAAATTGACTTGTCAATAAGGTAAATGATATATTTGAATCATTGGTTGAGTGAAATAACAAGTTAGAAATTGTGGTGTGATTCTTAGAATCAAATGCACTTGGGGAATATTAGATGTTTTATGTGTCTAAATGAAAGAAAGTTAGTAGGGTTAAGTAGAGAAGTGTTATATAGTATTATTAGGGGTAAATGAGAGGAAAATTGGCCAAAGTTGGGTAAATTTCGGGTTGAAAACTAGAAAATCTGGGCAGGGGTATCGATACTGATAGAACAATACCAATACCATAGGCAAAAATTGGGCTGAATTATATGAGAAATATCGATACTGATTCAAATACTATCGGTACCAAGCAATGTAGTATCGATACCAGGAAACATCGAACCTGATTTTGGTATCGATACCGAAAGGGGGTATCAGTACCATAACATAGTAGTATCGATACCATAGTGAGGGTATCGATACCAGGCTACATCGAAGCTAATTTTGGTATTGATACTGGAAGGGAGTATCGATACCATAGTAGGGTAATATCGATACCATAGTAGGTGTATCGATACTGAAGAGCCAGAAATTTTAAGTTGGGCTGATATTGTTGTAGAAAGTTAATAATAAATATTTTGATTAATGTTAAGTTATAATTGTTAGGAAACACACTAACAATTGATATTATGCATGTATCTAATGAATGTGGAATAGATCGAAATCAAGCTCCTCAGTCGAGTAAGTTGAAAGGCAAGGGCCAAGTTCCAGAGTAATTATCTTCTCATTCTGGATATATAAGTAAGACGAGCCAGGAGAGTACATTTTATTGTATGCAATCTAGATGAAAATGATTAGTAATTATTTAATATGAATTTTTAATTGTTAATGTATGTTTTGTTATAATTACTATGTTTTATTGAATATATGGAAATGATATTGTGTATGAGTTCTAGTATGAAAATACTAATGCATATGGGTGCATTATTGGCATGCAAGGATACCGTAGTTGAAATGCATATGGGTACATTATCAACAGAAAAGTATATTATGGTTGAAATGTATATGGGTACATTATCAACAGAAAAGTATGCTAGAGTTGAAATGCATATGGGTACATTATCAACAGAAATGTATGCTAGAGTTGAAATGTATATGGGTACATAATCAACAGGAAAGTATACTATGGTTGAAATGTATATGGGTACATTATCAATAGAAAAGTATACTATAGTTGAAATGCATATAGGTGCATTATCAACATAAAATATATTAGAATTTAAAGTGCATAATGGTGTATTATAAACATAAATGGAGGTTACAAATGAAAAGAAAGGAATCATGATAAATGATTATGAAAAATGGGGAATAAAATATGTATGGATAAACAAAGATTATTTATTATGTTATGACTCACTAAGATATACTTAACGTGTATTTCAACGCGTAGGTAGCAACAAAATTAATCATGGAAGGAGTGAAGCCGTAACAGCAGATATCATTCACCAAGGTTGACTCACCACTAACAATAGGACGCTAGTAATCCTTTTGTAAACTTGTTGTCATGTAATTAAATTTAACATAACATTTTGTAATATATTTTGATGAATACTTATTTATAATGTTTATCTATGTGAAAATTTAGTTTGCAACAAAATTTTAAAGAATTTACAAAAATTAGCAAATCATTTTTAAAGTAATGTGACACTTGTATACGTATATGAAAACGCATATACGTATATGAGTGTTACATTTCTTGGTATAAAAAAAATCTAGTTCTATTTTAAAATAGAAAAAAGATTACATGCCAATAAAGTTGTAAATGTTACTGAGATGGTGTCATTAGAAGGTGATTGATAACACTCCTTACTAATGATATTGTTATTATTATGAATATTTTATTAGTTTTCAAAATCATCGAACTCGCGAAGAGCGGGAGAACAAGAAATTCAAGAAGGAACGGAGAGTGAAAGTTTTGTGGATAATAGTGCATAACCTCTTCCTTCTGAAAATGCAAGTGCATCTGTCCCTTAAGGGATTTCGGCACCTTATTTTGGAACTTTCATGCAAGCCCTTGATGCTATACTGACTCGGTTTCAACATTACCCTGCTCCTCCAATACCTCAAATGTTGATTCCAAAGGAGTTGAAGAGTTTAAGAGCTCCAGAGTTCAGAGGATATGAGGGTGAGGGTCCTATAGAGACATATATATGGTTAAATGATGTGATGATAATGCTTGAAAACCTACAATGTACAGATCAAGAGAAGTTGGGAGGAGTTGTATCTTTGTTGAGAGGATCATCTAGAGTATGGTGGTCCAATACTACGATGTATGCACCATCGGAGCAAGTCACATGACAATTTTTCCAGGAAAAATTCAAAAACAAGTATGTGGGTGAGTAGCTCAAAAGAGAAATGTTGATGAAGTTCCTTAATTTAAAGCAAAGTGATCGAGCCATCCATGAATTTGAGGCTGAATACAACAAGTTAAGCCGTTTTGCCACTGAAATTGTGCCAAATGATAGGGCCATACGTGATTGGTTCATAGAGGGTTTGAGGCTGAAGCTGAAAGAGATGATGATGACCTTAAACTTGTCGAGTCTACAAGAAGCTATAAACAGAGCCAAAGCTATTGAAAGAGCTTAGGAGGAAACATTAGCGGTGGAGCAGAGTGTTCAAGCGGGGAAAAGAGTGGGAATGCCTTCCACTCCCCATTATGCTAAAAGAGGAAAAGGCTTGAGTTCCTGATTCTTAGAGAGAGATAGCTTTATAGCAGCATCGCAGAAGAGTAAACAATCTCAGTCTTTTGCTGCTAGCTCGAGTAGAGCTTTTGGGGAAAACAATCCATGTTAAACTTGTGGCAAATTGCACCGAGGAGTATGTAGATTTGTCAGTGGAGCTTGTTTTCTATGTGGCGATATGGGTCACTTTGCACGGAACTACCCTAAGAAAAATGGTGATAATTCGACACAGTCTGAAAGATCAGTGGCAGCCTTAAATAGAAATAAAGGAAGGGGTACGTCAAGGGGTCAGCTAGAAATGATGTCGAGACAAGTGACTCAAGGAGTTGTTAGAATTTACAACCTTAAGACCACTGAGGATCGAGATGACCTTGAGATCATAACAGGTATCTTCCATTTTTACGATGAACCTGTATTTGTTTAATTTACCCTGGTTCTACACATTCATACATTAGTACAAAGTTGGTTAGAGCTAGAGGAATTCCTTTAGAACAAATAGTGAGTGAGATGATAGTTATAAATCCTATGGGACACAGTGCGAGAGTATCTAAAGTATGTAGCAAATGCCCTATAAAGATCCATGGGATTGTGTTTTTAACCAATTTAAGGGAATTGCCCTTCAATGAAATTGAAATTATTCTAGGCATGGATTGTTTGTCCTCACATTATGGATGGGTCGATTGTCGTAAGAAACGTTTTTTTAAAGAATGACGAAGGTGCAGAAATAGTAGTAATCGACAAAAGATCGAAATCACCCTCGAATATGATATCTGCTATGATTACGAAGAAGATGATGTCGAAAGGATGTATAGATTTTCTAGCTAATGTGATAGATACCAGAATTTTAGAAGTTAGATTAAATGATATTCGTACAGTTAGAGAATTTCTAGATGTTTTTCCTGAGGAATTACCGGGACTGCCTCCAGATCCGGAGGTAGAATTCAGGATTGAATTTAGCCCGGTACTGAACCAGTGTCCATGTCTCCATATAGAATGGCTCAGACTGAACTGCGAGAATTGAAAGCCCAACTATAAGAATTACTCGATAAGGGGTTTGTAAGACCTAGTGTTTCTCTTTGGGGAGCACCTGTTTTATTTGTGAAAAAGAAAGACAGGACTATGCGATTATGTATCGATTACCGTCAGTTGAATATGGTCACCATAAAGAAAAAATATCCTCTTCTCAGGATGCATTGTTGTTTTATAAGATAGACTTAAGGTCGGGGTACCATCAGTTGAAGATAAAAGAAGATGATATTTCAAAGATAGCTTTTCGTACTCAGTATGTGCATTATGAATTTATAGTAATGCCATTTGGCTTGACTAATGCACTAACGACATTCATGGATATGATGAACCGAATATTTCAACCATACATAGACAAATTTGTGGTGATATTTATAGATGATATCTTGGTATATTCCAAGTCAAGAGAAGAGCATGATGTTCATCTTCGAGTAGTTCTTCAGATGCTCCGCGAGAAGAAGTTGTATGCCAAATTATCAAAGTTTGAATTTTGGTTAGCCGAGGTTGCTTTCCCTGGTCACATAGTTTCCATAGAAGGTATTCGAGTACATCCAAGAAAGATCCAAGCTATAGTGGATTGACACTCTCCAAGAAATGTTTATGAGGTCCGGAGTTTCTTGGGACTTGCCGGTTATTATAGACTATTTGTGAGGAATTTCTTAACATTAGCCTTGTCTCTAGCTAAGATGTTTCAGAAGGATGTGCCTTTTGTATGGACGTAAAAGTGCAAAGAAAGTTTTGAAGGGCTCAAGAGAATATTGACGGAGACCCAAGTACTTGTACAGCCGGAGTCAGGAAAAGAAATCGTGGTGTTTAGTGACGCGTCCCATAATGGATTGGGGTGTGTTCTTATGCAAGATGGAAAGATTGTAGCTTATTCATCCAGACAGTTGAAGAATCATGAGAAAAATTATCCGACACATGATTTAGAATTGGCGGCAGTTGTGTTTGCACTAAAAATTTGGTGTCATTATCTGTATGGTGAGCAGTGTCCTATTTATACAGATCACAAGAGTTTGAAGTATTTACTGACGCAGAAAGAATTGAACTTGAGACAAAGAAGATGGATTGAGCTTCTAAAAGATTACGATCTAATCATCGATTATCATTTGGGTAAGGCGAATGTGGTAGTAGATGCATTAAGTCGAAAGATTTTTGCTTCTTTATGAGCATTGGATGCACGCATGTCAGTAAAGTAAGATGGCATTTTAAATGCTGAGCTTAAGTTAAAGCCGACGTTTTTGGATCGGGTTAAAGAGTTACAAAAGTTAGATGAGAAATGTTTGATGATAATGGCACAAGTCAGGAGGAATAAAATAAAAGACTTTGAAATAAGAATGGATGGATGTCTATACTATAAGGGAAAACTTTGTATACCCAACGATAATGAATTGAATAGGGATCTACTGTATGAGGCATATTATAGCCCTCTGACTATGCACCCAGGCAGAAATAAAATGTATCAAGACTTGAAAAATCATTACTGGTGGTCTGACATGAAAAGAGCTGTAACAGAGTTTGTTGTTAAATGTTTAACATGTCAACAAGTGAAAGTTGAACATCAAGTGCCATCTGGATTATTGCAACCTATATCTATTCCTGAGTAGAAGTGGGAACGGGTAACAATGGATTTTGTTTCGGGGTTACCATTGTCACCAGGTAAAAAGGACTCGATATGGGTTGTCTTGGACAGATTGACCAAGACAACTCATTTTATTCCAGTGCGAGTATACTACTCGATGGATAAGTTGGAAGAATTGTATATTAAAGAAATAGTTAGACTTCATGGAATACATGTATCAATAGTGTCGGATAGAGACATAGGGTTTACTTCAAGGTTTTGGAAGTCGTTGCATGAGGCATTAGGTAATCGATTGAACTTTAGCACAACTTTTCATCTGTAGACAGATGAGTAGTCAAAGTGAGCCATTTAAATATTGGAGGATATGATAAGGGCATGTGTGATTGATTTTAAGGGATCATGGGATAAGTATTTACCGTTAGCGGAATTCGCGTACAATAATAGTTATCAATCTAGTATTAAGATTGCCCCATATTAAGCTCTGTATTAGAGAAAATGTATAACACTATTAAATTGGTTTGAATTGAAAGATCGAGATCTGATAGGGCTAGATTTGACGAAAGATATGGAAGATAAAGTGAAAATTATCCAAAACAATCTAAAGATAGTCTCGGATCGTCAGAAGTCATACGCGAATTTGAAAAGGAAAGTAATAGAGTATTAAGTGGGAGAAAAAGTATTTTTGAAAGTATAACATTGGAAGAAGGTATTACGTTTTGGGCGTAAAGGAAAATTGAGTCTGAGATTTATTGGACCGTATGAGTTATTAAAAGGGTTGGACTCGTGGCTTATCAGTTAGCTTTGCCTCCAAATATGGACAATATCCATAATGGTTTCCATGTATCGATTCTGAGGAGATACATATCAGATCCCTCGCAAGTTATCACTCCAGAAGAGATAGAAATCCGACCAGATTTAACTTATGAGGAAGAACCGGTGAGGATATTGGCTAAGGAAACCAAGAAATTACGTAGCAAGAGGATTCCATTGGTCAAAGTGCTTTGACAGAATCATAAGGTGGAAGAGGCTACCTGGGATAGAGAAGAGGATATGAAAAAGCAGTTTCCACATCTCTTTGCTTCAGGTACTTCTTTAAAATTCAAGGATGAAGTTTACTAAGAGGGGGAGAATTATAATGCCCCAAATACTAATATAGGGACTATATTGAAATGATTCAAAAAAAAAAAATACTAGGATTTATTCTATTAATGAAAGATGAGAATGGTTAGGATTAATGATTAAGACTAAATTGTGATTATGGATTAGTAAGAGGGCATTTTGGTCTTTTATATGAAAGAGAATTTAAGTGTATTTTAAAATTAGTATTAAAGATAAGGGGAAAGGGGATTAGTTTGCAAAAAGTTTCTTTCTCATTCTTCTTCTTCTTTCCCCGTAGAAGAGTTCCATCATAAGCTCAAAGGTAAGTTTTCAATTTAATGGTTTATTCTTTCAATTTTTGCTAGTTATTGAATCATTGTATATGATGGAAGCTTAATGAAGGTTTAGATGGGATTAAAACAAGGAAATAAAAGAAATAAAAGAGATTTTAGAAAATGGGTTTTATAACGAGATGTTAATATATGAAGGGTTATTAATGTTTGTTGGTAAAATTGACTTGTCAATAAGGTAAATGATATATTTGAAGCATTGGTTGAGTGAAATAACAAGTTAACAATTATGGTGTGATTCCTAGAATCAAATTCTCTTGGGGAATATTAGATGTTTTATGTGTCTAAATGAAGGAAAGTTAGTAGGGTTAAGTAGAGAAGTGTTATATAGTATTGTTAGGGGTAAATGAGAGGAAAATTGGCCAAAGTTGGGTAAATTTCGGGTTCAAAACTAGAAAATCTGGGAAGGGGTATTGGTACTGATAGAACAGTACCGATACTATAGGTAAAAATTGGGCTGAATTATATGAGAAGTATCGATACTGATTCAAATAGTATCAGTACCAATCGATGTAGTATCGATACCATAATAAGGGTATCAATACAAGGAAACATCGAAAACCTATTTTTGGTATCGATGCCGAAAGGGGGTATCAATACCATAGCATATTAGTATCGATACCATAGTGAGGGTATCTATACCTGGCTACATCGAAGCTAATTTTGGCATTGATACTGGAAGGGGGTATCAATACCATAGTAGGGTAATAGGGTATCGATACTGAAGAGCCAGAAATTTTAAGTTGGGCTGATATTGTTGTTGAAAGTTAATAATAAATATTTTGATTAATGTTAAATTATAATTGCTAGGAAACACACTAACAATTGATATTATGCATGTATCTAATGAATGTGGAATAGATCGAAATCAAGCTCCTGAGTCGAGTAAGTTGAAAGGCAAGGGCCAAGTTCCGAAGTAATTATCTTCTCATTCTGGATATCTAGGCAAGGTGAGCTAGGAGAGTACATTTTATTGTATGCAATCTAGATGAGAATGATTAGTAATTATTTAATATGAACTGCTTAATTGTTAATGTATGTTTTGCTGTAATTACTATGTTATATTGAATATATGGAAATGATATTGTGTATGAGTTCGAGTATGAAAATACTAATGCATATGGGTGCATTATTGGCATGAAATGATGCCACAGTTAAAATGTATATGGGTACATTATCAACAAAAAAGTATACTATGGTTGAAATGTATATGGGTACATTATCAACAGAAAAGTATGCTAGAGTTAAAATGCATATGGGTACATTATCAACAGAAATGTATGCTAGAGTTGAAATGTATATGGGTACATTATCAACAGGAAAGTATACTATGGTTGAAATGTATATGGATACATTATCAACAGAAAAGTATACTATAGTTGAAATGCATATGGGTGCATTATCAATAGAAAAGATGTTAGAATTTAAAGTGCATAATGGTGTCTTATAAACATAAATAGAGGTTACAAATGAAAAGAAAGGAATCATGATAAATGATTATAACAAATGGGGAATAAAATATGTATGTGTACACAAAGATTATTTATTATATTATGACTCACTAAGATATACTTAACGTGTGTATTTCAACACGTAGGTAGCAGCAGAATTAATCAAGTAAGGAGTGATGCCGTAGCAGCAGATATCATTTTCCAAGGTTGACTCACCAGTAACAATAGAACGGTAGTAATACTTTTGTAAACTTGTTGGCATGTAATTAAATTTAACATAACATTTTGTAATGTATTTTGATGAATACTTATTTATTATGTTTATTTATGTGAAAATTTAGTTTGGAACAAAATTTTAAAGAATTTACAAAAATTAGTAAACCATTTTTAAAGTAATGTGACACTTGTATACGTATATGGGTGTTACAACAAGTATCAGAAGTAAAATTTATTTCAGTGATCGAGACGGATTGAGGCGAAGCGAAGCTAGAGACTATCTTTTATCTTAATTAAATTTCTACACTTTATCTTTCTTATTTCTATTTCTTTTACTTTAGTCTTATTTTATTTATTTTAATTACTTGATTATTCAAAACCCCATTCTTTTTAATTTTATTGTTTTACATATTTCTTGGTTAAAGATCAATTCATATTGATATTATAAATTTCTGAATTCATATGGACTGGCGCTCTTATTCTCTATACTATGTTCTTAGCATAATTATATGAGAAACGGATTAATTATTTGAAAATTACGACGCTTGTCAATTGACGCCGTTGTCGAGGATCACGGAAAAATTACTAATTAGAAATTTGTTTAGATTTATGACCAGGAAAAATTCAGGCGAACTAGTTGATTGGATACCTGAGATCGAAGCACTAACCCGACGATTAAGCTCACATACACTGCGAGAAAAAAGGAAACAACAAGAATAATAACAATCTAAATCAAATCCAGAACCTAATTCGAAGACATCCTTTGACGTCGAGACCTTCTCCAATGCCGTAGAAGACTTCAAAGAATTGATCCCAATGGCTGAACAGACAATATGAGAATTAGATACGACACCTGCCGAACAACAACCGTTAAGCATTGCATTCCCTCATGGAGAGACACCGTTTATGCTAAAAACAGGTTTGATCCATCTTTTAACTACTTACCATGGATTGCCTACTGAAAGTCCTCACAAGCATCTTACTGAGTTTCATCTGGTTTGCTTTAACATGAAACCACAAGGAGTATTTGATGATAAATTAAACTCCGCACTTTCCCTTTTTCTTTAACTGACTTGGCTAACAATTGATTATTTTATTTACCTCCTAATTCTGTTAATACATAGGCTAATATGACTCGTCTTTTTTTTGACAAGTTCTTCCCTACATCAAAAGCGAGTGAATTAAGAAGGAAAATCTTAGAAGTACAAAAAATAAATGAAGAATCATTATATGATTACTGGGAGTGATTCAAGAAACTCTGCGCTAGCTGCCTACAACATGGACTGTCATAACAAACACTTCTTCAATACTTTTACGAAGGATTATTTCATTTGGAGATGAATATGATAGATGCAACTAGTGGAGGAGCACTCATTAATATGAATCCGAACGCATCTAGAAATTTTATCTCAACTATGGCTGTTAAGTCTCAATAATTTGGCTTTGCGACTGGACCCAGTCAACGGGTTCTTGAGATAACTGTAATTTCTTTAGAAAATAAACTTGATAAATTAACTGATATTGTTCAAACTCTTTTTATTGAAAAAATGAGTACAACTAGATTTTGCGGAATATGCACAATGTTAAACCATCCCACATATTGTTGTCTGATGTTACAAGAAGACTCTATCGTACAAGTCAACATAGTTGGAAATATTTTAAGACCTCCCAAGAGAAAATACAATCCTAACACAAATACATATAATCTGGGATGGAAAGACCATTAAAATTTCATATGTGTACAAAATTTAAAACCTAATTATGCCTATCAACTGAGGCCACCTCCACCTCAGCCATATCAAACGCCAAAATCATCATTGGAGTCCATCGTCGAACGGTTGGCACTGTCTCAAGAACAATTTCATAATAGAACCGAAGCTCACTTTCAAGAACTTGAAAAAAAATGAGTATTTTGGCTCAGACCGTGGGAAGAATAGAATCACAGGAAAACTACCATCTTAAATCGAGGCGAACCCACGAGAAAACGTTAGTGCCATCACCCTTCAGAGTGGCACTTTATCACACCAATCTCTAAGGAAGTTTCCGAAGAATCAAAGAAAGAAAAAGAAGAATCAAGATCCCAGAAAGAAAAGGAAGAAGTTGGCACAAAATCCTAGAGGAAAAAGAAAGATGACTCACAACTTCCTCCCACACCATCTCCTTATGCCATGCCACCTTACTTTCCCTCCAGGTTAGTAAAATTAGACAAACAAGCCGAGGAAAAAGAAATTCTTGATGTTTTTTTTTAAAAGTGAATATTAACATATCCCTTCTTGAAGTAATTTGAAAAGTATCGAGATATGCCAGATTTTTTAAAGATCTTTTCATGAACAAAAGGAGACTTACTGACTATGAAAAGGTAAATTTAAGTGAAAACGTCTCAGCTATTTTTCAACGTAGACTTCCATCGAAATTAAAGGAACAATGTATGTTTGCTATTCCTTGTAAAATCAGCAAGGTAGGTATTAAACATTCTATGTGTGATCTTGGTGCTTCCATAAATGTTATGCCAGTTTCTGTTTAGAACTCACTTTCCACTATGCCTTTGAAGGAAACTAGAGTAACGATCCAACTTGCTGATCGATCCTTTATTTATCTCGATAGTCTTCTTGAAAATGTATTGGTTAAGGTACATAAGTTAATTTTTCTGACAGATTTCTATGCCATCGACATGGAAAACAATCAAATCAACACCTCCTCTCAAATCCTTCTTGGTCGTCATTCTTAAGCACGACTAACACTAAAATTGACATTAGAAGTAGAACTCTCACCATGAAGTAAGTGGTGAAATTTGACGTTTATAACGCGATGAAACATCTCGACTCTGTGGCTAACGTTAACTTTTTTAATATAATCAAACATTCTGTGAGTTGGACATAATGTTTTTGATGAGTTGCACAGGAATTCGAAGGTTGAAACTGACATCGCTTCTAACTTGGACTTGTAGTCAGTAGCAAGCCAGGTAAGAATTTAAATTTGATGCCTTCTTAATCTAATTTTTTCCATCTGTTTTGCAGACATTAAAGTTGGAATTAAAATCGCTTGCAAAACATTTGAAGAAAATATTTTTGGGTGAAGCAGATAATTTATCTATTCTGGGGAAACTTCCAAAACTGAAAAAGATATGAAGAAAAGCTTGTGAGAATGTTCAAATCTATAAGGATAAAATAAAGGAACTTTATGATCGTAAAATTTCTCTTGAGAAATTTCTTTGATGGAAAAAGCTTATGAAGTGGAGGAAGCATCTTTCTCGAAACCTATATTCTGAATCAGGTTGTCGATCTAACGGCGTTAAAAAATCGCTTAATAAGAGACAACTCATTCTATTTTATTTTATTATATTTATTTTTTATTTGAATTTATTTTCAATGAAATTTATTACATACCCATTTATTTTTGTTTGAATATTTAGGTACCCTAATACTTTGATCAACCGAGGTTGTGAACGAAATTGCCACTTAACACGGGGAGTATCTCCATTCCTTCTCTTTTGCTTTAATATGCTTTAAGTGAGGAGGTAGAGAACTTAGAGAACACTTGCATCGAATTATCGTTCTCTTATTTGCATGCTTGAAATTGAGTTGTCTTGGTTGATATGTTGAAATCTCTTGCTATTAATCTTGAAATCTTGATTAATCTTATTGATTGGTTGAGGAGTTTGTGATCACGTTTTTATCGAATTTAGGGTGCATGATGGTAAAAACGACATGATTAATATTTTTCCTTAAATTTTTCGCTTGATGTTCCATGAATCCGTTAGTTGATATATTTCTTGACTCGATACACATACCCCTTCTAGTGTTGAGCCTAAACGAGCACACCTTATTCTTGTTCATTTGTTTGATTGAGTGTGCTGAATCAATCTTGACATTCGAGAACTTGTGATTAAATACATATCAATACCACATGCTGAAACTTGATGCTTTAAGATGATTATCGCACTTAGGATTAACCCACTTCTCTACCCAAATTGCCTACCCATTTATTTATCTCCACTAGTGAACCAACTTTTAGCCTTTACCATTTTCTTTGTTTTTACCGCATTATTAAACCCAAAACCTTTCAATTTTATTTTCACACTCTCTTGTTACCCTTGTCAGGACATGAGATAGATTTATTTCATGAATGAAAAATCAAAAGAAGAAGAGGAAGCATTAAAAAAATCAAAGCATTTGAACAAAAAAAGAAGAAAAATAACTACAAAATGGCAAGAAAAAGAAAGAAAAAGAAAAAGAAAAAAATTTGATTGTTTGATTACGCTTCTTCGAGTGTGTTTAATTGGTTGAATTCGTGGCTTGAACTCATATATTATACATATATTGGCTCGACTTTTAAACCCACTTTTTTGCCTTATCCTACCCCAAACTAAGCCCCGTTACTGTTGGGACCGTTGGCACACCGCATCGCACAACGTAAACAAAAAATAACGGTCTCACCAGCGATCCAGGTACGTTAAATTCAAAACGAAGAGGAAGTGATGCGATTACTTACATTGGGTTCCATGTAAATCAGCAAAGACAAACTATTGATGATCATGAACATGTCAAAACCTAGCCTCCATGAAAAACGTCTCAGCCTCTACTCAGTTCACCCAGTTGAGAGCAAAATTTAACTTTTCTCAGAAACGATTTTGAGAAAACTCTTGAAGATTAAGTGCGGCTACTAGACCTCACTTATCTTTAAATATTCGAGTTAGCTTAACATATTAGGGTTTTTTTATTTCGAATTAATTAAAATCTTATTTAATTAATTCAAATTAAATATCCATTAAAGACTTATAATCCGAATTACAGACATTAATGTTTATTTAAACTCTTATTTAATTATTCTGAATTAAATATCCATTAAAAGAATTGTAATCATAATTACATTTTTATAATTTTTACTTACTATATTCGAGATAATTAAAATCATATGTATATCAAATATACATATATTAACTCTAGATATATATATTTTTAGTAACGTACAACAAATTGTACATCTTTGCTTATTTCAACCCTAGGGTGTGACCCTGTAGGTTCTTGTAACGTTAGTAGTAATTATTAGAACAATTCTAATATTAAAAACAATGAGTGACATCTAGCAATATATCATTGTCACCTAGCAATATGTCATTGTCACCTAAGTTACAAGAAATTATGATTCGACATATCATCTTTTTGATTAACTCTTTTATGTATTGCATACTTTTGTCCTTTATATATAGTATAGACACAAGTCACATAATAATCCAAGACATATGCTCGGACATTCCAATAGATTGTTCTCTAACAATATTATCATGTATCAATTCTGACATCTCTATGTCAATGACAACTCATTGTCATCAATCAATAACTTGTTAGTCTTAAGTGTATTATTATTGTCCATGCCCATAATAATACTTGACTAAGGATCTTTTAATAATAATAATAACATTATTATATGGACTTTATTATCTTTTAGTTTATGTTAAACACAAATATATAACTAAAAATAATATTGGCAATGCCTTTATTCAATAAAATCGGTAAATAAAATGTATTTTACAATCATCATATGATTGGTCTTTGTGCATACTCTAACAGTAACAAACTTATTAAAAGACCTTTTGATAAAATGCATCTTGTTTGAAAGAGTGGTGGAGACTCGATTTTCTTACAAGCCTATGGTAATGTCCTTATTAATCCTGGCTTTGAGTGATTTCTTTTATCCTAAACACTTTGAGAGATATAGAGTGAACCATTGTGAGGTATTGAGTCTTGTTTCATTGAAATTAATGGATACTTGGGATATCTTGGCTTTTACTTAAAATTCTTAATAGTTATGCCTATTTGCTTAGTTGTTACCTTGTTTTCGATAATTGATGTGATCATTAGCTTGTTTGATTTTCCTTGGTACATTGTGAGATGAAAGATTAATAATTTGAGATCTTGATAATTGATTAAGGCATGCTTGAGGACAAGCATTGAATAAGTGATGAGGAATTTGATGAGTGTTTTATTTGGTTAATATTTTGTTATTAATTAATCTGTGTTAACTTCTTTTACAGTGCTAATTTGGGTTATTTATGTTCGAATATGTGAAGGACTCTATTTTCTAAGAAACAACAATTAAAAGGAAAATTAAACATATTTTCATATCTTTTGGGAGAAGTTGGTGCCAACTCCAATTGGAAGATTGATCCAAACACAAACTCTGATTAAAAAATCCAGTCAGTAAGATCAAAGGAGAAAAGCAAGGAGAACCACAATTCTTTAGTAATTAAAAGTTGAAATTAAAATTCAAACATCTTAGATTTTATTATTTATTTAATTAGGTTTTTTGTTCTCTTAGAGCTTCAATTGTGATTTGAATTATTTATTATTAGGTTTTAAGTTTACTATTAATTAGGAATTAAGATTTTTATTTTTCTTAAGAGTTAGTATTTTATTTTCATTAAGTTAACTCAAAGCTATAAATACCCTTTAGGGGTGAAGCTTGAGAGATGTACAAGTTTAGAATTCAGAATATAACTGATTTTGACTTTTCTTTTCTTTTCTTTTGTTTTAAGTTTTTAGTTTAATAAAATATTTTTCTTCTTCATCTTTTTTCTTTCTACACACTAAGCATGATCCCTACCATTCTTAGCTAAAATTTTCTTTAGTTGAAAAGCGAAAACTCAATCCATTCTCGTGAAAATTGCAAAAGCACTTCATATCTTCATATTTCTTTCTTGATTTTCTGCAGATAAGGGAAGGTAATCGACCTTCCTTCAAACATCTCAACACATTCAATCCATAAAGCATGTATTGGTTTGATCGAAGTTTTGATATACAGTTGGGGAGGAGAATTGGTTTGTAGCAAGTTCAATTCCATAAGAACAAACTTAGTGGAAGTCCGCTAAGGGAAATCAAGATCGGGTTCGATTCTCATTGAGACACCATAATCTTAGAACGAGCTTTTCCAGTTCCAAACCAGCATTGACATTAACATCGATAGTTGATATTAATCCAAACAAGGGCTAATTTTCATGGATCGACTTTGGAAATCAGTCCACTAGAGAGAAGAGCAAGTTACAAGGGTTGAGCTTTGTAGAATGTAACCGGAAAGTATTCGAAGTAAAATCTATTTCAATGATCGAGAGGAATTAAGGCAAAGTGAAGCTAGAGGCAATCTTTTATATTAATTAAATTTGTACACTTTATCTTTCTTATTTCTATTTCTATTGCTTTTACTTTAGTTTTATTTTATTTATTTTAATTACTTGATTATTCAAAACCCCCTTCTTTTTAATTTTATTTTTTACTGATTTCTTAGTTAAAGATCAATTAAGATTGATATTAGAAACTTTCGAATCCCTGTGGATCGACACCGTTCTTCTCTATACTATGTTTTTAGCATAATTATTCAAGAAAAAAGGGGTTAATTATTTGACAATTATGATGCTTGTCACATAGGGCTAATTAAATGTCCTAATTATTTATAATTTTGTAAGTAAACATAAAATGATACTTGTTATAACTTTGGAGAATATTTTTGGAGCCCCTCCTTCTAAGACCTTTATATAGACATCTTCTTTTATTAGAGTTCCCAACAATCTTTTAAATAAGTTACAGTGTGAGAATGAGACGAACTGACAGGCCTAAGTAGTCTGTTGATGTAAACTTTAAAGATCTAACTAATATATCTATTTAGCCTTGTAGCCTACGAATAACCATCATTTTCATATACTTGACACAATTAGACAAAATCACTATAAGTGTCCTTAAACTATACACGAAAGGGGTTTTTCTTCTTCTTTGTCACAAGTTCCTTAACTATCCCTTTCCAAAATAAAGACACCAACCAACGACTGTTCCTCTCATCACCCGTGGCTCTCAGCCCAAATCAGAATGAATGAACCATTCATAACCAATGAGCAAAACTTATCCCCATCAATAATTGGTGCGGTGAACATGGAGTACTTTTGATCTTCAAATATCAATTAAAGATGGATTACCGCAATCATAACAATAGAGCTCACCTTTACTCTCATCGTTTTCCAGAATTCTTCAAATCAACCATTCACTAAACCCATTTATAACGAACAACTACATAGAGACATCAGAGGGCCAACAAATTGCCAATCCTTTATGCATTTTATAGAGCTTTTAACTATCCTTATAGGTATATTTCCCCAAACCAGAATACCAAAACCTCAATTTTGATAAACAAAACTTGCATGTACAACCTTTGATTCATAACACTAAAGGGCCTCATCAACAGGAACAAGTCACTCCTCGCCTCGAGCTTCCTATAATTGATATGACCATTTCTGCAATACCTGGTGTCGTAACCGGTTTTCGTCCGGGCACGAAATATTTATTTGGCGGGAAAATTGATGTGAATAAATGGTTTTGAAAATAATTTGGGAGTCGCCATCGGCCTTTTGGGTCAGGTAGGTCGAATACCTAAAAATTATTTTTTAAAAGAGTTTTAAGAAAACATCAAATAAAAATGAACTGATCTGCGTTTATAACCAAAAATTCGTTCTTTTTAATAATAAAAAGAGATTCGTGGTCGGTTACGTTTAGGGAAGGATTAGCACCCCTAGAACGCCCAAAATTGGTACTTTTTAATTATAAATTGTCTCTATTAAAAAAATTCAAAATATATTTAATTTATAATCCTATTATTTCGAAATTATATAAAAATATTTATTTATTTAAAAATATCGGAAAAGGACTTCTAGGTTCTTTAAGACAGCTCTTTTCTTTGATATTAATAAATATTAATTTACATAAAATTAAATAATATTTTTTATAATATTTAATTTTAAAATACCAGAATAGGACATCCAGTTATATTAAGACTGCCCTTTTCTTCGATATTGAAAAATAAATGTTAAAATAATTTAAAAAAAATTTATTTATTATATATATATTTATGACTACATAATAATAATAAAAATATTTAAATATATAAACAAGTAAAATTAAAATAATAAAAATACAATTAGAACTATATATTTAAAAGCAATAAATAAAAATATTTAAAATTATTGACTAAATTATAGTAAAATTAAAATTAAAAACCTAATTCATAATTAATCAAAATTACAGGGATTAAACATGCTATTTTCTTATTTAATAATTTAGTGACTAAAATAAACTTATTTAAAATTCGAATATAAAATTAAAATAAATTAAAAATATAAACTAGAGATAAAAATATTATTTATTAAAATTAATGGATTAAATCTGTTATTTATCCTAAATATATTATTTTAATATAAAGGACTAAAATAAATGAAATTAAAATTAAAGATCTGAATTAAAAGTATTATAAACTCGATTTAGTGACTAGAATATAAAAATTACAAGTTAGAATGGCTTCGGACAGGGTTTACCCTTTATGAAATTACAGAAATACCCTCCCCAAAACGACGTCGTTTGGGAGAGGGTATTTATACCCTAAGCCGGCTGGCCCTACGGGCCAGCTTCTCATTTCCTTATTTCTGTTCTCTCTCTAACAGAGAGAGAACAAATTTCTCTCTGCCTTCTCTCTAGCTTCCCTAATCGGAGGGAAGCCGGTCACCAGACGGCAACCGTCTGCCGCCGTGACCGTCACCGCCGGCCACCGCATCCGGTGGCCGAAAAATTTTATTTTTACACCGTTAATAGATCGGACCGTCCTAAGGGCGTTTCCGGTGCTCTTTTTCCTTAAAAAGCTCCTAATCGGAGCAAATCTACAAAAGTACCTTCGGTTTTCGTTGTATCCGGTGACGGTTGGGGTTCTCCGATGACAGAGTAAGTTTCTATTCTTTCTTTTTCTTTTCTTTCTTTTTTGTTTCTTTGCTGTGTTGTTGTTGAGATCGTTGGTAGTTTTTTAGTATCTTGTATCTCTCTCGGTCTCCTGTGTGGTCTCCGTCTCTCTCTGTTGTTCTCTGTCTCTCTGTTTTCTTCTCTTGTTCGCAGATGGGGTGATGGTTTTATAACCATCACCGGTGTAGCCATCGGACCGGTCTGAAGGGTGAAAATTTCGGTGAGTCACCAAAGCTATGCTGGTGACTCACCATAGAAGCGACGTGGACGGTCGGGGTTATGGCAGCAGAGCTTCTGGAGGCCTCTTCGGGGTGGCTTCGTGGCATTGGTGGAGCGTAGGCAACGGACGTGTGGCCTTCTGGAACCAACGGCGGTGGCTGAGGACTTCAGAGGCGGCTGGAAACCCTTGAGGCGGCGGCGCATAGGGCTAGGGTTAGAAAACCCTAATTGAAACCCTAAATGTTTTGGGTTTCAGTTTGGTTTGGGCTGGAAAATTGGGCTTGTATTTTTTTATTATTATTTATATATATATTTCATATAATAATAATAATAATAATAATAATATTTATAATAATAATAATAATAATAATAATAATTATAATTATAATAATAATAAATAAATTAATATGGGTAAAAAAATTAGTATCTTCAGCTGCCCCTCTTTGCTCATTCTTGTGTTAACAGGAATAGGGCTAAGATGAAAAGATAATTTTTTTTTTATCCATTTGGCTTCACTTGATTATGATGGAGATGTTGAATAAATTCTTCTCTTTCTTCAGATGAGTTCTTCTCATTATGAACTTTCTGCTGGGGATGATGTTGACCTATTTCCTTCTGTGATAGAGTCATTCAAAAGGTTGAACAAGCTCTTTTCATTGTGAACTTCTTCTTTTTCAGATTAGTTCTTCTCATTATGAACTTCTTCTTCTTCAGATGAGTTCTTCTCATTATGAACTTTCTCTGGAAAAGCTGATCTATCAAGTGATGGATTTGAACAAAAGGTTGAACAAATTCTTCTCATTATGAACTTCTTCTTCCTTCTTCAGATGATGAGTTCTTCTCATTGTGAACTCTATCTGGGAATGTTGATCCATCAAATGATGAATTCAAACAAAAAGTTGAACAAATTCTTCTCATTATGAACTTCTTCTTCCTTCTTCAGATGAGTTCTTCTCATTATGAACTTTCTCTGGAAAAGCGGATCCATCAAGTGATGTATTTGAGCAAAAGATTGAATAAATTATTCTCATTATGAACTTCTTCTTTATTCTTCAGATGAGTTCTTCTTATTATGAACTTTCTCTAGAAAAGCTGATTCATCAAGTGATGGATTTGGGCAAAAGGTTGAATAAATTCTTCTCATTATGAACTTCTTCTTCCTTCTTCAGATGAGTTCTTCTCATTATGAACTCGAACTGGAAAAGCTAATCTATCAAGTGATAGATTTGAGCAAAAAGTTGAACAAATTCTTCTCATTATGAACTTTCATCCTTCTTCAGATGAGTTCTTCTCATTATGAGCTCGAACTGGAAAAGCTAATCTATCAAGTGATAGATTTGAGCAAAAGGTTGAACAAATTCTTCTCATTATGAATTTCTTCATCCTTCTTCAGATGAGTTCTTCTCATTATGAACTCGAACTGGAAAAGCTAATCTATCAAGTGATGAATTTAAATTTTTGCTAACATCTTTGAAATTCCTGTCAAAATTCAACATGGATGAGAATGAATGAAAATGCACCTATTTTTGCAAATGCCTAAATATGATGCATGATTGTTAAGTTATTTGATTTCAGATTGGTGAACTGAGTATTTCTTTAGTTGTAGAGACCCAATAAATCTTTCTTCTTCAAATCAGAGAATCTATCCTCTTTGACAAATGTAGAGGTAGATATAATGTCACAAAACCTCTTGAGAATAAAACTCAATAGTATAGGCTTTTGAAAAGCTTGCCTTCATGCGACATGTTGATTCTGATAACAACTCATCTGATTATGAAATGTCCTTTCAAGATGATTTCACAGATATCGATAGTTCTTTTAATACCAAGAAATCTTGAATTCTGATTCTGATGAGGAGAATAAACTGTTATACTTGACAAAAAATAGGATTCTCAGAGGCTGAAGCTTCAATAGCCATGGAGAGATGTGGTCCAGATTCATCAATTGCAGAATTGACAAATTTTATATGTACTGCTCAAATGGCTAAGGCTGCCAATACATTTCTTCTGGTAAAAGATGGGAAGCCATTATGCAATGATCCCAGTTACAAGCAAAGGCGAAACTTGTGCTATGATTTTTGGGAAAGGAATAAGCACAAGAAGCTTGAAAAGAAACTTCTTAATGAAGACGATCATGGAATTCATCTTTTAATTCCAATGATTGGTCCTGGGTTTTATATCAAATCAGATCAGATAACTCAAAGAACCCTTCCAGAAGATGCTATTGGGTCTCCTTATTTTTACTATGAGCAAATTCATCTTTTAAATTCAATGATTGGTTTTACCAAACCAGATCAGATAACTCAAAGAACACTTCCAGAAGATGCTATTGGCACATTCATCTTTCAATTTCAATGATTGGTTCTGCCAAACCAGATCAGATAACTCAAAGAACACTTCCAGAAGATGCTATGAGCACATTCATCTTTCAAATTCAATAACTGGTTTTACCAAACCAGATCAGATAACTCAAAGAACACTTCCAGAAGATACTATGAGCACATTCATCTTTCAAATTCAATGATTGGTTTTACCAAACCAGATCAGATAACTCAAAGAACACTTCCAGAAGATGCTATGAGTACATTCATTTGTTCCAATTAATGTTTGGACTGGGATATCACAGTACTTATTATATGTAGAGCCAGATTTTGTAGATTCGAAACATCTTCATGCTACTACACTAAAAAAACTATATTCATAATTCTGCCAATTAAGAACAAATCTTCTCTTATTCTGCTTCCTCCATGTGCTGATGCTTTTCCATTGACAAAGAAAAGATGGCCTTCCTGGGATCCAAGAACAAAGTTGAACTGTTTATAAACATGTACAGGAAGTGCCAAATTGATAGAAAGGATCTGTAAGGCTCTTGAAGCTTATGACAAAGAACCACTTTCGAGTGTCCAGAAGTATGTTCTTGATGAGTGCTGAAAATGGAATCTAGTATGGGTTGGAAAGAATAAAGTTGTTCCACTTGAACCTGATGAGGTGGAAATGCTTCTAGGTTTCTCTAAAAACCATGCACAATAATCTGTATAGAGACATGTTCCCCAGTGATATCAATGTCTTGCTTCTTTTTGCTGGAATCAGTGCTGCAAAGTTCGCCTTCTACTGTCTTAGTATATCTTTGAAAATAGATGTGCAAGAACTGAATGGTGATCGGTTGGAGCAATTGATGAGTAGATTTGGCGGATTCAACCTTCTTATCGGTAGCATCCCGTGTAACAATCTTATTGTTTATGGCTTTAAGATGGTGATGATTTGCTTACTTTGTATTCCATGTATTTGAAAGTATTAACATAAAGTGATATTCAGAAATCTTTAAATTATTTCAAAATTATGTTAATTCAATAAAAGAATAAATTGAATTTTCGAAAATATTTTGAATCTTAAATAAATTGAACTTGAAATAGATAGAATTGTATTCAAAGTTATGGTAAGCATAAGAATGATAAAAATTCAAATGTCTCAACAAATTATTAGCATAAGTATTTCTAAATTAATCAAGTTGACAAAATTTAGAGAAATGATGTAAGCTTTTGTCTGGAAGATCTCAAACGTTGTCGAAATGCTTGTAGATGTGAAGTTTCTTCCAAACTGTCATAATCTTAAGAGAGTTCAATTGCCAGATGCCTAATATCAACCTGCATTTGAGCCGCCTTTTCATGTTTTCAACTCAAATCCTCCCTTTGGTTACAAGATGCCCTTTGCGGGTTTTCATCTTGACCCCCTTTTTCTTTTTCTTTTTCTCTTTTCTCTTTTTTTTTCTTCAAGCATAATATTTCTTGACAGAATCCGAATTTATTGGATTTCTCAGAATTTTTCCATCCATTTCTGCCAAGATCAATGCTCCTCCGGAAAAAGCATTTTTCACAACGTATGGCCCTTCCCAATTAGGCATTCATTTCCCACGGAAATCTTTATGTATAGACAAGATCTTTTTTAGTACTAGATCACCCTCTTGGAATTCTCTTGGATGTACTTTCTTATCATGAGACTTCATCATCCGTTTCTGATACATCTGTCCATGGCAAATAGCTTTCAATCTTTTCTCCTCAACAAGGTTCAATTGATCAACTCTAGCTTGGATCCATTCAGATTCATCCAATTTTGTTTCTCTCAATATTCGAAGCGATGGAATCTCAACTTCAATTGGTAAGACTGCTTCCATCCCGTAGACTAAAGAAAACGGTGTTGCCCCAGTAGATGTTCTAACAGTAGTTCGGTATGCATATAAAGCAAAAGGTAACTTCTCGTGCCAGTCTTTGTAAGTTTCAGTGGTCTTTGTAATGATTCTCTTGATGTTCTTATTTGCTGCTTCAACTGCCCCATTCATCTTTGGACGATACACCATTGAATTTGCATGTTTGATCTTAAACTGTGCACAAAGTTCAGTCATCATTTTGTTGTTCAGGTTCAGAGCATTATCTGTAATGATCTTTTCTGGTAGACCATATCGGAAAACTATCTCTTTCTTTATGAATTTGCAGACTGTGGACCTCTTAATATTGGCATATGAAGCAGCTTCAACCCATTTGGTAAAATAATCAATTGCCACAAGAATGAAACAATGTCCATTCGATGCTTTTGGTGTGATTGCACCAATGACATCTATTCCCCACATAGAAAATGGCCATGGTGCTGTCATTACATGTAAAGGAGATGGGGGTACATGAATTTTGTCTGCATATATCTGGCATTTATGACATTTCCTTGCATAATCAATGCAATCTGTGTGCATGGTAGCCCAATAGTATCCATATCTCATTATTTTTCTGGCCATGGAAAGACCATTTGCATGTGTTCCACATATTCCACTGTGTACTTCTTCAATGATGCTTTTAGCTTCGCTGGTATTTAAACATCTCAATAGCATTTGATCATTGCTTCTTCTATACATAATCTCGCCATCAAGAAAATATCCAGCAGCCATTATTCTCAAGGTTCTTTTATCAATTTCCGATGCATTTGGTGGATAACTTTGATTTTTGATATATTGCAGAATATCATGATACCATGGTTTACCATCTACCTCTTCTTCCACACTATAACAATGTGCAGGAATTTCATATACTTGCATTTTGATTGGCATCATATCAATTTTCTTAGTTGCTTGAAACATAGCAGCTAATGTAGCCAAAGCATCTGCCATTTGATTTTCTTCTCGAGGGAGATAATTGAAGGTAACTCTCTCAAATTCTTTCACTAATTCGAGGGTAAAATTTCGGTATTCCAACAATTTGGGATCTTTTGTTTCCCATTCTCCTCGTAATTGATACACCACTAAAGATGAATCTCCATATATTTTGAGACATTTGATTTTTCTTTCTATAGTTGCTTTCAATCCCATGACACAAGCTTCGTATTCCGCCATGTTATTGGTGCAAAAGAACTCCAGTCTACTTGTAAAGGGATAATAAACATTTTCTGGAGAAATTAACACTGCCCCGATTCCTCGTCCCAAAGCATTGGATGCTCCGTCAAAGTAAAGCTTCCAAGATGCAGATGTGTCATTTGTCCTGACTTCTTCATTCATGGATATACATAACAAATCTTCATCAGGAAAATTGAAACTCAAAGGCTGATAATCATTTGATACACGACTGGCTAGAAAATCAGCTATGACACTTCCTTTTATCGCTTTTTGGTTGACATATACAATATCAAACTCAGATAATAACATCTGCCATCTAGCCATTCTGCCTGTCAAAGCTGGTGATTCCATTAAGAATTTCAAAGGATCAAGTTTGGATATCAACCAAGTAGTATGGTATAACATATATTGTCTGAGTCTTTGAGTAGTCCACACCAAAGCACAACATAATTTTTGTATTGGTGGATATCGAATTTCACAATCAGTAAATTTCTTGCTCAAATAATAAATAGCTTTTTCTTTCCATCCAGATTCATCATGCTGTCCTAGTACACATCCCATCGAATTTTTGAAGACCGTCAAGTAGAGAATTAACGGTCTATCAGGCATTGGTGATACTAAAATGGGGGCATTGGATAAATATTTCTTAATAATATCCAAAGTTTCTTGACATTCATCATTCCAGACTTCAGGATTGTTCTTTCGAAGTAATTTGAACACTGGATCACATTTGTCAGTTAATTGAGAAATGAACCGAGATATATAATTTAATCTTCCCAAAAAGCCTCGAACTTCTTTTTTTGTATTGGGTGGTGGAAGATCTTGAATTGCTTTTACTTTATCTGGATCAATCTCGATTCCTTTTTTGCTGACCACAAATCCCAAAAGTTTTCCAGAAGTTACCCCGAAAGTGCATTTTACGGGGTTGAGCTTTAATTGATATTTCCTCAATCTCTGGAAAAGCTTTCTCATATTTTGAACATGTTCTTCTTCAGTTCGGGATTTGGCAATCATGTCATCTACATATACTTCAATCTCTTTGTGCATCATGTCATGAAACAAAGTTACCATGGCTCTTTGATATATTGCCCCTGCATTTTTCAATCCAAATGGCATCACTTTATAACAGAATGTGCCCCACATAGTAAAAAATGTTGTTTTTTCCATGTCTTCAGGATTCATTTTTATCTGATTATATCCTGAAAAACCATCCATGAATGAAAACCATGCATGTCCTGCAGTATTGTCTACCAATGTGTCTATGTGGGGTAATGGAAAGCTATCTTTCAGACTAGCTTTGTTGAGATCTCTGTAATCCACACACATTCAAACTTTTCCATTTTTCTTTGGTACGGGAACAATGTTGGCTACCCATTCTGGGTATTTAGATGCCTGTAGGAAACCTGCATTGATCTGTTTCATCACTTCCTCTTTGATCTGCAACAACATTTATGGCCTCATTCGTCTGAGCTTTTGTTGGACTGGTTTATATTCTGGATTGATTGGAAGCTTGTGTATCACTATATCTGTGCTTAAACCAGGCATATCTTGATAAGACCAGGCAAAGATATCTTTGAACTCTTGAAGGAGATTTATCAATTCTTGTTTTATCTGGATTGTCAGAGTAGTACCAATTTTCACCTCTTTTATTTCTTCATCTGTTCCCAAATTCACAGTCTCCATCTCTTCTTTGTGGGGTAGAATTTGTTTGTTTTCTTTTTCTACCAATCTTAATAGTTCAGTAGGAACATCACATTCCGGTTCATCCTCACACCCATTGATTTCTTCCAGACATATAGGTTGCTCTAAATTTATCTCTTGATTAAATTTAGGAATAAACATGCTATTAAAATGGTGATACCTGCAAATTTAAGTCGGACATATTTCCGAAAGAATATAGTAAATTTATGAAATAAATAAATGTAAAAATGTAAGAAAATGTAAAGAATGATTGCCATCTGAAAATGTTAAAGAAAATTTCTTATATTTAACATAATTTCCTTTACAAGATAACAAAAAGTTTTCATATTTTTGAGCTAAACATAAAGATTAGTTCTGAATATTACTCTGCGTTAATATTAAAAACTATAGGAAGATCTTCAGTGGTCCAATTGTTGAGTATTTCTCCAGGAAAACATGGGCGAATCCTATCCAAGTATTTGCCAGTCTTGTTGTCATTCATGATCATGTTGATAAATAATCCATTCATAGCTTCTTCAACTATGTTTTGATCTTTCGTCAACTTTTCCTCTTCAAAGGCTTCAACAAGCTGCTGTTCTACATTAATTGTTCCCCCTGATCTAAAAGTGGTCTTTAACTGTGGAAAAGACATGTGTTTCCAAAGGATTTATCCCCCTTTCAATTTTGCCTTTTTGTCTTCACATCTTCTTTTCATCTCTTTGTTCTTTTGCTGAAAATTGGGCTTAAAACAAAGCCCAAAACGATCTTTCTTCATATGTATATTTATAGGAACTGAAATTCCTTGAAGATTCTTTCCTAACCCTTTCCCAGCTTTAGCTCCGATGCCTAAAGTTTGTTGTACCGTCATCTTGGTGCAATCAGACAATCTGGGATATGGAATTTTGCTTCTTTCTGCAATAAAGGTTGCATTTACAAATTCAAGAGCTCGGAAAGAGCATTCATATGGAACATCACTTGTTACCGACGCAATGATTTCTTCTTCAGCTCCTACGCATATTAGTTGTCCATCAACAACAAATTTCAATTTCTGATGTAATGAAGATGGAACGACTCCTGCTGAATGAATCCATGGCCTCCCTAATAGACAATTATATGTAGGGTGGATGTCCATCACCACAAAGTCAATACTGTACACGACTGGTCCAATTAACAACGGTATTTCCATTTTCCCAAGCACTTCTTTTTGAGTACCATCAAATGCTCGCACTACATTCTGATAACTCTTCATGTGTGATTGATCCACAGGCATTCTTTGAAGTGTGACTAGAGGCATCAAGTTGAGAGCGGATCCATTGTCAATCAATACTCCTGGCAACACATGACCATGACAATGTGTCGTGATGTTCAAAGCTTTTACTGACCCCATTCCACCTTCCGGTATTTCATCATCCGTGAACGTTATGTAATTGTCAGCGGCTATATGTCCCACAATTCTGTCAAGTTTATTAAGGGCTATATCTTCAGGGATGAATGTTTGATTGAGAATTTTCATCAAAACATTTCTATGTGCTTCTGAATTTATCAATAAATCAAGAATAGAAATTCTCGCTTGTTGTTTGTGTAGTTGTTCAACCACACTATACTCACTATGTTTCAAGAATTTCAAAAATTCTTGAGCTTGTTTTTCTGTCACAGGCTCATTAAATGCTGGAAGGGATTCATCCTCAAATACCTTCTGAGGTATTACCATGGCTTTTCCTTTTGCTTTCACTTGTTCTGAATCATTGGGTGTTTCGGGAGAGTAACATCTCCCACTTCTTGTAAAGAACCCGACTTCGCTCACTGCTTCAGACGTCGATGTTATACCCAAACTCTGTATTTTCTCTTCTGTTTTTTCTAGAGAAACAGATCCTCCTACCATTGAAACATTGGTAGTATAATTCCAAGGTACCCTGCGGGTATCTTTGTATAGAAATGGTAGAGGAGTGGTGATAACTACTTTCAGCTTTATTGGTGCAGGAATCGCCGTAGATGATTTCACATTAATGATCACAGGATCATTTATTCTTTGATTAGGTTTAGAATCCTCTGATGAGCAAACATCATCCTCTTTTTTCCCTGGTTCTTCTTCAAAGAATTCTATTTCTCTGTTGTTAATCAATTTTTGCACCAAATCCCTAAACTCAGGACATAATTGAATTTTATGCCCTTTCTCCTGATGATATTCACAATAATTCTTGCCTTCATTCTGCTTTGGCCTGAATTGTTGTGGAATTATACCGGCTAAAGAGAGTTGTTGAAATACCCAAACAAAAGGAGATTTAATTTCAGAAATGTCAGTTTTTGCTTTCTTTTTGTTCTCTTCATGAATTGCATTCACGTTTTTATCTCCATGATTTGGCAATGGATGATTTGATGCAGATGGTGTATTGAATTCCAACTTTCCAGTGTTGATCAAATTTTGAACCACCCTTTTGAATGCCAAACAGTTTTCAATAGAATGACCCGTAATTCCTTCATGGTAAACACAGTGTGCCTTTGTATCATACCAAGGAGGGAATGGTGGTTGCATGGGAACCAAAGGATAGGGCCGTATGACATCTACTTTTAACAGCGAATCATAGATCTCTGCATATGGTACTGGTAAAGGTGTAAAAGACAACCTTTCATTTTCTTTTCGAGATCCTTTGGACTCTGTTCGATTAGTGTTTGTTTCCTCTTTCTTAACCCTTGGCTGGGTTATTGTAACACTTTTCGATGAATCCTTGTTGTAAGAATTTGCATTGTTGACTTCATTCTCTTTTTTTTTGGTACATAGGTCTTTTGGAACTAGACCCCTCATTTGATTCGATTTTGCCACTTTTCAATACATTTTCAATGAGTTCTCCAGAAATGACCAAATCTGCAAAATTTCTGGTTGCATTCCCCATTAGATGATTTAAATAAGGAGCTTTCAATGTATGGACAAATATTATTGTGGCTTCTTTTTCTGACAAAGGTGGTTGAACTTGGGCTGCTGTGTCACGCCATCTCTGGGCATACTGTCTGAATGTTTCATTATTCTTTTTCTCCAAGTTTTGGAGAGTCCATCTATCAGGAACCATGTCTGTTACGTGGTGATACTGCTCTAAGAATGCTTTAGCCAGATCTTTCCAGGATCTAATGTTGGCTTTGGTCAATTGAGTATACCATTTTAAAGCCGGTCCTGTCAAACTATCCTGAAAACAGTGAATTAACAATTTCTCGTCTTTCACATATCCCGCCATTCTTCAACAAAACATAGTAATGTGGGATGAAGGGCATGTAGTACCATCATATTTATCAAATTCAGGAGCTTTGAACTTGATGGGGAGGATTAAGTCTGGAACCAAACTCAACTCACTAGCATCAAACCCATAGAATGATTAAGTTATTTCCACGGATTTCATCCGTTCTTCTAAGCTCTTGATCTGTCTGGTCAGTTATTCATTTACTTTTTGTTTCTCATTCAGCTCATTCAAATCTGGGATTAAATGTTCAGTATTAAAATCCCCTATTTTCACATCTGATATAAACGGATTTTTACTTGAAGATGCAGGATCCACTTGTCGATTTTCATGTGGTTTAGCTTCTTGAAATGCTGATGTACGAGCATTGATTTGTATAGGTGTAGTACCAGAATGATAAATTGGTTCTGGTGGAAAACCTAGAGGATACATAGGTTCTTGGTCGAAAGATACAGGATTTTCAGGCATTTTTCCAATGATAGCCTGTCTTTTAAACATGTCCTCTATTTTCTGCATCATGCTGTCTTGTGAATTTGCAATATTGGCTTCAATTTTCTCCAACTTCATTCTCATTTCTGCTTGTTCTTTATTATGCTGTTCCTCAATACGTTGTATTTTATCCTCCATAATTCTCTTAGTAGCTTGTCTAGTACCGTAGTGATGTTGTATTTCTCTTTTGGCCAGAATAACTGCGATTGAAAAATCTTTTAATATTATTATTTCCAAATTTTAATTAATGAATTTTATCTTAATAAATAAAATAAAAAAACATATTCATAAAGAAATTTATGAAATGAATGATGAATGTATGCAAAATGTATGTATGCAAAAAGGTATTGATCCCAAAAAGTTAACTTTCATAGAACAACTTTCATCGGCATACAAAAGTTTCTTTATAATAGTTCATAACTACAGATAAGGCGTAGCTTTCCTATTAAGCTCTATAATTTCTTTCATTAACCATGACACCTTCTTTCCGATCTTAGAAACTGGATCAACGTGATGCTCAATTATTTTGGCTTCAACAGCTAATTCCCCAACATATCTAGCAACTTCGCTCATTTGTACCATGGCCTCGAACACCATATTACTTCTTTCTTCACTTTTTTCCACATAGAAATTAGTTGACTTTTGCCATTGTTCATTCATTCCTTCAAGAGTTTGCTCTAACTCAGTGATTCTGACTTGACAATTGTGCAGAATTTTTTCAAGATCTCTAATGCGTCTTTGCAGTGAAGCACTTTCTTCATTACTTTCTTTGAGATCATTAGGTCCTAGACGAACCTTTTCTTGAAATAATGACTCTTCAAGTTGCAAAATGTAAGCGTTAAACTCTGAGTTTTTGTTTCTAGACTGATCCAGATCTTCTTCAAGTTTTGTTCGTGCTTCTTGCGTTCTT
This sequence comes from Hibiscus syriacus, assembly GCF_006381635.1. Classification (NCBI taxonomy): domain Eukaryota; kingdom Viridiplantae; phylum Streptophyta; class Magnoliopsida; order Malvales; family Malvaceae; genus Hibiscus; species Hibiscus syriacus. The sequence goes on along the minus strand of NW_024062808.1, from coordinate 4,683,056 downwards.
TGATTAAGTTTCTGGATTTGAACATCCTTGTTTCTGCATCTTTGCATCCAATTGCTAGCCACTTCCTGCTCTACCTCAAGTTTGGTGTTGAAATTCTTTCTTTCCAGCTCCCATTTTTCTTTTTCAACATTGAACTCTTCAATCCTTTGGCCCCTGACTTCAAGTTCGACAATCAACTGGTTCATTTCAGATTCAAATCCCTTGAACATGATATTTTTCTCACCTTCAAATTTATCAAAGATGTCATTCTTTATCTCTTCTAAATCTTTGGCTCGATCCCTTTCTTTTTGCATTTCATTCATGATCTCGCGGTGTTCAGCCTTGCTTTTTATAATTCGCTCTCTTTTGTCAACCTCAAAATCTTCCCTTTTTTGCTCTCCTTTCTCAAGGCTTTTGAGTAGATGGCTATTCTTTCCTTTCAGATCTTCAACTCATCTTTTCTCGATGTTCAATTCTCTGGTCATCTATATTGTTGCTTGGCTTGATCCTGATGCTTTCCGGGATTTATATAACTCCTGGTAATTTTTCTGTAATGCTCTGAATTCATCATCAACTTTTTCTTTATCTTTTCTCAACATTGCACATTGTGATGAATGAAAGTCAATGTCAACCCCCAACATAGCTTTATCTTGTCTCATTTGCTCTAATTCTTTCGACCATCCTTCTCTTTCTGCTTCAAACTCAGCTCTCAGGATTTCATTCTCTGATGGAACCACCTTAATGCGATCTTCCATAGAGATATCCTCTTTTTGATCTGGTAGAGGAATATTTTCATTTTTCCTGACAGATCTCCATTCTTCATAATCAGGAGTTAGCATTTCTTTTGCTGCTTTAGCTCGGATACAAAAAGTTGTTTTCCAAGCTGTAACGGCTTCCATGATACTTCTTTTATAATTTTTGCTATGGAATGCGAACTCAGATGACTGTAATCCAGCAGTGACAGGTACAAATTGACGACCTTCATACTGTCTTATGACCAGAAGTGGTGCATATCCAATTCCTCCCCATAATCCGAGCAGCATTATCCAGTTGTAATCTCCACATTTGTAAAAGAATTCCCTTTGTATTTGCCATGGGGCTCGCCAAACAATGTCATTGCTTTGCAGATTTCCAAAGGCATTAATCCACATATCTTTCTTAATTTCTTTCGGCCATTCCTACTCCAGAAATTCTTTTAATGGTGAGTAATCCGTATTAAAGCGTCGGTATGAAACCTTTTCTGTCCTCCAGAAATGACTACGGATCCAAACATATAACAACTGGGTACACCCTGAAAATCGTCCCCCTCCTAGCCTTCTACAAGCATTTAACGATCTGAAGGTCTCTGCTAGGATTGCAGAAACAGGATTAATCTTTTTCGGTAGCTGTTCAAACAAATCTACCACTGCAGCTTCAACATATCCCAATACTTTTGGGAAGATGACCATACTATACATACCCAGAGCAAATAAATCGAATCGTACTTTAATATCTGGATGACTCTGAATAAGTTCTTTAATGTTGGTCCAAGCAATGCCTTCGCTTTCGCCTTTTTGTTTTGTACGGGATGCCACCCATTCTTCTCGTACCCCGGCAATCTTTGCTAATTTAACTCGAAAGGGTTGAGTTTTAATTGACTTTGAATAGATTCGATTCTCCAAAGCCCCTTCGATATGTAACAAAGTTGTGTACTCTTCAATAGTAGGGACCAAATCTTCTTTATTGAAAGTGAAGCAATTGTACCCTGGATTCCAGAATTGAATTAGGGCTCTGAGTAATTCATCATCAACTTCAACATATAGCAAATATGGGATGTCTCCGTAAGTCTGATAAAACTGCAATTTTTTATTTGAATCCCAACTTTCCCAAATACTTCGCAAATCTTGCATATCATTTCTTTTTAGTGAAACTGGAGCATAACTGGCTAAGTCAGATACATAATCATCCTGCAGACTGTCTCCTTCTTGTCTTTGTAAATCCTTAGCCCACTGTCTTACTTCTGAGTTTAGAATTACTTGATTTGAACACTTTTTATCCATGGATGAAGGCTTTCCAATGAGACAATTAGCACAAGGATCAATGCCCTTTATCCTGTATGATGCTATGCAAACAGAAAAATAAAGAACACACAAAAAGAAATGAATTAGTTTACATAATAAAGAAATTTAATAATAACATTTACCTAAATATTTTTATTTAAACATGCTTTTTCTAAATTTAAATAATTTATACATGTAATTTAATCAGTAAAGAAAATAAATAAATTAACAGGAAAGTTAAATTTCATTTCTCCTGTGTGTACACCTATTTTGGACAAAATTTCGGCATGACTTCAGATCGGAAGAGTTTCTAGGGTTTTTTATATGCAGGGTTTCAGATCTAAGAATAAATGTACCCGAATTGTCCTTGTTATTGCCCCCTTGGGTTGATAACCCTCAATCCTAGTCCGTCACAGACTAAAGTGGATCGAGTTTAATTCGAGGGGATACATTTCTCTATGCCTGACACGGAGAATAAATTCTCACGAAGACATAGAGCATATGAACCCCGAAAGTTACTTGCTAGGTCTGACACGGAGAATAAATTCTCACGAAGACATCGCTTTCACTCCCACTTAAAAGGGACAACTCAATTATAGAGCTTTATGTTATGCAATGCAAGTGTTGTGTGTGAGGAGAAATGTTCAAACCTTTCACAGAAAAATAAATAATAAAATACTTGCAAATAAAATGTAATATTAATAATATATATAAATACTATAAAAATAATATGTATATATATATATAAAAAATTATAAATTAAATATATGAAATTTTAATTTATAATTAATAGAGACAATTTATAATTGATTTTTAAAAGTTTGACCACGTCCCCAGCGGAGTCGCCAAGCTGTCGTAACCGGTTTTCGTCCGGACACGAAATATTTATTTGGCGGGAAAATTGATGTGAATAAATGGTTTTAAAAATAATTTGGGAGTCGCCATCGGCCTTTTGGGTCAGGTAGGTCGAATACCTAAAAATTATTTTTTAAAAGAGTTTTAAGAAAACATCAAATAAAAATGAACTGATCTGCGTTTATAACCAAAAATTCGTTCTTTTTAATAATAAAAAGGGATTCGTGGTCGGTTACGTTTAGGGAAGGATTAGCACCCCTAGAACGCCCAAAATTGGTACTTTTTAATTATAAATTGTCTCTATTAAAAAAATTCAAAATATATTTAATTTATAATCCTATTATTTCGAAATTATATAAAAATATTTATTTATTTAAAAATATCGGAAAAGGACTTCTAGGTGCTTTAAGACAGCTCTTTTCTTTGATATTAATAAATATTAATTTACATAAAATTAAATAATATTTTTTATAATATTTAATTTTAACCAGAATAGGACATCCAGTTATATTAAGACTGCCCTTTTCTTCGATATTGAAAAATAAATGTTAAAATAATTTAAAAAAAAATTATTTATTATATATATATTTATGACTACATAATAATAATAAAAATATTTAAATATATAAACAAGTAAAATTAAAATAATAAAAATACAATTAGAACTATATATTTAAAAGCAATAAATAAAAATATTTAAAATTATTGACTAAATTATAGTAAAATTAAAATTAAAAACCTAATTCATAATTAATCAAAATTACAGGGATTAAACATGCTATTTTCTTATTTAATAATTTAGTGACTAAAATAAACTTATTTAAAATTCGAATATAATATTAAAATAAATTAAAAATATAAACTAGAGATAAAAATATTATTTATTAAAATTAATGGATTAAATATGTTATTTATCCTAAATATATTATTTTAATATAAAGGACTAAAATAAATGAAATTAAAATTAAAGATCTGAATTAAAAGTATTATAAACTCGATTTAGTGACTAGAATATAAAAAATTACAAGTTGGAATGGCTTCGGACGGGGTTTACCCTTTATGAAATTACATAAATACCCTCCCAAAAACGACGTCGTTTGGGAGAGGGTATTTATACCCTAAGCCGGCTGGCCCTACGGGCCAGCTTCTCATTTCCTTATTTCTGTTCTCTCTCTAACAGAGAGAGAACAAATTTCTCTCTGCCTTCTCTCTAGCTTCCCTAATCGGAGGGAAGCCGGTCACCAGACGGCAACCGTCTGCCGCCGTGACCGTCACCGCCGGCCATCGCATCCGGTGGCTGGAAAATTTTATTTTTACACCGTTAATAGATCGGATCGTCCTAAGGGCGTTTCCGGTGCTCTTTTTCCTTAAAAAGCTCCTAATCGGAGCAAATCTACAAAAGTACCTTCGGTTTTCGTTGTATCCGGCAACGGTTGGGGTTCTCCGATGACAGAGTAAGTTTCTCTTCTTTCTTTTTCTTTTCTTTCTTTTCTGTTTCTTTGCTGTGTTGTTGTTGAGATCGTTGGTAGTTTTTTAGTATCTTGTATCTCTCTCGGTCTCCTGTGTGGTCTCCGTCTCTCTCTGTTGTTCTCTGTCTCTCTGTTTTCTTCTCTTGTTCGCAGATGGGGTGATGGTTTTATAACCATCACCGGTGTAGCCATCGGACCGGTCTGAAGGGTGAAAATTTCGGTGAGTCACCAAGCTATGCTGGTGACTCACCATAGAAGCGACGTGGACGGTCGGGGTTATGGCAGCAGAGCTTCTAGAGGCCTCTTCGGGGTGGCTTCGTGGCATTGGTGGAGCGTAGGCAACGGACGTGTGGCCTTCTGGAACCAACGGCGGTGGCTGAGGACTTCAGAGGTGGCTGGAAACCCTTGAGGCGGCGGCGCATAGGGCTAGGGTTAGAAAACCCTAACTGAAACCCTAAATGTTTTGGGTTTCAGTTTGGTTTGGGCTGGAAAATTGGGCTTGTATTTTTTTATTATTATTTATATATATATATTTAATATAATAATAATAATAATAATAATAATAATAATATTTATAATAATTATAATAATAATTATAATTATAATAATAATAAATAAATTAATATGGGTAAAAAAATTAGTATCTTCACCTGGAAAATACATGGAGTGTAGTCTATCAACAGAAACACAACACATGGTGATAGGCGAAGCCAGAACACCAATGAGTCCAATCCATCCGACCAATGACACATATCTTACACCTTTTAAGAGAAAATAAATGAAAATAAGCAACCTCACATAATGATGTGTCTCTTGATCTTGATATTTCTAATTCCCATAAGACCCAAATTATCAAGGCAAACTCCCAAGAACCCCCCAAGTGTGTTCTCTACACAAGTAACCATAAAATTAAGGATTATTCTAGTTTTTCCAAGAACACCGCACATGAGGAGTAGCCAAACCATCCCCAAATTAAATACTTAGAAAACCTCATTTGGAAATAATATATAAAATTTGAGTAACTAATACTTATAAGAATTGAAAACTATGAATTCTCCAATATATCTTTGGATCTTAGGGACGTCCTTATTATCCTCTATCATGGTAGCATGGCATAGAAATGTCTCCATTATACTACCGTAGTGGATATGCCTTTAATCTATGGGTTAAAAGAGTATCGAGTTGCCTCCACTGAGAGTGTAGATGTGACTTCACTTATTATAAAAGACGGGATACCTTCACCAAATTATTGCATAAATGTTACCTTTCTACCAGATGATGTTGAGTGGCATCCGTAGGATGTTGAGTTGCATAACTCAACTTAATGCCAAGAGATAACCCAAGGGTTGAGATACTTGTTACACCCTAATCTAGTCAAATCCAAAGATCGAGGATTAAAGTGTTACACGGGACCACCAAGGTGGCTAACCCAAATTTTTTCTTTAAAACATTTGTAGAACATTATATGAAATCATCCATCAAAGTCATAAAATAAAAACATAATATTAGAGTTTATAAATATAGGGGAGCTCCCAAAAAAGATCCAAATAATAATATAGTGCTTAAAATAAAACATAGTTACGACTGAATACAAACAGTTTACGAATAGTACATGCCCTTTAAATATAACTCAAGATGTACTCTGAAGCCTTGATTGGTCTAGAATCTGCTTGTGATGATAATGCTCCTTGACTTGTCACCTAAGAACCTGCACACAAAAACACTTCTGAATGCTAAGCTTATGAGATTAATGCCACACTAATAACTGTATTGTGCTACATACATTCATTACACGTGTATGCTAGTGGCATATGTACGAACGAAAAAAGATGCTGACATGCAAAGATTAGGTAGACATCATGGTGTGGCTGAGGGTTATACATCTCGAAGCACACACTAATCTAGCTTACCTAAGATACCCTTGGGTATTTAGGGTGAGATCCAAAATTGCATAAAAATGTACACTCAACCAATTTACTTCATCGAGTCTTGGGGCATCTACATCCAGTTGGAAACTGAAGTGCCTCGGTAGTAGCTAAGGTATATCTAGATATTTCTGATAACAAGATGATCATTAACTTCTAAAGTAACTCTGGTGTTTTGGTTGTTTCCCGAGCGTCATACAAAGGTCAGTTTTATGTTATTCTAGCGGATATTGTTTGTAGCTGTGACTGTGTTTATTATTGTTCTTACTTGTAGTTTTATTTGATAGTATTCTGGTGTTATTGGACCCCTCAAGTCTAACCATGTATCACCCCATATTCTAGGCTAGTAGTTTCAGGATTACCCAAGAGGTAAGTGGACCTCGTAGATTTCATGGTTTAAGTTATTGGGTTTAATTGGGTTGTATTTAGGCCCAATTAGTCATAAAAAAAGGATTTTGAATTATGAGATAAATTGCAAGGGAACAAATGAGTAATTATACCATTTATGGAAATTCAAGAAAGAATTTGGGGATTTATAACATTTTGGACATGGGTTTTTCCCATTCCTCTTCATTTTCTTCCATTTTTCTTATTCTTCTCCTCTTTCTCTCCAAGGTCAAGCCAAGGTAAGAGTTTAAGCCTTTTTCATGTATCATTTTCGTTCATAATCCCCCTAGCAACATTGTTTTATTAAATCAAAGTCTTTGTTTAGTTATAGTTAAGGAAAAGTCACTAAGAACAAAAATTGGTTTAAACAAAGAGCTTCAGTTCGGGATTCTAGCATCATGGTTGTGTATTTCTAATCCTTTAGAGTATTAAGATTTCATAAATTTCAAGTATTTGGTAGGATTTGAGTATTTAAACATTTTAGGGTTTATAGTTGATGTTATTATCAAATGGCGTTTTAGGTGTTATTAATGCATTTTTATGACACTTTAGGCCCTAAAAACTTACTAAAGCTTCAAAACAAAACTAGAAACCAAACCATGGCCTTTAGGATGATTGTTTGGTGTTTCCTGAACCCAAAATATCCATTTTAGAGTTCAAGTATTGATATTGGGATGAATAATATCGATATTGGATGAATTGGGGCAAAAATTAAGCTTTTTTGTAGGAAGTATCGATATTTGCCCCTTGGTTCGATACTGACGGTTGTAGCATCAATATCGGATGCTTGGTATCGATACTGGATGCTTGATCTCAAGACCGCATGGTCTCAATACCAAAAGATTGGTATCTATACTGGAAAACTGATCTTCATATCGAATATATGGGTATCCATACTAAAGGCTTGGTATCAATACCCAAAGTGGTTAAGTGACTTCAAGATGTCAAATAGACTTAAGAGTGATGAGTTTAATAACATTTTAGATCGGGCATATATCTCGGGTATGATAGAATGACTAAAATACCTTTAGGGACAAAAATTACCAAATTACCCTTATGGGCTTTAGAACGAGGTTTTAAGAACGAAGGATAATTATAGAGAACATACCAATAAAAGATAAGATGAATTAATCATACTACAAAATATATGAATCATGTACTATGAGAATGACAATGAATGGTGGACGTACAGTTATCCCTCTAACTCGATGGTGAATTAAAGAAAAACGTAGCAAGAGCGACTAGAGTGTTGTTACTCAGAGTTGAACCCGAGTTAGTTTTTAGGCTATCAAATAGTATCAATGATGAACAACAACCACATAAATCATTGTAAAAACCTTAATACATATAGAAACTTTGTAGAGGTAGAAAATGACTAAAATACCCTTACGTGATGAAAGGCCAACATATAATAGCTTAATAAACAATAGTAACAGACTAATAAACCTTCACATAATGTTCTAGGTGAGAGAACGAGTGAGATAGCATCTAGTGAGAGGACGACCCCACTTTAGTGACTTCAGTTAAGCTAGAGTATAACCAAGTTACCTTAGTTGCCCTAGTGGGGCATTGTAAGCGCGTGAGGCACTTCAAGAGCTAGCTAGGGCATGAGTCCTGAACATTCGCGTGGAGTGGGTTAGTAGTGTCAAAGTTTTATGGCCTTTGGGCCTTAGATATGCATGTATAGTTGCACCAGTCCAGGACCTCAATTATCAGAAAAGCTTGGCTTGATGTTGTGTGTACAAAGACATCGCTTCAATTGAGTGGAAATATCTGATATTGTATGATATCAGGATTCCTTATTAATGGTCTACCTGATTATGTGATACCAGGTGATCATCTAATAGATTAGAGGGGACTTCACTGATGCTTTGTGATATCGATACTTCTGTTTAGTAGGTTAGTATATGATACTATGTGATATAAGATATTACCACAATAGAGTCAGTGTTGCATTTAGATAATGAACAATACAATCAGGTTTGCATTCAGATAATAGACAAGAATCTCAGTGTCGCATTTAGATAATGAGTAGAAATTACAGTTATTAGGGTTAGAAACCCTTAGAGGCATACTCATGGTGAGAACGCTACTTGAAAGATAGAACAACTAAGCCTTAAGTAAGTAGCACTTGATATAGATTATGCATGAACTTACTGCTTAGAGCCATGTCTTTAGCATGCTTGCGTTTATGAAATTCTTACACTTCTTTAGATTAGAGATTATACTGTTGGGCTTTGTAAGATTAGCCTTCGGATATTTTTCGATGGTAGGTCTATAAATTGGGCAGTTTGAGGAGCATTGTGGTGGTAGAACTTCCAACATCCCCCTTTAGAGTATAATACTACAGCTTTAGTGTGCATATGTATTCATAGGACCTTATTATTGTATCTGATACTATTCTCTAGATTAGAGATTATACTGATGGGCTTTGTAAGCTCAGCATTCAGATGTTTTTCCTTGGCAGGTCTATAGATTGGGCAGTTTGAAGAGCATCGTCATGGTAGGACTTTCAACATCCCCCTTCAGAGTAAAATACTACAACTTTACTGTGTATGTGTATTCATATGACCTTATTATTGTATCTGATACTATGTGATACAAGATATTACCACAATAGAGTAAATGTTGCGTTTATATAATGCAAAATACAATCAGGTTTGCATTCAGATAATACACAAGAGTCTCATTGTCGTATTTAGATAATATGTAATAATTACAGTTATTAAGGTGTACTCATGGTGAGAACCTTAATTCAAAGATAGAACAACTAAGCCTTAACTAGGTACCACTTGATATAGATCATGTATGAACTTACTGCTTAGAGCCACGTCTTTAGCATGCTTGCGTTTATCAAATTCTTATGCTTTTCTAGATTAACGATTATACTGCTGGTCTTTGTAAGCTAAAACTTTGGATGTTTTTTGTTGGTAGGTTTGTAGATTGGGTAGTTTGAGGAGCACCGTCATGGTAGGACTTTCAGCATCCCTCTTCATAGTACTGTATTATAGCTTTGGTGTGCATGTGTATTCATAGGACCTTATTATTGTATTCAGATTTTAAGGAAAAAATTATAACATTTTGATTTAAATCTTGTGTCACGGAGCTCCAATTTTATAAAATATTTTATATAAGTTATTTATATTTTATTTGTGATACCATTTTATTTTTTTAAAAGAAAATGAATAGGTTTTGTAAATCAGGGGTTGCCTCTAGCCTAGTATGGGACTTTAAGCCCAATCAGGTTTAGTACATTTAATGGTATCAGAGCATCATATTGAGTCGGTCATAGGATCCGGTTATCGATTTTACTAAGGCGTCAGTGAATACATGCCCCTAGGTACTTAAAGTAATTGTATAAGTTTGGAATCCTGATGGTGCTTACTTTTTAAATCTGTGTTGTAGAGCATGACGATGGTTGATAGTTCCGTGCTTGGCCTCGATGAGAAGATGGAGAACCGAGGATCTAATCTAGATAGCATTAGTCAGGAGTTCCTACCTAGGGTAGAGGATCAGGGGGTTCCATTAGGCGCAAGAGTCGAAGAGGTGACCTTTCTTAGAAGTTTGATATCCACTCTTAGAAAGATAGTAGACACCATTCCTAAAGCGTTGACTACTTAGCTAGCTAGTCAGAGTATGTTAGTGTTGATAAAGATCCCAGTAGAGAGACTAAAGAGGTATAAGATAGTTGACTTCTACGGTTTAGATGATGATGATCCGATTTTAATATATCATTAGTTCAGAGAGACCATGAGGACCTTGAGGCAGCTTCACCTCACCCCAAAGGGTAAGTTAGAGTGCATCACCACATTGCTCAAGGGTAATGTTATTGATTGGTGGGAGCCTATAAAGATGGGTCTACAGCCTGAAGTACCTACGTAGCATCAGTTCCTAGAGGAGTTTATAGGCAAGTAGATCAGTGAGGCACATATAGATGGTTTGAGGATGCATTTCTCACAATTGGTTCAGGGAGATCGTTCAATTTTTGAGTATTAGAGAGATTTCCTCTGGTTGAGTCGGTACATCCTTATGCAGTTGGCAATAAACCCACCTATAGTGTTTTCAGAGTTGTCACGATAAGCTAAGGCCATGGAGAGGGTGCAGAGCATGAAGAAAAGATTGTTGGGCAAATCAAGTGGTCCATGTACGAGGACTTGTGTATAAGAGGATTTACCTTAATTGGTGGCCAAGAGATCCAAAGATTCACGTGAGTATAGGAGAGTGACGTTATCTTTGTCAGTCCAACCGGGTGTTAAAAACTCCAATAGAGTTTTAGAGCATTCAGAGTGCCAGTATTGTAGCAAGAAACATCGAGGAATGTGCTTTAGATTCTCTAGGAAGTGCTAAAGATGATGATCTTTGGGGCACGTGGCAAGATATTTCCTAGTTCAGATGTGATGCTTGGTATGGTTCTAGCTACCTCTGTTTTTCAAGTTGCATCAGCAGGTGTAATAGCATGCATTTTTTTATGGTTTCAATGGATATAGTCGAAAGTGTATTCAGGTAGAGAATCTATGAGTGAAAATTGAAATGGGTAATATGTAGATTTAATAGGTAAACCTTAGATATTCTTCGAAGACTTGAGTTAGGATCAATAGATGATCAAAAGGAAGTTGTTAGCATAAATGTTTCTCAGGTTTCATAGTGCAAGCTCAGAGACATATGAGGACCTTATGGGCACGAGAAGTTGCCTTGTTGAGTTGAAAGAAAACCTAAAAAATCTATAGCCGTGAAATCTTCCACACTTGCGTGATCTTTTAAGGAACATCCTTGCGTGTGGTCTTATTAGATGCGAAACTATATGATATTCTTTATATCGTACGTAGAAGGTTTGTGTGATCGATCCACAGAGAATTAATAATCCCATGTTTAGTATTGGAGGTAGAGACTTCCATGGGAATGTTAAGGGTGTCCAAGTTACTCCTACAAGTATAACAAATTGTCTTGTTGTTAGGAACAATAGGATATATCTCAATTAATGCCAAGGCACTTCAGTTGCTAAATTGGTGCAGATTCTCCAAGTACTCTCGAGGAGTAAGTTAGAAGAGTGTATGTTTGATATAGTAGTTCTGGATCTCACCCTAAGTTTTAAGAGTATTATAGGTCAGGTAGTGAGTTATGAGTCTCGAGGTATAGATATCCTTTTGATTTCTTCAGTGTGCATTCATACGCAAGCAGTAAGTGAGTTAACTAAGTAAGTCAAGCCTCAATACTAGTGTCTTCGTGTGGTATATGAGCGCGAGCTATATATATCCCACCCAGTAGCGTGCAACGTGGAATAGTATCGCATACTTTGGGTGCTTCAGATTTAACGAAATTAAGTGCGTTAAGCATCGTATGGCTAGTGATAGTTGTCATCGAATAAATCAGTAGTGGTAAGGGTGATAACTGATTTATTTAGTTATTATTTTGCTTTTAAATTGCTCCGTAATCATTTGTTTTTGTGGATTATTTGTTCGTTTTGATTCATTTTCTGTGCAAGACGCTAGATTCTGGAAATTGTACTAAAAAGACAGAATTCTGCAGTTTTTTTTTTCAAAATCAAAGATGGATTAGTGGGCATAACTTTGGGCATGATACATCTGACGAGGCGATGACGTCAGCACCTTCTAGAAGGTCCAGTCAGCGCTTCTGGAAGAACGAATGGATCAGCCGCACGTTTCTGCAATTCGAATTTGAATTAAACTCATGTTTTATGATATTATTTTAAATATTATATTTTATCTTATCTTTTAGGAATTTTAGTTTAAATAGTTTTAAGTATTTTAATTAGGATTTAGGATATTATTTTTTATCTTATCTTTGTTTTAGGTATTTTAGTTTAAATAGTTTTAAGTATTTTAATTAGGATTTATTTTATTTATTTTAGGATTATCTTTACCTTGTTTTTAAGATTTTGAAGGTTATAAATACCCTCTCAGGGTAAGCCTAGAAACACATCTCTCACATATGAGAATTTAATCTTATTCTCTCTAGCTTTATAAAATTCTCTCTTATATTTTCTTTCAAGTTTTTTGAATATTTTTTATTTTATTTTAAAGTTTTGTTTTCAAATACGCTAAGTATGAATTTGGTCATGCTTAGCTAATTTTCTTTTAAGCCGAAGGCTCAATTTCAAACGTGAAAATTGTAAGACACTTAAATCATTTCAGATTTTTCTCTCTGTTTTCTGGGCTTATTTTCAAATCAAAACGATTTTCAAAACCAAAAGCCGACGTTAGTCTATATGTTTTTATGGTAAACGTGGGAAGAAGGATTGGCTTATTGAAGCACATTCGACTTATTGTGAACACACTTAACAAAATTGTTTGCTAAGAGGAAACAGAGATCGAAATCAGTTATTGTTCAAACAACATAATCCGAGTCTGTAACTTTTTTGAACTTCAATGTTTTAAGATATACAACATTGTTGTTGCTTAGATCAACTCACAAACCGAAATTTAAGAGTGCACTTGGATATTCGGTATACAAAGCATAGTCACAAGGAATTGTCCTTGTAGACAAGTAGCCGACGTGAATCTTGAAGTAACGATCTATTTCAATGATTCCAGGAATTTGAGGCAAAGCTGAAGTCTGAGGCTGTTCTTACCATAAGTCTTCTTTATCTCAATTTATTTTATTTATTTATTTATTTTTTATCTCATTATATTTCATTAAACAATTTAAAACTCCCTCTTTTTTATCTTTATCATTATCTTATAATTATTAATTATTAATTTATTATTTTATTATTATCTTCCTTTTTAAATTTATATTTAATTATTTATTTTATTCTTATATATTTATCTTTATCTGAAATTCTATATTCTTTTAAATAAAAAAGTCCACTAAATCAGAAACACCAAAGTCCCTGTGGATCAACCCTGCTTCTCTATACTACTCTCACTTTTTACTTATTAAGAAGACGAAATTATTTTGATAGAAAAATGTCGGTTATCAAAGGGATAGCGGATGCAAGGTATAGAGACCCAAAACCATTAAGTCAGAATACAGTTACGAGAAATCTTCGTTTGTATTACGTGCTCTCCAGGTGAGCCATATGTTGTTAGTTTTATTCGACAAATAGTCGATTTCTTGTTGTAAGCACCCTGGATGCTCGAGCAGGTGATTAGAGTGTATGTAAGTTACAGCGTAAATAAGAAACATTCAGGTACTATCGATGAGTATTGAATCAAAGTTGCGCAACAGAAGCATAGAGATTGACATTAGGATGTCAAAAATTATCATCATATCTCTAATAGTCAGTATCAGATAGCAAGACAGTGACTTCTTTAGTTTCGTGCCTCTCAGAGGTTTTCGTTTAAAGTCCAACATTGGTAATGTCCTCAAGAAGTCATATATCGATTTTACAAGTTTTGAGCTGTATGTCAGATTGTGAGGACTTATTCCTTGAGAATCAATTTTGATAAGGTTTAAGCGCTTCAAATTTTCTGAGAGTTGGACCTAAGAATAGGCTGCTATTAAGTCCATGCAAATTTTGATGATGAAATTTCTTTTAAGGAGGGGAGATTTGTAACACCCCAAAGTATGGGCTAGTAGTTTCGGATTGACCTAAGAGGTAAATGGACCTCGTAGATTTCATTATTTAAGTTGTTGGGTTTAATTGGGTTAGATTTGGGCGCAATTTGTCATAAAAAGGATATTTTTAATTATGAGATAAATTGCAAGAACCAAATGAGTAATTATACCATTTATAGAAATTCAAGATATAATTTAGGGATTTATAATATTTTAGACATGGGTTTTTTCCCTTCCTTTTCATTTTCTTCCATTTTTATTCTTCTTCTCTTTCTCTTCAAAGTCAAGACAAGGTAAGAGTTTAAGCCTTTTTCATGTATCATTTTTCATTCGTAATCCTCCTAGCAAAATCGTTTTATTAAATCAAAGTCTTGGTTTAATTATAGCTAAGGGAAAGTGGGGGGTTTTTAATCCAAATCATCAAGAAAAGGAGTTGGGTTTAGCAAGGAGCTTTATTTCGGGATTCTAGCATCATGGTTGTGTATTTCTAATCATTTGGAGTATTAAGATTTTATAAATTTCAAGTATTTGCAAGGATTTGTTTAATTAAACATTTTAGGGTTTATAGTTAATATTATGCTCAAATGACGTTTTAGGTGTTATTAATGCGTTTTTTGACAACTTAGGACACTAAACAACTTACTAAAGATTGATAAAAAGATTAGAAACCAAAGCATGACCTTTAGGATGATTTTGGGTGTTTCTCGAACCTAAAATATCTATTTTAGAGTTTGAGTATCAATACTCGAATGCACAATATCGTATTGGATGAATTAGGGCAAAAATTAGGATTTTTAGCAGGAAGTATCGATACTAAGGGAAGTAGTATTGATATTGACCCCATGGTATCGATAATGATGGTTGTAGTATCAATATTGACCCCTTGGTATCGTATACTCCATATCGAAGGACTGGTTTCCAAACTAAAAAATTGGTCTCCACACCAAATAAACGGGTATCCATACTGAAGGCTTGGTATCAATACCAAAAGTGGTTAAGTGACTTCAAGATGTCAAATAGACTCAAGAGGAAGGATTTTAATAACATTTGAGAGCAAACATCTATCTCGGGTACGAGAAAAATAATAAAATTCCCTTATAGAGTAAAATTACTAAATTAACCTTATGGGCTTTAGAGTGAGTAACTAAGAACAAAGGATCATTATTGAAGACCTACCAACAAGCGATATGATGAATTAATCAAACTACGAAATATAGGAATCATGTACTACGAGAATGTTAGTGAATAGTGGACGTACAATCATCCCTCTAACTCGAAGGTGAATTAAAGGAAAACGTAGCAAGAACGACTAGAGTGTCACTACTCAGAGTTGAACCCGAGGCAGTTTTCAGGCTATTGAATAGTACAACCGATGAACAACAACCACATAAATCATCGTAAAAGCCCCGATACTTGTAGAAACTTTACTAGAGGCAGAGAATGACTAAAACACCCTTAAGTAATGAACGACCAACATTGAGTAGCTTAATAAATAACAATAATAAAAGACTAATAAGCTTTCACATAACGTTCTAGATGAGAGAACGAGCAAGATAATAGTTAGCGAGAGACAGTTTAGGAGCTAGCTAAGGTATTGCCAAGTTACCTTAGTTGCCCTAGTGGGGCATTGTCAGTACGCGAGGCACTTCAGGAGCTAGCTAGGACGTGAGGCCTAAACACTCACGAGGAAGTGGTTAGTGGTGTCAGTTTTGTGTGGCCTTAGATATGCATGTATAGTTGCATCATTCTAGGACCTCAGTTATTAGAAAAGTCTGGCTTGATACTGTGTGACACCAAGAAAACGCTTCGATTGAATGGGAATATCCGATGTTGTATGATACTGAGATTCAATCACAATGGTATACCAGTGTTGCATTTAGATAATGCATAGCAGTTACAATTTATAGGGTTAGAGACCCTTAGAGGTGTACTCATGGTGAGACTCGTACTTCAAAGATAGAACAACTAAGACTTAAGTAGGTAGTACTTTATCTATATCATGCATAAACCTACTGCTTAGAGTCACGTCTTCAGCATGCTTGCGTTTATGAAATCCGTATACTTCTCTAGATTAGCGATTAAACTGTTGGGATTTGTAAGCTCAACCTTAGGATGGTTTTCGTTTGCAAGTTTGTAGATTGGGCAGTTCGAGGAGTACCGTCGCGACAGTACTTCTAGCATTCCCCTTCAGAGTATTGTACTGTAGTTTTACTGGGTATGTGTATTAAAAGGACCCTTATTATTGTATTCAGATTTATAAGAAATAATTTATAATATTTTTATTTAAATCTTATATCACCGAGCTCCGATTTTGTAATATGTTTTATAGCATCTATTTATGTTTTATTTATGATACCATTTGGTGTGTTTTAAAGGAAAATGAATAGGTTCTACAAATCAGGGGTTGCCTACGTAGCCCAGTGTGGCACTTTAAGCCCAATTGGGTTTAGGGTGTTATAACCCCTTAATCATTGGGTTTCTTACCCAAACCTATACGCTGGTACTGGTATTGTGTCCATCTGTATTAGTACTGACCCATGAGTATCGATACTCACCCTTGGTAATGATACTAAAATGGCTATCGAAATATGAAGGAACTGGGTAGTATCTATACTCTAGCTAGAGTATCGATACTTCTGAACTAAAGTATCAATTTTGGTCCGAAACTAATAGTTTAGGTACTAAATTCATAGTTTACCGTATTTTAATAATGAAATTGGAGGTTGTAATGATAAGATTTAAAATTAAATGTTGTATATGAAAATTATGTCGTTGTAACGGTTTTCGATCACCCCTACATGGAGTGACATGAATTTTTGTAACATATAAAATGGTCGAAACTGTCCCTAAATCAAATATTTAGAAACCCTCATTTGGAAATAGTATATAATTTTTGAGTAACTAATACTTATAAAAATTGAAAACTATGAATTCTCCAATAGAGCATTGGATCTTAGGGACGTCCTTATTATCCTCTATCATTGTAGCCTGGCATAGAAATGCTTCCATTATGCTACCGTAGTGGAGATGCCCTTAATATGTGGGTTAAAAAAACATCGAGCTGCCTCCACTCTGAGTGTAGAGGTGACTTCACTCATTATAAGAAACGGGATGCCTCCATCGAATCACTGCATAAATGTTGAGTTACCTTCGTACCAGATGATGTTGAGTAGCATAACTCAACTTAGGGCCACGAGATAGCCCGATGGTTGAGATGACGTTGATTGCTGGAATATGTCTTGACTATTTTGCTTGTCGATACAAGTAATAAAGTCGATATATTGATGTATATTGGATGTCGAACCCGTTTAGACTGGTACAATGATAAGAGCTATCGGTTGCGTAAAAGTAAAGTAGATGCAAGAACTAAAAGGAAATAAAGTAAATGCAATGTAAAGTTTAGATTAAAATAATAACATAAAAATAATCAATATCAAGTGGTTGTTGTGTTTTTAAGATCAAATACGGTTAAAGTAAACTTCATACTAACAAAAGGTTTGAGAGTTAATGCAGGAGATAAGATTCGCAACAGCTGTGATTTAACTAAATGAAATCTATCAATAAACATGTATTGACAGACTCGTATGTGGTCTCCACAAGTTGCAAAAAGATTACCCTATCGAGTCTCCATTAGTGCGAGAAACAACATCAAACAAAAGTCTTGGACATCTCATCATGTCTCGAATCTTGTTACTTTATGGTATCACCTCGACTAAAGGAAAACATCTCATCATGTTTTTAACATGTATTGTTATACCTTTATATAGACATCTCCTTTTATTAATGTCCCCAACAATTTTTCAAATCATTCTCAATGTGCAAATAAGATATTTAGAAAAGACGAATGATAGACCTAAACAACCTATTGATGAGAAATCAACTAATCTTATCACCAATTCTGTTTAGCTTAGAGGTTTTCATGGTCGGATAACCATATTGTTTAACCTAAACAATAGGTTAATTGCTATAATAGTTATTAAATTTTGCTAATCGTAACTAACCATTAAGAAATGGTTAACCGTTAACGGATAACCATTATTAACGGTTCGATTATAAGTTAACTTGTGGTTAACCTATTATAATTTTATTCAAAGACAACAAATATAAAAGTTTCAAAAGTTCCATCAAATTTAAGATGATAGAAACATATATATTTGTAAATGCATTTATGTATATAGAAACATATATATTAGGATATATATTTTCTTTTTTTAGTTTAAAATCTTATGTGCATATTTGTTAATGAACATACTTATGAAACCCTGAACCTAAATACACAGAAAAATACAAGACTTTTGTTCTTATAGATTCATTGTTATCCATCTTTTTAATGAATGATTGCTAGTTTCTAAAAACATTCCTTATTTTGTCCATATTTTATTTGAGTGTTTTTTTTCAATTATAGATTTCAATCACCAACATGCTTTAATTAAATGCAGATGTATGTGTGTTTCTTTGTTCTGAAAAACAAGATTTTTGTTCTAGCCAATTCATCATTGTGTCTCTCATGTCTAGGTAATATGCTAAAGATTGTAGATAGTTCGTTAAACCTAGAGAGGGAAAGGATGCAAAAATTAAAATTGTTGGAAGAGATAAACTAATCAATAACATAAAGTTTAAATCACACAGTCCTTCCATCTATGTTTGATTTAATATGTTCTAATATAGAATAAACATGATAACTAAAAAATTGCCAGGAATAATTTTGATTTTATTTTTTAGAAAATATAATTTATTATTAATAATTTATTAATGATTAAATGATGGTTAACCGCTTATCAAAATTCTTATCCATAATCGTTAACCAATATTTTTAGCAATTTGATTAACTGAAATTATTTAACTTTAACGATTCAATTAATTAAGATATAAAATGTAATGGTTACATCAATGGTTACAGTTTAATTTAAATACCATTAGTTTAAACTGCCAACCTATGAATGGCGATCATAAACCTATACCTAGCATCATTAGATAAAATTGTTAGAACAAATCTGGCTTAAGGTGTGTGATCGGGCACTGCGCTTAAGATTTATTTCGAAACCCCAAGATTCAACAAATCCTTATAAGAAATAATAACTTGGGATTAGAAGCAACATAGAAGAAAAAGAAAAGAAACACAGTAGAAAAGATGACGTTTTCACATATTTTAAAATAATAAAAGTTGATTGGTAAATATTTGGTAAGCGAGAGTTATATCACATTAGAAATACCCATTAACCAAAGCGTTGATTAGTGCAACAAAATCATCCACCAAATTAGAATAATAACTTCAACAAAATTTAAATTAGAAAATAGTAGAAGAAAACAAGTTAAAGTTATTTTATGCAACTTAATTGAATACTCTCTAGATAAGCAAAAATAAATTAATTTAAAATAAAACAAAATATTCTAATAGTCCTAAAATATGAGAGTTCGTTAGTAATAGGGGTGACAGTAACAGGAATGGCAGATATGTATAATTTTATGGATTTTGCATCGTACCTGCTTCAATTGGGGTGGGGATGGATATAAGTTTAATGGATAGTGGATAAATGTGGATGTAAAAATCGATACCTACCGTGGGTAGTGGGTAGGTGATGGGTTTAAAACCTTACCAGTTTTTCATCCCGCCCGCACCCGCCCGCCTCACATCCGCCTGTCCACTAATTACCCATCATATAAATTTTGGAGCATTAAGAATTAAGGTATAATTTCATAAACTATTTTATAAATATTAAGATTTTGTAGGATATGACTTGTAATTTAACCAAATGTTAGGGTATAAACTCAATTAATCCTTAGTTTATTCTATTATGCATCTTCATGGTTGTGTTTGTTTTATATTTTGTTGCTTATGGAATTTTTGAGGTTACTGCCAAGTGAGTATGGGAGGGTACAAACGGGTACGGGTTGGATAGTGGGCATCCAGTTGGGTGGTGGGGATGGGGTGAATTTGAATACTCACGTAGACGGGTGTGAATCTAAAATTTTTACCCATCGTAGGTAGTGGATAAGTTGTGGATACGAAAATATTAGGCGTCATTAAATTAAAAACCCCCATTAATTAATTTTTTTGAACATTAAGCCCCATAGCAGATTTGTTAGAAAAATAACAACCTTTGTCCATGCGTAGGGCTAACTCGCATCCTACCCAATGTGTGAACATGTCTCGCATTTCACTAGATGCGAGGTACCATGCACTTTTCAGGTTACCCAATTTAATATGGTTATTTAATACCTCACATTTCCCAGAACGTGAGGTCCATGAGATATTGACCCATCCCGGGAAATTTATCGTGAAAAATATTCAATGTACATCGCGTCTTCCAAGAAGCGAGACACGCTATTTTTCAGCAAACCACAAGTGCTTATAGGCATTTTCGGGGGGGGGGGCATGTTTGGGTATTTAATCTGTAAATTTTTATAATTTACAAGATTCTTCACGTACTATTAGAATTTATCTTTCTGTTGAGGCTAATATAAATACATACGAAATATCGCAAGAGGGTTGAAAATCAGGTTAAAAATGGTTCCAAAGCTTGTTTTGTGCATGAAGGAAATGCTAAAATGGTTTATTAGGCATATTTGTGGTTTTTTTGTAGTTAATTTGAAAATTTGCATAATTTATAAGAGTACAAGTGTGGTAATGTAACATATTTTTCGATTAAGAGTAATATCGACACATACGAGACATTGTCATGGGGGTAAAATTCGAGTTGAAAATGCTTCTAAAGCTTGTATTTTCAAATGAATAAGATGATAATAAACTAATTAAGATTAGGGAACGATCAATTAGGATATTTTTTATTCGAGTGCCTAGGATTCCTATAAATACTACAAAGCTTCGACTGTCCAGTTCTTTCTCGATGGTCGACCAAATCTTCGTCATAGTAAATCCTCGTTGAGTGTGGCCGACCCTCTTTTTTGGCGTTGTAGTGTGAAATATGGACGTATTGCAGGTTCATCATCAACCGCATTCGGATCTCTTTCATTTCCAATTGGAGGAAACTCGTACTAATACATATTGAATATAGTTTCTAGTAAGTACACGTGATCAATGAATTGCATGTAGTCAATCCATACAAAAGAACAAATGATAATGACATGTAGATACATATGTTTAGAATACTCTGTAGCATGTTATGTCACGTAGATTGAAGACATATGCATTATGCTATATACCTTTTAATAGCCTGGAATATTCCGAAGCACAAAATTGATTTTGTTCGTGAGAGATGTATATCACACTCATCGCGTTTGAGTGTTGTAAAAAGGTTTGCAATTTTCGATGGAGGTATGGGTTGATTTTGTGACCACCTGCAATCCACTCAACTACTTGCCTTCCCAAGGTTGCAAACATTGTTTTCAAATGATAATACGAAGATTTGACAATAGAAATGATAGGAAAATGTCGTACTTTCTTCAATGATGAATTGATTGCCTCAGCCAAGTTCCTTCGCATCTTACCATATCGTTTTCCCTCATCAAATGACCGAAGTCATTTCTCCCTCGGGATTTTAGCAAGGTAGTTGTAGCCTTCCTGATTCATGTGTCTCAGTTCTTAAAACAGCTCGTTAACTTCCTGTGCGGAATGTGAGTGGCCTACCCATTGAAAATGCAACAGTTAATTATAAATAATAAATGACAATGTATCTGAATCCAAATAAATTGGAATGTGTACCTATTTGAAGCACCATTATTCTTTCATATTCGTTCCAAAATTTCAATAAATAATTTTCAGCAATATGGCATAAACAATACCAATATAAGTATGGGGAGGCTTCCAAGAAAGTCTCATGTGCTCTATTACGTCTCTGATCCTTGCGCCTCTGTCAGAAATAAGACATATTCCACCATGACGCTAATGCAAAACATATGATAGAACATGTATGTGCAAGTACTTGAAGAAGATTTCCCAAGAGTCTATATCTTCTTTTTTTACTAATCCAAATGCAAGGGGAATTGTTTTCATGTGCCACTGCTAACAACATTATTTGTGTGTACCTTCTGTAAAACCAAGTTTCGTCGATCTGAACCATCAGCTTGCAGTGTCGAAATGCATTAACACACTGCGTAAATGACCAAAATAATCGATGAAATTGGCACACATCTTGTACGACACGATCATTTTCGTACGCCAGTACAGTTTCCAATTTGACGACCGTACTCGGTATGTATTTCTTCATCAATTTCAGCCATGATCGTAACTCTTTGTACGATTCTTTCCATTGGTCATTCACTTTTTGTTGAGCATGATACCTGGCGTACCATGCTTTGTTGTAGTTAAAAGTGTTACCATACTGAGATGTGATTGCAACAATACAACTGGAAACTGAAATACGTGGATTTGCTTTGACCAATGGTACGAAGGCATCACAAAACACGTTAACATCTAAGTTTGAATAATCCTGATAGAGCATGCTGGCAGTGCATTTATTAGTTTGTTCGTATTTTTTTAGCCTCCATAGGTTTTTCAACATCTTCAAGCGTGATACACGAACCCTCCAATTACATCCGTTAGACTTATGGACACATTTCACCACGTACTTTTACATGGCTATTTTTTCACTATCGATGTAACTGAGCGACGTATATTATAGTTCTTAATTACAGCCACATCAATTTTTTTTGTTCTAAATGTTATTTTAAGATAGAGCTCACCATCACCATGTTGTTGTATTGATCAAGCTACGGGAATTTCAAAAAGTCTAGAGCATTTAAAGGTTTCATCATAACTGTTGTGAAGTGGGATGGTGGCTGGTAATAGGAAATAGGAGGTACGACATGTGGAATGTCATCATCAAATGTTCCCTCTGACAGTTCAAGGTCATCTGGTTCTTTATTGAAGGGGCCCACCTCATCACCATCTAGGCTGATCTCCCTTAATGGTTCTTCGTCAGAAGTATCTCCAACAAACTAGAATAGTTCAACATTGTCGACAACAGGTGTAGCACAAGAATGTCTCCCTATATATGTGGCAAATCTTCGAATAGGTTAAACGCTTTATCTTCTTACAACCTCATCTCTTGCTGAGAAGATGATGCACCTACGCCACTACTGTATGGATTATACGTTCTAGGTTACAAATTCAAGTCAAAGTCCACGCTAGCGACGTAAGAACACCTTGGCATTGAAGACGATGATGCACCAATGTCATTACCCCAAGTAGTAACATTCAATAAGTTCATGTTGTTACGTAAATTAGCTTTTGGACTATAGAAATTAGGATTGAAGTTAAAATCAACTAGTCTCCAATTTAGGACAACAATAACATCATTACCATATGAGAAATTTGCATACAGCTCAAGTGGCCCTCCTAATGAATATTGCATGTGGAAATTAATCATCATGTCCACATTACCATCATCATCAACGTTGTATATTGAGTACATTAGTGGTTCTAAGACGTTGGTAGTCGATACTTCAACGTGCTCAATTTTTCCCTCGACCATGTAGAACAACATTATTAACTTATTTCGTTAACTTCTTATAAGTTAATTTCTTCATCAAGGTTAGCATGACAATATGTAAGGATTGAAAGAAGATGCCAAGAGATTCATCAGGCATAATTCTGCCATCATAGTATACCAAAGCAGTAACAGTTCCTCTCCTTGACATGTTCTAAAAATATATACGATCATGCAAAGAGAATGCCAAAATATGCACAAAATGTCAATGCCTTTAAACTATGTAATAATCAAGAAGCATCAAATAAACTTACGAGTGAGGTTAAATTGGTCCTCCTAATATTCCCTTCTTTGTTTTAACCTTGTGTCTGTAGTTTGTTTCTTCACTACTATTTACTTAAAATATGAATTGGAATGCAAGTCTTCTTTTTGGTAGAATAGCTTGCTGATAAGATGTGGAAGGGACTTGGCTAGCCTGCAGAGAATATTCCTGACGTTCCATGGAACTCGTATTTTGCAAAATACGAGTTCCAGATATTCTTGATGTGGTAGTAGCTAATTTGATATAGTGGTTTGACATGTATCACGTTTTGCTAAGATATTCCTGACTTCCAGCAGTGGATATTCTCGTCTATATTTGTCTATTTAAATTAATCTTGCTCCCATGAACTAAAACAACATCTCTACAAAATCTGCTCGAAAAACTTTCCTTTGCATACTTTTCGAAACAGTGATGGGTTTCTCCTTTGTATTTTGTACCCAATGTACCAATAAAAGTGTTAAAGCATCCTCTTCTGATGGCATTTAGATTTCCGTTTGGGTCTTCCAAGAAACTTCTTCCTCTATGAATTAGGTCTAGGTGAACACCTTTCGAGAAACGCTTATGAGTTTTTTCCTTCGTGCTCAATACCGACCGCAAAAGAAAAAAGATGAAGTTTCCTTTGCATTTCTCTAGCGTGGAAATATCCATTTATTATGGAAGGCAACATCTATTTCTCATTTCCCCTTCTGTGTGCTAAAATTAAAATGTAAAAATTGTTTAAGTTATTTACATAAATTGGACCATGTTTACAATTTCTCATATGTGTTCACATCAGTTTCAATTGAAATTGAAGTTGCAAAACTACGTTTGTAACCTCAAACATTTTCACAAATGTTTCATTTAACATCTCAGATTACTCAACGAAAATTTCTATGAACCCAATTTTTAGCTTCGGGGTTTTTAAAATAATAACTATATTTGGTGCAATTTTATTGATTTTATGGGTTTTTTTACATTTAATTACAATGTCATTATATTTGTTTTACAATTAATACATCACTTCTTATGGAATGCGAGTTCCTTCTAAATATTTGGATTTTATTCGATTTAAAGTGTCGTGTCTTTCCAAAGATACCTCACCTCCTGGGAAAAGCGAGGTCCATCAAATCCTTGCTTCGGGACGGGTGCGAGGCTTGTTATAAATAGGGATCAATTTTAGAAGGTTTTCCAACCCGATTTCAAAGCAAAATGTCAAACAAAATGTTTTTTAATATTGCTGAATTCTCGGTAGAAGTCTTAACAAAAATTCTACTTCATGTTGCTTCTGACTCCGTCCTCGATTTCGTCAACGTGTAGTTGAGTTCCAAGAGTTTTCTTGAAGCTATTGATCAGGATTACATTTTCCGAAACGTTTCCATGAACAATATTACCATTATGCCGTGGGATCAACACGAGAAGGTGACTCACCAAAGATGCCTTCATGTTAACAATCCTGAAGCTTTATACATAGAGGGCATATTTAATTTTTTTAGTGAAACATATTCGGATTTCGGCCTATATTGTTTGAAGCAAGTAGTCGATAGATCTCACATTCTTGCCATATATGTCTATAACCTTATTCTAGTTTGTTCTGGTGGTGAATCGAGGAATGCAGGACTTCGAATCATGAGAGCTTTTGATATCACAAAAAATAAAATTACTACCTCTTTGTGCAAAGATGAATCCTTTTTTATATTTGCAGTCGTGGTATCATCACCACATTGCCTTCTTAGAACAAATCGAAGACTGCAATTGTCCTACCAACTGTGCGCATAATTCAAACCTCCAACATTGGTACCGACATTATGACAATCTATGTATTTGTTATGCTTCTTGTTTCTGGAACCACGAAGAAAGTTTGTTTCGTCAAGATGTACATGACTGTCATGTTTACTATTATTAGTGTCTATTTATATAATAATCTACTTTTTAGAAATGTTATTGCCATAAATATTATGTAATCAAAATATAATGTACAAATTTTATATAACGTAGAGGTTACATAATTTTTTAAATTAAATATGATTTAATCAATAAATGATTAAATTTAACACTAAAATCAAAATTATTAAATTGAATTTGAAAAAGCACAAGATGCCTCGCTTCTTGGAAGACGCGAGATACATTGAATACTTTTCGCGATAAATTTCTCGGGATGGTTCAATATTCCGTGGACCTTGCATTCTGGGAAACGTGAGGTATTTAATAACCATATTATATTGGGTAATCTGAAAAGTGCATGACACATCGCATCCTGTGAAATGCGAGACATGTTCACACGTTGGGTAGGACGCGAGTTAGTCCTACGTGTGCATAAAGAGGGTTATTTTTATAACAAAACTGCTAGGGGTTATTGTTAAAAAAAATAACTAATAAGGGTTTTTAATTTAATAACCCAAAATATTAACTGGGTATGGAGATGATTGAATGGTATCCGCATTAGCCCACCCGTTTGCCATCCGTATTCAGTAATATATGTTTATCATTTTACAACAATTCCTTGTATATTACAAAAGAAATTCACAGATTTTATGTTGGGTTGAAAAACAAAGGTGTAATATTTTGAGTATGGTGTCTAATAGACTATAAACCAGAACAAGATAAGTATGACAAATATACAGAGTAAGTAGTGAAGCAATATTCTTTGAACTAAAAACTCTCATTGTATATTAAAGTTTTGTATATCACATTACGCTCACACAATTATGTTGCTTAACGTTGTTTTATGCTAATAGGTCATTCGTGTGCCTGATTTTTTCACGAGTGCTCTAGAAATTTTGTCATATTATCATAGGATCGGTCAGATTCACGTATGACTTCACATAATCAATTAAAATTATTTCATCCTTCAGCAGTTGCTTCACAACGTTATGTCTCAAATGTATGTGTCTATTTTTATCATTGACTGTTCTACTTTTCACTATAGCTATTGCCTCTTGGCAATCATAATGCATAGATAGAAAAGTTGTTGGCTGTTGGAAAAATTTGACAACTTTTTAGCTTTGAATGAGAAATTGATCTAAATTTTGTTGAGAAAAATTTGAAATCAATTGTTGGTTCGTAAATGTGCAGACGTGCACATTATGGTTAACGTGAATTTTCGAACCATTCAAGCTTTACGTGGGCTTCCAGATATTTTAACCCAACTGTAAAATATTTTTCCTTAAATAGAGCATATTTTTTAAAATTTGTTTTGAAATTAAAGGGTAAATATTAAAAAGGTTCCTTTAATCAAAATAATAATTTTGAAAATTGTTTGGTTGTTTTGATTCTAATTAATACTTCATTAGGTCAAAAATTTTCAATTGTTCACAATGTGAAATTCCTATAAATACAGTGTAAACCTAATAGGTTAAGCACAATACAAAACAAATCAAAAACAAATCAAAAATAATTTTCTTTTCTTCTCCAATAGTATTTTCAGTGATATACGAAGGTAACAAATAGTTCGTGATCTCTGCAGCAGTGCAACTATAGTTGATTATCTAGTTGTTGTATCTTGGGAAATAAATGACCAATGATATCAAGCACCATAGGAGTGCCCAGTGCCCGAAAATCTATCTTAAAGAAACTACGTAGATGCAAGCCTCAACTTGTTTTAAATTTGTTATTCCATCAAAAACATATATTATTTCTATACTATTACTTTTGATTATTTAAATAAAATTTTCTTTTTTTATTTTATCATCTCGGATTGTTATACTTCGAACATTAACTTTATTCCCAAAGGAATATTAGTCAATAAATTTCTTAGCCACTCAGCCTCATTACAACCCAACTCTAAAGCAATAAATTCAGACTCCATTATTGGTTTAGCAATGATAGTTTATTTTGTTAATTTACATGATAGTGAAGCATCCACTAGTAGACTTGGTCTCATCTGAATCTGAAATCTAGTTTGCATCATTGTAGCCTTCCAATACAGTGGGAAATCCATCGTAACAAATACCATGGTTAATGGTACATTTCAAATATTTCATTACTCTGACTATTACAATCCAATGATCGTCATTGGGACAATGTGTATATCTGCTCGATCTATTCAAACCATATGTTATGTTAGGATGAGAGAAATTCTTCAAATGCAGCAGACTCCCCTCTATTTTTTTAATTGATTGTTAACATCATAAGGGTACTCATAGGTGATACATGAACTATCCAAACTTTTTCAGAAGTTTTTCAACATAGTGTTCTTGAGAAAGTATGATGTTCTCCTCCTTTATGATTTTAACTCCCAATATTACATTTGCTTCACTCATATCTTTCATATTAAATTTATAAGGAACATTTTGGTTTTATGAATAAGATCAAGGTTAATTTAAAAAATAATATGTCATCCACATATAAACAAATAATAACACACTCATTATCTGAACATTTGGTGTACTCATATCCATCAACTTCAATAGAGGAGAAACCATATGAAATCAAAACACTATTAAATTTATCCTGTCATTGTTTGGGGCTTGTTTTAATCCATATAAGGAGTTAATAAGTTAACAAACTTTAATTTTTGACTAGTAATAATGTAACCTTTAGGTTTAACCATGTAAATTTCTTCTTCTAAGTCACAATTTTTTCGACGTCTATTTGGTGTATAAAATTTATGATTGAAGCCAATGCTATTAAAATTCGTATAAAAGAAATTATTGTTACATGAGCAAAAGTGTTAAAATATTTAATGTTTTCTTTTGGCATAACGCAAAAAAATAATCCTAATATTTGACAGTATTGTTAAATTTGCCCGTATTGTTTTTTAGAACATTGTACCACTCAATGTTTAATTTTTGGGACAAAAAAATCCTTCTATGGATGGAAACCATTGGTAAACTCACAGTCGACGTGTCTTTGGTGTATAAAAAATTATGATCGAAGCCAATGCTATTAAAATTTGTATAAAATAAATTATTGTTACATGAGCAAAAGTGTCGAAATAGTTAGTGTTTTCTTTTGGCATAATGCAACAAAATAACCCTAACGTTTGACAGTATTGTTAAATTTGCATATATTGTTTTTTTGGAACATTTTACCATTGACTATTTCATTTTGGGACAAAAAACCTTTCTATGGATAGAAACCATTGGTCAACTCATAGTCCACGTGTATTTGGTGTATAAATATTTATGATAGAAACCAATGCTATTAAAATTCGTGCAAAAGTGATTATTGTTACATGAGCAAAAGTGTCAAAATAGTTAATGTTTTATTTGGCATAATGTGACAAAATAACCCTAACGTTTGACAATATTGTTAAATTTGTCCGTATTGTTTTTTTGAAACATTTTAACACTCAACGTTTCATTTTGGGGCAAAAAAACCCTTCTATGGTTTAGTGGTAATAAACCTTTACATGTGATTTGTGTACATGAACAAGTAAAGTAATCTTATTGCATTGAATGATGTGATTTATGTACATGCATGTGATGCATTGTACTGTTTATTGTTTTAATTGCCTCACTAATTATATACTTAGCGTGTGAATATTTTCACGCGTATATTATAGTATCAGTAAGACATCCTTCGATGTGATTTTTACTAGTTTAGTGGCATGTACTTATAAATGTCCTCGTTGCTCTGGTAAACTATTTAGAACTGGTTTGTAATAGTTAAACTGAAACTACTTTACTATGGTTAGTATTATCTAGTGTTAATAGTGAATGGGCATTTTTATAATAAATTATATTTTAAAATATTATGTTTTGATTTTCTATGATTAAGTATTTTATACCAATACATATAAAACAGGTTTTGTTTGAAGGAAATAAAATTTTACTCAGTTTGACTTAAGAAACATTTGAATTATTTGATGTGACATTTTTATCTCATATTAGTATACATATAGGGGTTAAGGGTGTTACAATCATGGCGTGGTTTGAGGGTTTACTGCATCTCGAGACTCACACCCATATATCCTATCTATAATACTTAGGGTGATATGGAATTTATGGATAAAAAACATACACCCGACTAATTTACTCCTCGTGAGTACTCGGGTCATTTATGCCCAACTAGCAATTAAAGTGTCTTGGCACTAGCTGAGATACATTTGGATATTCTAATCATACAAGACAATCTTCATAGTTTCTAAAATAACTCGAGTGTCCTTGCTAGTTCTCGAGCATCATACAAGGGCTAGTTTTATGTTGATGAGTGTTCAGAATCGATAGTATTGGTTCATTAATTTTTCTATCTTATGGAATTATTGCTGCTGATTTGGTTGTATTATGCTTGTTTCCGTGCATGATCTTACTTTCCAGACTTAGTGGTAAAACGGGCACATTCTGCATTTTTTTATTATTTGGTCACGGCTGGAGACATGGGAACGACTCTGGGCATGACACGGTCTGACGTGGCAGTTTTTAGAAGGTCCAGTCAGCGGCAGTTTCTAGAAGATCTAGTCAGTGCACCTTTTGGAAGATAGACTAGCAGAGTTACATTAGGATACTTGTTTAAAGTTTGAATTTAGAAAAAAAAAACAATTATCTTTAGGATTATTTTATTTTAATTTCTTTGTTTATCTCTAGGTTTTTAGAGGCTATAAATACCCTCTTGGGGTAAGCCTAAATTCATAACTTAGATTACAATCTTCTTCTCCTTCCTAGTTTTATAAAAAGTCTCTCTTTATTTTATTTTTGAAGTTTTTGGTTTTTCTCTTTATTTTAAATCTTTGTTTTTAAATATGATAAGTATGACTTTTGTCATACTTAGCTAATTTTTTCATAAGCCGAGAGCTAAAGCGATAACTCAATTCCAACGGGAGAATTGAAATATGCCTTTAATAACTTCAGAATATCTCTCTCAATCTCTGCGCTTATTTTTCAAAATCAAAGATTGACTTTGGTCAAGGGATTGTTGCGATTAAATATGTGGGAGAAAGGATCAGCTTATTGAAAGCACATTCGACTTTCTGGGAACACACTTGGCGAGATAGTTTTGCCAAGAGGGAAATGAGATCGGAATTAGCGGCTATGGAAGCAATAATCCAAGTCGGTCACCACGAACTTAAACAATATTTGATCTACAACAATTGAAGTTGATTAGATCAGTTTCCGAAGCCGAAATCAAATATTGCCTTCGGTATTCAGTATACAAAATAGAGTCACAGGGATTGCCCTTGTAGACTAAGTAACCGACTTGAATCCTGAAGTGAAAATCTAATTCGATGATCTGAAGGAAATTGAGTCAAAGCGAGGCTTGAGGCTATTTTACCATATTCAACTTTCAACGTTACACTCTTTTATTTTCACCTAAAATTGCATTTTATTTAATCTATTTTATTACTTAATTGCTTTTAACCAAAAACTCCATGTTTACTACATCACGCCTAGCTTAAACAAATCAAAAAGAAATTTATAATTTTCTAAGTCCCTATGGAATCGACCCTTATATCTCTTTACTACGTATTATCTTCATTTATCAATTGAGAAGAAGGAATTTATTTTGATATCAAAACGACAGTTGTCAAATTTTCGTCGTTGCTGGGGACTTCGCCAAAGTTACTAATTTTTGTTTGCTTTTGATTTATGATCATGACTAATCCGGGCTCATTAGTGGAGTACGACTTGAAAATCGAAGCCAGAGCTAGGAGACTTCATGCACAGACTCTTCAGAAAAAAAGGAGACAGTAATCAAATCCAAAATCAGAATCAAATTCAGGTGAATCCGTTAATACAGAACTAATTTCGATGGCCGATCCTACTATCAGAGAGATAGCCGCCGGCACCCACTGAACAAGAGCCTTTGTGTATTGATTTTCCCCAAGGCGAAACTCCATACCAGTTAAAAACTGGCCTTATTCATCTCCTCCCTACCTTTTGCGGATTACCAAACGAGAATCCACATAAACATCTTACAGAATTTCACACGGTCTGCTCCAGCATGAGACCACAAGGAGTAACCGAAGACCAATCTACCCCTAATTCTATTACTGCATGGGCACAAATGACTCGTCTTTTTCTTGACAGGTTTTTCCCTGTGATGAAAGTCAATGAACTACGAAGGAAAATACTTGGAATCAAACAGCTTGATGGAAAGTCGTTTTATAACTACTGAGAGCGGTTTAAAAAGTTATGTGATAGTGTCCCACAACATGGGTTAACTGAATAAACACTCATTCAATACTTTGTTGAAGGATTAACTCCCATGGAAATGAAGATGATCGATGCTGCCAGCTGTGGAGCCTTGGTGAATATGACTCCTACTGAGGCTTGGGACTTAATTTCCACAATGGCTGTAAATTCCCAACAATTCTGTACAAATAATGAACCTCCTCGAAGGGTTCATTAGATAAGTTCATCTTCTTTAGAAAATAAGATAGATAAATTAACTAAGGTCGCTAACTCTCTTGTTACAGGAAAGACAGGACCAAACAAATTAAGTGGAATATGTGCACTAGCTGATCATCCAACAGACGGTTGTCCACTGATCCAATGTGATACATCAGCTCAAGTCATTACAATCAGGAACTTTCTAGGACCTCCCAAAAAAGCTTACAATCCCTATGGCAATACTTACAACCCAGGATGGAGGGATCATCCAAACTTCAGTTATGCTCAGAACTCAAGATCGAATTAAGGTTATCAAGCGAGATTACCTCCACCACCACAGCAGCCTCATAAGACATCATTAGAGTCAACTTTCGAGAGGTTAGCACTTTCCCAGGAAAAATTTTAGATTCGTACTGATGCCCACTTACAAGAGATAGACAAGATGATGAACCAACTGGCTCAAATAGTAGGCCACTTACAATCACAAGGTAAACTTATGTCCCAAACCGAGGTAAACCCAAGGGAGAATGTCAGCGCCATCACTCTTCCGAGTGGTACAGTAGTGGCGCCACCTGTTCCATCAGATGAAGTAGTCCAAAAAGAGAAGAAGACTGTTGATTTAAGATCCTAGAAGAAGAGTGAAGAAGAACAAACGGATCCAATGCCATCTCCCTATGATGTGCCACCACCTTTTCCATTGAGGTTAGTTACAAGGGATAAACAAGCTAAGGAAAAGGAAATACTAGATGTACTTTGGAAGGTGAAAGTTAACATACCTTTCATTAAGGTTATCTGAAAGGTTCCTAGGTATGCCCGATTTTTAAAGGATCTTTGTACGACAAAGAGGAAGCTTACTGGGGTCGAGAAAATGAATTTGTGAGAACACGTCTCAGCTTCTTCCAACAAAAGTTACGACTAAAACTAAGAGACCATGGTATGATTGTAATACCCTATAAAATTGTACTAGCGAGCCTTTGAAGGATACAAAGATCACAATACAACTTGCTGACATATCAGTGATCTATCAGGAAGGACTCTTAGATAATGTATTGGTGGAGGTAAACGACTTAATATTTCCTGTTGATTTTTATATCATCGACATGGAGAATGATTACACAAGAACAACCTCTGATATCCTGTTGAGGCGCCTTTCCTAAGTACTGCACACACGAGAATTAACATAAGAAGTGAAATTTTAACCATGGAATTTGACGGTGATGTCGTTAAGTTTGGCGTGTATAAGGTAATGAGATATCCTGACAAAGTGGAAAGCATAAATTCTGTTGATATAATTGATCCTTTGGCTGATGAATTTTTAAAGACTAATTTTTCCTTTGATCTATGAAAGGAGCTAAAAGATCATGATGATAATATATACTTTGATTATGTTGAATTGAATTTGATTTCTTCTAAGCCTAAAGTTTTACCCTCTATTTTGCAGGCGCCTGAAGTTGAACTGAAACCATTGCCGGATCACTTGAAATATGCCTTCCTCAGAGCAAACAACACTTTCCCAGTGATTATATTGAAAGGATTGTCCGAGAAGGAAAAAACAAGACTTAATTATGGTTTTACGTACACACAAGGAGGCTATAGGATGGACCATCACTGACATAAAAGGGTTGAGTCCATCCACTTGTATGCACAAAATCAAAACCGAAGAAGGTGAAAAACCGATATGTAGAGGCAAATATCTGCTAAATCCACCAATGATGGAAGTGGTAAAAAAAGAGATACAAAAACTCTTTGATGCAGATATCATATATACAATTTTGAATAGTAAATGCGTAAGTCCAATACATGTAGTTCCTAAGAAAATAGGAGTTTTTGTGATCGAAAATTTTGAGGGATAATTTGTACCAACATGAGCTCAGAATGGATGGAGAGTCTGCATCGATTACAGGAAGTTGAATTTATTAACTCGAAAAGACCATTTTTCTCTTCCATTCATAGATCAAATGATAGAACGATTAGCCGGTAAAACTCACTATTGTTGTCTTGATGAATTTTTAGGTTTCTTCCAAATTCCAGTGCCACCTGAATATCAAGAAAAGATGACATTTACATGCCCCTTCGGCACCTTCGCTTACCGACGAATGCCTTTCATACTTTGCAATGCACCTGTCACGTTCCAAAGTTGTATGATTAGTATTTTTCTGATTATATTGAGAAAGGTATTGAAGTCTTCATGGACGACTTCACTATTTACGGTAATTCATTCAATGAGTGTCTATTAAATTTGAAACATGTGTTACGGCGGTGCCTAGAATTTAACCTTGTTTTGAATTATGAAAAGTGTCATTTTATGGTTGAAAAAGGTTTAATTATAGGCCATACTATTTCTTCTAAAGGAATTGTAGTAGACAAAGCAAAAACCGATATAACCAGTTTACTTTCTTATCCCACTACGGTGAGGGAAATTTGTTCTTTCCTTGGTAATGTAGGTTTTTACCACAGATTCATTAAGGATTTCTCCAAGGTGGCGCAACCATTATACAAGTTGTTATAGAAGGATAAAACCTTCAATTTTGACCAACAATGCAGAGAATCATTTGACGTTTTAAAGGATAAGTTAGTAACGGCACCCATAGTCCA
The DNA here is from genome assembly GCF_006381635.1 of Hibiscus syriacus. NCBI lineage: Eukaryota > Viridiplantae > Streptophyta > Magnoliopsida > Malvales > Malvaceae > Hibiscus > Hibiscus syriacus. The sequence continues at coordinate 4,648,332 of NW_024062808.1, read as the reverse complement.
ACCACCAAATTAGGATTTTCCCATCGAAGTCATGTGTGATGCTTCGGATGAAAGTGCTGGAGCCGTACTCGGACAATGGATTGGGAAAGAGCTTCACGTTATTGCCTATGCATCATGTACCTTAGATTCAACACAACAAAATTATTCAACAACTGAAAAAGAATTATTTGTTATCATTTTTGCATTAGATAAGTTTTGATCATATCTTCTTGGCACTAAAGTTATTGTTTTTTCTGATCATGCAACCTTGAAGTACTTACTTAGAAAAAAAAGAGGTGAAACTATGACTAATCTGTTGGATCTTACTCCTCCAAGAATTTGATTTGGAAATCAAGGATAAGAAAGGATCTGAGAACTTGGCATATTGCATTGCTTTATATCCCAATATGCCTTGTGTTCCAGCTCGACTGGTAAATGACATGGCTTACCAAACGCAAGGCATATTGGGCTATAAAGCAATGCAATATGGAGTTAGAAGCAGTTGGAAAAACACGGAAGTGACATATACAGGAGCTTGAGGAAATATGGAGAGATGCTTACGACAATGCCTGAATATATAATGAAAAAACAAAAGAAATCCATGATCGAAAAATTACTTTTAAATCTTTTTCTATCGGACAAAAAGTTATTCTTTTTAATTCAAAGTTAAAACTTTTGGCAGGTAAACTTCGATCAAAGTGGAGTGGACTTTATACGGTAATTGAAATTTTTTCTCATGGCGCAGTCGAACTTGAAGATGGTTCGGGTACCCGATTTAAAGTCAATGGACATAGAATAAAACCATATTTTGTGAATAGCCAAGCTTTCTTAATTGAAGATCTCAACTTATAAGAACTTGTAGTCTGAATTAGGTCATCGAGCTAACGACGTTAAATAAAAGCGCTTCATGGGAGGCAACCTATTGTTTTTAATTCTGTTACATTTTCAATTTTCAATTTTTATTTTTATTTTGATTAAACATGTTTCATTTAATTTTTATTACTATTTTTCAGGAACCAAATGTTTTTCAAACTTAAACAATGAATATTTACGAAATTATCATCCGAGCAGTGTCAAATTCAGACCCCAGGAGCAGTGTAAAGTCGTGCAAATCAATGTAGTACGATACTGCTAAGGCAGTATCAACACTGTGGAAACAAAATCAAAAAATGGTATCGATACCATTAAATGGTAGCGATACTACTCTTTATAGTAATATAAATACTCCTTTGACAGTATCGATACCGTTGACTTCCTACAACACACGTTATCATAACTCTAAGGAGACCGACGCACGTTAACAAAACCCAAATTATTTTCCCCCTTTTTTGTTATCTTTCTGCCACCGCACTCCCCAATACTCTCTTCTCTTTCCTTTCCCTTTTACTGTGGACCACACCACCCCTATCTCTATCTCATTTTTACTTTTATACTCCATTTATTTATCAATAAAAACAAAACCAATTTTACTCCAACTCTAACACCTCACACACGACAGAAATAAAAAAACCCCAAACCTCTTCCTCCTCTTCAAAATAATTCATTCATTCCCCACACAAACACCATTTTTTTCCTCTTCTCTCCATCGTCGGTCTTATTGGATTCCTCCGCTCGTGCTAACATGTTTCAAACTATCCGCTCATCTCTACTCTACGATTGTGTGCATGAAAAACCAACCAGACAACACCAACGCTCCTCCACCCACCGTCCTTAGAGGACGTCACCGCTCTAATGCGCTAGTGTTTGATGAGTTGCCCAGCGATTCTGACTCTGTTCCACCACCACTTCCAGTTCACCCAACGCAAAACCGTGGCCAAGCTTCAACGTTGTTGTACCATTCAGCTTTTGCGCCAACCGCCTCATTACGTCCTGAGCCGAGTACCTCTCGTCGTCCGTCATCACCGCACTACCCATCTCCATTGTTCCACTCAATGCCGATAGTAGGAAATTCATTGTCTCATACGTAACTGACAGACTTCCCATCGTATTTGATGCATTCGGCAGCGTCGGACGACGTTCTAGAGGACTTAATGCTGGCTTTTCATCCCCGGATCCCTCTCCTGCCACGTCGATCTCTCGGCAGCAGACCGGGCGGTATGCTTCATCGACCCGTTCCCCTAACCCGGGTGATGCATCTGCTCCTGACAGTCCACCACCTGCCCATGAAAATCTTGAGCGTGAAGTGTCGTTCGTATGATGTCCCTGTCGAAGAAACGCTACATGAGTACTTGCAATTTTCAGACGACGAATTGGTACGTTTTGAGTCGGTAAAAAATCGCTCTTTCCGTGTAGGTAAATATATTCCGGTACAAACTTTTAAAACTTTGCATTAATGTGAGTCTGTCCATATGTATTTTGCTGCCACTGGTTGGACTTTATATCCGATGATAACTGTGGAACGTTTTATGAACTTTTAATTTTTTGCCGAATCGTCTTCTTAATGTTAATTCGCCCGATGTCGTTACATTCCGACTATGCAGAAGTTGTTTTTCAATGTCTATATCAAAGTTTAATCTTGCTATGGGGTTCATGATAAATGTCATGAATCATGCATATTTAACTACTTTACTTGAGATTTCGATGTCGATATGGCATATGAGACTCTTAATGGCTTGGCTTTGCGCTACATCCACCGTTTCCTCACCTACAATTATTCCGGCTGAAATGACTCGTCTTCCTTCTTGAGCCGAGTTAAACTATTCTTCTTATGGTGCATGTCAGTCGGACAGAGGGTGAACATGGTATTTTGGTTTGCTCGGGCCTTTGAGATCGTTATTCGATCCAAACTCCCACTTATCTTTGGCTCTTACATTACTCATTTAGCCTCTCGTATCGCTAATTTTGACGTTACTTGGTTTACTTATGTTTTTTCTACAGATGCTTTGGATGACCGATGCTTGGATTCGATGGACCTACTTACTGGAACCCCGAGCGCACCATACTTTGTTCCACCGGGTGTCCTCACTCGTCGCCGCAAGCAAGTCTTCATTCTCCGTAATGTGCCACAATCGCCACCTGCAGCACTTTGCCCGGATATGCAGTCTCAAATGGATGAAGACCAAAGTCGCCTCCATTCTATTGAGACGAACACATGATTGTTTAGGTTAGGATGTTCTTGACAGCGAGGGGGAGTAGAGTGTAGGTTGAATTTCCCTTTTTCTTATCTTTATGTTTTGATGCTAGTATGTGTTTGTTGGATTTGCAGAAAGTTCATTGAATTTCTTTGTCTTGTTGAAAATTTTTTGAATGCTATGCTTGTTTGGACACACATGATTATTTAGGTTAGGATGTTCTTGATAGCGAATAGCATGAATTGTGATCAAGTTGGTATTTTTGTGATGTTCCATGATTTTGTTGGTTGAAATTTGCTTAGCTCAATGCATGAAACAATTTAGTGAGATTTGAGCCTTTATGAGCATATCACTTTGCTCTCATTTTGTTGGATTAAGTGTGTCGAATTTGACATTGGTATCCTAGAACATGTATTTTAAATACTGTCGAGATTACACATGAACAAGATGCTTAAAAATGATTTGGGCACCTTAGGATTCACCATTTCGTTTTCCCCACTAAATTGCCTACCCATGCATTTCCCCTAGTTAACCACTTTTGAGTCTATTCCCGCTTCTTTGTTTTCACCACATTTATAAACCCGAGCCTTTTTTTATTTTATCTCTCTTTTCTACCCTTTTTAGGGCAAGTGAACAGCCAATCCGATGTATGCTCCATGAAAAAAATAGCAGTATTTCGAAAGAAAAATAAAAAAAAGAAGTTCAAAAAAATGAAAAAGACATGAAAAAATGGAAAACGAAACAACAACAAAGACAAAAAATCCAATGCATTTCGAAAAGAAATTTTTTGTTTGATAGGTTGTCTTTTTATCTTTTTGTGCTTAATGTTTTGATGGAGTTGAACTTATTATTTGTTAGTTCATTTCCTTGAATATTTAGCCATATATTTAGCCTTTTCCTTACCTTTACCTAATCCCCGTTAAAACCAATAAAACACCTTTTCATTTATGCATCTTATTCTTATTAGTAGTGGAGATTTGATTTACTTGCAAGCCTATGGTAATATTGTGTCGGTTCTGACATTGAGCGTTTCTATACCCCAAACACATTGAGTGATTTGAGTGAATCTCGATAAGGTGTTGAGTTATAGGCATTAAGATTGATGAATGAATGGATGTTACAATTGAATTTGACTTGTTCCAATTTGTGATGTTCAATTGATTAATTTCTTGACTTGAATAATTATTGTGGTCTCTATCTTTCTTCCTTAAATGTGAAACTTGAAAAAGAAATGTAAATATAATTTTTGACTTAATTGATTATATCATACTTGAGGACAAGCATGAGATAAGTGAGGGGAATTTGATGAGTGTTCAGAATCGGTAGTATTTGCTCGTTCATTTTTCGATCTTATAGAATTATTGTTGCTGATTTGGTTGGGTTATGCTTGTTTTTGTGCAGGATCTTACTTTCCAGACTTAGTGGTAAAATGGGTGCATTATGCATTTTTTTTATTATTTGGTCATGGATGGAGACATGGGCACAACTCTGGGCATGACACAGTTAGACTGGCAGTTTCTAGAAGGTCCAGTTAGCGGCAGTTTCTAGAAGATCTAGTCAGTGCACCTTCTGGAAGATGGACGAGCAGAGTTACAATAGGATACTTGTTTAAAGTTTGAATTCAGAAAAGAACAATTATCATTAGGATTATTTTATTTTAATTTATTTGTTTATCTCTAGGTTTTTAGAGGCTATAAATACCCTCTTGGGGTAAGCCTAAATTCACAACTGAGATTACAATCTTCTTCTCCTTTCTAGTTTTATAAAAATTCTCTCTTTATTTTATTTTTGAAGCTTTTGGTTTTTCTCTTTATTTTAAAGCTTTATTTTTAAATATCCTAAGTATGACTTTTTTCATGCTTAGCTAAGTTTTTCATAAGCCGAGAGCTGAAGCGATGACTCAATTCCAATTGGATAATTGAAATAGGCCCTTAATAACTTCGGAATATCTCTCTCAATCTATGCGCTTATTTTTCAAAATCAAAACAGTTTTTAAAATCAAAGATTGACTTTGGTAAGGGATTGTTGCGATTAAATATGTGGAAGGAAGGATCAGCTTATTGAAAGCACATTTGACTTCCTGGGAACACACTTGGTGAGATAGCTTCACAAAGAGGGAAATGAGATCGGAATTAGCAGCTATGGAAGCAACAATCCGAGTCGGTCACCACGAACTTAAACGGTAATTGATCTACTACAGTTGATGTTGATTAGATCAATTTCTGAAGCAGCAATCAAATATTATCTTGGGTATTCGGTATCAAAATAGAGTCACAGGGATTGCCATTGTAGAGAAAGTAACCGGCGTGAATCCCGAAGGAAAAAATCTAATGAGATGATCTGAAGGAAATTAAGTCAAAGCGAGGCTTGAGACTACTTTTACCATATTCAACTTTCAACGTTACACACTTTTATTTTCACCTAAAATTACCTTTTATTTAATCTTTTTTATTACTTAATCATTTTTTACCAAAACCCCATGTTTACTACATCACGCATGGCTTAAACAAATCAGACAGAAATTTATAATTTTCTAAGTCCCTGTGGAATCGACCATTACTTCTATTTACTACGTATAATCTTCATTTATCAATTGAGAAGAAGGAATTTATTTTGACATCAAAACGACAGTTATCATATGTTAACTTATTTAATAAGATTCTTAACTTTTGCTGAATTTATTATTTGTTCTCACTTATAAGATTATTCAAGAAATAGTAACGGTCCTAAACCTATTTATGAGCTCTTAGCCTCATGTTATGCTTCTTACCCAAAATTGGGTTATGGTATTGATATTATGCTCTTTAGTATCAATACCAACCTGGTTGTATCGATACCCTCCATAGTACTGATACTGGTTTTTTATTCGATGTTGTGAGAATGTCTTATAGTGTCGATACCCTTATGTTGAGTATCAATACTTCTATAGTATGGTATCGATACCATATTGGGTACCAATACCAAATTGAGTACCAATACCAATTTTAGCTACTGTTTTTTGTAGTATCAATACTCCCAGAGTACCAATACCAATTTTGGCTACTAGAATTTGTAACTTAATGGTGGTATCGATACCAGAAGAACATTATTAATACCATATGAAAAGGGTACCGATACTAACTAGCCAAAAACTCCTTATTTTGGTCATCTAAAGAACATTAACGATATTGTTCATCCATTATTGATATCAAATACCATAAATACTTTATTTTCAACGATAATGACACTCAACTTTACCTTTAAGCCTCTCTAAGGCCCTTAAATGTTATTTAGGTCTTAGGTAAGCTGAAATGGGCCAGAATAAGTCATTTTTCATGTTTTATAACATCATAAATTATAATCTACCATGAATGCGCTTACATGCTTATGAACTCAATCAAGCTAATCAAGCACATCTAATAACCCACAAGTGGTATACAGGAGTTAGAAATGTCTTACCTTGATCATAATTTGGTGGAAAAACTCAAGGTTTAACCAAGAACTAGCTTTCCCTTACATTGGCCTTATAGCTCTCTCCAACTTCTTTCACTAATAATAAACAAGGAAAATTAGTTACTAACTTATTTTAGAATTTATTGAGAAATAGAAACGTGATTCCTAAGCTCTAGAAATGGATTCAATACCATATAGAGTTCCCAAACCCAAAACCTTTCTAAAACCCCTACCATGCTCACCATGGCCAACCGTTAGTGCTGAGGGCTTGAATGGAAGCTGTAAGGAAGGTGATTAAGATTCTTAACTTGGTATTTTCAAACTAAGGTTACAGTTTAATAAGTTCTTTCCTTTAGCCTTTCACTTTGTGAGAAATATAGAGAAGATGAAGGTGAATAGAAGACAAGAGAATAAAAAAAATGAGAAAGGTGAAGATTTTGTCCCCTTTCTCAATTGATTACATTATAATTATTAAAAGGAAATCAACCTTTTAAAATCTTAAATGAATAATTACTTCTTCGGTCCCTCAAACTTTAGTCTCAAATAAAAAATATCCTTTTTTATTATCTCAATTCAGACTCAAACCAAGCTCAATCCAATTTAAACTTGGATCAAGGATTCATATAAGGCTGACGAGTTTATCCAAAACCCTATCGGGTTAGCTTGAAACTAATAACCCCATATTTAGGGTGTTATAGGATAAACGTGGAAGGATATATGGTCCAACTCTGGGTTAATTTAATTAAGTGTTGTTCTGGTTTACTTTTGATAGATTATCTTAGTCTTCCCTGAGGTCATTCTATGAATTTGATAGGTTTTTGAAAACTAATATTAGACAAATGTCAGAGGTGGCTCGATGGGTGGAAATCCAAATTTCTCTCCCTCGGTGGAAAGTTGATACTCGTAAAGTCAGTGTTAGCAAATCTTGCAATTTATTACCTCTTAGTTTTATAGATGCCTAAAACTATTAGTGCATTGCTGAATAGGATGATTGTTAGATTTATGTGGAGCATTTCCTCGTCTAAGTCAATCTATTGGATTCGTTTTGAGACCTTATGCAAGCCTATCAACTTTGTTGGCCTTAGGTTTATCAATCTTGGTGTTAACAATTGAGCTATGCTTAACAAATAAGTTTAGAGGTTTGGTAGTGAGTAAAATAATTTATTAAGAAAAGTAATTGTGTTCAAGTATGGCTATTAATCATATTCTCTTCTTCCTTTACCTCTTACAAATCGTGTATCTTATTGGATTTAGAGGTGTATCATTTTGCCCATGAAAAATGATAATGAACTTTTCACTAGTAATTTATGTTATGCTTTGCATGGAAATCATATAAACTTATGGAGTGAAATTTTGGTTGGAGAAGCCCCTCTCAAAATTTTATTCGTAATAATATTTACTTTAGCTATTTGTAAAGATAGAAAGGTGGCTAACTTTGGGTCCAAAAGCTCAGTAATATGGGTATGAGAAATTTATCTTAGAAGACCTCTTTTTGATTGGGAACTCCCTATATGGTATTCCTTCAACCTTATGCTTAGAAGAACCTCCGAAAGTTGTTTGTCAGAAGATAATATTCGTTGGTGTTGATAATCTTCTGGGTGATACAAACACAAGGATTCTTGTCTCGCTTCCAGCCATGTTGGTGTTGAGTATAATGAGATATGAAAGCTAGTATGTGTTAGTGTGTACAATCTGGAGAAAGTTGCTTGCTTAGCTGGCTTCTCATAGTTAGATTTGTTAGAGTCAGTTGTTGTAACTGTTAGAGCTTCTAGAATTGCTCTTATCTGATGTATAAATGAATCTCTCTACGATTGAGAGAACTATGATTTTATGAAATGAATCAAGTTCCATAATCTGGCTTCTCGTTCTCTTCTCATCATTTTTTTTTTACTTTTTCTTGTATCTGTCAATGCTATAATGAAACTATAACATGGTATCATTCGCCAAGATCTAGAGTACTGTGCTATCCGCTACTCGATATTTCTTGAATTTCTCTTTACGCGATGCACTGAAGGTTCGTCTCTCTCAATAGCCACGTTTTCTGGTCGCAAAATACACTGGAGGTAGTTGTAAATTCTTGAAGTATTGTAAGTAGGTGGTAAGGTTTGTTTCTACTCAGCTACTTGTGCATTTACATGCTTGTTATCCTCCCTATGGCCTCCTCTACGGTCAATTTGACAGTTCAACATATTCCTAAGCATGATATTATGAAACTGTCTGAGAGTACTTATCTCTTGTGAAAACATCAAGTAATATTGATCATTGATGGGTATGGGTTGTTGAAGTACGTGTCTAGTGATGCTTCTGGTCTTAGTGAGTCTGTTGTGAATGAATCAGGATAAGTGGAAGAGAATCCTGCCTTTGTGGCTTATAGACAGTAAAATAAGCTATTGGGGTCTTGGCTCTTAACCATAGTAAGTATAGAGGTCATTCCTCACCTCACCAATCTGACATCCACGCTCACCATTTGGAGTGCCATCTCAAGACTTTTTAGTGCAAGGTCCAGTGCGAAAGTGTCTGCTCTTAGACATAGTCTTCATTCGCAAAGGAAGGCTGGGTAAAATCCATTTGTGACATGCTCAATGCTGTAGGAAGTTTAGTAAATGAGCAAGAACATGTTAGTGTTCTTTTGGCTGGGTTATCCATGGAATTTGAGTCTATCATTGCTATAGCCTCTCGTGATTTTTTGTCATTAGATGTGCTAACTGAAATACTTCTTGACTGTGAAGCTCGACATAAACTTTTTCTATGTGAGAGTGCTTCTGCTAATGTCGTAACCCATTCTGGCGACAAAGATTGCCAAGATTCAAGGTCCGTTACTGGCAATGTTTTATCCCAGTCACAGTTCAACTCAACAAGGAATCAACAAGGTGATAACTTTTCTGGTATAGGGCGTGGTCGTTTCAATAACTCTAATCGACCTCAGTGTCAGTTGTGTGGAAAATTTGGCCATGTTGTTCAGAAGTACTATCACAGGTTTGATCGCGATTATTCTAGAGTGGTTGATTTTTTTATGTTGAGTAATGATGGTTTAAAACAGCCTCGCAGTGTCGCGAATGATAAGCAGCAGCCTAGGTTAGCATGCAGGCATATGGACACTCGATGAGTTCTGGTTTTGCTTAGTCCCCTATGTTCTTCTATCATCCTGTTGCTAACTCAATTTTTCCTGGAATGCAGTCCTTTGGGTCATTTCCTTACTATCAAGGTGGCCATTTGTACACTCCCCAAGTTTCGTATCCGATGTCAATTCTTCCCATGGGTGTAGTTTCTGGTGATTCGTCGCTTGGCTCTAAGAAAAATCTCTTTGGCCCTTCAATACCTTCCTCATCAACAACGTTTGTCTCCACAATACCTTCTGGCAACGTCTCAACTAACTCTGCTGATACGGCTTGGTATCCTGACACATGAGCAACACACCATGTCACCAATGATCTATCTCTTTTTGACTCAGGTGCTACTTACACAGGCAAAAATACACTGCTTATGGGAAATTAAGAGGGTGTTAAGATCTCCCATATAGGAAAATCTTGTTTACTAAGGAATTTAAACCCTTGTTATTACAAAATATGCTCCATGTGCCGTGTATAAAGAAGAATTTGCTGTTTGTGTCACAGTTCACTCGTGACAACAAGGTATTTATCGAATTTAACCCATTTGAGTGCTTTGTGAAGGACACACAGACTCATGAGGTTCTATTGAAAGTGAGGCTCATGCATGAAGGGCTATATCAGTTGCTGCCATACACTACGAAAAACTCAAACTGGTAGTCGAATCATGTCTTGAAAGCATCCAGCTCACTGGATTTGTGGCACAAACGTCTTGGCCATTCCTCGATAGCCGTTGTTTGAGATGTAATGAAAGTGTGTAATATTGTTTCTAATGAAAATAAGTTGTCTCGTGTTTTTACAACATGCTTACAAAGCAAAGCTCATAAACTACCATTTTGTACATCTTTAACTGAATACAAGAAACCCTTTCAGTTGGTTATCTCAGATGTTTAGGGTTTAGTTCCAATTATTTCTACTGATGGCTTTGCATACTATACTTCTTTCATAGATGTTAACAGTAGGCACACTTGGATTTATCTTCTTAAAAGAAAATATGAGGTTATGCAGTGTTTTCTTAACTTCTTTAAGATGGTTCAAGTTTAATTTGATTCCAAAGTTAAAATTCTACAGACAGATTGAGGTGGAGAGTATCAAGCTCTCAAAGGTTGGTTTCTTGTAAATGGTATTCAACAAAGGGTCTCGTGTCCTAGTACATCTGAGCAGAAAGGAAGGACAGACACGTTGTTGAAATGTGTTTAGCTTTGATAGCCGAGTTTGCACTACCCATGAAGTTCTGGAGTCATGCCTTTGTATCAGCAGTACACTTGATAAATCGGTTGCCAACAAAAGTGTTGAATGGCAAGTCACCTTTTGAGGTCCTTTATCAGCAAGCTCCTGATTATTCCATGCTAAAAGTCTTTGGTTGTACGTGTTTCCCTCTTTTGAGACCATTTAATCAGAACAAGTTGGAATTCAGGTCGAAACAGTGTGTGTTTCTTGGTTATAGCCCTTAATACAATGGGTACAAATGTTTAGAAAAAAATGGGAGGATTTTTATCTCACGACATGTTGTATTCGATGAAGAAGTATTCCCTTATTCTGAGGAAAAGGAAGTTGATCGAAGTCGTGATTCCTCGGTTAATGTTCTACCTATAATACAGTCGACTCGAGGGTCAAATCAGATTGCTAGAGAAGCACCAAATTCAACTTGTGCCTATACGCATAATCTTGGCACACATGTGGTTGATGCACCACACGTAGTTGGTGCTGTAGAGGACAGTGTATGTGCAGGTAATGGTTTAACAACACCTGCTGAGGAAGTTGATCCAGGAGAGCGTGTATCTAGTGCATCAACTAACCTGAACGATAATGAGTTAGGATTCTGTGAAGAATCACAACCTACTACAACACAATGTAATAAAGAACAATGCAATTTTCATTCTATGGTAACCCGAAGCAAGAGTGGAATTCGGAAGCCAAAAATTTTTCAAGTACCTTGTTCAGATAAAGAACCACAGACCATTCGAGAAGCCATGAAAAGCTCAGAATGGAAGGCAGCAGCTCAAGTCGAATACGATGCACTAGTGAAAAGTAACACGTGGATGCTTGTTTTGCTGTTGAGTGGTAGGAAACCAGTAAGTTGCAAGTGGATCTTTAAAATCAAAAGGAATACTGATGGGTCTATAGCGAGGAACAAAGCCCAACTTGTGGCCAAGGGTTTTTTACAGCAGCCTGGGATTGACTATCATGAAGTTTTTAGCCCTGTAGTTAAGCCAGCAACTGTGCGTTTCGTTCTATCCCTTGCGTTATCGAAAGGATGGTTGCTGAAGCAAGTTGATGTAAACAACACCTTTTTATATGGAGTCTTAGCTTAGGATGTGTATATGGTGCAACCACCAGGCTATGAGCAGGGTAATGGTAGCTTGATCTGTAAACTCAACAAAGCCATTTATGGCCTAAAGCAGGCTCCTCGAGCATAGTTCAAGAAACTCAAAGAGTATTTGGAGAATCAACGGTTTGTACTGTCAAGGTTCGATGCCTCGATATTTGTTAAGGAAACCGCTGGTAATATCATATACTTGCTTGTATATGTATATGACATCATTATGACTGGAAGCTATGAAAAAAGAAGTTCAGGATGTGATTAATAAGCTCAATAGTCAATTTGCTTTGAAGGATCTAGGGTCTTCGATTTTTAGCATCGTCATGCTTGTCCTTGACAGGTTTGCTGATGCAAACTGGGGGTCAAATTCAGATGAAAGACGTTCAACCTTGGGCTACTGCATCTATTTTGCTGGAAACTTAGTTTTCTGGGGCTCTCGCAAACAGCAGGTGGTTGCTCGCTCCACTGTAGAGGCTGAGTATAGGAGTTTTGCATGTGTTGCTGCTGAGATGGCATGGTTTGAGTCACTCTTAAGTGAACTACGTGTGACCGTTCATGGCAAGTATGTTTCATGGTGTGACAACTCTAGTGTCGTTGCAGTCTGTGCAAATCCAATACTTCATTCAAAGTTTAAACATGTTGAGATTGATTTGTTCTTTGTTAGGGAGATGGTTGCTGCTGGAAAACACTCTGTTCAGGAGGTTCCTACTTTTGAGCAAGTGGCTGATGTTTTAACTAAGCCATTGTTTGCTCATATGTTTCTCAAACATAGACAGTGGCTGCTTGTGTCTCAAATTCCAGACAAATTTGTGGACTCGCGGGTCGAAGAGTGAATAAAGCCTGAGTAAGGTTGAGGTTGTAGTACGGGGAGTATTAGTGTATGAGTTTGCACGCACTTCGGGTTCTCACATGGAGTTGGTGTTTAGACTAGGAGGAGTTTGCAGTAGGGGGAGTGTAGAAGCATGATGTTGTGTATGTACACCTCGGTTTCACGTAAGTTGGTGGTCTTAAACGAGGAGGGTTTTGCAGTAGGGGGAATGTTAGTCTGTACAATCTGGAGAAAGCTGCTTGCTTAGCTGGCTTCTCATAGTTAGATTTGTTAGAGTCAGTTAAGGTTGTTGTAACTGTTAGAGCTTCTAGAATTGCTCTTATCTGATGTATAAATGTAGCTCTCTACGATTGAGAGAACTATGATTTTATGAAATGAATAAAGTTTCATAATCTTGCTTCTCGTTCTCTTCTCATCCTTTTTAGTTTACTTTGTCTTGTAACTATCAATGCTATAATGAAACTATAACAGTATGGTCCAATTTGGCTCCCCTAAGATTGAGGCCTTTGTGTGGAAGGTGATTCATGGAAGAATTCTTTCAAGAGTTGAACTAACAAAGCGAGGATTAAACAGTATAAACTCTTCTTTGTGCCATTGTCGTGTCACTTGGAAATTTTGACAGCGCTGGTTCAACCTCTAGAGTGTTTTTACTGTTATGCCTAGTGATTTTGGTTCATTTATATATATACGGATGTCTACTCCAATTTGTGTTGGAACCGATGATATTTGGAAGCTTGCATTTTTTGGTTTAGCATGGTCACAATGGCCCATCCGAAATGAGATGATTTTTATGAACATTAATCTATATGAGAACAACTTTTTGAATTAGCTTTATTGAGAGTTAGTTGTTGGTGCAAGAATAGATGGCCTGATTCTTTCAAATCTATTTTTGATATTATGTTGTGTCCTAAATATGCTCGTGTAGTGCAGGTAAACTATAACAAACCTATGGCGAGCTTGTGGAAAGAGCCTCCTAAAGAATTTCTTAAGTATAACGTGGATGGAGCTATTCGGGGCAGTTTTGGATTGGTAGGTGTCGGTGGCATTCTACGGGATCATGAAGGTAAAGATCTTAATAAAATTTTGAGAGCTGCTTATATGTTGGATGCTGAACTCCAAGCCACGGTGGTAGCTTCTCACCGGTTCTTGGAATTAATTTGTTCTCATTCTTTTTGACTTATAATTGAACCTGGTAGCAATCTTGTGGTCACTTGGAATAACGCTCCTCATTTTGCCTCGTCATACTTTAGTTCTAATTTTTTTTCCTTTGCTATCAATTATCTTGTAAACATTTTTGGAAGGTTCAAGCCATTTCCAGATATGCTAATGGTGACGCTGATGCCTTGCCAAAGAAAGGGATCCCTCACATTTAGATTGTGGTTATCTTCTCTCTATGTGCTTTTGGAATCTATTTTTATATTTGTCTGGCTTGTATTGATATAAGCTAGTATTCCTGGTATTTTTGCTGGGTTTTAGGTGTGCTTAGTGTGTATTTCCACTAGTTTGTTTTTGCTTGATTGTGTTTATTGTTGACATTGACATGTATCACTCGTTTTCTTCCATTTAGGTGTTATTTTAACGAGGTTTGTGTCAATGTTGTATTCTTTTCTTTTATATTAATCAAACATCTACCTTTCAAAAAAATAATTGATCTTTTCACCTTAGATGTTATTCTTATAAATGAAAATCGTATTTTCAACCACATAATTAATAGATAAGATAAACTAACATCACACCACATCTTATATGAGGAATTTGAGTTTTGCATGTAGGAAGAAAAGGGGCGAAATCGGGAAGGTTAAATTAAGGTGTCATAATTTTGAAAAAAAAATAAAAATCTAAATAAAGTCATATACATTAATGCATCATATTAATAAACAATAAAATAATATATAATACTGCTAAAATAGGAGTATAAATGAGTAAAGCGCTAGATAAACTGCTTCTAAATCGTTCGTATCACGTGCATTTATTAAATTAAGTAAACGAGTATAAAACTTTTTATGTTCATTTAATAAATAAACGAACACGAACAAAATGATGTTTGGTTCATTTATGTTCACAAATAAGTTAGTATATGTTAACAAACGCGTACGTTTATTAGCTCGTTTATATGCTCTTTATTTATTAATGATATTTTCATGTAAAATATTAAAATAATATCTTACTCTATTTTTTGTTTGAATTTTAACTCATTAATCTAAATTTACATACTTATATAGATGTAAGTATGTATCTATTTCTAGGTACCAAAACAGTAAGAGGTAAACATACAAACACTAAGATAATTGTGTGTTTATTTATAGGTATTAGGTTAACATTGGTACAAATATGTACATCTATATCATTATTTTAGTACTTAAAAATAAGCACATACTTACATCAATATAATATAAGTATAAATATTCACAATCCTTAAAAAAAATTAGTCACCAATCTATCCCATATTTAAATTATAATTTTTACCAAAAAATAATTTTTTTATGATATGATCATCTTTATGAGATGATTATTCTAGAGAGGGTGAGTGTCGGTAGAATTGAAATGAGGCTTTAGATTTTTTTTATTTGATATTTATAATATATATTAAAAAATAAGATCAATTTCAGTCTTAAGGGGTGTTAAAATTTTTTAAGGATAATATATTTTTATATTATATATATAATATGTATTAAAAAATTCAAAAAAAAAAATTAAGCTGTCATATTATATTGGTTCCGCTAGAGGATGAAATATGGTTGTTGTTGTTTTTTTTAAATAGTCTGGGGTTATTAGATGATATTCGTTTAGAACTTTCTAATAGTTCAAATCTAAAACCTCTGAAAAAAGTAACAATTTTTTACTATTCAAACCACTTGATGGGTTAAGATTATTTTTTTCTTGTTTAGGACAACATGACATGTTACATTTAGGAAGAAATGCAAGCAAAGGTCTGCAAAAATTATTAGTAAAAAAGAGGTCGTTAAAGGGAAATTTGTTCGCAAATATGATCTGAATTTGTTAAGATGATGTAATTGCATTACTACCACATTTTGCACGCAAACTTAGTTGAATTCCCTGTCTTTTTGGATGTTTTACCTGACCATTTTATTACTTCAAGTTTAAGTAAAACTGGTATTTGTAATTATTTACGGTAGTTTAAATGTACCGACATTTTCATATGACAATGTTAGCGTAACTTTTGTCTTAATTTTCAACTAATTTTATTTTATTCTAATCGAAATAAAAAATAAATTATTCCGAGAGATTATAGCGTACTATATTTATAAAATCTTTCTTAATTATTAGTAACACACATACCAGACGCAACTACTTGAACCTAAGATTTCTTGGAAGAATAATATTTTTATTCCGTGACAGATTCAAAAATATTTTTTAGGGCGTCACATATACGTTAACAATAATTTTTTTTGAATGAGGTAGATGTAAATAAAATTTTATGACGGATACTGTTAAAGTGACTAGTCGAATATTGAATTATTCATCATTCATTTCGTCAAGTTAATTTACAAGAGTAACATATATATATATTTAGCTACAAGCTAGCAAAGAAAAAACTAATAAATGTCAAGATACTACTGCTATAACAGAATGCAAACTAACCACTAACTAACTAACATCACATCATTCCAACATATACCTTTAATAAAATAGAATACTAACTGAAGAAAATTCATATTTCAAAGTGGATATCATCGATAAAATATGTCACTAATCGATGAAAAGTCAGATTTCAAGGTGTGCATAATAAAAATTCAGGTTTGACACCATCAATAAATTAGGTCACTAATTGAAGAAAAATCATATTTCAGAGGTGGACAGCTCTCAATAAATCCACCATTATTTCACTTAATAATTGAGATCACTTGACAAATTTTAACCCCAAATCAAATTTACAATTTATGTCATATTTTATGATAACAGTATACATTAAAAATATGTTCTCATAATTATGTATTTTAACCCGACATATAATAAAACGATGGAATAAATATTGTTATTGTTTTTTGTAATACCACAAATTTTGGCTAGTAACCAAAATGTAAGTTTTGAAAGTTTAGTGGCCAAAGTATAAATTTGTTAAAGTTTAGGGATGAAACTAGAATTTTTAAAAGTTGTATATTTTTGCCCGAAAATGAATAGTTTATTTCAAAATTGACGTTTTCGTGGAAATCAGAATTTTGATTCGGGATTTGTATTAAAACTATAAAGTAGTAAAGTCCGATACGAATTCGGATAATCGAATCAAATCGGAATTTCATGAAATTTCGAAGGATGATAGAAAAGGGTTAGACATATTATTTCCATAATTTATAATAGTGAAATTTAACATGGATCAGTGGAATTAAGGTCGATTTTTCATGTTAAGCCAAAATTGTGAAACTTGGTGACTAAATTGTAATTTTCAAAAATTGACAAGGATAAAGGTGGAAAGTTAATTTTTGTTGGTACATCTTTGACTTTAGATTATTAAAATGGAAGATATTTGAATGGCAAGTTGAAATTATCATGATTCATTAAGGGCAAAATGATAATTTCACATTAATTGAATTTTAAATTCAATTATGCCAAGTGTATTATGAGATATTTGTGGAAAAATCAAGAAAGTTTCAGCTTCATCTTCCTCAACCAAAGTGAACTCCATAGCTAGGTATGGGAGATTTTTAATTTGATTTTTAAGCTTATTCGTTTGATTTTTGGATTAAACTATTAGATAGAGAATTAATCTACTTGAAATTTTCTATCATTTGAAATAAATAGTTCATGGAAAACATGTTTGGATGATGAATTTCATGATTAGGGTTCATGAAGGAAATGTTGAATTTTAAAGAATTAAGGGATGTTTTTTATGTTATTGGTGTTGTAGATTAATTTCTAAGCAGGTATGATGATTAAAATCATCTAAAAAATTGCATGTATATGTTTCGCCATAGCTAGGGTTTATAGAAATTTATTGAATTTGGGTTGAATTTGACAGTAGGATGAATAGAATTGCATGAATTTGATCATAGGAGGTTGAATTCATGCTTGAAATTGAATGAAAATCAAGCCCTAGTGTACCAGTAAGGTTTGGCCATGGGAAAATTAAATGGGGAAAATATTCAAAAATTTCCTACGATCTATAATTTATATTAATTAGATGAATTCTACATGCTTTAGAAGTTGATTTGGATCAATTTAGAACATTGTGATAGAAAAGGGACCATTTTGCAAGTTTTGGAAATTATGGAACATTAAAGTATAAATGCTCAATTATGGCTGTTCATTGTTGGAATTTAATGTTTAAATGTTGAATTTGAAGTTAGAATATTGTTTTGGATCACATTACAAAATTTGGGAAAGATTGGTGGCTAGTTCAAAAGTATTGAAAGGTTGGGGGCTAAAAATAAGTTTACAAATGTTAAAATATTAGATTGAAAATATTATTTCAATGCTGGAAATTTTAATACTGGATTTGAATTAAATAAAATGGTGAAGGACCATTTTGATTTAATAGAAAAAGTTGGTATGAATTCTAAAAGAATTCATAAATAATTGTAAGGTTTGTGAAATTGAGTGATTTGATAATGCAAATGAATATAAAAGGAATTGAAGTGTTTGGAAATGTTGAAGTTGTTATGGATTAGTGAAGTGATTTTATATCGAATAAGTATCGAATTATATTTTATGGATTTAATTATTGGATTTTGATTATGTTAGTACAACACCAACATATACTTTGATATTGTGTTTTATGCATGATTTTATCTAGACTAATATAAGTCTTATGATCGAATCGAGTCAAAAGCGAAGGATCAAGTACGTGATTAAAAAAATATCGTCGTTATATGTTCGATAATGAAGCTAAGGTGAGTGCATTTATTTAATTATGCTTATTCAGGAACAATTGACTCTGATGTTTTTGAAAGAAAAAGAATTTGAATCATATTATGAAATATTTTTATAATGATTTTCTGAAATGGTTATTGAATGGTTTTGGGTATAAATTACCCAATATGTTTTTATTTAAAATGATATTTTAACAGTTCCCCTAAAATGATTTTAGGGCATGAGTAGTCCAAAGTATTTTATATGATATATGCATTCCAATTATGGATGATATCGAGTATGAACTGCCCAATACACTGGTTTTCATAAATTATGTTTGAAAATGTTACTGATTAGAAATGTTGGATTTATAAATTACATGAATTTATCGAAAAACCTATTGTATGTTGCATTGAGAGTCGTACGTACAACTGCCATACCAAGAGGTAGAGTGATCACTGTTTATTGATTCGTGTACAATTTATGTGGCACCATTGCTGCATATTAAATGATGTATTTTTGAGTGCATATTACTGTTTACTGATGATGCACCTACAGTGCATATTGCACACACTCATCTGACTTACGTACCTTGCATTCTCTTTAGATTTACATTGGGTTCTGAAATAGGAAACTGAAAGTATTGAATAAGTGATCGAGTGAAAATGGTTATATTATTGATTACTGTAATTTGACATTGGTTGTCATGATTATATAAAATCATTAGGTATTGATTTGTATAGGTTACTATGAGGAAAATGACTTATTTAAATCTGTTTGAAAATGTAAGTGTTTTATTTGAATAAATTATATTGCTTTGAAATATTATGTTATTTTTATATTTTTATCTCACATCGATTTGTTTATAATGACTCACTAAGTTATACTTAGCGTGTGATTGTTTTAATGCGTAAGTAAAGAAAAGGATAAGTAAGTGGAGTAGGGAGTATTGCGAGAATCACCGAGTAAAATTAAATCTATCGCCAATATTAATATGAACATGTTCTGATATCTCTTTTGACTTATTAGTGGCATGTATGTTATGTGATTTGTTATACTTTTGGTTATTGTCGTTTTAAACTGGTCTGTATATGGACTTAGTATATGATAGTAGGTAAAGTAATATTTTACGTAAATATAAGTTTATTAAATTATACTATATATGATATCTAAATGGATTTTAAATTATGCATTTTATTTTTGACATGAAATAGCATCAAACTGGTAAGTTGTTGTCTGAAACTGAAATCGATTTGGATATCAAAATATTATATTTCAATGTTACGGGATTAAATTATTTTATATAAAGCATTAAATTGGAAAAAAAAATTAAAGGTTCAAATTTGTATTGATTTTTCTACGGTTGAATGATTGTAAATGTAGTGTGACATCTTTGACTTGTATTCACTGACACATACATGTTAAGGGTGTTACACTATCAAATTAGTATTTGAGCATTTAAAACTTAAAATTTTGTTCCATTTACAAAAGGAAACAATAAATGTTATTGTTTTATATAAAGAGAAATTTAGTTTTTTACAGATTGTCACTTTGATTTTATTATTATTTAGTTAAATTTAACCTTTAGTTTAAAAAATAAAATTAAATTTGAGTCTTAAAAAATTAAAAATATTTTTATAATGAAAATGTTGTTTAAAATAATGAGAGTGATGCAGCTATTGTTGTCCAACAATAACTCTCCCCACAGACGGATTTATCATTTGTTGGTTTTCATCTATCGGATGCCCGAGGGCTTCTCCTAGTTCATCAGCTAATTCAGCCGCCTATTCTCTAGCCTAGTTTGCATTGTCTTCTAACACACCTCATTATTATGGTTTTAATTTTCCTTCAAATATTTCAGATATTCTTATAATCGATGTTATTCTTGTTTAATGTTATAAAGCGTATGTTAGAGTGAGTGTAGATAGATTTGTGTGTACTGCACCATTATAATATCTGCTGAGGTTGGTTTGGTACGGTTTAGGTTGTTAGGTTAGGTCCTAACCATCTATCAGTTTCTCCTTTTGTATAAATTGATTGGTCTCTGTTTTGGGATTTTACAGTCATTTTAATGAAGTTTGGAGAGAGTGATGTCTCTAATTCCATCATCTTCATCTTCACCTATGTTAGAGATAAGATCTTAACATGGTATCAATCTCTTGAACACTTGAATTTTAGTTGCGATTTTTCTCGAGGTTGTCCTGTTGAAGTTGAGCAAAGGTTGCTTATGGGAAATGAAGGCTTAGGGTCTGGTACTTTGTAATTATGTATTGCTAATGATGATCTTTGTGTTTTGTAAGACGTGGTTGGTTTAGGAAAGTGTTGAAAATATTTTTTTTGTTTCGATATAACAAATTAAGAATAAATGAATTTTAAGATTTTACAAATGATTTTCTAAGTATATTCGATTTAATTAATCGAATATCAAATTATTACTCAAAGTATTTCAAGTTCAAATTCAAACCTTACTAAATGTGTAAAATTGTGTTTTATACTTAAACTATTTTTGAAACAATTTTCACAAAGTATTTTGAACCAAAATCAAGCCTAAAATCAATTTTTCAAAGTGATGCACCGATGCACCAATCCATGCATCGTTGCACTAATTATTTTTTCAAACATCGAATGCATTTTATGCATCGATGCACATACCATGCATCGATGCACTCAGTGCATTTGATGCATCGATGCAGTCAGGCTTTTTCAAAATATCGAATGCATTTTATGCATCGGTGCACTAAGAGTGCACCGATGGATTGAGAGTCCAACGGTTAAAATATTTGAATTTTACACTGATGCACCGATGCACCTAGGGTATGCATCGATGCACTGACGCTCCCAACTGCTTTAATTAATTGTTTTCACACTTAAACGACTCTATTGACTCCACTAATCATCCCCAACGTTCAGAATCATTTGAAGGTGTATTTAAACAAGCTTAGAAGCCATTGATCAATAACAAGAAACTACAAGCAACTAGAATCAAGAGAGAATCAAAGAGAAAGCATCAAACCTCAAGTTTGAGCATTTCCAGCCTATTTTTCATTCAATATTCATTTTACTTTCAAGAACACTACTTGTACTCAATTGTATTCATTTTTTAGTGTTCTTTTCTTTGTTCTAGAATTGTGCAAACAATCTACCTTGTGAGGATTTCCTTGTAAGTTTGCAAATTTGTAATCTTCTCTTTGAGAAAGAGTATTCTTAAGAATTGGGGTATATTCTTGAGGGTGTTGTAAGGTTATCTCTTTGGCCTCAAAAGAAAGAACAAATTAGTGAATTTGTTGGAAAATCCTTAGTGTGATAGCTAAGGTAGTGGACGTAGACTTTGGTTGAGAAAGTCGAACCACTCTAAATCGATGTGGAAATCTTTTCAATTTTCTGCAAAAGCTTCCACCAGATTTTTTAATTGCCAATTCACCCCCCTCTTGGTCAATTTCATCGATCGATTAACTCAACAATTGGTATCAGAGCCTCACTCATTTGAAGGTTTAATCACCTCTTGAGTCGATTCGGGAAGAGTTACATCGATTGTCAAGTCATCAATGGCCTCTACTTCAAATGTCGACTCCGGTCTCGATTCGATGCCCGTCAACAAGCCTCCTTTCTTCAATGGAGCTAACTATGCCTATTGGAAGAATATGATGATGTATTTCATTCAAGCAAGTGACATGGGAGCATGGAATGTTGTAGAAGACGGATATATCAAGCCTCTCACTCATCAAAGATTGTGGAGTGAATGAGAGACAAGAATGTTCCAGCTCAACTCCAAAGCAATCCATATCATATTTTGTGCTCTTGGACCAGATGAATATGGAAGAGTTTAATCTTGTACAACCGCCAAAGAAATATGGGATAAACTACAAGTCACTCATGAAGGCACCGACGAGGTAAAAGAATCTAAAATTAGTCTTCTAACACATAACTATAGAAATTTTAAGATAACCCCAAATGAAGATATCAAAGCTATGACGGATAGATTCTCAACGATTGTCAATGGTCTCAAATCATATAGATAGATCATACCAAACAAAAAGCTTGTTAGGAAGTTAGTTTACTCACTTCCAAAATCATGGCAATCCAAGAAGACTACAATCATCGAGGCTAAGAACCTAAAGTCCTTAACTCTTGAAGAGCTAATCGGTTCCCTCGTCACTCATGAAATGATGCTTGAAGATGAGGTGGACCTCGATAAGATTGACGAGACACCAAAGGAGAAGGAGAAGAAGAAAAACATTGAAGTTGCTCTCAAATCCACAAAAGATGAGAGTGATTCGGATGAAGATGACGATGACCAGGAAATGGCATTGTTTGCCAAACGGTTCAGAAAAATGATGAGACCTTACTGAGGAATAAAATTCAAATGAAATGAAGGCCTAAAAAATGAACCAAAAGAAAAGGACCCTATCATTTGCTATTAATGCAAAAAGCATGGGCATGTCAAATATGATTGCCCATAATTGAAAAGAAAGGGTCAATCAAAAATTAAGCACAAGGCTCATGTGGCTATATGGAACGATGAAGAGGGTTCCGATGAAGAGGAACAAGAAGTAGCAAACTTGTTCTTGATGGCATTCGGGGAAGATTCTAAGGTAACTTCTAACTTATCTGAATTTGATGATTTATCTTATGATGATCTATTAGAGGAATATAATGGGTTGGCTTCAGATTATGAGAAATTGTTTTTAAAATATAAAAATGATGTTTCAAAATTGAAAAATTAAAATAAACTCATATTCAAAACCAACAACGATCTTGAAAGTAAAATCAAAGATTTGCAAATCAAACTAGAAGAGTTTGAAAAGAAAATTATGGATTTGCAAAATTTACTTTCAAAGGTCAATGATGATCATCAAAAGAAAATTGATGATCTTAAAACTTCTTTTGATAAAGATGGAACAAAACGTTTTGAAAATGGAGAAAATTCAAAATCCAACTTTGTTAGAAAAAGTTTTAAAAACTACAATCATAGAGGTCCTTGAAGAACCTCTAATAGAAAAATCGTTAGAAGTATATGGGTTCCTAAAGGACTCATTACTACTAAAGATAAAGATATCCTACACAAATGGATACCTAAGGGGACTAGGATTTTGGAAACTAATGAATATGGACCCAAAAGAATTTGGGTACCAAAAATTAGAAATTAATATATGTTTGTAGGAAAAGGAGCATTACTACAAGGCACAGGAATCAAATTCAAACTCATGGTACCTTGATAGTGGATGCTCAAGACACATGACCGGAGACAAAAGCTGGTTCATAGAGCTTAACGCCAAAAATGGAGGAGAAGTGACTTTTGGTGATAATTCAAAAGGTCACATCGAAGGTATATGTACTATAGGTAATACCTCTTCCATACAAATTAAAAATGTTTTATATGTGAATGGATTAAAGAAAAATCTCTTGAGTATTAGTCAATTATGTGATAAAGGATTCATTGTCATGTTTTAAACTAATGGTTCTAAAGTTATTGACATTGCATCTAATCGAATTATGCTTGTTGGTCATAGAATAGGAAACATATACATGGTGCATTTAGACTCTATTGATATGACTAATTTATGCCTAGTTGCTAAGGATGAGCATGATAGTTGGTTATGGCATAGGAGACTATGACATGCTAGTATGAGTGTTTTGCAACGGCTAATTCAAGGAAATTTAGTTCGAGGGTTGCCTAAGCTTAAATTTGATAATGATAAAATCAGTGATGCTTGTGCTAAAGGAAAACAAAAGCGAATTTCTTTTAAATCCATTAATGATGTATCAACTAGTAGAGTATTACAATTGATCCATATAGATCTTTTTGGGCCAACTAGAAATACTAGCTTGGCTGGAAAACAATATGCATTTGTCTTGGTAGATGACTATTCTAGATATACTTGGGTTCTACTCTTAATTACTAAAGATGAAGCATTAGAAAAATTCATCACATTTTCAAAAGTAATCCAAAACGAAAAAGGTTACTCTATAACTAGTGTTAGGAGTGATCATGGAACTGAATTTGAAAATCTTGGATTTACTGATTTTTGTAATTCTAATGGTATTAGTCATAATTTTTCAGCACCTAGAACCCCTCAACAAAATGGAGTTGTTGAGAGGAAAAATCAAACTTTAGAAGAAATGGCTAGAACCGTGGTCTGTGAAAACAATTTGCCAAAATATTTTTGGGCGAAAGCCACAAATACTGCTTGTTATGTTATAAATTGAGTAATGATTAGGCCAATATTAAAGAAAACTCCATATGAAATTTTCAAAAATAAAAAGCCTAACATTATCTATTTTCATCCTTTTGGATGTAAATGTTTTGTTTTAAACAACGGTAAAGATAATCTTGGCAAATTTGATGCTAAAAGTGATGAAGGAATTTTTCTGGGTTATTCCTTAAATTATAAAGCTTATCGAGTATTTAATAAAAGAACTTTAGTTGTAGAAGAGTTTACACATGTTGTTTTCGATGATAATCCCCTTCCGAGGAAGGATTCCTGTTTGAATGATGATGTATGTATTATAAATATAAATGACGGTGAACATGACGTTGGAGAACCATCATTAAAGGAAGAAACGAAAGATGAGGAAACTCAAGATCCTCTCGAGAATCCAACCATTGAAGAAAGGGAAGTATCTTACCCAAGAGAGTACAACTATGTTAAGGATGGTGAGATTATAGGTGATCCATCAAAAGGGGTAACAACTCGATCTTCTCTTAGAAATATTTGTAATTATGTTGCATTTATCTCATGCATAGAGCCTAATAATATTAAAGAAGCATTAAAAGATAAACATTGGATTATGGCTATACAAGAAGAGTTAAATCAATTTGAGAGAAGTAAAGTATGGACATTAGTTGAAAGGCCTTGTAATAAATCTACTGTAGGTACTAGATGGGTGTTTAGGAATAAGCTTGATGAAAGTGGTAATATAGTGAGAAACAAGGCTAGACTTGTTGCTCAAGGCTATACTCAAGAAGAGGGCATAGATTATGATGAAACATACGCTCCCGTAGCTAGGATGGAAGCAATTAGAATGTCATTAGCATTTTCATGTTTTCATGAATTTAAATTATATCAAATGGATGTTAAAAGTGCATTTTTAAATGGTTTTATAAAGGAAGAAGTGTATGTGGAACAACCTCCAGGTTTTGAAGATTTAAAATTTCCAAATCATGTTCTTAAATTGACAAAAGCATTTTATGGTTTAAAACAAGCTCCTAGAGCTTGGTATGAAAGATTGTCAAATTTTTAATTGAAAAAGGTTTTTCAAAAGGGAAGGTTGACACCACATTGTTTTTAAATAATAAAGGTAAAGATTTATTAGTAGTTCAAATTTATGTTGATGATATAATATTTGGTTCTCCTAGAGCTCTCATTTTTCTTGGGACTCCAATTCAAGCAAAGAAAAGATGGCATCTTCATCAATCAAGCTAAGTACATTAAAGATATGCTCAAGAAGTTTGGACTGGAAAATGGGAAGCCACATAACACTCCAATGAGCTCATCGACTAAGATGAAGGAGGTAAATGTGTGGATGTTAAATTATGTAGGTCAATGATTGGTTCTTTGCTTTATCTAACTACAAGTAGACCATACATTATGTTTAGTGTTTGCTTATGTGCTAGATTTCAATCATGCCCTAAGGAATCACATTTACTAGCTGTTAAGAGAATCTTTAGATACCTTAAGGACACTCCTAGTTTAGGACTTTGGTATCCTAGAGACTCTAGTTTTAGCTTGCATGCCTTCTCTGATGCAAATTATGGAGGATGCAAATTAGATAGGAAAAGCACCTCTGGTACTTTCCAATTCCTTAAAAATATGTTGATTTATTGGTTTTCAAAGAAACAAAATTGTGTCGCATTATCTACCACTGAAGCGGAATATATTTCAACTGGTAGTTATTGTGCACAAGTTTTATGGATGAAACAACAACTTTTTGATTATGGAATTGAAGTAGGTACCATTCCTATCAAGTGTGACAATACTAGTGCTATTTGTCTCACTAAAAATCTCATCCAACACTCTAGAACTAAGCATATTGAAATTAGACATCACTTCATTAGAGACCATGTCTCTAAGGAAGATGTAGTTCTAGAATTTGTTGATACTTTGCACCAATTAGCATATATCTTTACAAAACCTTTAGACAAAGAAAGACTTTGGACACTTAGGAGAGAATTAGGTTTAACTGACCTATCTTCACTTAGTGTTTAAAATGATTTTAGCATCTTTAAAAAATAAAATAAAAAATGCATATAATGATAATTTTTGATTGCATTCATTGCTATTAGTTAGGGGGAGTTTATGTTCTTCAGAGAAAATTAATTTTATGTTCAAATAAAGCTTAAGGATTAATTTGATTGATTGAACATGATTAATTTTCAATATATGAGTTGCCAATACCACTAGAGCTAATTAATTTAGCATGTTAAGTGTTTGAAACAGATTTTTGACATTTTTGTGCTTCATGCATCGATACACTTAACAGTGCGTCGATACATCCCTTTGAATGTGCATCTATTCATCATGTTGATGCACCGATGCACGCCTTGAATGTGCATCAATGCACAGGGTCATGCATCGATGCATCCGTCGGGTTTTGGGTTTAAAAGGCTTATTTTTCTCATTTGCTTCAAACCCTAAAACTAAACTCACTATAGCCGTATGCCTCTCTTCTTCTCTAAACTCTTCTCTTGCTCTAAATCAACAAAAATTTGTCGGAATCTTCGAGTTTTCAACTCCTAATCCTGCATTTATCATCAAATCGTGCAATACAACATCACATTCATCTCAAATCCGAAATTTTCAAGGTAATATTTCAAAAACTCTATTTTATTGATTTATGATCTTAGGACTAGTTTTAATTAGTTCTAGGATGAACATTATATCGGTCATTGATAGTTTGATGATTACAAACTAGTTTTTACAACTAATTTCATCAAAAACTCATAAATTTTCAATGAATTTGTGAATTTTTGAAATAAAAAAATTGAAAATATGAAATCAATTTTAAATTTGATGTTTTTGATTTAATTATGTTGTTTTCATGAAAAACTATACATATTATAATTTTCAAACACTTTTTTCTAAATAGTTTTTCAAAACTATGCCCATTAGGATTGGTTTAGAGAACCTTGAGATATTAAGGACTCAATTGAGTTTTGGGATTGATTAAATTGCATACATGTGTTTCAATTTGCAGGTTATATTTCTTATTCTGGTTCCTAAACCATGTTTAATCCCAAATGCCCTAGAACTTCATCGAGTCGTTCTCGTTCAAACCAACCTCCTAATCCCGTTCCTCAACCTCCTAATAGCCTATTAGGATCTTGTTTTAACATGCCTGAGCGTCGTAGAGACGAATTGTATTCTAGGTATAGAAATTCTTTTCAAACTTATAGAATTCGGGAAGAGCGTATTCCTTCTATTCAAGCTATGATAGATATAAACTTTGAATACCTTCCGATTCTTAAAGCTTGGAAGTTTGATAAATTGTTTCAGCTCAAACCTATCGTCTATCAACAATTAGT
The DNA here is from genome assembly GCF_006381635.1 of Hibiscus syriacus. NCBI lineage: Eukaryota > Viridiplantae > Streptophyta > Magnoliopsida > Malvales > Malvaceae > Hibiscus > Hibiscus syriacus. The sequence continues at coordinate 4,620,260 of NW_024062808.1, read as the reverse complement.
CTGCATTTTCTATTCCAATGCGGTATGTATTCAAAACGAAACTCAATGTGGAACTATAGCCATTAGATCTTATCTTTTAGGAAAATATATTAATATTGACCCCGAGACTATAGCTTTCTGTTTTGGGTTAGATGATGATGGGATATATAATGAGAATGAAACTGTAGATTATCCCTATGTTCCAAACGCTAGTGTTAGTACTCTACGATCTCATCACGATCGTTTTCTTCATCTGATGATCTCTTGGTGGTTTAGACCATCCGGAGGTAGGTACACCACTCTTCGTATTAGGGATTTGTGGTGGATGCACTGTCTCAAAAATAAAATCAAAATCAATCTACCCCACATTATTTTCAGTCAACTAGTTGATGTCATAAACATTGTTCCTTCAAAACATGTCGAAACATTAGTTTATGGATGTCTTCTTAGTAACCTCTTTATCTAAATTGGTCTAGACGTCTCTCTCGACAATCCTATCCCACTCTAAAACCAAATCAATCTTACTTCATTGAAGAAAGCGGATTGGAAACAAGATGAGGAAACCGGTCTTTGGGTTTTTTGACCCAGAAAGTAAACCCCGAGAGCTAGTTCTTCACGAGCTGCTCCTAGCTCTTCTCGTGCTCCTCCTCCTCTTCCGACACCGGCTGCTGACGATGATCCTGAGTTTCAACAAATTATGCAAGATATCGACGATTACGTTCCATACGATGAGCCTTCACCGGAACCAACTCCACAAGAGGATCAAATGCCTCCATATTTTCATTCTTTTTTTGGAGACATTTGATCTACGGTATGCTTCCATCGAATCCCATTTGACTGCTACTCACGAAGCAGTAAGTCAACACTTAGACTCTTTGGAAGCTCGACAGATGAAATTTCAAAGGGAGATGCTTGCACGCATGGATGCTCTCTCTCTTGAGATGCAAGCCTGATTTCCTCCTCCGCCTCCCGATTAACATTTTGAACTTGTTTGAATCATCTTGGATGCTCGACATTATGTTTTGTTTTGGATCATCTTTGAACTTTTATTGTTAAAACATTTTGAATACTTTGGGGATTATTGTTTTTATTAGGATTATTTGAATTTGTTTGAAGATATAATTTGGATGCTTTGTGGTTTTTAAACATGATATATATATTTGGTTTGATTTTATCTTTATTATTTTCAGCGTAATGATTATTAATTTTTGCATCATATTAGTTCATTTTGACCAATTATGCCATTTCACATTTAATTATGAATATTGTTTATGAAACTAATGGCTAATCTCTCTTTTGATTGTAATCTTAGCAGTTTAAGCTATATATATATATTTACTCAATTGGCTATGTTTTTCAAAACCTTGTTTAAATCGGTTTTTAAATCTTTTTGATTTAACAAAAAGGGGGAGAAATATTAAGTGTTAAAAGGGAGAAGTGTTATAGTAAGGGGGAGTATTTTTTCAAAATTGATTTCAATTTTTTAGAAAATCTTAAAATAACACAATTGTTTTGTTATATCAAAAAAGGGGAGATTATTGAAAACTTTTTTGTGTTTCGATATAACAAATTAAGAATAAATGAATTTTAATATTTTACAAATGATTTTCTAAGTATATTCGATTTAATTAATCAAATATCAAATTATTACTCAAAGTCTTTCAAGTTCAAATTCAAACCTTACTAAATGTGTAAAATTGTGTTTTATACTTAAATTATTTTTGAAATAATTTTCACAAAGTTTTTTGAACCAAAATTAAGCCTAAAATCAAATTTTCAAAGTGATGCACCGATGCACCAATCCATGCATCGATGCACCAATTATTGTTTTCAAACATCGAATGCATTTTATGCATCCATGCACATACCATGCATCGATGCACTCAGTGCATTTGATGCATTGATGCACAAGACCATGCATCGATGCACTCATGCTTTTTCAAAACATCGAATGCATTTTATGCATTGATGCACTCTTAGTGCACCGATGCACTGAGAGTCCAATGGTCAAAATATTTGAATTTTACACTGATGCACCGATGCACCTAGGGTATGCATCGATGTACTGACGCTCCCAACTACTTTAATTAATTGTTTTCACACTTAAACGACTCTATTGACTCCACTAATCATCCCCAACGTTCAGAATCATTTGAAGGTGTATTTAAACAAGTCTAGAAGCCATTGATCAATAACAAGAAACTACAAGCAACTAGAATCAAGAGAGAATCAAAGAGAAAGCATCAAACCTCAAGTTTGAGCATTTCAAGCCTATTTTTCATTCAATATTCATTTTGCTTTCAAGAACACTACTTGTACTCAATTGTATTCATTTTTTAGTGTTCTTTTCTTTGTTCTATAATTGTGCAAATAATCTACCTTGTGAGGATTTCCTTGTAAGTTTGCAAATTTGTAATCTTCTCTTTGAGAAAGAGTATTCTCAAGAATTGGGGTATATTCTTGAGGGTGTTGAAAGGTTATCTCTTTGGCCTTAAAAGAAAGAAAAAATTAGTGAATTTGTTGGAAAATCCTTAGTGTGGATAGCTAAGGTAGTGGACGTAGACTTTGGTTGAGAAAGTCGAACCACTCTAAATCGCTATGCAAATCTTTTCAATTTTTTGCAAAAGCTTCCACCAGATTTTTTAATTGCCAATTCACCCCCTCTTGGCCAATTCCGTTGATCGATTAACTCAACAGAAAGTCAATGATAATCAAAGCGAGAGTGGTTTTCAAAGGGAGCTTATCAATAGTTGTGAGATTCATAATGATGTTCAAAGAGGGTTTGTTGGTGATAATGAGTTTGAGACTGTCTCACCAAGAAATTCTCTTGTTCAAGGGAATGTGCATCCTATGACAACTAAAAGCAAAAATGGTATATGAAAGCCTAAAATATTTCATGTTCAACTCCCTAAAGAGCCAAAAACTATATAAGAAGCTTTCAAGAGTCCACACAGGAAAGAAGCAACAAATGATGAATATGAAGCTCTCTTAAAAAATAAAACGTGGGATTTAGTTCCTATGCCTAACAATATAAATGTTTTAAATTGTACGTGAATTTTCAAGGTTTAAAGGAATACATATAGTACAGTGGGTAGGTACAAGGCTAGGTTGATTGCAAAAGGATTTCTACATGATCTTTGGGTTGATTTTAATGAGGTTTCCAGTCTAGTTGTTAATCTTGTTACTGTTCGGACGATTATTTCCCTTGCGGTAACTAAAGGTTGGGTGTCAAGACAAGTGGATGCCAATAATGATTTTGTGCATAGATCTGTTGGAAGAGGTGTAATGACCCAACCTCCTGGTTAAGATCAGTTCGATTCTAAGGGAAAACAATTAGTGTGCAAGCTAAATAAAGCTATTTATGGGCTCAAATGAGTACTGAGGGTTTGGTTTGAAAAGCTTAGTTGTTTTTTGTTTTGATTGGTTTTAGTCTTAGAAAATCTGATCCACCGTTGTTTGTAAAAAAAATGCTTGGTTTATCTGCTAATATATGTTGATGATATAATCATCACGAAAGAAGACAACGCTAAAATCCAGAATGTAGAAAAATGATGCATTCAATCTTAAGGATCTAGGATTTCGTTATTACTTCCTAGGTATTGAAGTTCATTATGAATCTAATGGCAGCATACTCATCGGTTAAAATAAGTATTCTAAAACCCCAAATCCTAGGTTAGTAGTTTCAGGCTAATTAGAGAAGATTTAAATAAGCCCAAATAGACTTTTAGAAGTGCTTGGACAAATTAAGGTTTGATTTAGGCTTGGGTTAGGACCAAATGGTGGAAAAAGGGACATATTTAATATTCAAGTGGAAGAAGGACTAAAACGACTACTATACTCTCTTCTATTTCAAAAGTTGATTTATTTTAATGAGGATGATGTATAATGTTTACCCGCTTCCCCTTTTTCCTCATTATCATCATTCCTTGTCCCTTATATTCCTCTCCAATTTCATAGTTTTTCCTTCCCAAAGCAAGTGTAAAGGTTAAAAACTTGGTAGCCCTTCAAACTTTGTGCGAAATTTCCAGTGTAAGTATCGTAATCTCCTCACCCCAAGCTTTCATTTAATCTTTCAATCTCAAAGTTTGGCCATAGGTGGGGGTTTAGGAAACTAGAGATTTCTACCTCATTCTTGGTAAGTTTGAGTTTAGGAGAGAGTTCTTAGTTTTATTTTGATCATTTAATAAAGTTAGTAACTCAATTTCCCTTGTTAAATTAGTGAGAGAGGTTGGAGAAGGTTCCAAAACCAAGGGCAAGGAGAATTTAGTTCTTGGTTGATTGAGTACGTCTTCATCAGCTTAAAAGCTAAGGTAATGGATTCACAACTCCTTCATACTATTTGTGAGTCATTAAAATGCATATAGCTAGTGAGCATTGAGTTTGTGAAGCATGAATGGACATCCATGGTAGATTAAGCATTTGGTGTTTTTCAGCATGTTTAAAGACCTCTTATCACCCTTTCTATCACACATAAAACTCTATTAACATTTGGGTGTTGGGATCATCGGTACACCCCATTGCACAACGAAAAAAATAATTCGACGATCTCACCAGTGATCAATGCATGAAAAATTGAAATCGAGAGGAAGAGATGAGTGATTTACCTTGGATTCCTGGAATAAACAACAATTCGATAACAGTCACGAATGGTTTGAATCCAACCTCGACAAATCGTTTCGACCTCTACTTAGTTCACCCAGTTGAGAGCAATTTTCTTTTCTTAAAAATTGTTTTGAGAATATTGTCAAAAATAAGACTAGAATGGTTGGTAGATCATTATAGTTCTTTTATACGGCAAATCACTCTAACCCTTAGGGTTTATTTCGTATTAATTGATTATTCTGAATTTTATATCTGTTAAAAGAAATATAATCATAATTATATTTTCATTAATATCAATATTTATATTTGGGACTATTAAAGTTACATATACATCAAATATATATTAACTTTAATTATAGACATTGACATTCATATACAATTAAATTGTACAATTACATTTTGTTTAACACATGCTCATTTCAACCTTGGGGTGTGACCTTGTAGGCTCATGTAACATTAGTAGTAGTTATTAGAACTATTCTAATATTACAAACAACGAGTGACACCTAGCAATATATCATTGTCACCTAAGTTACAAGAAGTCATGATTTGAAATAATATATTCCTGTCTAACACTTTTATGTATTATATCCTTTTGTCCTTTATATCTAGAATAGACACGAGTCTTGGAATAATCACACTTGTATAGCACATCTATTACTTCTTTAATATCTAGACTAAACTAAAATAAATGAACAACTTATGATATCTCGTATCAACTTGTTCGAGCATGGCTATGCATTTCTAGTCTCACAGAATCAAGTGGCATGTGATATATTTCCTATTATGTAGGAATGACAAATATTATCTTGATCATTCACATCTCACTACATATATTAGGATATGTTTAATATCTTCTTTATAATGCAACCAGTTACGGAGCATGTTTAATTATATCAAAACATACAACAATATATGTTGAGATAGTAATGATCTCAAGTCTAAGGATTATACATATAGTCATCACCATAAGCAATGTTGTGACTGTCACATAATAATCCAAGTCACATTCTCATAGTGGGTCAATCTAATATAATGTTCTCTAACAACATATTCATGTATCAATTTTGACATCTCTATATCAATGACAATTTATTGTCATTAATCAACTCAATGTTAGTCTTAAACGTATTATTATTGTCCATGCCCATAATAATACTTGACTAATGATCTTTAATAATAATCATATTATTACATAGACTTTATTATCTTTTAGTTTATGTTAGACACAGACATACAACTGAAAATAATAGTGTCAATACCACTATTAATTAAAACTGGTATAAAAAATATATCATTACAATCATCTCATGATTGGTCTTTGGGCACAATCTAACATTGGGAACCTCAGTATGGCACTTGGGATAGTCTAAGAAGTTATTTTTTCTTAAACAAGGTTTTTCTGGGTTTGCATATTGGCACTGAAAGAACAATACCAATATTGTAAATCTGATGGTCAAATAAAGGGTTTTGGGCAAGAAGTATCGATACTCATTCATTGAGTATCGCTACTACGGGTTGGGTATTGATACTCATAAGAGGGGTATCGATACCAAGTGTACTTAACACATTTTATTAGCCAATTTTGGTATCAGTACTCTTGGGAGTATCGATACTAAGGATAGAGTATTGATACCCCAGTAGGAGTATATATATCAGGATATTTTTCAAACATATCAAAGAAAAATTTGGTATCAATACCCTAGTTATGGAGTATTGATACTTGATCCAGGAGTATCAATACTACAATTCCTTCTAGGCTTAAAAATAGTCGTATAGTATCGATATCGAAGGGCGAGTATATGTACTCATGGGTTAGTATCGATATGAAATGGCTTAGTATCAGTACCATCATACATCTTTGGGTATGAAACCCAAGGGATTTAGAATTAATATTGAGGGACCCAATAACACCATAATGTCATCAAATAAAATTACAAGTGAGAACCATGAAAATATTCAATTACAACTAGAAACAGTTTTAGTTAGGATGACATAAAACTAACTTTGTTTGATACTCGAGAAATAGAAAGGACACCTGAGTTACTTTAAAAAATGACTATCGTCTTGATGTATAGAATATCTAAATATGCCAAAGTAAGTGGGTGAGGTACTTCATTGGCTAACTAAGGCGCGAGGCCTGAACACTCGCGAGGGGTGGGTTAGTCGGGTGTTGTTTCTGATGCAAAAATTTTGCATCTCACCCTAGATAGGCTAGAAGGATGTTTCAAGAGATTTTGCAACCCTCCGACCACACCATAATGCATAGCCTAATATCAAGTGTAGTATACGTGCATACTTGCCCCCTTTATCTTACTTGTTAGCATGTGCTTTTAATTAACAATCTTAATATGGTTTAGTTGTCAGTGTGACACTGAGTTAGTGAGCTCAACGTTTGGAATTTGTTTTCAAGTGCAGGTTCTTAGGAGGAACACTGAGGAGCTTATCCCATAGTTGGCATCCAGACAGTTTGAGTAGTAACAGAGTACGTCTTGAGTCTCTTTTCTTTAATAGGCATGTGTTATTCATAAATCCACTTATACATGAGTCGTAACTCTATTTAAATGGTCGAATGTATTATTTTGATATTTGTATTTTGGGAGCTCACCTTTGTAAACTTAAATATTTATGTTTACTTACATTTTGTGGTATGGTTTTAAAATGACATTTTACAGAAGTTTTAAAGAAAAGTTTTAGGCTAGCCACTACTGTGGTCTCATGTGACATTCTCATCAGTTGACCTTGAGTCGTATTAGATTAGAGTGTTACATTTAGTGGTATCAGAGCGTTAGGTTCAGTCATTCTTATGACCCGCAGGTTAGAGTGAATATTTATATGTGTACATGCTCCTAGAGTATCAATAGTACTTTTGTGTCTGGATTAGAGATAATAACTCCCTATTATTTTCTAAATTTTATAGTTAAACAATGGAAGATAACACAACTCTGAGTCATGAAGGTACGGATGAGAGTATAGCTTTCCTAGCTGACGATACCATTGACGAGTTCATCACAGATTCAGAGTTGAGATACATAGGGATATAGGGGTAGACGAGGATATCTTCTTTTGGGATCTGACTATAGCCCTCAGACACACAATTACAACTATTCCCAAGATACCTGCTACACCACCTACCCAGCTAGCTCCACCAGCCCCTCCGTAGTAGCATCACAGGAGTCCCCAGTTTAGAGGCTCTAGAGGTATAAGACTACCGACTTCTTTGGCTCCGGAGACGATGACCTGAAAGTAGCTAACCAATGGTTTAGAGAGACCCTTCGGACCCTTCATCAGTTACATCTCACCTTAGAGGGCATGTTAGAGTACGTCACTGTCCTATTGAAGGGTGACACTATAGACTGGTGGGAGACTGTTGAGATGGCGATGGAGCCCGAGCGACCCACCTTGGAACACTTCTTGGAGGAGTTCCATTAGAAGTATATATGAGAGACTCACACTATTGACTTGAGGGCTCAGTTCATAAACCTGACTCAGGAGGACTGGTCCGTGTTTGAATATACAAGATTGTTTATCTTTTTGAGCCGATATAAGTCAGAGTTGGTGGCATATGAGTATCATCATTGTATGAGGTTCAGGGAGGGCCTCCAATTGGACATTCACACCCATCTAGTCACATACACACTGAGGATATTTGTTGAGTTGACTTACCAAGCAAAGGAGATAGAGAGAGTCTTAGGTATAGGGCCAGAACGTCAGGTACATCATCCAGACAAAGCAAGAGAACTACAGAGTCTTCGAGACCTTCTCATCCATCGGCCAAAAGGGCCAAAATTCCCAAGGTTCTTAGATGACTCTATCAGGCCAATTAAGGAGATTAAAGAATAGTGCAAACAGAGGAGGTATGATTGATCATCATAAGAGCCCCTTAGCATTAGCTTTCATAAAGAGTGTTGGTGGTTCGATGAGGCATCGTCTCATACAAATTGTTCAGTTTATGGAAAAAGGCATCAAGGGTTTACCAGCATGGGTCTAGGGGTTATTACGGATATGGTTCCCTGAATCACTTTATCAGATGTTGCACTGAGGCGCATAGCATGACTCCAATATCAACCTAGAGTTTAGCTCTTACAGTTTAGAGGGGTAGAAGACCCTCGAAATGTGGGGGTATCGTATCCAGACAATTCAGTAAGGGTACACCTTAAGTACTTTCATAGTATTTTCTATTCATATTACCTCCTTAATAGGACCAGGGTCGACCTACTCATATATCTGTCATGACTTATTTGGCGAAAGAAACATTCCAACGAATGATCTAAAGATAGGGGTTAAAGTATCCAACCCTTTTAAGATTAGATGTTCTTGTGGATAAGGTTTTTCGGTGATATCCAGTAGATATCCAAGATCAGATTTTTCCGATCGATCTTATGGAGTTTCTATTCAAAGAGTTTGACATGATATTGGGAATGGATTATCTTTCAGATCATTATACTATTTTAATATGCAAAGCTAGGCAACTCAAACTGAGGATGGTTGATGGAACCAAGGTTAAGATGTTTAGCAAGAAACCAAGATGTTAAGGGATTGTGAGGGCGTATAGGATGATACAGTGGGGCTATTAAGCCTTGTTAGCTTATGTAGTCGACATCCTAGTAGTAGTTTTGACACTTGGGGATATCTGAATTGTTTAATACTTTCTAGACGTGTTAGGTAGGAGTTGCCATTATTATCCTCAAACTGAGAGTTAGAATTTGGCATTGAGGTGTTGTTAGGTTCTGATCCTGTATCCATTGCTCCCTATCGCATGGAACCATCAGAGCAAAAGGAGTTAAAAGTCTAACTCCAAGAGTTGTTAGAGAAGGGCTTCATTCGACCATGTATTTCTCTTTGGGAGTATCACACTTTTTCATGAAGAAGAAAGATAGATCGATGAGGTTGTGTATTAATTATTGTCAGTTGAACAAGTTAACAATTAAGAAATTTTATCCCCTCCATAAATCAATGACTACTTCGACCAGCTTAAGGGAGCATGTGTATTACTCTAAGATAGATTTGAGGTCAGGTTACTACCAGCTGATGGTCATGGATGCTGACATAGCAAAGATAACATTTAGGATGAGGTATGGTCATATGCTTTCCTAGTGATGCACTCACCAACAACCCGGTGACACTCATAGACTTAATGAATTGAGTATTACATGCGTATTTGGACCAATTTGTGGTAGTTTTCATGGATGACATCTTCATGAACTCATGATCAGAGGAAAAACATGACCGACACCTCCGTATAGTTTTGCAGGCACTTTGAGACAGTCAGCTATTTTCCAAGTTTGGAAAATGTGAGTTATAGTTGTCTGAGGTTTCATTTCTTGGTTATGTCGTAGCAGTAGATGGTATCTAGGTTAACTCTCAAAAGATTCAGGCAGTGCTAGAATGGGAACCACCGAAGAATGTGACTGAAGTATATAGCTTCTTGGGTCTTGTCAGGTACTATCTTCATTTTTTAAAAGGTTTCTCGATGATCGATGCCCCAATGACTACGCTACTTCAGAAGGGAATATATTTGTGTGAGGTGAGAAGAAACAAAGGAGCTTCAAACAGTTGAAAGTCATCCTAACACAAGCCTCAGTATTAACCCAACCAGAATAAGAAAAAAGATTTCATAGTGTTTAACGATGCCTCGCTAAATGTCCTTGGATGTTCTTATGCAAGAAGGAAAAGTGATAGCTTATGTCTCTCGTCAACTCAAGTCACAAGAGTGTAATTACCCCACCCATGATTTAGAGCTTGTAGCGGTAGTCTTTGCGCTTAAGATCTCAAGGCACTACTTATTTGAAAAGAAATGCCATATCTTTACCGATAACAAATCCTTAATTAGCTCACATTGAAAGAGTTTAATTTGAAATAGCATAAATAGGTAGAGCTAATAAAGGACTATGACTGCATAATTGACTATCACCCCATGAAAGCAAATGTTGTTGTGGATGCTTTAAGTAGAGAATCAATGTCTGATTTGCAAGCCTTATTAGCACGGTTGAGTTTGTGTAGGGATAATGGGTTATTGACTGAACTCCGAGTAGAACCCGAGTTAGTGAGTAAGGCAAGAGATTACAAAGTTCAAACAATCACCTAAAGGATCACATGGAGAAAGTTCACGGTTAGGCCCCAGGTTTTAAGTTGTGCGATGGAGACGTACTATCTTTTAGAGGTCGTTTGTGTGAACCTGCAGACAAGTAGTCGCATAGCAAGATCCTCCATGAAGCCCATTGTAGTCCCCTCTTAGTTTATCTAGGTAGTAACAAGATGTATCAAGTGTTAGAGTATGCCCAAAGACAGATGATTGTAATGATACATTTTATTTACCAGTTCTATTGAATAAAGACATTGCCATTGTTTATTTTAGTTTTGTCTATGTGTATTCAATAAACTAAAAGATAATAAAGTTCATATAATAATATGATTATTATTAAATGTCTTTAGTCGAGTATTATTATGGGCATAGACAACAATAATACGTTTAAGGCTAACATGTCGTTGGTTGATGACAATGAGTGTTCATTAACATAGAGATATCAGAATCAATGCATGAATGTGTTTTTAGAGAACTACATATTGGAATGATCCACTATGAGCATATGTCTTGCATTATTATGTGACGATCACAACATTGCTTATGGTGATGACTATATGTATGATCCTTAAACTTGAGGTCATTATTATCTCAACATATATTATTGTATGTTTTGATACAGTTAAACATGCTCCATAATTGGTCACACTATAAAGACTAATATTGAAAATATCACGATATGTGTTGCGGGATATGAATAATCAAGATATGATTTGTCATTCCTACATAATAGGAAATATATCACAGACCACTTGATTGAGTGAGACTAGAAATGCATGGCCATGCTCGAATAAGTTGATATGAGATATCACAGATTATTCGTTTATTATAGGCTATTCTAGATATCAAGAAATAATATATTTGCTATATAAGTGTGATTATTCCAAAATTTGTGCCTATTCTAGATATAAAGGACAAAATGATAGAATGCATAAAAGAGTCAGTCATAGAGATGTTATATCGAATCATGACTTCCTCTAACTTAGGTGACAATGATATATTGCTAGATGTCACTTATAGTTGGTAAATTTAGAATGGTTCTAATAATTACTACTAAAGTTATAGGAACCTACAAGGTCACACCCTAGGGTTTAAATGAGAAAATATTAAATAAATATTAATTGTACAGTTTATTGTGCATGATTGAAGAATATAATTAAAATTAATATATATATATATATATATATATATTAATTATCCCAAATATAATAAACAAATATTAAAAGAATGTAATTATGATTACAATTCTTTTAATGGTTATTTAATTTAGAATATTTTAATTCAAAATAAATAAATTCAGATTTAATTAATTCTGAATTAAAATTCCTAAAGGTTAGGGTAACTCATATAAAAAGATAAGAAAGGTCTAGCAGCCGACTAAGTCTTTTACGAAATTTCTCAAAATAGTTTTGAGAAAAAAAATTGCTCTCAACTTCATTAAACCAAGTGAACCGAGTAGAAATCGAGGTGGTTTTTCGTGGAGGCTTATGATTTGAACCATTCACGACTGATGTTGTCCTTCTGGTTTTCAAGGAAACCAAGGTGAAATTCTGTATCTCTTCCTCCTGATTCTAACTTTCGTACTTGGATCACTGGTGAAACCATCGAAATTATTTTTTTCGTTGTGCCATGGGGTGTACCGACGGTCCCAACATTAAGAACTCTAACTATTGTTTTGGTGGTTGGGCATGTAGAGGGAAGTATCAAAGTTTGTTTCTAGATGTCTAGTGTGCAAGTAAGCTAAAGAAGAATCCCAGGTTCCTTCAGGGTTACTTCAATCGATTTAGATACCGTAGTTGAAATTGGATAGAGTGACCCTAGATTTTGTGATCAGATTACCAATGACGAGGCAAAAGCACAATGCAATATGGCTTATAGTAGACCAATTAACCAAGTCGGCTCACTTTCTACCGATTAGGATGAATTACACCTTAAAGAGGTTAGCGTAATTATACATCCGTGAGTTAGTGAGATTGCATGGGGTTCCGACTTCGATCATTTCAGACAAAGAACCTCGTTTCACTTCTCAATTTTTTAAGACCCTTCATGAATCTCTAAGTACCAAACTCCACTTCAGCACCGCTTTCCATCCTGAGACAATCAGTTCGAGCGTGTTATTCAGATTCTAGAAGACATGATGTGGTACGTCACCATAGACCTCGAGAGTACTTGAGAAGACCATTTACTACTAGTATATTTAACTTATAACAATAGCTACTAGTCTAGTATCCAAATGGCTTTGTACGAGGCTTTGTATGAGTGCAAGTGCAAAAGTCCTCTTTGTTGGACAGAGCTCGGTGAAGGAAAGATAGTAGGACCAGACTTAATCGGAGAAACTGAAGAGAAGGTTTGGTTGATTCAGATTCGGCTGAAGGAATCTTCTAATAGGCAAATATCGTATGTGAATTTGAAACACAATGACATCTATTTTACCGTGGGAGATAAGGTGTTTTTCAAGGTTCCTCCATGGAGAAAGGAAATCTGATTAAGGCGTAAGGGAAAATTAACCCCGCGTTTCATAGGACCATATTAGGTACTTGAGAGGGTTGGACTCATAGCTTATTGACTGGATTTACCCTAAGAGTTAGAGTGCATCCATAATGTGTTCCATGTATTCATGCTTAGGAGGTATCATTCCGACCCTTCCCACACCATACCATTAGAGTAAATCGAGGTGAGTCAAGACATGACCTATGAGGAAGATCTAACAAAGATATTGGTGAGGGGTGTGAAGGAATTAAGGAACAAGAAGATCCCCTTAATAAAGGTGTTGCAAAGGAATCATGGTCTTGAGAAAGCAACATGAGAAACCGATGAGGATATGCGGCTTCAGTATCCTCATTTCTTCTACCCAGTTCAATTTTGAGATAAAATTTATTCTTATTAGGCGAGGGTTTTAACGCTCCAAATCTCGGGTTAATAGTTCTGGGCAAACCCAACAAGATTTAAATAAGCCCAAATAGACTTATAGAAGAGCTTCAACAAAATAAGGTTGGATTTGGGCTTAGTTAGGCCCAAATGGTGGGGAAGTGGACATGTTTAATATTCTAGTGGAAGAAGGATTAAAAGGGCTATTATACCCTCTTATATTTCGAAGCTTGATTTTGTTTTAATGAGGATGATGTATGATGCTTACCCACTCCCCCTTTTTCTCATTTTTATCCTTCCTTGCCCCTATTTTGAATACTCGAATGTATTATTTTGATATTTGTATTTTGGGAGCTCCCCTTTGTAAACTTAAATATTTATGTTGACTTATGTTTTTTTTTTGGTATGGTCTTTAAATGATGTTTTACAAAAGTTTTAAAGAAAATTTTGGGTAAGTCACTATGGTGGTCACGTGTGACATTCTATTCAATCAACCTTGAGTCGTATTGGATTAGGGTATTACAAGTATATTCTTAACTTGTTAAGAAAGCGTGAATTTTACAATTAACGAGTTGTAGATTATCTCTTGATGATTGGAGTCGAGTTGAGGATGCTACTAAGTTTGGAAGCATTGTTGGTGAACTACAATATATTTTTATTACTCGATTAGAGATAGCTTATGTTGTCAACTGGTGTCTTCATTCAAACTCCTCATGATACGCATCATCAGGATGTTAAACGTATTCTTCGGTATTTACAAGCACTACTATTTTTGGTTTGAAATTTTCACCTCATCTTTTTCTTACCATTGCATGTTTTGCTGATGCTAATTGGGGAAATGATCCCAATGATAGGCATTCAACAACATGTTACTATATTTATTTTCGTGGTAAGCATGTCTCATGGGGGTTGTGTAAACAACTTGTTCCTAGGTCAACAATTAAACCCGAGTATCACAGCACTGCTTGTGTCACGTCTGAGGTTATGTGACTTCAGTCTTTCTTGGTGAGTTACATGTGAAATCAGAAGGAATGTTTGTTCTCTAGTGTGATAATACTGATGTTGTAGCTGTTCATGCGAATCATGTTGAACACTCCAAGTTCAAACATGTAGAGTTAGACTTTTTTTTTGTTCGTCAGCAAGTTGCTCCAAGGCGACTAAAAGTGAATGAAATTCCTAGAACAGGTGGGTGATGTTCTTACAAAATTAATATCTGCAGCTTCTTTTCAAAGGCATAGAGTCAAATTGTTTGTGGTTCCAATGCAACTCACTGAGGTAAATTTGGATAATGGAAATGTTGTGTGATTGTTGGGGTTTATTGCTTCGTGATTTTTCTTTTTTTATTTTCTGATTTGTGTTGCCTTTGGTTTTGTTTGGAAGAAAAAATTTGTTTTTGTTGTTTCAAGCTCTGTTTTGAAAGCCGGACTGGACCGGCCGGTTCAACTGAGAACTGTTGCTTAGTCTGGTTCAATCTAAACCGGTTGACCCGTTATTAGTGAACCGGCCAGAACCGCTGAACCGTTCGAACCGGACCGGCTGAAAACCGGAAAAAACCAGGAAAAACCGGGATTTTTGTTTTTTTTTTAAATTAAACCAAACAACGTCGTTCGTTAAATGAGCCAAGTCGAACTCGAGTATTGCTGAGCTCGACTCGAACTTGAAAACTTTAAAAGTAAGCTCAACTCAACTCAAACTCACAAGCTAAAAATTATCAAGTTCAACTCAAACTCGAAATATAATATTGAAACTTGAACTCAAAAAGGCTTGAACTCAAAAAAAATTTAGAATCTCGATTGAAGCCTAAAATTCGAACTTTATTGAAGTGAAAGAATAGTTCACTCAATGCTTACCAAAAGGCTCCATGATTTTTAATGTCAAATTACCTCTATTATTTATAGAAGTTAGTTGTGATGCGCTTCTATGTTTCTTAGCAATGTGAGATTGTTTTGTTCTCATATTTTTACTCTTTAGACTTTTTGGATGCTCTTCTATGTTTCTTAGTCATATGGGATTGTTTTTAAAAAAAATTAAACTAAACAATATCATTTTGTTATGATTTTTTAACCCCAAATTTATTTTTTAATTATAGTTATATAATTATATGTATTATTTAATATGTTTTACCTTAAATATTATGTAGTAGTTAATATGAATCATTTTGTTTAACTTGATTTTATGATTTTTAACTTATATATGTTATGACTTACTTTGAATATGACTTGTGATATAAAAAAATTATTTTTTATTAAATATTTTTGGTATATTTATTTAATTTTTTAAATAATTATGACGTCGTTCGATTCCTCCAACCGATCGAACCGGTTAAACCAATAAATCGATAGCATGATCGATTAGCTAACCGATCAGATTCCGAAACCCATGGTTTCAATGGGAATATTAGAGTATGTTGTAGATATATTTGTGCGTACTGCAACACTTAAGATTTTTTTTTGAGGGTGGTTAGGAATGGTTTAGGTTGTCAGATTAGGTCCTAACCAATTATCAATTTCTCCTCTTATATCACTGGGCTCCATTTCGAGACTTTATAGTCCATTTAATAAAGTGTGAAAGAGTGTTGCCTCTCTCTCCATTTTCGGAAAAGTTTAACATACGAAACCTTAATATACAGTTAAAAAAATATATTAGTTTTATTAATATTTTTTTAATAAAATCGGTAAAAATTATCGGAAATATTATTATTTTTATAGATTTTGTTATTATTGGACGTTTTACCGGGTTTGTTAACATATCCAGTAAAGTACTATCGGTTTTATTATTTTTTCTACCGACTTTGTTATTATTGAGTACTTTACCGAAAATATTAAAAAATATTAATATTTTAGGTAGAAATAATAATGGTTTAAGTAATTTTTTTATCAATTTTATTAAAAATAATAATAATAATAAAACTAATAATACTTTTCCTTAACAACAACAACAACAACAACAAAACCCTATTCTCATATGCAATAGAGTAAGGGGGAGGTAGGGTAGTAGGCTGTCCCCCAACGCCAGGTTGAGAGCAGCTTCCGTGGAAGACCTCCGGCAGTAAAAAAAAAGAATGTTTAAATAAATAAATAAAATACGTATGTGAACAATCTTCATATGCAGTCCTCATATGCACGTCTGTAATGGGAACTAATCCCTACAAATAAACCCTTGCATAAAAATATCTGCATATAGACAGAAACGTAAGACCCGACCAAAATTATAAAGAGGAAACATGAAGAGCAGTATACACAGAATTCAACGATAGCAGGCTTCGAGAAGGGATAAAGTCAAATGGGTTAAAACCTAAAACTAAGGCAACGCTACTCCGCTACCTTAGTTCTAGTCCTTCATTAATTCCAATGACAAAAACGTATAAAAAGTATAAGTGATGAAATTACTACAAAGGCATTAAAAGAAGACAAAGATGATACATCCAATGGACGTAACTCGCCCTACTCGGCTACCCTGGTCTTAAGTCGCCATAATTTCCTATCAGAGGTCATGTCCTCAGTAAGGGCTAAATCATTCAAATCAGATCTCATGCAGTCTTCCCATTTCCGCCTTGGTCGACCTCTCCTTCTGGTACCGTCGACTGAAATCGACTCTACCCTCCTAACCGCATCCGATGGTTGTCGTCTTTGGACATGCCCAAACCACCGTAGTCTTCCCTCCCTCAATTTTTCGGATACAGGCACCACCCCCAAGGACATCCTAATAGCAGAGTTTGGTGTCATGTCCCATAAAGTCCTACCACATACCCATCGAAGCATTCTCATTTCTGCGGCCTCCATCTTCCTTACGTGATCCTTCTTGATAGCCCAACATTCTGATCCATACAACAGCGCTGGTCTTATTGCCATTCTATAAAATTTTCCCTTAAGTTTTAGAGGTACCTTCTTGTCACACAAAACTCCAGTAGAAGCCCTCCACTTTATCCATCCCCCCTTTATACGGTGTGAAACGTCTTCATCTACACCCCCATCTTTACGTATCATAGGCCCTAGGTACTTGAAACAATCCTTTGACGGGAGAACGTGTCCTTCTATTCATATTTCTACATCTTCATCGTTTTGGTTCCCACTGAAGTTTGAACATAAATATTCTGTCTTTTCAATATTGATCCTTAGACCTTTTTCTTCCAAAGCTATTTTCCAGGTAGACAGTCTACTATTCAGCTCTGTTTTTGTTTCAGCCACTAAGACAATGTCGTCAGCGAAAAGCATACACCATGGAACACTGTCTGGTGTCGCACAATAGATGTCGTCCATAATCAAAGCGAATATGTAAGGGCTAAGAGCTGACCCTTGGTGGAGTCCGATTTCCACCGGGAATGCCTCGGTGTCACCAACTGTAGTCCTGACGTATGTAGTAGATCAACAGTACATATCACGAATCGCACGGATATAAGCAGTTGGGATCCGTCTTGTTTCCAATGTCTTCCAGATCGTATCTCGGGGAACGCTATCATACGCCTTCTCAAGGTCAATGAACGCCATATGAAGATCTCTATTTTTTCCCTATATTTCTCCATAAGCCTTCAAAGTAGATGAATCGCCTCCGTAGTAGACCTGCCTGGCATAAAGCCAAATTGGTTTTCTGAAACCCTAGTAACCTTTATCAACCTAGCCTCTATCACCCGTTCCCATAGCTTCATGGTATGGCTGAGTAGTTTAATACCTCTGTAGTTGCCACAACGTTGAGGATCTCCTTTATTCTTATAGATTGGTATCACCGTAGACTCTCTCCACTCCTCTGGCATCTTGGCAGTCTCTAGAATAATATTAAAGATGATGGTCAACCACTTAACTCCCTCTTCTCCTAGGGCCAACCACACAGTGATAGGAATTTGATATGGACCGACAGCTTTGTCCCTTCCCATCTTTCTAAGAGCCATTTTGACTTCCTCAAACCCAATCTTACTTGTAGGGCAGTCAATGACCGTTGTATGATGGTCGGCTGACCCATCAACGATATTATCTCTACAGGGGGAGGCACCGTCATTAAATAATCCAAAGAAGTAACTACCCCACACCCTCTTAGTATCATGATCTTTCACTAAGAGGACACCATTGTTGTCCTTAATAAACCTAATGCTACCTAGATCCTTTTTCCTATTCTCCCTGGATTTTGCAAGCCTGAAGATGCCGTTTTGTCCTTCCTTAGTGTCTAATTTCTTGTACATTTCCTCGTATGCCTTATCCTTTGCTTTAGCCACCGTTTTCTTGGCTTCTCGCTTTGCCTCCTTGTATCTTTGTTTAGCTTTCGATCTTTCTTCGTCGCCAGTGCATTGTAACAACTCCTTGAAGCAAGTTTGCTTTGTCTTCACCTTAGTTTTGACTTCGTCGTTCCACCACCACGATTCTTTATGTTCCTTGCCCTTCCCTGTCGACAACCCAAGGGTGTTTTTGCCTACCTCTCTGATGGAATCTGCCATATTTTTCCATAACATATCTGCATTTTTTGAGTTTGAAGTTTCAAAACCTGTATTAGACAAAACCTTACTGCTAAAGTCATCAGCTGTCACTCCATGTAAGTTCTTCCAAAGGATCCTAGGTTTACCAAGCTTAGCCCTCCTATGCGTGCTCTGACCGTGACGTACGCGGAACACCAAAACCAACAATTTGTGTTGTGATGCACATGCCTCTTCAGGGAACACCTTAACCTTATATTAAATCTGTCGCATGGTAGAACTTCCCCTTCACCTATATTAAAGCTATAATCTTAACAGTGTGTATTTTAAATATATATATATATATATATATATATATATATATATATATATATATATATATATATATATATATTGAAATTTTAATAATATTAACATGACGTTTAACATGGTACCACATATGTGCTTCGTAATTTTTATAACTTTTTTAATATTAATTAATTTTAAATATTTTAAAACTTAAAAATTATAATTAAAATATAAGAAAAATAATATTGTATTAGCATGAAGTACACGTGAAGAGTCCTATTAATATAATTAAAAATTTAAATGTTTTAGTAATAATTTACATTAAACTTTTTTATTTATTTTAAAAATTCGAGAGGCAAATTTAGCTAAAAAAGATTTAAATTGATTAAAAAAATATGTGAACGTTGCATAATGATACGTGCATAGGAGGGTAAAATAATTTATTTTAGACAAAAAAAAATTGAAAATGTTTTTGAAAGTTAGAATATCATCTAATTTGCAACGAATTTTTGGATAGATTTTGAGTATTTTTTAGGTTTAGATACCTTCTAATGAATCGACCGATTATCAATTATCTTTCTAACACATGCTAAAATACTTAAATTAGATTTTGATAGTTTAAGATATATCATGAGAATTTTAAATAATTAATTTTTTTTAATGATTTTATTGATTTTGTATCATTAAATTCAACTTACAACTATTAATTATGTATTTTATATAATTTAAAATTAGATGTATTATTTATCTTATTTTATTAAGTGATTTAGAAAAGTTTTGACTTATTTTTTAATTTAGCTAAAATTGGTTTCTTTGTTTAATCCTAAAACTTACTATCCAAGCTTTGCAACCTTTACTATCCAAGCTTTGTTTAATTTGGTATCAATTTTCAAGAATTCTAGTAACACGCTAATATGATTCGATTTGAATTTAGAGGATCTAAATGTCACATGAAATCTTATTAAATAAGTAATAATTAAGTTTACACAATATGTAGCTCAAAATATTACAAATTAAGTATAATTACCAAGTATAACAAAATAGAGTTATGATTGAAATAGGCATAAAGTCAATGAATAATACATGACCTCTATAATAATCCAATTTTAGTCTAATAACATGAAAGGATAGAACTCTAACCTGATGATGTGGTCCTCGATTTCCACCTAAGAACTTGTGAACGAAAACACATTCTAAATAATGAACTAACAAGTCTAGTGTCACATAAATAACTCTACTATACTACATGCATTTGATGAGTGTTGAATATTGCATTCATTTATTTTTCATTTGCTCTCATTTTCAATTGGATATTACTGATTTATTCTATTTTGGCTTATTTTCGCGCAGAAAAATTATATGGGTTAATTGGACAGAACTAGTCGGGAAAAGACAAAATCTATAATTTTTTGGGGGTTGTTAGAGTCATGAGCACGACCTAGGGTATGGCATTTTTTGACTTGACAAATTTTCGAAAATCAAGTTATCATCTTCAAGAAGGTGGTCCTACATTGTCTTGAAGACAAATTCAAAATTTTATTAAAGATAAATGCTTACGAGATAATTGAAGGTTATCCTAAAGATAAAGCATAATTCAAATGAGCAACAAGTTTTAAATGTTTTGTATTTATCTTTGTTCATAAACCTTTAGATTTAAATTTAGGATTTTATTTTGAATATTTTTATCTTATTTATCTTATTTATCTTTTAGTTAATTTATCTTTTAAGGATTTTCAGGAATAGATACTCCTTAGGGTCAAGCTTTGAACTCATATTGGAGTTTGTGATTTCCTTGGTTATTTTACAGAAGTTTTATTTTTCTTTTATACTTTTTACCTTTTTCTTTTATTTTTATTTTTTCATCAAAATGCTAAGAATGATCTAATCCATGCTTAGCTAAGCTTCCACTTGATCAAAAGTTTTTGCGAAATTCATTTCTAATCGTGAGAATTGAGTCTTCTTCTTCGTACCATCATATTGTATTCTTTGATTTTCCGATTCTCTGAAAACTGAGAGTGGTATTCTCATAAAAGTTACTACATCTTCAACTCAAAAAGTGCATGTTGATTTGAAGACTATTTTTTCTTGAAGTTTGAAAGTTGAATCAATTAATCGTAATTCAGCTTCTTGTGAACTAAATTGGCGACAGCCCGCTATGGGGAATCCATATCGAGTTTGATTCTCGATAAGAAGCTACAAAACAAGTCAAGCTTTTCCAGAACTTAAAATTGTTTTGGATCTAACGATGATATAAGTGGTTAGACCAATAAGGACCATATTTAGGAGATAGACTTGGAAATTTTGTTTAATCGGAGATAAAAGTTAGCTGCAAAGGTCGGGCCTTATTAACTGTAATCGTTGTACATCAAGGAGGGAAAATATATTTCGATAGTCGATCAAAATTGAGACTAAGCAAAGTCTAACGAGATATCATCCCAATTGATTTCTTCTACTTTGTTTACTTTATTTACTTTCTCATCATTTTCATTCATTATTTATTTTAATTATTTTATCACAAACATTATTTTTAAACCCCCTATTTTTACTTTTGTAGTTAAAAACCAAGGATCAAAACAAGCAAATTATTCAGACTTCTTTAATCATTGTGGATCGACCTATACTTTTTTATATTTTTTTCATTGCTTATTCTGAGATTAGAGTATTTATTTATTTGACACATTCGACGCATGTCAAATTGGCATCGTTGTCGTGGACTTCAACAAAAGTACTAAAATTTATCTTGTTTTTATCTATGACTAGGTCGCTTCCTAAAGAATTAAGAAGTTACGAATATAAAATTGAAGCATTTACCCGAAGATTACATGGAGAAACTCTTCGGCAAAGGAGACAACAACAACAATAATGTCAATCGAAACTCGATCCAAGTGTTAGAGAAATCTATTGCACCGAAGCTTTATTCACATCCAACGATGAAGAATCAATACTTATGGTTGATCCAATGATCCAGGAGCTTATTGTGGTACTTGATGAACAACAACTTTGCATTACGTTCTCAAACGGTGAAACACCGTTTAAATTAAAGATGAGTTTGATCCATCTAACGACCTTTCACGGTTTGTAAAATGAGAATCCGTATAAACATCTGAAAGAGTTTTATATGTTTTAACCGAGTATGAAATCAGTGAAAGTTTCTGAAGATCCAATAAAACTCTTTGCTTTTCCTTTTTCCTTAGCAGATTTTGTTAAGGATTGGTTATTTTTTCTATCTCTTGGTTTTATCGATACATAGACTGATACATCTAGCTTATTTGTTGAATGGTTTTTCCCTGTGGCTAAAGCAAACCAACTAAAGAGTAGCATCGTAGGGATTCAATAAAAATAATAGCAAATCATTATATGATTATTGGGAGCACTTTAAAAAGTTATGCGCCAATTGTCTGCAACATGGCTTGTCGAAAGAAACTCCCCTACAATATTTTTATGAAGGACTACTCCCTGCAGAGATGAAAATGATCGATGCAACTAGAAGAGGAACCCTTGTAAACATGACCCCTAAAGCGACTAGGGATTTAATTTCAATTTTTTCTACCAATGCTCAGTATTTTCACCCTTCTAACAAATCCACTTGATGGATTCACTAGATAATCATTGAAGATAAGATTGATAAACTTACTAATGTTGTTCAATCTTTAGCATTATTAGTTAATAGATTGCGGAGTCTTTTATGTGGCACTGAGACGTAGCTTAGAGTTCGGAATTGTTTTCGTTCACACGTTAATAGGTGCCGGACTCGAGAACATATCACCAATCAGCCAGATTCCAGATATCAACAGTTGTAAAGTACGTCTTTATTATTTTAGTGGGCATGTATTTCATAGACCCTTTTTGTATTCGAGTTATAACTTTGGATTATTGTATTTTGATATTTATTTTTGGGAGCTCCCCAGTTCTATAAACCTAACTATTATCATCTTATTTTGTTTAAATGCGATGAATTATGATTTGGAAAATGAAATATTTTGTGAAATATTTTGGGTTAACCACTTCGGTGGTCCCGTATAATGCCCAAACCCACCGGGTTTTGTTTTAATCGGATTTTGGTGTTACATTATTGGCTTGTAAATGAGTTGCGTCACCAAACCTTTTTCTTCTAGAATCCATACCCTATTTTGCTTCAATTTTGGTTAGTTTTTTTGTAGTTGATTGTCTTCTAAGAGGGTTTGGTAGCAGAATTTTGTTTTTCTTCTTTTACTTCAATCGGAGAAAGTTTGGGCAATTGAGCCACCCGCATGAAATTCTAAGTTCAACTGCAGCAATAGGCCATTGCTATATGTTGGAAGCTTTCACTAATGGTACTAATACATACGTATACATAAGTATCAATATCAAGCTATTGATATCGACACTCTTCTTGAGTATTTGTATCAAAAATAGGTTTTACATCTCAATAATTGCCTTAGGGATTGATCGAAGAGGGTCGGGAGTATCACCCCTAAAAATTTCAAATTAATATATATTTTAGATTTTTTTTCACGAATTTTTTATTAAAAATCTATTTTTACCTTCTAAAATTTTATAAATCCATTCCCTCTAAAATTTTATAATAAATAATTTAATTTCGCAGCAAAACTAAATTTAAAAAATTAAAATAATACGAAAACCCTCGTAAATACTTGAACCGAAAACAATCATGCACCGTTCGACCATCCAATATGTGTCGAAAATTGTTGGTCCTATTCATTCGACTGCAACCGACCTATCTTGAAAGCCTAGCCGTTCACCACACACTCCATCCGACGTTTATAAATTCTGTATAACAGATTATTAAATAGTTAAAAACCTATTGAATATAAATTACCTTATAATAATTTAAATAAATAAAAAAAATATGTAAATGAATAACTGCTCACATAGCTGAAATTATTTGGCCCACCGTATACACATGGTTTCCAGCTAAATTAATTAAGAAATCTTCTACTACTAGTATTTGTATATGTGTAGGTTATAAGTTAATCAGATGATCTACCTCACCTGATTGCACACATAATTCCCTCATACCGGACCTAATTCGTTGGAAACTCTGGTCCACCAATGCCCATCTCCCCCACACTTTCAATCTCTTCGATCTTAAATTATGCAACCATCCTAAATATCATAACTAATGTATAATATAGGGATGGATCGAGGATTACATCTCCTAAAAATTTTAAATTCATCTTTAGTTTAGATATTTTCTCTATATTTTCTATTGATGATTTAATTTCATACCTCCTAAATTTTTTATGTAACTTATGTTTGCATATTTTAACATAAAATTCTACGTTCGTTCATGAATGGACATTCATGTATTTATATATTTATTTATTTATTAGTTTAAGCTGTTGAACAACAATTAGTTTGAACATGTAATGATCAAAGTTCGTTTCGTTGCAGCACTTTATTTCCATTCTTACCACACGAACTTCACCTATATAAATACCATACATTCTTCTTCTTCAGCGTCGTACCATCACAAAACATATCCACATTGCTTCTTCTTCGGCACCCATCACCATGGCTTCACCATCCCAAATCATTAGTATTACTCTCCTACTCCTACTCCTCCTGGGTGCTTTTGCCAAAGCCCGTGACCCGTTCGCTTGCGACCCAAAAGACGCGACGACATCGAACTTCCCATTTTGCAAGGTCTCAATGCCGATATCCAATAGGGTCAAGGACCTTCTGGGGAGGTTGAAGTTGCAAGAGAAGGTTAGGCTGTTGATGAACAATGCGGCAGCCGTTCCACGTCTGGGGATCAAAGGGTACGAGTGGTGGTCTGAGGCTCTTCACGGGGTCTCCAATGTCGGACCCGGAACAAAGTTCGGCGGCGCCTTCCCTGGTGCCACCAGCTTCCCTCAAGTAATCACGACCGCCGCTTCTTTCAATGCAACATTATGGGAAGCCATCGGACGGGTAATATTTTTAGTCTTCTTTTTTTATCACAAATGCTTATTAATAGTATTAATATCATAAAATAGAAATACAAAGATTTTGGTACAATTTTAAGATTTACAGCTTTCTGACCACGACATGTTTTCTTTTTGTTGTTTTACGTAAAGACCGTAGCTTTTTATTAAAAATCATACCAGCCCCACTATTTTGCTTGTCAGCTAGGAATTTACCTGCTTTACCATTCCAGTGGTTGGTCAATCAATGGGACAATATGCAACTTGAATAGGTGGGCTATTATTAATAATTTTTTTTAATTAATCACTTTAATCCGATCTATTAATCAAGTAATCCTGATCAGATTTTGTAGAGGCTGTTACCGGATAATTCTCTTAATCTAATTCATTCGATATACAAATATTAAGATTCGAATCCCTAATTTTACTTAAAGAATTAATATATTGTTTCATTAGATTAACTGATTGTTTAATTTAAAATAGTGTTAATATCTAGATTTGTTATTTTCATAGAAAGGAAGTGTTTCGTTTGTTCCCTTTTTAAAAGAAATTGAGAATATCGACGTTACTATCTAAAAAGAACATATCTCATCAACTTGCTAGTATAGCATAATCATTGTCGACGCAAATCGTATGGCTTGTTTAGAATATAAATGGTAAATTGCAGATTTGCTCCTCCAACAAATAGGGATCCACAGTTTTTGGAGGATAGATATTAAAATCTGAATTTTCTTTTGTTAGTTACTTATTTTATTGAAATTTTATTTGTATTCACACCATTTAAAAATTTTATGTTATTAATATACATGTATTCACCTTAAAAAATGTTTCTAAATTTGCTCGCTCCTCTTATTATATTTAAATTATGAACTTAATTTTTATATTTTTAAATTTTATATAATTTTGTTATCAATTTAGAAATTTCACTAATTAAGTTAAATATTTCACTACTCCAATTAAAATATTGATATTTATCTATCTATATATATTCTCAACGATATATATTCTAGCTCATCAGTTTATATAATTTTATGTGTTAAAAAAGGACTATAATAATAGTAAAAGGATTGTTTTACAATTTTAACATAATGAAAGGACTAAAACAAGAATTTGACCAAAATAAAAACATATGTTTGAATTCTAAAAGGTAAAGGTTAGGCAACCGATGCCGCAGGTAGTGTCAGATGAGGCAAGGGCGATGTACAACGGAGGAGCAGCGGGGCTAACATACTGGAGCCCAAACGTGAATATTTTCAGAGACCCACGGTGGGGACGGGGACAAGAGACTCCCGGTGAAGATCCGGTGGTGATCGGAACATATGCAGCGAGCTACGTGAAAGGCTTACAAGGAAACAACGGCGATCGGTTGAAGGTGGCGGCTTGTTGTAAGCACTTCACGGCGTATGACCTGGATAACTGGAATGGAGTCGACAGGTTTCACTTTAATGCCAAGGTAAGCAAGCAGGACATGGAGGACACATTCGACGTGCCGTTCAAAATGTGTGTGCAGGACGGCAATGTAGCCAGTGTTATGTGCTCTTACAATCAAGTCAATGGTGTCCCCACCTGTGCCGACCCTAATCTCCTCAAGAAGACTGTACGAGGTCAATGGAATCTCAATGGGTAAGATACAATATCACAATCGGGATTTAAATTGTGATTGTAGTCCCGTGTTTAATTGCATTGCATTTATTGAGATTATTATAATAGCGGATTTCAAATGGCCACTAATCCGATAACATATCGCTATTTAAATCTCTAATCACAATTATTGTTCATCGTCATCACCGGATGGTCTGGATTAATTATCATTTTTGTTGATATAAGGTTGGATATTGGTATCCGTAGGTACATTGTTTCAGATTGTGATTCGGTCGGGGTGTTTTATAATACCCAACATTACACATCAACACCAGAAGAAGCAGCTGCAGATGCCATTAAAGCAGGTTAGTCAACTTAAACAATAAGTATTTAGGGTAAAGTAGACAAATGATCCCTCAACTATGGGAGGTACTTTATTGAGTACCATGACAATTAAAAGTTATGAATTAATCTATTGACTATAGTATAATGCTTTGTTGAGTCTCCGACTATTAAAAATTACTAAATTGTCACTCGACTATTCAAATTCTCCAAACTCGTCATTTTTTGTTAAAAAAATTGATGATAGTTCGAGTTGAAGTTAATATGCTAACATGATATAATAAAATTTGATCATAAAATCTTAAATGACTATTATATCTTAGTCAATAAATTAACTTCCAACTCAAACTGTTATAAATTTTAATGAAATGGTTGAGTTTTAAATATATGAATAGTCAATGATTATTTTGTAACTTTTAATAGTTGATGGACTCAACAAAGCAACATCCTATAATCATGGGTCAAATTGCAATTTGTAATAAACAGAGAACTTAACAAAGTAATATACTATAGTCGGAGACTATATGTGTATACCCAATTATTTGCTAATTGGAACTTGCGAAAAGTAATGGCATGTGATCATTAGTCTCCTTTTGAACTAGCTGGCTCAAATTATGGCCAATGTGACCATAATCCTGCAATATCATTAGCCTGTAAACATGTTTTTCTGGTGCAGAATTTGCATTGCATATAATGATTATACTAAGCTTTATCTATCAGAATTATCTTTTCAATCATGAATATGGTTAAAATGTATAAGAATTTTACTTTTTTTTTACCTAAAATGTAAAATTTTGGGAAATGCAGGTTTAGATTTGGACTGTGGACCTTTCTTGGCGCAATACACTGAAAATGCAGTAACGAAAGGATTGTTGAATGAGGTTGATGTTAACAGTGCCTTGGTAAACACGCTAACAGTCCAAATGAGACTAGGCATGTTTGACGGCGAGCCATCCGAACAATCGTTCGGGAACTTGGGGCCAAAAGATGTGTGTGCCCCTGCTCACCAACAGCTCGCCCTCGAAGCTGCAAGACAAGGCATTGTTCTGCTTAAAAATCGTGGCCCTTCATTGCCTTTATCCCACTTACGCCATCGCACCGTTGCTGTCATCGGACCTAACTCTAACGCCACCGTTACCATGATCGGAAACTATGCCGGTAGATGCTCGTGACTGTTATTTTTCACTTTCAGTGAATGGGTGCAAAAGGAGTTGCCATGTTAACATTTTTTTGTTGTTGGAACATTAGGTGTTGCATGTGGTTACACATCTCCTTTGCAAGGAGTTGGGAATTATGCGAAGACGATTCATCAAATGGGATGCGCCGACGTAGCTTGCGTGGATGACAAGTTATTTAGCGGGGCAATCGATGCTGCCCGTCAAGCGGATGCGACGGTACTAGTAATGGGACTTGACCAATCAATGGAAGCAGAGTTCAAAGACAGAACAGAGTTGCTTTTGCCCGGTCGCCAACAGGAACTTATTTCTAAAGTGGCAATGGCGTCCAAGGGTCCAACCATACTAGTTTTGATGTCCGGTGGCCCTATCGATGTCTCTTTCGCTAACAATGACCCACGTATTGGTTCCATTTTGTGGGCTGGATACCCTGGCCAAGCTGGAGGAGCCGCCATAGCCGATGTATTATACGGTACAACCAAGCCAGAAGGCAAGCTGCCAATGACATGGTACCCACAAGGTTATGTCTCAAATATTCTAATGACCGACATGGCAATGCGTTCGAGCCCAAACCGAAACTACCCCGGAAGAACCTATAGGTTCTACAAAGGTCCAGTAGTGTACCCATTTGGTCACGGATTGAGTTACACCAACTTCGTTCATACCATTGCTAGTGCACCCACCGTTGTCTCCGTCCCTCTCGATGGCCACCATCATTCCGGAAATGCAACTGTTTCAGGAAAGTCAATAAAAGTTAATCATGCAAAATGCAACAAGCTCTCTGTAGGGCTTCAAGTAGATGTCAAAAATACGGGTTCCGAGGACGGTACTCACACGATGCTAGTATTCTGGATGCCACCGGCCGGGCATTGGGCTCCACATAAGCAGCTGGTAGCCTTTGCGAAAGTCCATGTTAAAGCGGGGTCTCAACAACGGGTGGGAATCAATATTCATGTGTGCAAGTTTCTTAGTGTCGTGGACCGGTCCGGGGTTCGAAGAATTCCGATAGGCATTCACGATCTCCATATCGATGGCGTTAAGCATTCGTTATCCCTCCAGGCTGCAACATTAGGGGTTATCAAAACCTAGGCATGCCATTTCTAAATAAGGCCAAATTCAACCCTTGGAAGAAATTTCAAGTGTTAAAATTACTTCCATTGTAGTCGAAGATTAATATTGGTTCATAGGAAATAAGATTGGTAAAGGAATATAATTTTGATATGGGCTGTTATCTGATATATTCTAAGTAATATATATTTTATACAAATTTTGTCTGTTTTATTCTTAAATTTTAACATTTAAAAATCTAAACTCTAAATCATAAATTTTTAATTCTATTCCCGCAAACTCTAAATCATACATTTAAAAACTAAAATCTTAAACCAACACAATCTTATGTCATAAAAAACAAATTATGTAAAATGGACTTTTCCCTAAAACATCTATCATCAAAATAAACCGATCATGTTTTCAGATTTATTTTATAAAAATAAAATAAAATCTTTGAAATTGAATAAATAATTAGATGGTTATCTTTGTTTAACGCTATTAAATGATTAGACAGTTACT
Source organism: Hibiscus syriacus (assembly GCF_006381635.1). Taxonomy (NCBI): domain Eukaryota; kingdom Viridiplantae; phylum Streptophyta; class Magnoliopsida; order Malvales; family Malvaceae; genus Hibiscus; species Hibiscus syriacus. The sequence continues at coordinate 4,590,464 of NW_024062808.1, read as the reverse complement.
TGTCAAATGTAAATGTTGGGTCGGCTATTTGAATTTTCCAACATGTTAAATTAAATTTGGGTTTGGTAATGGATATAAGTTTTAAATGTTTTGAGCTTCGGTATAAATTTTGGACATACTAAACTTTTTTCTTTGGTTAAAAATGAGTTAATTGCACCTATATATCCCGAAACTATAAGCCTTATTTTGAATTGATCCTTTATCTTTTGAATATTCTAATTTCATCCCAACACTATGATTCTCATTCTAAATTAGTCCTCAAACTTTTACACATTATAATTCCATCCCAAAACTAGGACCCTCTTTCTAATTTAGTCCCTAAACTTTTAAATATTTCAATTTCATTCTCAAATTCATCCAAATATATAATTAGTTTCGACCATAGTTTAGCTTAAATTTTGTTTTTTTAAACATATATAATATAACTTGACTTAACAATTTTGTTAACAACGGATATGATTACTATATATGTATAGTTTGGAATGAAATTGGATTTTTAAAATGTTTAGGGATTAATTTACAATGATATTAATAGTTTGAGGATGAAATTGAAATATTCAAAAGTTTGAGGACCAATTAAGAATGACAGTCATAATTTAGGTGTGAAATTGGAACAATTAAAAGTTTATGAACAATTAAAATGAGGGTCATACTTTGAGGACCTATGATGTAATTAACTCTTAAAAAAATTAAAATGAAAAACCGATCATATAAACCTACTTATACCAAACTTCAACTAAGATTTTTGTTTAATAAAGTGTTATAAAAATATAATCAACTGAAAGTACATATTTTCAATGATACATTTTTAGACGTATTTAATAATAAACAATAAAATATTTTTATAGATTTTCTATAAAAATGTAAAAGTGAATAAAGTAGATAAGGATCTATTTATTATTTAGTTTATAAATGTTACGGATCTATGTACACTTTTAGTGTGTACTTTATTTTCACTGATTGAACCTTTATATTATTTATATTTGAAATTTTAATTATTTCCCTTAATTTTATTCAATTATAATGTTAATTGTTAACATGGTATTTATAAAAAAGGTAAAATAACTTTTTAGTATTTAATCTATAATAATTCGACCCTTAAAATGTAAATGTATGTAGTGGACTAAAAAAGTTAATTGATCTTTTTTATAAAGTTGTAAGGTCAATCGTTAATGGTTAAATTGAATAAATACAGAATGACTAAGATTTTTAAATAAAATATAGTGCAATGACTCAATTAAAAAAACAAAACATAAAGATTAAATCGTAAATTTTAAACAATATTGAAACCCTTAACCTATTTAAAGCTATCACTTAATGCTGAAAATATTAAATGAAACTTTTTTAAATAATAAGAGGAAAAAAAGAAAAAAAAACAATTTGATATTATTTTTAAAAAGTGATTTAAAAACTGCTGTAAAAAATATTTTTTAAAAGTATTTTTTGAAAAGTTTAGTTTAAAATTTAACGCTTTTAAAAAGTGATTTTGAAAAAATAAACTGTCAATTTTAGATATTATATTGTGAATTGAAAATATAGTATTTAAGGATAAAACTATAATTTCAAACTATGGTTAGATATTATGGTTACTATTTGATATTATATTAGAAATTGAAAATATAGCAATTTTAGATATTATCTTGCTCAAATTGCAGTTAGGTGGCAGTAAACTCCATGGGTGGTTCTTGGAATATCCGAGGATCCAGTTATGAAATTGATGCTAGCTTGACCATAATTTATGGTTAGTTACAACAGTTTTGTATGTGTTATTAGTTACAAAATTAGTTAAGTAACTAACAAACAGTTTGATATGTACTTATATAAACAATATAATTGTCAATGAAAAAAATTTCAATACCTACGTTTTCAACGCATAATAATAATAATAATAATAAGGCTTAATAAAAAATGCTTAAACTATATATATATATTTTTATTTTGGTGTTTAACATTGTAAACTGCATAAGTGACCACCCAACTATGGGTTTTGGTCTCGAAATGATCACTATTTTCGAATTTACTTCAATATAGCCACCAAACTATTTTAATGGTTTTAATATAGTCACTTGCTATTAACACTTAACGGAAGTGTTTACGTAACAGTTAATAAAATTGGTATAATCAAGATAATACATATGTTATATAAATTGTTCAAGTTTAGGCAAAAAAAAAAATTAAAATGACTTAATTGTATTTGAATCCAAAATGAATTAGTAATCAAGCAAGCCTTAACCAATAAGCTATATCTAATATTTAGAAACCAATTATTCTTATATATATATATATTATACTTAATTATAAAAAAAAAATAAAAACGGATAAGTGAGAATTTATATCTAGTCCAATTGAGGTAGTAAACAAGTTAAAAGGTTAATTTTAACGAAGTGCAAACCAAAGGTGTCAACATGAAGCACTATAGGTTAAAAATAGTTAAAAAAAAGAAGTAAATAAGTTAAAAGGTTAATTTTGTGGTTAATTTTATCTAATCCAAACTCCATAGGAAGACATTTTACCTCGAAAGATATGACATGTATAGATAACCTAAAATTTTATATTAGTGGTGCGAACCTATAAAATTTTATAAAGAAATGAAATTATAAAATATTAGACGATAAAAATAATTTTTTTAATAAAAAAATATATAAAGATATAAAATATAAAAAATTAAAAGAAATTACAAGGACTATTGTCTCTTCCCACTCTCATAGATCCTGATGGCATGTAAAGCAAGTCTTAAACCACATCATTTTCTCTCTCATGGAGTCAATCACAATCATCATTTCTCTTAACTGGTTCAACTTCGTATGATAAGAAAAGGTCACAAATCGTTATTACCTCATTATAATATAGCTTAAAGTTCATTCTCATTTCTTTCTTTGCAAGTGAGTTAATGTTCATGCTCTGTTTTCTTAATGCTATTCAACCATTTTGCTTTACTTAAATCCATCAATTTGGGATATGAGATTAGGAGCGCTTATCGAGCGAGTTGATCGCAAGTTGAATAATAATCAACTCGTTCATCGTTAAGTTCAATGAACTTTTTTTAGTAGGACAATTAGGGTATGGCTTTTAGACATAGTAAATTAGTGATTATTAATTAATAATTTCATATTTTTCTTGTTGTTTATTAAAAAATTAATAGATTAACAAAGTAGTAGTTATTATTAGTAATTAATAATTCAACATTTTTTATTATCTATTAGTAATTATTATTTAGACACATTTTAATGTAATTATTTCCTAAGGTAACTATTAAAATATTAAAATTAACGAACTGTTCGCAAACTTATTTAGTCGAGTTGCACCTTGCTCGACTAAACTCATTAAAGTCTTCAGTTCGATTCGAGTATTGATCGAGTCGAGTTCAAACTGCTCAACTCATTAAGCATCCTTATATGAGAGTCTAAACCACAACTTATTAATCTAAAGCTAAAAAACGGAAGAAATATGTTGCAACAGAAAATGTTATTAAAGGCACAATTTTTTTTTTTTTAGATTAGTAAAATTTTTTGTTGAAAATTTTACTTTTTTATAACATTTTTAATTATAATCAAAATTATTATAAATTATATAACTTTTTCAGTTGTAAATTTTAAAACTACCATAATATAATAGTTTTTGATTAAATCAAAATAATATTATAAATTTATACAATATTTAAAATTGAATATAATAATATTTTTAATTAAAAAAGTAAATTAATCTTAAAGTAATTATAGCATAACAAAACTATTCGTTTGAGATGCTTAAGGAATTTAGACATTATATCAAGTTGTAAGTTTAAGAAAATGGGACGCCGTGATATTTGAATGGTGCGAACATTGGGAAATGAGGGGAGTACGGGAAGTTCTATTGTAAGTGGTTAAAATACGGCTAAAAAATAGTGTGACTGGTTAAATAAGTAACCGGTTAAAATTGATGCCGGAAATGTTATATGATTTAACCATAAATATTATTTATGTTGGTAATAATAATGGTAATAATCTAGAATGTTATCGTCGTATGTAAAATGCGCCAAAAAAATATCAACTTTAACATAATCAGTTAATTACTGGAAATATTATCAACCATAATAACATATTTGGTAGCTCCTTTTAAAGCTGATGGGGCCTTAGAAATCCGACGATAACAAAATAGGTTAATTACTTAATTTGTTATCAGTATTATCAACATATTAGGTAACGCCTAAAATGTTATCAAAGTTTAAGCTGATGGAGCCTTAGAAATCCGACAATAACATAACCGGTTAATTACTTGATTTGTTATCAACCATAATAACATATTAGGTAGATCTTATGTAAGATAATAGGTATCACCTTTTTAAAGCTGATAGGTCCATAGAAATCCGACGATAACAAAATAGGTTAATTACTTAATTTATTATCAGTATTATCAACATATTAGGTAACGCCTAAAACGTTACCAAAGTTTAAGCTGATGTAGCCTTAGAAATCCGACAATAACATAATTGGTTAATTATTTAATTAGTTATCAACCATAATAACATATTAGGAAGCGCTTATGTAATGTAATAGGTAGCGCCTTTTTAAGCTAATGGGGCCTTAGAAATCCGAAGATAACAAAATAGGTTAATTACTTAACTTGTTATCAATATTATCAACATATTAGGTAACACCTAAAATGTTTCCAAAATTTAAGTTGATGGGGCCTTAGAAATTCGAAGATAACATAATAGGTTAATTACTTGATTTGGTATCAACCTTTATCAACATATTACCGTGTACATTGTTTAAGCATATTATCATGATACCGATTTACTTTTACCATTTTCATTGGAAACTAACCTATTACTTTAAATTAATAGGTTTCGAAATTATAAATATGGAATATATATGTATGTGTGTGTGTATATCGATACATTTTACGTGCAAATTGTTTGAGTATTTATGTGGAATTAAAGTATCGAGACTGATATAACAAAGTATTGATATGGTGTGTTTACGCTATTATCATTATAACCATATATTTTTACCGTGTAGATTGTAAATTTACCTATTACTTCTACAATACTCCTTATATATAGGTTATTAGAATGTTGGGTGTAAACATAAAGACATATGCAATGCACTTAAAGATGTATTTGGAGTATCGATACTTGGAATTTCAAAACATATTACTTTAAAGTAATAGGTAAATTAACAATTTAATTGAATAAGTTCATTCTTTTTCAGAATCCCTCCATGTTTTATGCAACTATGAGCCCTTTCCATATGTTCCCTTGTATCACGTACTTGAACCTTCACAAACAGTATGTAGAATAGAGTCTCCCGCAAGTCATGGTCAGAATCAGTTATGTAGTTGGAATTATCCAGGTTAATCATGTTGTCTGCATAACCAATAAAACCCCTTGCAGGGTCCAAATTGTAAGCTATGAATTGGTAAGACAAGCTTTATTTGAGGGTTTAAGGCTCAATCCCTCCCAGGTAAGGACTGCATGATTGAACATTACATAGAATAGTTGTATTCAATTCCTGAAGAATTATTCTTCAATGTATATAAGAATAGTTGTAAAGATCTCTGTTAACTTTTCGAAACCAATAAGTATCATGCATGAAGTACCCTTAAGGCAAACAACAAGAAATCTCCCACTTCAAGATTTAGCAAGAGTGGTAGCTTCTGCTCTACATGAAGACCGAACCTAGAATCAACTTCGCCATTATGCCTATACTGCTAAAGAGAACCAGTTGAGTGAAGGGATTTACACACAACCTCGAGCATTTTATGGGAAACCCTAAGTATGGGTTTCCCCAGACATCTCTATTGCAAGATTTTAGAAGAGTACATAGGGTTCCCCATAAAATACTCACGATTGTGTGCAAATCCTATCATCCAGAAAGTTCTTTTGAGAAGTATAGGCATAATGGCGAAGTTGATTCTAGGTTCGATCTTCATGTAGATTAGAAGTTATAGCTCTTGGTAAATCTTTAAGAGGCAGATTTGTCTGCCTCGAGTATATAGGGTACTGCATGCATGATACTTATTGGTTTAGAAACGTTAACGTAGATCATTACAACTATTCTTATATACATTGAAGAACAATTCTTCAAGAACTAAATACAACTATTCTATGTAATGTTCAATCATGCAGTCATTACGTGGGAGGGGTTGAGTCCCTAAACCATAAAATGAAGCTTGTTTTATAAATTTCTAACTTACCATTTGGAATTTGCCCTCCGGGTTTTATTGGCTATGTAATCAACATAATTATCAGCTTCCTTCATCCTTTGACATTCAGTCATACTATCTATATTTGAAATTTGTAATCAATTAAAAGTTCTTAAATACTTTAATCCAATTACCATTTCAACAAAAAGTACACAAATACATTGATACTTACTAGAAGTATATATATCCACCCAGTGTTTGCTTTCAATTTTCTTCAATGTCGATACTCTCGGGCTATATTTCAATGTCATCATCTATGCGAACAATGATTACATTATCTACCTATAATATGTCCCAAATTTTTCTTTACTTTGAAAACACCAAACTCATAAACCTAACCCCTATTTTTGAATACTACAATACTACAAAACTAGGGTTTCGACAACATACCTTTCGATTCGATTGCATCAACAAACAAACAACTATGCTTTCAAAAATGCCTTGCTACTATTTCACAACAACTATTACGCTTCGATATCTAAAACTATGATCGTCTTCTATCTATTTCTTTGGTTTAGGGTTTCCTATGATATGTTAACAGGTTATGTTATTTAAAGTACTGATACTATGATACATATTCTTATAACAATATCGATACCGTCAACATATCCGATAACGCTTTACCGGTTTTGTCAAATTGAAATCGGTTTTGTCAAATTTCAATCTTTTATATTGTCATGTATCGATACATGTGTCTAATGTATTGATAATTTATAGGAATTATTATTGCAATTCTTTTAAATTCCTAAAGTACCGATACTTTGGTTCATATATTTATAAAAGCATCGATACAAATTTCAACCATTCTGGTAACTCTTTACCAGTTTTGTCAAACTGAAACCGATTTTTTCATTTATTTTCAATTCCTAAAATATCAATACTATGATAGACATACTTATAAAAGTATCGATACCTTCAACAAATCCGATACTATGCGTGAGATATTTTAACCAGATATGTTATTTATATTTAATTGATTTTATCAAATTTTAACAGGTTTTGTAGAATTTTAATCGGTTTTGTCAATTTCCAATCGATTTAAAAATTGTTGATAAGCATACTGGACTAAAAGTATCGATGCCTATACAAAATGAATCGATACTTGCTATTTATGCCTATAATCATTAAAACATTAGACTTTTACCGTTTACATTGTAAATTTACCTAAAACTTAAGTAATATGTTTCAAAATTCTTCGTATTGATACTTTTTTGCGTGCAAATGTTTTGAGATGCATATTGGAATAAAAGTGTCGATACTGGAATAATAAATAACAATACTTTATGTTTACACATATTATCATTAAACTGATAGATGTAACCAATTTACATTGTAAATTAACATATTACTATAAGGAAATAGGTTTCGAAATTTTAAGTATCGAAACATTGTTGTCAAAATTATAAAAATCAATATTTTAATAATGTGTATTGATACATTTGCATGCAGAAGCATACTGAAATTTGGAGTAGGTGTACAATACTTTATTAACTAGTATTGAAATTTCAACAATCCTCAAATATAAATTATAGATATGTGTAACATGGGTATCAATACAGAAACGTAAGTATGGATACAAAAACTATGCAATTAATGTTTCAAAATTAATATTGTCGATACTTAGAGTATGTGCACAATATTGTAATTTCATTAATGTTCTATCAAATGATATGGAGCAATCAACCAACAACTCTTCAGAAAATCCCGACCAATCAACCATCAACGCTTCGGAGATCAAATGTTGTGATATATTCAGAGCAATCAACCAACATGAAACGTGAGGGAAATATCGACCATTATAATTTTGAGGAACAAGATGGAATATTGGATATGTGAAGAATGCCTTTCAGATAGTATCCATTTCATCCAGCTCATTAAGATAAGATAACCGTAAACCAAAATCGTCTAAGAGAAACATAGTTGATGTAGAAGCAGCTGCATATTTAAAATCTCGAAGGCGATGCATTTGGTTCTCAAATATTTAAAGCATCAGAAGCATATCAGAATTATGATTTGGGTGCTACACGGGAAATGCAACCAAAATTCTCGAGAATTGAAGGTATATCTTTTAATAATTTTGTTAAAGAATGGAAGATACACACGTAAATAAGAAGTATCTGTACTTGGAATTTCAAAACCTATTACTTTAAAGTAATATGTAAATTAACAATGTAAATAGATAAAAGTGTTCCGGTATAATGAAAATAGTCGTAAATGACAAGTGACCTTTGTTTTATTTCCCATATACCACCCAACTCATAAGTTCGAAACATTTATGATGCTTTAGCTTTTTGAGAACCAGATACATCACTATCAAGATTTTAAATCTACATATGCTTCTACATCAGGTATTTTTTTCTTCGATGGTTTTGATTTACGATTATCATATCTTTATGAGCTGGATGAAATGGGTACTATCCGAAAGGTATTCTTTACATATTCAATCTCCTAGCTGTTGGAAATAAACAATGAAAATTATGATTAATCAATGATAACATGAAAATTGTCTAAGTTAATAAGGAATAAAAAGGTTGTTGTTACCTTACAAATGGCATTTGATGTTACCTCCCAATACAATGAGCATGTTTTTGTTTGAAGGGAACAAAGGTTGACAGAGCTCAAATTTATAGTTGTGCTGAAATTGAAATTGAAATTCAATTTCAAATTAAAATTAAAAATTGTATAATTGATTCCTACTGTTCAAGTAACATGTGTTATCTGTCAAAAAGCAGGGAAAAACAATACTGACTCAGTTCAAAGCTGAGTTGATTCACGGAAATAAAGTAGTCACATGGAAGATAAGATGAGATAGTGAGATTGTATTCTTTACAGTGCCCCATTATAATGGAATATTTACTGTGTAAGTCACATGTTGTATTGTGGTATAATAAAAATACACAGTTTTGTTTTATATGTTTGAGTACATTTAAATTGAAAATAGTGTATTATGTGTATGGAATGAAAATATATACACAATATAAGTAAACCAAACATACATACAAAACAATGTTATATATAAAAATGTTCTAATAGTCTACCCACAATGAAATTAATCAGAAGAAAAAGGGTTATTTATGACAAAGTCCGGAATATTAGGCGCATTCGACAAATTTTCCAAATACTCGCATATAAATAATTACAATTAGCAAACAAATCATGTTCAATTTTACTAATAAGAAACCAATTTCGTATAAGTAGGCATAAATTTGTTTCATACCTAAAGCATTGTCGTTCTAATATGAAACATCAAAGGGATGTGAACATATGTAACTTTATTACTATACAAATACATAAATTGTAAATAAACCAATTTACGGACATATAGCTTAATAGAATGAACATATGAAAAACATGTAACTTACTGGAAAATCTTTTTTTTTTTGGCTGAATCATCAACTAAAAGTGTATTTACCGGATTAAATTGAGGAAACACATTCCAAACATCTTGGAGATCTTTACAGTAGGTAACAATATCTTTTTTTGGCACTTTCCTTGATCCTGTTTATACAAACAGTCAAACATAAATTTCTAGGAATCATAAACAAATAAAAGTATGTAACGCAAAATGAGATTCATCTTATCTAAATGAATATAAAATGGTCACACAATAAAGGTAGTTTATGAAGTACACGATCAATGTTATGCCTGAGATTGTTAACAATTTATAAGATTAACATTCAATTGTAAATTATCCATTTATCTATATTAATTCAATTGCTTAACAGTGCTTACCTCAACTTGGAAGACCAAATGGCAATAACAAAAATTTTCTAAACAAAAATGAAGAAATTCATATACACCTAGTCTTAGTATAACATTTACAACATGAACAAAATGACAATAAATTGTACGTTTATAGGTTAAAATAATGTATTGAAATGAACAAATTTAAAACCTTTGGGATTTTTTAAAAAGTAGGCAAAGACTCCATTGACATAAAAAATTACAAGTTTTCTTTCCGGTGGTGTTGCAGACACCATATATTTGTTTGGATCTTCATCCTTATCCTCATCATCTGTAATGTCATCCTATTCATTCAACACTTGGTTGTCCACCGCTGTAATAAGAAAAGCAAATACATTTTATAACATGTAAATATTTAGAACATAAATAATGAATTACCTAACTCGTATGTTTTCATTGACGAAATTCGTTATGCAAACTAGAGACTTCATCACGCAATGATGAAATATCGACTCGCATTTTCCCGAGTTGGTCATTAATGTGCCCCACACAAGAATTAAAATGCTCTTGAAAATTAAACATGTTATTCATCACTAACTTCATTATAATATCCTCTTCAGCTCTAGCGTCTTTCATCGGTTGGTGGTCGTCATTATCAATGGGGTCCAATTGTTATTTCTCTTATTCTACTCCAATGCCATCTTTTTTACTCAAAATAAAATTTTTAATAAATTTTTATTCGGCTCTAGTCATGGATAACATGTCAATCTTCAGGGATAATCGAACAGGGGAGTCAAGCGAAAAATCCACTTCATTCTTCTTCAACAGATGGGTAATGACACATCCATATAGTACTAAAGTTGTAATACATTCTCCTTTTTTGAATAAATTAACAATTGCCTAAAATATCAATTGTGCAATGTTTGGAGCTGTTTTTGAGCTATATTTCACCAACCACCAATAATCGCAATCTCGAATTATGGAAAATTTTCCACCAAAAAGCCGAATAAACCAAGAGAGATTTTGTGAAACACTCTAGCTTCCATATCTAGGTGAATGGGGCTATTTCTATCCACATATTTTATTGTAGGATATAGGTCAGTTTCATCAGAATCCCCTTTATTCTCGACACCTATACTTGCAACAATAGATTCCGTAGAAATATATATATATCTCCTTCCCCATTACATAAGTATAAATTCCAATGAAGTTGTTCCTATTAGGCTCAAGGTGGAATGAAACATTATTGTAGAACACTCAAACAAGGTTTGAGACATATTTTGGTTCTACACCAAGAAATTCAAGCCAACCCCAAGATGTAAATATCTATTTAAAACCAAAATCTATATTTTTCATCGAACATGGAATCCATGTCAATAACATATTCGGAACGAATATTTCTTACTTTGAAATACCGATAAAAATTTTCTCTTTCTTCATCGGTTCTAAAGTTGTTTGCATCAAAAAACCTGATTTGATCATAATCCTTTACATAAGAAGAAGAGCTTGGTTGATAAGAAGGTTTTGGTTTAGAAAAACTACACCTCGGACGTTTCGGAACCATTTTTAGGTGTGGATGTTGTTTCATGGAACACAATCACATTAAGGAAAAATAGTTGATTCCCTATATGAATAAAACCCTAATTTAGGGAAAAACATCAATAAATTTATATGCAAATCTTATCGTAATAGTTGCAAGAGATATATTAGGAAGATTGAATGGTGCAATATTTCTTAACGGTGGTATTCGTCGGAGTGGAAGAGTTTTTTATGCCTTTCGGGTTTAGGGTTTTTGATTACAAGTATAGAGGAGAGGATCAATTCTTTTTTTTAAATAATGAAGACAAATAAATGCATTACCGGTTTGTTTATAGGTTAATAGTAATGTAAGCAGTAAAAAATTGTTAACCTAACATGTTAGTATCCTAATATCGATAATTGTGTTGAAAGTATTGGTGATGTTTACATCGAAAATATCAATACCTATACAAGAAGTATCAATACTTTTTTGCTAACGCCTACTATCATTAAACGATAGATTTTTACCGCTTACATTGTAAATTTACTTATTACTTTAAAGTAATCGGGTTCGAAGTTATAAGAATCAATACTTGTGATGCATGTATCAATACTTTATACGTGCATCTCATTTGGGAAGCATACTGGAATAAAAGTATCGATACATATACAAAAAGTATCAAAACTTTATGTTTACGTATTTTTTCATTAAATCGGTATATATTTATAGGTTACATTATAAATTTACCTATTACTTTAAAGTAATCTATTTCGAAGTTATAAGAATCGATACTTGTGATACATGTATCGATACTTTCTGCGTGCATCTCGTTTGGGAAGCATACTAGACCAAAAGTATCAATACAATATAAAAAGTATCACAACTTTATGTTTACACATTTTGTCATTTAACCGATATATTTTTATTGCTTACATTGTAGTTTACCTATTACTTTAAAGTAACCAGTTTCGAAGTTATAAGTATTGATACTTGTGATACGTGTATCGATACTCTCTGCTTGTATCGATACTCTCTGTGTGCATGTCATTTAGGAAGCATACTAGACCGAAAGTATCGATACATATAAAAAAAGTATCGAAACTTTTTTTCGTGTAAATTGTTTCAAATACACACTGAAATAAAAGTAGCGATAATTATATAAAAATATTGGTATGGGATATTTTCATACTTTGCATACATTTTTTCGAAATTATAAAAATCGATACTTTAATAATGTGTATCGATACTTACAAACATACCGTAATAGAAGTATCAATATAATTACAACAAGTATCCATACTTACACTAAACGTCTATAAAGTTATAATCACGATATTTACATTATTAGTATCAATAAGTCCAATTTAATTTATTGAATTTGGTACTTATTAATTATACATACCTAAATATGTCCTAAGAAATAAATATTGTACTCACCCTTCAACTACCACATCCTAATATAATTGAAAGAACCATTGAAGCATGTTGTTTTATGAACCTTTACTTACATCTACTCCTGTTGGGACCACTGAACTTTCCTAAAACAAGCAAACTTTTTACCGTACTTTTGAACCATTAGTTATGGATCATACTGCATCAGACAATGTTAATCCAACCGAGGAATGCATCGAGGAATGCCATGAAGTACTTATTGTTGATGAATACGAATGATTGGTTGGTCAGCTCTTCTCTTCACATGAGGAATCTTGGGACTTTTATAAGTAATACGCACGGAAACATGGTTTTTATGCACCTCGGGGAACAACACGCCTTGATTGGGAAGGGAATGTGAAGAAACAAGAATTTGGTTTTTCAAAAGAAGGGTTTCGAGTATCCAAAGTCAATCTTGTTGATCGTCAACGTGCTCATACGCCATTCACAAGAACCGGATGCAAGGAAAAAGTCTTGATTACAAAAACAAATACAAACGATAAATGGGTTCTAAGTAAGTCTTTTCAGGAACATAATCATGCATTATGCACAACTACTATGACACCATTTATGCATTCAAATAGAGATGTGAGTAAGACTGATGTGGATGAGGCAACAACGTTGAAAGATGTGGTGTTGGGATATCACAAGTAATGAATTATTTAACGCATCTGACAGAGGGTTATCATAATGTTGGATTTACACATAAAGACCTATACAATGAACTTCAAAGAGGTAAAGCAAAGGAAATCATCAATGAGGATGTCAATACACTAATTTTTTCTTTGATTATAAGAAACATGATGATCACATATTTTTTATGATATATTCGGTAGATGAATCAAAGGCATTTTATAATATTATTTGGGCTGATTCTACATCGAGATCAGATTACATGTGCTTCGGTGATGTAATTACGTTCAACACAACGTACAAAGATAATTTGTATGGTCGACCAATTGTGCCTATTTTCAGTTTCAATCATCACCATAGCACGACAGTGTTTGATATTGCCATAATCGCTGACGAAACGTCCCAATCTTTCGAGTGGGTACTGAAGAATATTTTACAAGCCATGATAAATAAATCACATATTTCAGTTGTCACTGATAGGGATAGGGCAATGCAAAGGGCTATCAAATCTATTATCCATTTTTCTAAGAACGTATTATGTTCTTGGCATATTTCTCGCAATGCACATGCTAACATTGGTGACCCCAAATTTACAATATCATTTTCAACATGCATGGCTTCCTAGTGGACAACAGAGGAATGCAATACTCAATAGCGTTCAATTGTTTCAAAATTCAATGTTGAAAAACATTCATGGGTGATTTAAAAGGGAAATACTTGGCACTTATGGGCATAAGCATATCTAACGGGTCATTTATTTGCCAATATTTACTCAACACAAAGGTGCGAGTCTATGAATGCTTCACTTACGATTGCACTGAAAAAAAGAAGACATATTTAGATGTTGTTCGTGCAGTTGAAGAAGGAATTAGTAAAATTCGTATCAACGAGTTAAAAGCGAATTACTTAAGTTCCCATATGAAGCCCTTCCAGATCACAAAATTGATTGACCTAGAAAGCCATGCTGCTGAAATTTATATGCATAAATCATTTCATTTGTTCCAAGAAGAACTTCAATGAGAGACCTTGTACCGACTTCAGGAACAAATTCAGTCCTTATCAGATGAATGTCAAAATTATATTTTTGACAAAGTACAAAGAAAAAAATAAGAGATTTAAATCAGTTTTGATGTCCGTACAAAAACCCTAACATACTCATGTAAAAAATTCGAGACCGTAGGAATTCCATGTTGCTATCAACTTCACGTTTTGAAGCACTTGGATTACACATCTTTACCTATGTCTTTGATTCTAAGTAGGTGAACTAAGGATGCAAAGTCTTGTGTACCAAATTTTGTTGACTTGAATGTACCCCTAGAAGTAATACAAATGGCAAGGTTCTTTTCTCTACATGCAACGTCAAGTTGGTTATGCTAGATTGCATCAAAGACAGATACGTCTTTCAAAACCGCTAGAGATGAGATGAAAAGACTAACGGGCGAATTTGAACACTCATTTGGTTTGAATGATTGAGTCAACCGAAGCAGTTTGGTAAAAATTGTTTGTGACCCTAAGCGAAAACAATGAAAGCGAAAAGAAGTAGCAAAGAACAACGTCGAGAAGAAAATTAGGCGATATGGGTTATGAAACGGTGAGGGACATAGCAAACTAACATGTCCTCAAGTTATGCTCGGTTTGGAAACAAGCACACATCCTACATCAACTAATTTTTTTGAAGATTGAATGGATTGGTCGACCGGTCCTGCAAATGATAACAATGATGTGAGTTACTATATCTATTTTACTATGATAATTTCCAATTCTTATTTATAATTTCAAACTGTCTATTAAGTCTCAGGACAACAGTGGCATTTAGAATACTGCAAGTACCGATCTACATTTATCGTAAGTATCAACATAACTCGTGGTATGTATAACAAACATGTACAACAACCTATTTCTAACTTTGCTCATCTTATACATAATTTCATTCACATACAAAATTCCATTCACATACAAAATTTGGCTTACATCATCATATATGTTTTTACATGTGTCTTATGCAAGCCACTATTAATGCATCTATCCATTTATTTTGATTGTGTCTTATGAGATCGTTTAATATTCTCATACGATCTCAAACTCCAATAACATATATTCAAATTGTCAGTATGTTAACCACATCATTCAATCTACGACTTTTAACATTTAACTGCAAATTAATTTTTCATTCCACTTACCAAATCATCCGTTGACCTTCTAGAAACAATCCTTTCCATCCGTATCATCACAAAAATACCATAATCATGTTTGTTAAAAAGTTGAATACCACAAATGTCAAATATTAAACCTACACAAATTGCACGTTCAATTTATGCTAACATTACATACCCATTCAATTGCTCATTCATTTTATGCTCCACAAACTTTAAATCTTTCAATGTGACCTTCAATTGCCCAAATGCATTTACAAAATGTCTTTTATTTATCTAATACAGTCATCTGCGTGAAAAAATATCAAGTTATATTACAAACAAATTATACATTATAAATTATTGTTTCTTTCCATACATACCAATTTCTTTGTATCTTGCACTCTCTTTTTGGCCCTTGGTGTTGTAAATAGACTATCATAAACCGTTGCAACATAAGAAACCATATCCAACAACAACAAATACCATGGGTCTAATTGTCATTTATTGTAATAACGATATGCAATAAATGTCACAGCCAATTTGACAAAATACAACATTTCTTTATAAATAATTAAATACAAAACACCATTTGCAATTCGTATTGTATTTTACCGTGTCACAATCGGTTAATTTCGAATAGTCTCTCAATATACACTCCCAAAAGCTCGCAACTTGGTCAACACTTGCCATTTGTTCCAATTCCATATACTACATTTCCTCGACAATCATTATTAATTGACCATCTATAACACTACTTTTCAACATTTAATAATTTAATTTATAGCTAAATTGTATGGAATGTAGCCAATCTTTCGTCTCCCTGGTATCTTCTTCGAATCGTTAACCAAAACCCAGCTGACCAAATCAATAACCTAACAAAATTAATTACAAAATTACAACATATTCACTAGGTTTTAACAATTTATACTTTCTACTTACCACATTGCTAACCCATGCCATAGGTTTTAACGATACAACGTCAGATATTGTGGCATATTGTTATGCCAATTCGATTACAATATCGCTGTATTATAAAGTGGATTAATGTTTTGTCATTAAATATTAAAATATCACTCACAAAACAATATATATTAATGACCTCGATGGTAACCCACTATTCCATATATATTCATACATTCCACTTTCAAATGCACCAATTTGTTTTGGTATTTTCACTTTTTCAACCTACAAATTTGAGGCACAATTATTAGTCACAATACAATAATAAAAATCAAATTCAATATTCTTTTATTCAGCTTATGTTTTACTTCTTCTTCTTAGGTGCAGGGCATTCTGAATCCACTTCACCATCGATTACAATCTTCAGTGTCCGTATAACATTAATATCCTTCCTCGTCACTACATCCATCTTTTCTTCTTCATTTTTTTAAATTCAACATATTTTTTCTCCACATAACTCTTCATATCTTTTATTCCAACCTTAACGTTTTTCCACTTCATCCATTTTTTTGAACCACTCCTATCACCCCCTTAAATTCACCCCTATTTCCACCACTTCTTTCACCACTCCATCAATTTTCCACACACTTCCCCCTTAAGGCTCTCAATTGCATCTTCGATTCTGGATTGTCTTTGCAAATAATCAGAAATGGCTTTTTTTAGCTCCACCAACTTATACACCAAAATCTCAAATTTACTTGAACTACCTTGACCATAATCCCCCACTACATTCTATTTTTCCTTTTCTTCTTCATTCTCTTCTTCCTCCTCTTCTTCCTTCTCCTCTTCCTCCTCCTCTTCTTCCTCCTCCTCTTCCTCCTCCTCTACTTCATCTACTTCTTTGCCAATAACCTTCAAAATTAAATTACAATATTAATTTTTTTATTCTTAATATTATATAATTACATTTATTACCCTTTCTTTCTTGCTCGGTCTTTCCAACTTCAATATTTGCCATCACTCTAACTACGTCTTCCTTACCTCATGAATGAATGCGTGCCATTTCGGTTCTTTGGAATGGCAACACGTGTAAACACTATTTTTTTCATTTTTATTATTATTATTATTATTAAAATTATTATTATTATTAATATTATATATATTATGTTATATTATATTATTATTAAATAATTACTACAAGCCCAGATCCCTGCAGCCCAAATACAAATCCCAAACCCAACCAGAACCAGCCCAGACCCAAATGGAAACCTTGAATTAATTTGGCGTTTCAGCTAGGGTTTCTAAATCCTAGCACTAATGTCGCCGCCTCAATCTTCCAGAAGGCCAGCCGCCGCCTCTGCTCAGCAGCCACCTCCACGTTGACACTTCAGCTGCTGCTACATCGCCGTCAGTGCCACGCCACCTCACCGAGCTTTCCAGAAGGCCAGCTGCCCCTCCCCACGTCGAAGCCCTATGGTGAGTCACCACTATAGTCCGGTGACTCACCTAGGGTCGCCATTTGGGACCGGTCCGAGAGCCACATCGTCGATGGCTATAAAAGCCATCGACCACCTGCAGAAGAAAAAAAAAGAGAGGGGCAACCAACACAACAGCAACCAACGGAGGGAAAACAGATAGCAACAACCCAACAGCCAAATATCGAAAAAAGAGAGAAGAGAGAAACTTACCGAGGAAACTGCACTCATCAGAGCCTCCTCGTGCCGTCGGAAATCCGAAAGTCAAAGGTAAAAAACCTTAGATCTAGGTTGATTTAAGGAGATTTAGGTTAAAAGGAGGCTGGATTTAGCCTTTAGGAGTTTAAATCCTTAATTTGGTGTAGTTTGGTAATCTCCGGCCACTGGAGACGGCAGCCGGCGGTAGTGATCGGCGCCGGAATGTGGCAGCTGGCCATCCTCCGGTTAGAGGAATCTAGAGAGAGGCGAGAGAGAAATCTCTCTCTCAGTTCTAGAGAGAGAGAAGAAATGAAGGAAATGAGAGGATGGCCCGAAGGGCCAGCCATAATAGGGTATATATGCCCTCTCTTAAACGACGTCGTTTAAGGGAGGGCCTCTGTGAAATTTTGCATACGGCTAAACTATTCCCACAACCACTGTAACTTTAAAAACTTGCAATTTGATCCTTATAGCATGTTTTTATATATTATAATTTGATCTAGTAATTTTATTTTATTTTAGTCCTTTATATTAAATAATATATTTAGGATAAATATCACATTTAGTCCCTCATAATTTTATAAATTTTATTTTAGCCCTGAATAAATAATTAAGGTTAAATTAAACTATTAGAATATAGATTTCTTAATATTTTGAATTTGATCTTTTATTTTCAATACTTTATATTTTAATCATATAATTTTAATTTTATTTGTTTTAATTACATTGCAATTTTATTTTATTGTTATATATTTAAATTAGTAATTATTATTATTATTTTAAACATATTAATATATATTATTTGATTAATTTTATAAAAAATTTATAATAGTATTTATTAATTTTTTTAATATCAAAGAAAGGGGCAGTCTTAAAGCAACTAGATGTCCGTTTTCTGATATTTTTAAATAAATAAATATTTTACTTTTATAAAATTGTATATATTAATCTATTTTTTATTATTATTTTTAGATAAATGTTTTAATATTTATTTATTTTCAAAGGAAAGAGCTGTCTTAAAGCACCTAGAAGCCATTTTCTGATATTTCTAAATAAATAAATATCTTATTTATATATATAAATTAATAAATTTTCTTAAAATTATAGTAATAAATTTAAATTAAATTAAATAGGATTATAAATTAAATATATCTTCGAATATTTAAATTTCTAATAATAGAGACAATTTATAATTAAAAAGTACCAATTTTGGGCGTTGTAGGGGTGTTAATCCTTCCCTAAACGTAACCGACCACGAATCCCTTTTTATTATTAAAAAGAACGAATTTTTGGTTAAAACGCATATCAGTTTATCTTTTAATCGATGTTTTCTTAAAAATTAAAGGATGATTTTTAGGTATTCGACCTACCTGACCCAAAAGGCCGATGGCGACTCTAAAATTACTTTAAAAACCATTTATTCACATCACTTTTCCCGCCAAGTAAAAAACATTTCGTGCCCTGGCGAAAACCGGTTACGACAGCTTGGCGACTCTGCTGGGGACTGTCAAACTTTAAAACTAATTATAAATTGTCTCTATTAATTAGAAATTAAAAATTCTTTTATTTCAAATTTTTATGATTTTCATAATATTTTTTATTTTTACTTTATTTTCAGATATTAAATTTTTCATTTAATTATTTGTCAGAGGTTTAAATATTTCTCCTCACACACAACACTTGCATTGCATAACATAAGCTTTCTAATCAAGCTTATCCCTTTTAAGTGGGAGTGAAAGCGACGTCTTCGTGAGAATTTATTCTCCGTGTCAGACCTAGCAAGTAACTTTCGGGGTTCATATGCTCTATGTCTTCGTGAGAATTTATTCTCTGTGTCAGGTATAGAGAAATGTGTCCCCTCGAATTGAACTCTATCCGCTTAAGTCTGTAATGGACTAGGATTGAGGGTTGACAGTCCAAGGGGGCATCAACAAGGACAGTTCGAGTACCTTTACTCCTAGAACTAAAAACCTGCATATAATAAACCCTAGAAACTCTCTCGATCTGAAACCATGCCAAAATTTTGTCAGTAGGTATACACAAAGGAGAAATAAGCTCTAGTTTTTAATTTATTTTATTTCCTTTTCTTTTTCCTGAATAAATGCATGCGAACTAGAAATCATGCGGTTAGGTTAATTTTTCCAAACAAAGCATAGAACTAGAAAGCATGAGGTTAAGATTTATACCTTGATAGATAGATTTTTTCCATTAGTTGGTACTAACTATTCTATTTTTCTTATTTTTTCATGCATGTTACATTGCTCTAATCTGTTCATATTGATTTCTTTTGCTTATATTGCATGATCATGGCATAACCAAAAGGTGTTTACTTGAAAGACTGTTCATCATATTGGAAAGAAATCATAAATGGACAAAAAGTTTTATGATCAAACAAAATATGATGCGGCCAAGAAAAGACATCCTGAGGGAACTCTGAAGATAGAGGAGAGCTATGCACCCAAAGATTGTATGCCCATTGAAGAGCAAAAGGACATACGAGAAATAAGAGAGAAGATGTCCAAGATGATGGATAGAATATCTGTTTTGGCCAAAAGAGAAGAGATTCCTGCACAGAAAGAGAGAGAGCTCAATGAACTTAACCCTGCAATGTCAGATACGCAAGGGACTTCGGATCTTAACCAACTTGAGAAATTACAGACAGTCATCATTCGTATTCACAAATCGTCTGGAGATACCAAAGAAATGGTGACCACTGTAAAAGCTCCCAGAGATGAGAAGAAATCATGTAATCAGAAATCATCGAAGTTTGGTATGCTCCCGTCGTCTAAAACTCAGGTTCAATCCAAGACAAAAGGTGATTCTCATTTTGATGCTATCCCTATATCATATAAAGAGTTGTATGAAAAGTACTTGAAGCATGAAAAGTAGCTCCATATTACATAAAACCATTCCTATCTCCGTATCCAAATTGGTATGACATCAACGTTCATTGTGAATATCATGCCGGAGCTCAAGGACATACCATCGAGAAATGTCTTGCCTTCAAACGTCGAGTCCAAAGTCTTTTGGATCATGGAACCTTACAATTTATGGTAAATGATCGACCTAGTTTGGTAACCGAAGATCCTGCTAGATTAATACCAAAAGTCTTCAAAGGTAAGAGTATCAGTAGGGGGCCCCAGAGAGAAGAAGATTTGCCGAGGTTCGAGGCTCAAATACGTCATTTAAAGATTGGAAATGATAAATTGAGCACAAAAATGGAAACCATGCAGGAAGATTTCCAGAAGGTCAGTCAAGCCTTTCAAAATGCTGGCATAGGAAACACCCCAGAAGAGTGGATAACAGGGGTACCAAACTAAAAAAGAACTGTAATATATATGAAGGTCGAGCCAAGAAGTTTTATCATAATTCACGAGTTGCAGAAGAAAGACTCAATACAACTATCATGGAATCCAGAAAATATCAAGTCGACAATCAAAGGTTGAATAGTGCTATGACCAACATGGAAGCATCATATCAGATTCACCAGCTTGAGATCGATACTGAATTAAAAGCCACTATGGCCAAGAACAAAACATTGAAGAAATGTGTAGATGATTATGGAGATCTTGTATGAGAACTTCTTGAACATAAAGATTCTCTCACAAGAAAAAATGAACAATATTGTTTACAACTTCGAGAGTTAATGCAAAAGATGAAGGAAAAATATAATATCATGAAGGAAGCCGCTGCTCAAGCAAACAATGTGGCTCATAAGCTGGTGGACTTAGCTGGTTTCACGAGAGAATTAAAGCAGATTGAGAACTCCACACCTGAGCATAAGTGGAAGTTAGTTTGACTTTTAAGGGAAATAGAGAAGTTAGGAGTAAAAGCTGTCCCTTACATGTAAAAGTTTTGCTTGATGTACTGAAACTTTTGTGTTCAATGAAATCTATTCTAAGATGATCACTCTTGAGTAACACCTTTTCATACATGCATTTACATTTTGTATTCTTACTTTTTACATCTTTGCATTACACAGTTTGCATTCTTATTTTTGCATTTATGTATTTTCGCATTTACATTACATTTTTAGTATTGATATATACATTAATTATAAAAACATGTTAATAATCTATGAAAAGTTTTGTAACAGTAAAACCAAGATCATTCATTCATATTATTGTACCATCATCATGAAAACAATGGAGCAATCTTATGAGGGACTACAAGATCAGTGGCCAGAATAATTGACAGGGTTACCTCAGGATATAAGGAAATAAGCATCAGATTCAGTACCAGATGGATCAAATCAAATTATTCAGGGGATGACATCTGATAAAGAAGAGATAATAAATGATAAAGAGCAACCATATTGTCAGATTGAAGAGTCGAGAATGATAACGTACCCTGGGACATCCCACTCGAACCCAATGAATAGCCTCATTAATTATTCACAATATGAGGAAAGATTCAAGAAGATGGATGAATCAATCAGAAATATGAAAAGTGTTAATGTCTCCCACAAAGAATTAGAAGCAAGAGAGCTCAGCTTGGTTCCAGACTTGATTATTCCCCATGAATTCAAAATGCCAGATTTTAAGAAATACAACGGCACCAGTTGTCCCCTAATCCACCTGAAAATGTTTTGCAGAAAAATGGAAGGATATTTAAGTTCTGATGATCTGTTAATTCACTCCTTCCATGATAGCCTCAGTGGAATAGCAATAGTATGGTATAATCAGTTGACCCAAGAACAGATCAAGAGATGGGTTGATTTAGCTGATGCATTTTTGGAACAATATCGGTATTTTAAAGGCTTAACTCTAACACGTATGGATCTTCGAAGAGTAAAGAAGAAAACCAATGAAAGATTTCAAGAATATGCCTTAAGATGGAGAGGAGTGGCAGCACAAGTTCAAACTCCCATGTTAGAAGAAGAGATATCACGTATGTTTCGTGATTCCCTTCCAGCGCCTTTCTTCGAGTTAATGCAGGCAAACCCGAAGAAGGAATTCAAGAATCTTGTGACAAGTGGAGATTTAATTGAGAATGTAATCAGTGAAGAAAACTCAAAAGTCACATCCAAGAGCCCGATTGATCAGAGAGATAAAGTTGGTAATGTGAATGAGTATCGCAACCAGAGTCCCCGCAACTGCAAAAGAAAAAGAGTAAATAGTTGTTCAGATCGACCAAAGAAAGTCATGCGATCAAGAAATACTTTGGAGGTGTTTCAAACCTCTATTTCAGACTTGTATCTTTATTTGGTTAAAAGTCAATACATCACACCAAGACCAACTAAAGTGGCACCAAACCCTTTTGCTCATAGCTATGATCAAGATAGTGTTTGTAATTTCCATTTGGGGGTAAAGGGGCATTCTACAAGCAATTATAGGCCACTGTTAAAAGAAATTGAGATGCTTGTTGACAAAGGGGTTTTGACACAAGAAATAATCAAGAAATGGGGGGCAAATGAGGAAAAGAATCCTGGTCCAAATACACACTTAATCTTATAGGAATAATGAGGCATGATAAATAAACAAGTGGAAGTGTTATCTACCACTGTAGTACTTTCTATTTTCAGCATCTTGTTTGAACTTGTTTTGTTTTTGTTCCTTTCTCCACCTTTTGTGCAATAAATAAATGTGTGTTGCTTTTATGGTTATGAGCAAGGAATCAAGTTATAACCTTGAGATTATTGAGTATCAAGTAGATTAAATATTCTTTTAATTTTTCAAGAATTATAGATCTTTGGCAAGTGGTAAAATTATATCTTCCATATCCCATCCAACGCCAATTACTCGACCCGTACCAAAACCAAATTCCGACACTACAATTATCTGAGACTGAAGAAATGTATCTACTTGTTTTTGAGACACTCACTCTAGATGTTTATCTTCTCAGGTAGAATTGATTGATGACACTACATTCCACCATAAGCCACACATTTGTCCTTCCAAATACAAAACCATCATAAACAAAAAAAAACCTCAAAAGAACCAAACTTTCAATTATCCGTGAATCTTACACTGCTAACGTGTACTTCACATTACTGACGTGGCCATGCACAATGCTGGCGACGTGGCTGATGATGTGGCAAATAGGCTAAATTGATTTTTTTGGTTGAGTTCAAAAATCAAATTGTTTTTCTTCTAAATTTTTATGGACTTATTTGATTTTTAGTATAAAATAAAAATATTCTAATTTAAAATATAAACTTATTCCAAAATCTAAATATAAAAATAAAAATAAATTATTAAAAATTAAAAATATATTATTATATTTTACCTCGAATTTAACTTGGTTTTTATTTATATAAACATGAACTTGTTTATTATATAAACTATATCTGAAGTAGTTTACAATATTTTTAGGCAAAAGGGTGAAGTTCTTGTACTTTAAAAGAAAACCAATGTGGTTCTCGTATTTTTTTATGCTCAATGTGGCCCTCAAATTTAGAAAATATACATAATATGGCTCTTTAACCAATGGATTCTGTCGTTGATCATTACACTGCTAACGTGGTACTTTACATTACTGACGTGGCCATGCACAATGCTGGCGACGTGGCTGATGATGTGGCAAATAGGCTAAATTGATTTTTTTGGTTGAGTTCAAAAATCAAATTGTTTTTCTTCTAAATTTTTATGGACTTATTTGATTTTTAGTATAAAATAAAAATATTCTAATTTAAAATATAAACTTATTCCAAAATCTAAATATAAAATTAAAAATAAATTATTAAAAATTAAAAATATATTATTATATTTTACCTCGAATTTAACTTGGTTTTTATTTATATAAACATGAACTTGTTTATCTTATACAAATTTTATTTTATACATTTACCTCTAATTATCTTAAACTCTAAATGTCTTTCTAATTAAGCTTCACTAAATTTTTATAAAATTAAGATAAATAAATATCATAAAGTTTTATAAAAATAAAATTAAAAAGTTATAAAATTAAAAATTATGTATAAATTATCATAAAAATATAATTAAAAAATATTTGAAAAATGCACGAACCAACTCATCTCAGTGGTTAAAGGAATTGTTGTTGTTCCTAGAGATCACGGGTTCGAGCACCAACAGCTGCAGCAGGGTGATTAAACATTTATTGTCAAATGGTTGAGGGTATTTAGAACATATACTACTTTGTAATCGCCTTAGCTTAATAAGGTAAAAATATATTTGAAAAATAGTTATACAATTAAAAAGAACATTTTAGTGAATATAGCATGAAAGAGGAAAATAAAAATTCATTAAATAAGAAATTCACGTGTTTGAGATTTTTTTTTTTCTAATATTTTTTTTTTAATTTTTCAAGGAATAGAAAATCTCTATCTATAAAGTAAAATAAAATAAAATATACATTAAAATTGATATGAATGAACATAACAATATAATTATATTGTTAAATAAAATACAATTCATATTAGAATTTGTCTCTAAATTGAATGACTTATTTAACATTAACACTTTCAATCACTCCAGTTAATATGTATAATTTTTCTTGTAATTTAATTTTTATTTTTAATATTTAACTTCTTTTTATATTTGTATAGTGTAAATTAAAATTTTAAAATAATTTAAAACATATATTACTTTGTAATCACCTTAGCTTAATAAGGTCAAAATATATTTGAAAAATAGTTATACAATTAAAAAGAACATTTTAGTGAATATAACATGAAAGAGAAAAATAAAATTCATTAAATAAGAAATTCACGTGTTTGAGATTTTTTTATTATCAATAATATTTTTTATTTTAATTTTTTCAAGGAATAGAAAATCTCTATCTATAAAGTAAAATAAAATAAAATTTACATTAAAATTTATATGAATGAACATAACAGTATAATTATATTGTTGAATAAAATACAATTCATATTAGAATTTGTCTCTAAATTGAATGACTCATTTAACATTAACATTTTCAATCACTCTAGTTAATTTATATAATTTTTCTTGTAATTTAATTTTATTTTTAATATTTAACTTTTTTTATATTTGTATAGTGTAAATTAAAATTTTAAAATAATTTCTGAAAAATCAAATAATCCCTTGATTTTTAAAAAAATCAATTTTATCCTCGAATTCGACTAAAAAATCAATTTAGTTCATCTATCATATCATTAGTCACATCACCAGCTACTTGAATTATCACATTAATACCGTTAAGTGTCATGTCAATATCGTAATTTTTAATGACGGAAGTTATTGGTCAAAGGACCACGTTGATTCTATTTTCTAAGTTTAAAGGACATATTAAACATAAAAAATACGATGATCACATTAATTCTTTTAAAAAATACGAGGATCTCATATACCTTTTGCCTATTTTTTAAAACTGTTACCAAATCGTTCTAAAAAAATGAATAGCCAACTACTTCCTTTATTTTCAATTTTACAAAAATTACCAACTTTCTTCTTTTTGGGGTATACCAATTAATTATGTTTCTTGACAAATGACAAATGGCTCCTCTCCTGACGAAAACAGCAGTCATTTGCTGGAGCTTGTTAATGTACCCTCTTGATTTGAAGAAAATCGAACCTTACTTCAAGGCTTACAAGTAATAACTTAATTTGTGGTGTTAAAAGAAGTTGTTCTCTGAATAATATTACGCAAATAATCTCAATTGGTACACGTGTAAAAATTGATCCGACTTAAAATTTTGATTGAAATTAACTTGAGTTTGAACTATTTCTAACTTGAGCTGATGATGATTTAAAATCGATTCAAATTCGAATTGGTATGGACCTAAACTCAAGTTAGACCTGGTTATTTTAGTATGAATTCGACCTAAACTCGACCTGAAAACGACATGATTTCGAATTGAACCTAATAATATCATAGCTGAACCTAATCTGCATCCAACCTGATATGAATTCGAACTTGAGATTAACATGGTAAATAACAGAAAAAACCCCAACTTTAAATGATTCGAGAACCGATTTTAACCTATTCTTGACCCAACCTGTTAATTGACTCGACCTATAAATTGTATTGAACCGATTTGATATTGACTCAACTTGACATTTACTTGACTTGCAAGTTTTAAGTGATGAAGTCTATAATTTGCAAGAAAAGAATGAGGTAGTTGATATTTAAGAGATTATGGATTTATGATATTATAATATGATAAAATATTTTTTACCATTTAAGGCACATGATTAAATATGATCATTGGATTAATAAGTTTATTTTTTATATTTATAAATTGTAATATATAAATATATTTAAAAAAATATATTAAAAAATAATTTGTGATCAAGAAATATATTTAAAAAAAAGTTCACCAAGACAAGTTATTAATTATGATAATTAGAATAATAAGTTTAATTATGATTGTTAGATTAATAAGTTTTTGTGTGTGGATCATTAGATTAATAAATATTTAAATCAAAGATTAATTTGTACAATTGAACTAAAACTAAACTTCATGTGTACAATTACATCAAAATAAAAATTTTATGTGTATAAGTATAGTTACATTAAATCAAAGTTTATATTTCATATATTATATTATACATTAACATTTAATCAAAGTTTATGATTAAATTTAAGCTTTTAACCGAGATTGACCCTTATTTATTTCTATTTTTTAAAAGGGCAAACTACTCCAATGGTCATTAATGTTTGGGTAAGTTTTTGTTTTCACCACTGATGTTTCAAAAGTTACAAATCGGTCACTAACGTTATCGTTTGTTACATACTAGTCACTCGCCATTAACAGGCATGACGGAAAACACATGTGGACTGTTAATAGCCATTAACATGCTTACATGGATGGTATAATTACACAAATAGTCTATGTTATTTATATATTCTTTCAATTTGATCCTAGTTTTAATAAATGAAGGGGTTGTTTGTTTGGCTCTAAATGGAACCATTCAGCGCTGAATGTTGAACCGTTCAGCATTCAGGGCGTTTGTTTCGTATTTCTGAATGATTCAGTGCTGACTGATTCAGCAAAACAGTGCTGAATGATTCATCACATAAGTACATTCTGAATGATTTAGAGCCATTATCAAGCAGCATGTCACATTCAGAGCTAATTCATACAGAGCCTCTAAATTATTCAACATTTGAATCATTCAGCGCTTAATCATTCTGAAATAAACAAACAACCCCTAAAATAAATTTACCTACAAATCAGGAGGTGACATGCGTCATTGGTTACACACTTGTCATGACACCTGTCATTGGGTGACATATATCACCCTCTGATTGGTAGAAATAAATATATTAAATTAAAAATAAATTAAAATAAATTTAGTCTTCCAATCAAATGATAACATGTGTCGTGACAGGTGTGTAACCAATTACACATGGCACTTTCTGATTCGTAGGTAAATTTATTTTAATTTATTAAAACTATAATCAAATTGAAAGAATATATAAATAACATGGACTATTTGTGTAATTATACCGTCCAGGTAAGCCTGTTAACGGCTGTTAATAGTCCACGTGTGTTTTCCGTCATGCCTGTTAATGGCGAGTGACTATTTTGTAACAAACGATAACGTTAGTGGTTGATTTGTGATTTTTGAAACATCAATGGTGAAAACAAAAATTTATCCAGACATTAGTGACCATTAGAGTAGTTTACCTGGAGAAATTTCATTTTAACAACGGAGCTGAAGTCAAAAGGGCCAGGCAAAGGACTTGCCCTCCATTTATGAAACATTTATAGTTTTAGTCCTTTCTTAATATTAAATTTTTATTTAAGTCTTTTAATACTTTAGTCAAATGAAATTTTACTTTTGACTGTTACTAAAAGTAATTATTTAATTTAATTCAATGTAAAATAATTTTATAATTTATACCCCGTCCCTGTTATGCTTGCTTGTCAATTAACTCTTATCAATAGTACTTTTACGAAAATATATAGCAATGCAAGTTCTTGGACTTGTAAATTTGGAATTTTAGGAATTTACCTACCTAACTTTACTACAAAAGAATTTATAGAGTGGTTTCAATAGCTAAAAGAAATATTATTTTTTAAGTTTTAAGTTTGAAAAATTACATCTATAAAGTATACATATATTGTCGTTGATTAAAAAAATTATAAACATATATTATTTTATAATAATTTCAAATTATTGAAAAAACATTACTACATTAAAGATATTTTATTGTACTTTAGATATTTTCTAATTTGTTTATAAGTGCATATATCGTAAAAGTCAACACAGTTTTTTTAGAACAAATTCCAAATTTGTATTATATAACAATATATATGTGATCAAAAGACACATTATAACACTAACTCACCACTCACTCGATATAGGGAACAGATATTCATATGACCCAAAAATATCATTTATTTATTTGGGTGAGTAAAATTCAATTTGATTTAAAAAATAGTTAGAATTAACTTAATTTTTAATTTTATAAATTTAAATCGAATCGAAAGAATTTTGAATTTGAGTTGAGCCATTCAACTTTAAATGATATATGTGTATTACATATAAAAAATATAAAAAAGAATACATATGTTTTGTACATGGTTATATATAATTATTTAAATTAGAATAAATAGTACCATAATATTATAAAATATTTACATCAAATTTAAACAAAAAAATTTAAACAAAAAAATTGAACGCCAGTGTTGGCACAAGTGGTTAAGATTTAGGAATTTGAGCTTGTAATATCAATTTTGAATCGTACAACCATCACTCTTAGTGGACAATCTGTAAATTCTTATGTAAATCTAAATTGGTCTTAGGTATACCCTGGAGAGTTACCATTGACCTAAACTCTTTTTTACAAAAAAAAATCGAACAACTCGACTCCTATTTTATAAACTCGACTAAAAAAATTATAATAAAGTTTAAGTTATAAAATAGGAATTGTCAACTCAAATAACTCAAAAATTTTCACTTTACTCGACTCAATCGAACACTGACCCCTACCGCTTACCATTTTATTATAAACCTTTTTTTTAATTCCTATTTATTATAAATTTATCTAATATCATGAGTCGATATTCTATTTAAAATAATACAAATTTACGAACCAACTTACCTTCGTGGTTAAAAGAATCGTTATTGTTCTTAAAGGTTATGGGTTCGAGTACTAGCGACTGCAGTAAGGTGATTGAACATTCATTGTCAAATTGTTAAGAGTATTTAGAACATATATTACCTTGTAATCATCTTAGCTTACTAAAAAAAAATTATATACAAATTTAAATTCTTTTATGATAAATTAATATAGTATTATAATTAGTTAAAATAATAAAATAATAAATCAATGATTACATATATATTTTTTCGATTAAACATTTAAATACAATGTAGATATATTTAAATATAAATCTCAATTATTTGAAATAAATTCTCATCCCTTTAATATTTTCTATACTTAAACTTAAGATCTCAAAAGAAAATAACAATTCTTTTATCATCAAAATCGTTTTATTCGTGAATAATTACTTATACTAAATAATCTAATTGAGTGATAATAAAACTATTAAAGTCTTAATCTGACTTATCGCATACGTAGAGAGAGGAATGAGATTGGTAGTAGGGAATTAAGCCTCAACGTGGGAGACGCACACCCTTGATGATCCCTATGGACGGCAGCAATGCCACGACGACACTCTATGGCTCTAGTCTCAACCCAAACGTGGCACCATGTGTCACCACAAACACAAACCCCCAATCACTTGCGCCACCACACCCTTGTTTTCCTCTATATGTATTTCCGACTTTCACTTTTTACAAACCGATCATACAAATAGCAACACTTCATTACCAAAAAAAAAAAAAAAACAAGTTCTAATATTGTCGGTTTTTGAACAAGTCAACCTGCTCGTGTAGTTACTTTCGGTCGCTTCTCATTTTAGCCAGCGACCGACTAAGTTTTATTACTCTTCCCGGACATGGGGAGAGCGCCTTGCTGTGAAAAGGTAGGGTTGAAGAGAGGGAGGTGGACGGCGGAAGAGGATGAGCTACTGACCAAGTATATTCAAGCTAATGGTGAAGGCTCTTGGAGATCATTGCCCAAGAATGCAGGTACTCTAATATATACCCGAGGTCAGGGATCGATGAAAAGGGTTGCTGGGAGCAGTTGTCCTTCATACAAAAAAATTATTTTATCATTTAGATTTTAGATTTTTTTTCTTTATAATTTTTATTGATGATTTGTTTTTTATTCGTAAGATTTTATAAATTCGTTCTTTCTTAAAATTGATGATTTGTTTTGTTAACGTGAAATCTTTTGACCGTCCCTATATAAAGCTTGATTTTCTCTTTATTAATGCGTTTTCATCATTCATGTAGTTCTCACCCTTATTATTTTGGCATTTTGAAGGGTTACTGAGGTGTGGGAAGAGTTGCAGACTACGGTGGATTAACTACTTGAGAGCTGACTTAAAAAGGGGAAACTTTACTTCCCAAGAGGAAGAACTCATCCTTCATTTGCATGCTTCTTTGGGAAAAAGGTTAGTCTGCCTCATTTATTTTTTTTAATCTTTTAAATTCGTTTTACCTTTGTATTTATATTCAGTATAATGATAAAACCACTTGTTTATATAAATTATCAGTTTAATCTTTATTTTCTTAGTATTTTAGTTCTCACTATTTTAATTGTTGGTTAAAATATTTTCTTCTAGTGGAAAATCATTAAAGAAAATTATTAGTTAAATAACTATCAATATATTAACGATCAACCTATATTATTAATTATATAATTTTATATGTGTTTAATTATTGTCGTGTCAAATGTTTTGTCAGTATTCTTTTTGGATAAATCGAATTTTATTATCCAATGAGCTGAAATCTGCTACAAAAACAATCAACCAATCTGTAACAAAAAGAACTATAAACAACATACTTACAAAAAATAAAAATTGGTTAGACTATACTCCAATCATTACAAAGATAATAATTAGTACTATCAATTCTATTAATATTTCTACCCTTAAGTTGGATCCCTACAGCTTCTTTAATAGACTTTAGCAAGTCTTCGATAGTTCTATATCGGACTTGAAAAATTCTGTGATTCATTTTCTTCCACAATATGTAGATAAATGCAGTCCATGAGATCTTAAAGATTATGGTGAGTAGTGACTTCCCTTTCCATGTTGAAGTAGCCCGAGCAACCATATCATCCCAAGTTAAGAATGCATTCTTCAACCCGTTGAGTGTCAGTATGGAATTCCAAAGTCGAATATCAAGAGGACATTGAGAGAAAATATGGTTTCTTGTCTCATACTAGATGTTGCAGTTAACACAAGTCTCTTCAGAGTTGATTCCCATTTTGAGTAACCTATTTCTTGTAGGAAGTTTATTCAGCAAAGTCATCCAAGTAATCAAACTGAATTTTGGAATGTACATGGGGAACCAAATTAGTTTGCGCCAGGAAACTTTCTCCCCTTTGTTTCGAATTGTATCCCAGATGTCCCTTAGCTTTAACGAACCAGAAGAAGAAATGATTGAGTAAGTTGTAGCACGCATTTTAAAAATTCTGCTTACAGTCCAGCTCATGTTAGAACCTGCAACATAATTTCAAAAGTCCTCAAGAACATAGTTTCTTAACCAAGCAACCCAAAGAGATCCAACACTCACAAGAATTTTCCTAATGAGATCAATAATACACGTTTTGCTCCAAGTTTTAGTGTTCTTCAGACCGAGGCCTCTTTCAGCTTTTGAAAAGAAAATGAATTCCCAACTGACTCAAGCACCTGCAGCTACCTTATCTCCACCTTTCCAGAAAAATCTGGAACAGAGCTGGTCCACCTTTAATAAAATCGATTGGGTAGTATAAACTGTCTGCACCAGTAATTTGAGACACTAAACAGGACAGATCGAATGAGTTCAAGTCTGCCAGCATAGTTCAGATTCCTAGTAGACCAATGATGAAGATTTTGTTTAATTTTATCAATTAGAACTTGACAATCCTTATCAGAAAGTTTACGAGTAACAAGAAGGATACCTAAGTATCTCACAGGTAAACTCCCTTTTTTGAATCCAGTGATATGTTGAAAAAACTCCATAGTTCTTTAAGAACTACCAGCAACAAAAAACTCTCATTTAGATGAACTAAGATGAAGCCTATAAAATTCATAAAACTGATCAATAACACTTAAGACACCCATAATAGATTCAACATTACCCTTACATAATATCATTAGATCATTAGCAAAAGAAAGATGTGTAAAGGCCAATCTTCTTGCATTTTGGGTGGTAACCAAACACTTATTTTTCAGTAGCCAAGTTAAGCATTTTAAAGAAAACATGCATAACAAGAACAAACAAAGAAGGTGAAAGAAGGTCACCCTGCCTTAATCCTCTTGCTCCCTTAAAACAGCCAATAAGAGAACCATTGAAAGAGATGGAATGCCTTGCTTGAGTAAAACATGTCTCAATCCAAGCTATGAATTTTGTAGGAAGAAGAAGGGCTTTGATAATAGAAGAGATTAAACTCCAATGAAGGGAATCAAAAGCCTTATGAAGGTTAATTTTCATGGAGCATCTAGGGGAAATTGATTTCCTACCATAGCCTTTAACCATTTCTTGAGCAAGAAAGGTATTATCAATAATGCTCCTACCCTTGATAAAAGCTATCAGATTTAAAGATATAATGTCTGGAAGAAATTCTGACAGTATTTTAACTAAAATTTTAGTAATGGTTTTGTAAATTACAGAACAACAAGAGATGGGACGAAAATCTTTTACAACTCTAAGATTGGGAACTTTAGGAACAAGAGCAATGACAGTGGAGTTAAAAGCTGGATTCATGTAAGAATTTTGGAAGAAATACTTGACAACAGCAATAACATCATCTCCCACAATAGACCAGACTTTCTTGAAGAAACAGAGAGTGAAGCCATTTGGTCCAGGAGCTTTTTCATTTCTTTGGATGAAAATGGTTTCCTGGATTTCTTTGGCAGTAATATCCTTAACAAGGCTAGATGAAGTTTTTGATGATAGAGAAAAATTCAGCAACTCTTTGAGAATATTAGGATCAATGATCTTGACTCAGCTATCTACAGATCCTAGTAGATTAAAGAAAAATCTGGTTATTTCCTTAGCCATTGCATCAAAAGATTCCAGTATGTTGCCATTATCATCAATAAGGACACAAATGTTATCTATCTTATTCTTAAAAGCAAGAATAGAGTAGAAGAATTTTGAGTTCCTATCACCATTTTAAATCCATTGAACTTTGGCCTTTTGTTTAAGGAACAAAGTTTCACCTTTTTTAAGAGTCCTCAAATCATTTTGAAGGATAAGCTCCTTTTCAATTCCTTCATCTTCTTTTAAGGTAATGAGTTGTTGAGATTCCAACTCTCTTCTTTTAAGTTTCACTCGGTCAGGAAGATTACTAAAGTTGTCTTTGTTAAACTTCTTGAGGCTAGTTTTGAGTCTTTTAAGCTTAGTAAAAAGGACATGCATTGGGTTGCCTTGCGCATTAAGAAGCCAAGAGTTCCTAACCACATTTATGAAGCAAGGGTGTGCAGACAAGAAATTAAAAAATTTGAATGGTTTTGGTCTGTTTGCTGGAGACTCTTTGGAAATGGAGACAATAGCTATGCAATGATCATATATACCAGGAGTAGTGAATTCAACAAAAGAAAGAGGAAAAGAAGTAGCCCAGTTAGGATTAATGAGAACCCTATCAAGCTTCATTGCAAGAAAAAGATCTTTCTGATTGTTACTCCATGTAAATGTTGGACCAAAAAAAGGATGATCAAGCAGCTCAAGCTCTTGAGTAATGTCTTGAAAGTCTTTCATATCAGGAGTAAAATAATAATCAAGAATTTCATGATTAGAACTTTCGTGGGAGTGCAAAAAGATATTAAAATCTCCTCCTAACATCCAAAGGTAGTGATTGACTAAAGAACTCACATCTTTTAACTGTTGCCATAACATTCTCCTAGTAATTCCATTATTGCTACCATAAGTAGCCGAGATGAAAAGAGTGGAACCATTATAGAAACCCTTAACAATTATAATTTGATCAAAAGTATAAATAACAGAGAAGTCAAGTCCTTTCCTCCAAAGTAACTAGATTATTCCATTAATAGCAAAATCATAGTTAGTATTGACATTCCAATTCGAGAATTTTGATTTGAATATAATATCGGATTTATCAACTTTAACTCTAATCTCCAATAAGCATAAAACATCAACATTGTTCTGAGTAGCTCTATAGATCACTTTGTCTTGTTTGTAAGGACTGTTAAGTCCTCTAATATTCCTGAAACTTGAGATCATTGGGATGGAGAAGTTCCCAATTGACCTCCAACATTAAGACTTTTAGATCTATTTAAATGATCATTCTTTTTTATTTAATTTCATTCACCAAACTTGCTACTCCCAAAGAAGCAGATCTAACTTTCCTTTGCTGGTTTTCTAAGTTAGGAGGGTTGTCATCAACAAAGTTAAGGACATCAAATCTATTCTTTGAACCAGCAATAGGGACTTTAGAACTATCCTTACTAGGTCTACCTCTACCCTTTTAATAATAAATGGTTGATTTGATACAACCTCTGAAGTATCATGAACTTTAACAACATCCGGGTCATTAGGAGAAATAGAAGTAGTATCAACGATAGTAAGTTCAGTCTGGGCTTCAAAGTTATGATAAACTTTTTCCCTTTTAATGACAACAAATTGAGAAGAATCAATCCCTAATGCTTTTGAATTTGATGAGAAGAATTAACAGCAACACTGACATTAAGAGGATTGTTAACACTGATTAAAGGGTCTGTGCTAACTAAATCCTGTAAAGCTTCAATTCCTTCAACAATAGGGGCTAAAGATTTAGAGACATAAATTTCCTTTCTTTTCTATACTTGGGAAACCGTAGAAGTAGATTTTGATTTCTGAACACACCTTTTTTCACTGTGACCAAATACATTACATTTCCTACACGATTGGGGAAGCCATGGAACCTCAACTAAGATCGAGGTAGTAAGACCATCTTTTAGCACAACATCAACATAATTAGGAATTGTATCATTCGCCCCAATTTCAATACAAACTTTTGCATACTCAAGCTTAGATTTAGACGCAGTTACAATATCCATAGATATGGGAACACCTATGGCACTGTCAACGTAGCTAAGACCATTTCTAGAAAATAATTCCAATGGGACATTGAACAAATGAATCCAAACAGGAAATTTAGACAGATTAAAACTTAGGCTTTTGAGATTTGGCTCCCATTTTCTTAAGATAGGGGGCTTATTATGAACATGCCATGAGCCATTTTCAAGCACCCAATTCCTAGCAGATTCAGAGGAGAAAGAGAATATAAACAGGTTATTTTCAGCTGAATTGACCTGCAATCGAGAACCCATCAAAGCTTTACTCCATAAGTTGTTTACTATCCTTTGAATTGATGCAAAACTAGGAGAAACGCCAAGAAATTGTCCCACAAGAGATAGTTTCCATTCGTAAATTCCAGCTTCTAAGATCTCGGGGGAAGGAGGACAGTCAGGGTTCCTTCGCGAGACTTTGTTGGAAAGTACTCTAGGTCGTGACCTTCTGAGCAGCCAAATAACTTTCTCGAGTCCATCAGTTGAAGGAATAATCACAAGGAAAGGTAGGCTTTGAAACAGAGAGAAGAATAAATAGACAATCGGAATCGAACCACCGGAGATTTTTTTTTGATAAAAAATAAAATATTTAAAACTAGAATAATCCAAAATAAAAAATGGTCAAAATGATATTACAAACGTTAATAGTTATTTTTTTATTATCCCATTATGATTATCATTCTCGTGTGTTCAAATCTGAATTTCATTTTAGAGTGTAACGTACCTTAAAATAAATCACATTTCTCCCCTTTCTGGACTGAAATGAATCATATTTCTCTTCTACTTTATGTGGTGGAAAAATGCTTTGCCCTAAAATTATAAGCTCGAGCAGCAGAGATTGCACGAATAATGAATTTTTATTTCAAATTAATAAGTCTTTAGAATATATATTATTTTATAATAATTTAGATTAATAAAAATACATTAAATAAAAATTTAAATTTTTTATTTCTATAATAAGTAACAAAATTATTTCACATCGCTCAATAAATCACATCACATTTTAAAATATTTAATGAAGTAGGTCTTATAAATTTAATTTTTCATAAAATTGTTATAAAATATTATTATTTTTTATTTACATAACATGCAATAACTCATCATAAGAATTTTTGAAGCGATTTTAGTGGTTTTATTATCCCTCGATAATGTAGTAATCAACACGGATACGTAATTTAAGTCTAAATCTTTTATAAAAAAAAGCATGTGATAATATAAATATACTTTTTAAAAAGCTATTATAAAAAATACAATTAAATTCGTTTTCTTACATCCAAGAAATGTTCCGTTCTTTAGCCTTAACTACAATAACAAAGACGTATAACTATCGCTGAACAAATTAATTAAGGTCCATGGCTTGTCAGTTCATTTGTAATTTGATTATTTTGCATCAATCTGTCTTTTGTCTGGGAAATTTAAAACTCTTTTGTCTCTCTCTCACGTTTGATGTACCGGGAAATGAGTGGAAACTGCCGTTTTTAAAAAATAAAATAAAATAAATAAATATTTTAATTTTTAAAAAATATTTTTATCGAATATTTACTTTTTTTCATCGTGTTTGCCCTGCAGGTGGTCTTTAATCGCCAGTACCTTACCCGGAAGAACAGACAACGAGATAAAGAACTACTGGAACTCGCATTTGAGTAGAAAAATCCACAGCTTTCGAAGGCCATTTAGCAACACAATCCCTGTCGTCATGGAAGTTAACAAGGCCGTCATTGCCAATCGTAAAGGAGGAAGAAACGGTATACCCTCAATCAAGAAACCTATAGAAAACCCTCTTGTCAATGAAAAGGTACCGTTTCCATCCACTCCAGTATTAGGAAAAGAAACCCTGCCCATTAATGCCGTGGAAGTCAAGGAAGGAACCAGCATGGAGAATTCAATGGGGTGCCCTAGTGGTGGGATTTTAGCACCACTTGAGAGCATTGAAAGCAATGGGATGCCTTGGTTTGATGATATAACGAACAGTGAATTGCTACAGCCACATGGGGATTTGGATTTTAGTGAAATGGCAGCTAATAATAACGAGGAAATAGTAAGTTGGAATTGTAGTGGAGGACGAGGAGATAGTGGGGATGATTGGGAGTGGGAAAGTGTTGTTAATGGGAACGAGCCTTGGGACGAGGAGTTCATGTGCTCTTGGCTATGGGAATCCAATGACCACATTGTCAATGGAGAAACACATAAATTGAACCATGACTTTTGACACTCATACTTGGCTTTTCTCCTAATACTCTCATCATATACTCTCTCCTAAATCTATCGCTTAAAGAGAGTATTATTTTTCATCCAAGCGACTTTAAAAATAATAGTGTTAACTTTCCTAGGAGTTTCAGTACATGTGTAGGATTATGGATTCTGTTGGATTTTTTTGTCCATTTGCTGTCAATATTTATGTAGCTAGACAGTAGACAGTGTGAACGGGTTTGTTGTTTTTCATTTTTCCTGTCAATATTTATGTAGCTAGACATTTATTTTGACAGAGTAATAATAAAGCAAGTTTAAGGATTCGTGCCTTGCAGACATAGAAGAAAGCCACGGCGCTTCATGGGATTCTATCTAAGCTTTCGTCACAATGGAAAAGCGTGGATTGTAATCTACGCTTTCGCAGGCTTTTCTGACACGTTAAATTGGTGCGGATCATAAAAGCACGCTTGCGATTATTCCCTTTTAATTATTGTCTGTTATATTATTAAATACCCTTAAATCCAAATTTCAAATCACACCAAAATTACAATCACATTTTTACTTCTATAAATTCCCTCTATTAAGTAGATTTTGTTATAGTTTTTAAAAGGTAAAATTATTTTTTATATTATATTATATTTATTTTATATTTAATTTATTTAACCAAATTTTATTATATTATTTTTTTGCAGTTATAAAATGGAAGGCGAGATTATATCTCGATACATTCTGCCGATATGGTAACAATATTAAATTGGATTATTTAAATTTTTTTAATTTTTTTAATTTTTAGTATTATTTTATATTTTAATTAGTATACTATTTATTTAATTAGGAGAATGGTCGTATATAAGAAAAAAATATTTATTATTGCATATATAAGACTTTTAATCTCTCAAACTCTCAAAATGATGCGTATTTCAGCTATTATTTACTATGATAGAGAAATCCGGGAAGATGAAACTGACGTTATTTTCGTATCAAGTTATTCTGTCACCTTATCCTTCAAGAGAAACATCACTTTTGAGGAGCTGGTCACTAAAATTTTAAAGAAAGTTCATGTTGAAAGTATTAGAAGACTACCCTCACTTCAGTACAGATTTTCAACTACACTGTTTTCGTTAATTTATACATCATTCGAACTCTCCAACAATGATGATGTTGCTATAATGGTTGATGCTCATAATCAAAATTCAGACACTGTTACATAAATGTATGTCACATTTGTTGAAGTGTCTATGGATCGTGGTATGCCATTATGCTCCCACTATAGGTTGGTTCAACTAGCCGATCAGGTTGATAGTCCAACTCAAGTAATGTGTAATGATTTTAACTCGTTAATTAGAAATCCACAACTTGGTACCATCCCATTAATTTCAATGGTGAGACATTCATCAACAACTTGTTACGATCTATACTGAGGTGGCTCCACGAACAATCTGTTTCATAGCATTGCTTCCAATTCAAGGGGAAGACATTTATCTGCTAATTTCTTTGACTTTAATATGGAGATGCCCTCGACACATCAATTTGTTCAATACACATTTGACACGATGCTTTCAAGTTCGTGAGGAGACATTCAACTGTGAGCTGTTTCGATCTCAATATAGAGATGCATGGGACACAACACTCAGTTAAAAACCCGTATGACACGATGCCTTCAAGTTCAATGGGATGGAATTCAACTATCATTTTGACCTAAATATCATCATCACAGATGAATCCTCATCTCCACCAGAATAACCTCTTCATGAGCCATGTGCAGATGATGCTTAGACTGGACTATTTGTTAAACCAGAATCACCGCAGTTCAACATGAACTCTAATGATGATGATGTAAATGAAGTTCCCATGAATAAGGTATACATTGAACTTCCAACACACATGTATAAATCTGACTATGATGTAATGTATGGGCCAAAATTTACGGATATGCCTAATGTTGGTGACTAAAGATTTAACTAATCGGTCATTGATAGTGAGTTATATATCGTACTAGAGTTTCCATCCAAAGAAGAAGTGATAATTGCAATTAAGAATTACACATTCATAATTTTGTTCACTCTAGAGTCGATCGATCCACCACTAAAAAGTATGTCTGTCACTGTGTCCAACGTGATAACAGATGTACTTAGATGGTTCATGTATCGAAGAGGAATAGGAAAAACAACATATAAGAGCTAACAATATACAACGATCCTCATACATGTTATGCTAGAGGGATCAATCAGGACCATCCCAACTTGGACTCTGACATTATCTGTCAAGCCATTATGCCCATGGTCAAAGAAAGCTCCCTTATAACTATTGCGGTGCTAATTTTAGCTATATAGTCTCAATATGGGTACATCATCTTTTACAGAAAAATATAGAAGGTAAAGTAGAATACCATTAAAAAAACTTCAGGGCGTATGGGATTCATCTTACAACAAACTACCAAGTTGGTTTAGGGTAGTGTGCATACTGAATCCTAGGACAATAGTTGACTTTAAAACTTGTCATGCATACAAAAATGATCAAGTGTTTCGCGATCGATGCCAATTCTATAGGCTTTTTTAGACTTACCCACAATGCATTAATGTTGTGAAATACTGCAAGCTTGTGGTCCAAATTGATGGGACATTCTTGTATGGAAAATAAAAGCAAGTTTTACTATTGGTAGTTGTCCAAGATGGTAATCACAACATTCTTGCAGTTGCTTTTGCCATTGTTAAAGGTGAAGATACATATTCTTAGCCTTTTTTTTCCTTAGAAACTTACAATTACATGTTGTCATGAGGGGAAAACATGCATCATTTCAGACCGTGTGATCAAAGAAGCAATGGACTCTTTAGGTCCAATGTGACAATCACCTAATGTCCAACATCGGTATTGTATCTGTCATATTGTTGCGAACTATCATGCAAAATTTAAGAATAATGATGAACGTCAATTACTTATGTGCATGGGTGTCACAATGCCTAATTTCATTTCTCAATCATTTTCATTTTTTATGGGAACTTAAAAGTAAGTAATACATTTGACGTGCAGCATACGAACTATTATCTCAAATGTTTGAGTCCATGCTTCAAGATGTGCGAGGAAAAAACGAGCAAGGATACAATTACATTAGCCTTATCAACAAAAAAAATATGGACTAATGGATATGATGGTGGATATGATAAGGACATATGACAACAAACTTGGCTGAGGCTAATCAATTCGACCTTAAAGGGGGCACTCTATTTACCAGTAACATCTTTGGTTAAAATGACGTATTTTTATTTAGGAGCGCTTTTTGCCAAGATCATGGGACAAGCTCAAACTTTGATGCAAAACGACCATGTTTATAACCCAAGATTAGTTGCAGATCTACAAAAAAATATTGTTGCATCAAATGAAATGTCTATAACAAGCTTCTCCGATTCAAGTTAATCTACAAGACATGTGGTGTAATTGTGGGTTTTTTCAAGCTCTGAAGTATCCATGCTCCAATGTCATAGTATCTTGCTATTATACCCGTCAAAACTATAACCGTTTTTTGGATCTTGTATACCGACTTACAACCGTATTTAAGGTATATGAATTTGAGTCCCCCCGATAGGTAATAAAAAAGACCCAGATGAGGTTAAGAATTGGCTTCCGATTGTACCAGATCTGTCCTTATTGAGGGAAGAAGGTCGCCCAAAATCCACTCGAATTCATTGTGATATGGATATTCGACAGACGTCCAAAAAAACAAAAGATGTGGGCATTATAGAAACCTAGGCCACAATAGGAAAAATGTCCATCTCTTTTATCATCACGTAACTATTGAGCATCAAAATGTAATTATAGTTTATGAAATCTCAATTTTTGTTATTTCCTCTCTCTTTTTACTTTCAATTAATGTCATTTGAGCATCAACAAGTAATGGGATACTCAAGTGAAAATTAAATAAAAACATTACAAACTAAATGGTAAAAATAATTAAATAGAAACATTAAATACAAACGTTACAATTCAAACAATTAAATAATAACAACATTAAGAAACAAAATAAATAAGAAGTCCATAATCCAATACATTTGCTGATAAACAAAGAAAATTAGATAAAAACATTACAAACTAAACAAGTCTATCATGTCTGCATCTTGAATGTGTTCTACAAGGCGATGTTTTTTTCGATGAGGGTTTCTTCGTATAACTTGCTCTTCCTCCTCACTCTCATCGTCATTATCAGCAGTAGTAGCAGCTACATTTTGTTGATGAGGGACAGATGACGATGTAGCACCTCCATAGAATATGGACTCTGGAAATGTATGACTAATCATCCCACCGCTCATAGAAAACTGTGAAAACTGAATAAAAACGTCAACAATGATGACTACGATCCATACTAATTCAGAGGTATTTGTGTCTGTGGTGAATCACCACCCGCCAAATAAGCAGCATATGAAGCCGACGTTGGATTTATAAGCATGTCAGTATAATATCCGCCAGGTGTCATAATACCCTACAGTGGTGGCATATGAACATATTATGGTGGCGTATGAATTGATTGCGGTGGCATCTGAAATGGCTACGGTGTCATCTGAAACAGTTGTGGTGCCATCTGAAATGGCTACGGTACCATCTGCAACGACTGCGGTGCCATCAGAACAAGAGGTGTACCTATGTATAGTGACGGATGGGAATGTAAACTAGTGTAGACGGTGGTTGTTTTGATGGTTCTTGTGCTGCAATTGAGGATGAGCCGGAAGCACCTACTTTTCAT
Organism: Hibiscus syriacus; assembly: GCF_006381635.1. Lineage (NCBI taxonomy): Eukaryota > Viridiplantae > Streptophyta > Magnoliopsida > Malvales > Malvaceae > Hibiscus > Hibiscus syriacus. Next base: position 4,547,377 of record NW_024062808.1, on the reverse strand, counting down.
CCACGAGTCGGGGGGAAAGTGAAGCTGTAACGGTTGACTTTTTCTCGACATCAATGAATGTTCTCGCCTTGTGTTTCCTCAGAAAATAGGAATGACTTTCCGTTTGTGTTGAACCACTCATAATAGTCATCCACAACCAAATAATGGTCCACATAAATGGGCTCCCTAAGGGGAATGCATCCACTTCGATCCTCTTAGATCATTATCCACCCGCTATGCTTCAACAGCCAGTTGACATCCTTTTTGCCCCATCTATCGACGTTATGTATATTGTCGAGATTATTAGGTGCTTTAGGAATATGTTGTACGAAACTAAATTGGTGGAGCATGCGATCAATTGGATACCACTCGACAATATCATAACATATCAGAGGGACCGCCGACATCCATACATCTAATGAGCCACTCAAGTGAATTGTTTCACACGTAAGTACGAGTAAGCGAACAAAGTAGGGAATTTATCAGTATCATCTCTGAGGAATCAAATCTGCCTCCAGAATTAGTAAGGACATCACACTTTGTTTTTTCTTAGATAATAGCACGTATATTAAAGAATTTTAGCTACTCTGGTATGGTAGTTATAAAAGATTTTGTAATATAAAAGTTAATGGTATTTTAAGTATGAAATTCTAAATATAGTTAGTAGTAAAAATGAATAATATATTAGCAAATCATGTTTTACAAGTTAATAAGTTGATTTTTTAAATTACACAATTTTTAGACAATATTGTGTATCATATGAAATAGTATAGAATTGTCTAATTGTTGTCTGAAATTGGTTTTAATTTGAAAGTCAAAATATATATATTTATGATTTTACACAATTAATAGATTTAGAGTAAATAAATGATATTTGAAAACTTTAAAGAAACATTTTTTTGGATTTGTAAAACAAATATTTTATATGATTGACGTGACATCTTAACTCGTGTATTGGGTTAAGGGTGTTTCAATTTCCTATGAAATATATTTGGTTTCATTTATAGTATTTTTATTTATTATTTGAGACCATTATTTATGTATTGGGACATTAAATATTTTTTGAACTATTTACGCATACATATTTTTAGATATTTATTATATTTGTTTCAGATTTTCAAACTTTTGATATTAATAAAATTTTGAAGGTTGAATTGAGAAATGTATTAATAATTTAAATGGTAATTTTTACGTCATTATATTTTAAATATGTTTCTCTTAAGGGACAAGTTTTCATGTGGATTCTTTAGTTCTGACTTATTTCCTCTAAGTCGGGTAAAGGGGTTATATTTAATATGCTTGAAACAGTGTGTCATTTCACAACGCTAAATAGAAGGCATCAAACATTTAAGCCTTTGAGTCGTTCGAGAGATAATAAATGATATTTCCTAAAAAAAACATCCCATTAAAACACCGATAACGCTTCAACAATTAGGTCTTAGGCATGGTTTTCAGAACCGGATCGGTTAGCGAACTGGCTATATTATCGGTTTATTGGTTCAATCGGTAGAATCGGTCTGATCGGTCGGAAGAACCGGACGACGTCATAACTATTTAAAAAATTAAATAAAAATACCAAAAATATTTAATAAAAATTTTTTTGTATATCACAAGTCATAACATATATGAGTTAAGAACCATAAAATCAAGTGAAACAAATGATTCAAATTAACTATAACATAATATTTAAGGTAAAACATATTAAATAATAAATATAATTATATAACTATAATCAAAAAAATAAATTTGGGGCTAAAAAAATCATAACAAAATGATATTGTTTGGTTTAATTTTTTTTTAAAAAACAATCCCACATGGCTAAGAAACATAGAAGATCATCCCAAAAGTCTAAAGAGTAAAAATATGAGAACAAAACAATCCCACATGGCTAAGAAACATAGAAGAGCATCCCAACTAACTTCTATAAATAATAGAGGTAATTTGACATTCAAAATCATGGAGCCTTTTGGTGAGCATTGAGTGAATTATTCTTTCACTTCAATCAAGCTCGAATTTTAGTCTTCAATTGAGCTTCTAAATTTTTTTTTGAGTTCAAGTCTTTTTGAGTTCAAGTTTCAATATTATATTTCGAGTTCGATTTGAACTTGATAATTTTTAACTCGTGAGTTTGAGTCGAGTTGTGCTTACTTTTAAAGTTTTCAAGTTCGAGTCGAGCTCAGCAATACTCGAGTTCGACTTGGCTCGTTTAACAAACGACGTCGTTTGGTTTAATTTAAAAAAAAAAACAAAATTGATGGTTTTTTTCGGTTTTCAGTCGGTCTGGTTAGAGTAGTTTCGGCCGGTTCAATAGTAACGGTTTAACCGGTGTAGATTGAATCGGACTAGGCAGCGGTTCCCGGTTGAACCGGTCGGTTTGGTCCGGTTTTCAAAACACTGGTCTTAGGTCAAGTTACTTTATGACATCTTTTCAATAATGGGAAAAATATTATACCTTCGCCGAAATACATCTATGTATTATCCCATGTCTAAGGACCTCCGAAGAATACTGAAGATTCCTTAGTCTCCGACTCTCTAGGAACTTCGAAAGATATAAAAAGAATTTCTCTAGAGAAAGGGCCTCGAATATCAAACATTCCTTGTGAAATCGCGGTAACTTGACATGGCTTCTAATAGATTCATGTGATCTACTAAATCCAAATCTATCGTCAGTTGACCATGTTTACTTAGTCTACTAGCCTTAGGGTAGACACAATGACCTTATGCTGACACAAGTCCAAGAGTCACTATAAAATTTCTTGAGCAAGATTGAGAAAAAATGATGTAACCTAGATGGAACCATCTTGTCTTCACTCCTATTTTCTACCTCCTTATGGAGATATAATAGTTTGACCGACTACAACACACCGCTTAACTTAGAAAAGGTGAACCATCTATAACGGCCGTAATCCATTTATTCACATCAACCAACTAAATTTAAAGCATTGGTTTGTGTATAATTTATGTTTTTTGATTTTGATTACCCTTGTCATTAAGCAATCTTTACGTTGGAAGTTAGATTCATGCGGGAAGTCGAAGCAACGCAAAGCTGAATTGCTAAACAAATTTGTTATTAATATCTTTTGAGAAAAGAAAATGATGAGGAAAAGACTGCATTTATTTGTACATGTGTGGGAAGGTCGTGTGGCATCCTTATGAAACACATACGAAAACTTATGAACCCTCAATTATTTTGCAATCAAAGTGAAAAAACTTTAATTCTTATTGCTAAAACTATACACAATCGAATAGTAGTTGCTTACACACACTAAAACTGCAGCATCCGATTCCGATCATCTCCTACTGAAGGTTTGTTGGAAAACCAGCAAATTCAGAAAAATAGTGTAGGTACTGTTGACTATGAAAAACGATGAAGTTGACAAAGATTCTAACTTTTGGAGCCTCTTTCAGCATATTCCAAATAAGAAATCTGTCTCTGCAACCTCATTTGCTCATAAAACTTAGCTATGAATTTCTCAGCCTTTGAATCAATCCCTTCATCCTCGAATTCATATGAATATGGATACCAACTATTTTCTTTCTCATCACTCCCTTCGTATCCACACTCTTCCACTTCTTCTTCTTCGACGTAGGACTCCGATCCCAGCAAGTTACTCTCTCTTCCATTATTATAATCGTATTCGTCGATGCCGAAATCGTAATCGAAATCGACTTCCTCGGTCCTGATGCAAGGGAGAAGGAACCTCATGGAGGCGAGACGGTGATGGTGGACCTTGAAGTGAAAAATGGGCGTCTCGTCGAACGATAGCTGGCGGCTGTTAATCATTTGGTGATCATTACGAGTCGACGTATGTGCAAGACTCTTGATGAACTTAGGGAGCAATCGGAGTTCCATCATCAGCCGTCTCTTGAAAACGCCGCCTTTTCTTGCCCATAACAATGCCAGACGCAGCAGATTCCATGCTCTTTGAGCTACATCACTTTTCTTCTTCGTCATTTTTTCGTAGTTTTGCTGTATATTTTTGTTGAATTTTTGAGGTGCTGGGGAAGAGAAGGTTGGTATTTATAGCATATAATGAATAATATCGTACAAGGCGCCGTATCATGTAAATTTCGTTCGAGCGTTTGGTACGCGGAAAGACAATAGAGGAGAAAACAAGTTTTAGTTTTTCACTTAATTTCACTAGAAACCCTCAAGTGGTGGATTAAATTAAAAATTAGTCATTGAACTTCACCATGTTTCTACTGAATTCTTAAGTTAAAGTATTGTTTCAATTAGGGTTTGTCATTCGTAATCTTAAATGCTAGTTTGGATTTACTATGATTCATTTTATATAAACATGTGTGAATTAGTATGAACTAAGCGAAATTAATCAGGGACTGATGTAAAATTTTATGTTATAGGAGCGAACTTCTAAAATTTTAAAAAAGAATTTTAAAATTCTAAAATTAAAATATTTTAAATAAAAAAATACATAGAAAAAATTTAAAATATATAAATTTTCAGGGGTTGATTGCCCCTTCCGACCCGCTTGATCCATCTATGACCTCCATGATTAAGAGATTGTTGTTATCCCTTGAGACATGGGTTCAAACACTTCCTATACAAATGTATGAGCATTCATAGTCAAATGATTAAAAACCTTTGAATAAATACTATCTTTTATTCACCCTATACTGATAAAAAAATTTGTGAATTAATAAATTCTTTTAAACACGTCATATACAAACTAACATTAAACATAGCAACTATTTGTGAATTTGTTAAAAGATTTGATAGGAATGATACTCTAGTTTTAGTTTGTGGATTCAATTGATATATTTTTGAAGTTTTAAATTAAATTTTAATTTGATGTATAGTTTGAGGATTTTTTCAGTATTAAGCCTTTTGTGTATATATTCAGTTCTAGTTTGGTAAGAAGTTCAAATAATGGGCGGCGGAAACTCTTGGGAAACACGGTTTAGCGCGACATAAATAAACCATGCTGTCCCCGGTTTTATTCGTTTTCCAGATCTACCCCTTTCTACTTTCCTTTATTACTGTTTTATGAGCAGCCGGATTTAAAAAAATAAAATTTAATTTAATTTCGATTTTATGCAAAACTGAAAATTACGGCCCTTTTTAATAAAGAGAAAATAACCTCAGTGATCAAAAATGCCTTATAATATACGATTTTAACCAACTTTTTTTGGATTTGCCAAAATGACCAACTAAATCGCATGCGATCGATAATTCGCAACGCGATCTCCGGTATCGCAAATCAGTTTCCAGATTCGCAACGCGATTCTGACTATCGCATTGCGATTTCTCAAATTCGCGTTGCGATTACGTAAATCGCAATGCGAATCTGACTATCGCAATGCGATTTACATAGCGCCATTCGTATTAACGCGTATTTTTTTTTTCAAATTCCAAACACGAATATATTAATATATCGGAAACTGAACCGTCCACAGTATATCCCGTAATCGCAACTCATAACCTAAAACCTAAAATCACAACTCAGTCCCATCTCCACCTCTCACTCTCTACGGCGAAATCTGTCCCCATCTCCGAAGATTTCCGTCCCCATCTCCGGCGAAATCCCTCACAACCATTTACGGTCAGAAATCTCTCACAATCATTCAGAAATGGAAAATCAACCTCCGAGGGTTAGTTTTTTTAATTAATTTTATTTTGAAAATTTTGAATTATTTTAGGTTTTTCATATTGAAATTGATGATAAATTTACTGGTAATTTCAATAATAGATTAACCATTTCACTTAGATTTCTTATTAAATTCATTCGATTGCTGCCAATACTGCTAAACTGTTTAGTCTTTAACCCTATGAAGTTAGTATTTATCTTTGTTTTGTCTTTTGGTTGAATAATGCAGAAGAAGAATAGTTTCTAAACTTAAAATCGCAACATGAAAATGAAAATCACAACACGAAAATGACTATCGCAACGAGAGAAATGAAAATCTCAACGCGAAATGAAAATCGTAACGATATAATCGCAACGCGAAACCAAAATCGCATTGCGATTTTCATTTCGCGTTGCGATTCTCTCATTGAGATTTTCATTTCGCGTTGCGATAGTCATTTCCGCGTTGCGATTTTCATTCTCTCGTTGCGATTTTCATTTCAACCAAAAGACAAAACAGTGTTGCAAATTTTAGTTTCAAGAATAAACTACTATTTATGTTTATTGTTTTTGGTATATCTTCACAGTGTAGTTTTTGGTATATCTAACTTGGTATGTTTATTGTTTTTGTAGAATTTTTTTTCGGCTTCATTGATATTAAGGAATAAAGTTAGCCTAGCGACTACAATTGCTTCGAAGCTTTCACCTGCACAAAGAAAATTGTTTGAGGAAACCTGCTTCAGGCCATGGCTGAGAGTACAACATCCGGGTGGAGATGCTAATTTGACCCATTTGTGGCTTCAGACCATGACTAGCGATCTACTCGACAGTATACAACGTGGTGAGGAAGAGATATGGTTTCATTTTCCACCGGCGTATACTTGTTTTGGGCGGAAGGAGTTCTTCTTAATCACTGGTCTACGATTCGGACACGATGATGTAGGCCGGTACACTCATCATATCACCCGCCCATCATGGTTATCCAGGGTTTTTCCTGATGAGTCAATAAAGAAGCCGAACTTACACGTCGACGACCTGAAGAAATTGTTTAATAAGAAATATGGTTTTACTCGGATGAATGACGTCAATGCTGTCCGAGTATGCCTTCTAGTACTTTTGTATGCCGGCTTTTTAGGCAGAGAGGCCAGACAACCTATTCCTCAGGAGCTAATATTATTGGTAGAGGACCTAAATGCATGGAATCTGTTTCCGTGGGGTTCGTATATATGGAAAGCTACCTGGACTAAGTTGTCGTCTGCCTTTGATGACCGCAAAAGTTTGCGTGGCGATGGGTCAAAATACACTTTGTCAGGCTTTGTTTGGGCCTTTAATGTAAGAATTTCTATATAATGTTTTCAAAATTATAATTAATTATTTAACAATTACTAATGTTTGTTATTATATTGTTTGTAGATTTGGATATTCGAGGCTTTCCCCAGCATGCGGACATATGCATTAAAAACTTCAAATGATATTCCTAGGGCTATTTCCTAGAAGAGGAAACGTCTGTTGGATTGGGAATACCTAATACCATATGCGACAATAAATAATGTAAGTTAAGACAAATACTATCATATATAAACAAGTTATTAATAGTAGACGTTTAACTTTGTTTGAGTTATTATATTTTTAGGAGGCCAACACTCCATTAATGAGACTGACACCCACGGAGGCTGAGCTTGCCACTGATTGGTGGCAAGCTAGTCAGTGTTTTCTTGATGGCACGAATGATGAGCAGCCTCCACTTCCTCCACTTCGAGAGCCATCACCTCACCCAGAGCCATCACCTGATCGACCCGACTATATACCTCTACAACGAGAGCCATCACCTATCCCGTCACATCATCGAGTCTCTTCTCCACCATCACCTCATGATAGGCGACCGGAAAAGATGCCACGACTTCTATCTCCCTGTTCTCCACCTCCACCTCCACGGGATGAGTCAAGGGAGTTACGTGATGAGGTTAATGCCTTGCGTGAGGAGATCGGTACTCTAAGCGAGAACGATGGTGCATGGCGTGTGGAGTGTCTACTTTACGTGGTGAGGTTGCCGCTCTACGTGAGATGGTAGTATTGTTGCAGAATGAGGTTCATACTCTACGCAAGTAGAGGTAAGTTTAAGATTTTCCATATTTAACTTGATGATAAATTTACTCGTAATTTCACTTAGATTAACTATTTCACTTAGATTGCTTAGTAAATTTATTCGGTTGCTGCCAATACTGCTAAACTGTTTATTAACATTGTGAAGCTAGTATTTGCCTTTTGTTTTCTTTTGGTTGAAGTAAATTTATTTGGTTGCTGCCAATTCTGCTAAACTGTGTATTCTTTAACACTGTGAAGTTAGTATTTGTCTTTGTTTTGTGTTTTGGTTGAAAGTAAATTTGTTCGGTTGCTGCCAATTCTGCTAAACTGTGTATTTTTTAACACTTTGAAGTTAGTATTTGTCTTTGTTTTGTCTTTTGGTTGAAAGTAAATTTATTCGTTTGCTGCCAATTCTGCTAAACTGTGTATTCTTTAATACTCTGAAGTTAGTATTTGTCTTTGTTTTGTCTTTTGGTTGAAGTAATGCAATCCATTCAAGTTTCAATTTGCAGAAGAAGAAGAAATAGTTTATTCTTGAAACTATATTTTAGCAACACTATTTTGATTTTTGGTTGAAATGAAAATCGCAACGCAAAACGAAAATCGCAACGAGAGAATCGCAACGCGAAATGAAAATCGCAACGACAAAATCGCAACGCGAAACTATAATCGCATTGCGATTTTCATTTCGCATTGCGATTCTCTCGTTGCGATTTTCATTTCGCGTTGCGATTCTCTCGTTGCGATTTTCATTCTCTCGTTGCGATAGTCATTTTCACGTTGTGATTTTAAGTTCCAGAAACTATTCTTCTTCTGCAAATTGAAACTTGAATGAATTGCATTACTTCAACCAATAGACAAAGACAAATACTAAGTTGACAGTATTGCAAGTTTGAAACATATTTGTCTTTGTTATCTGATGCATTTTGTGAAATATGATAGAATAATGACTTGGGTGAATTCAATGCAAGTTTGAAACATATTTGTCTTTGTTTTCACTGTTTAAATACCATGTCTGTTTATTTACTGATTTTTGTATTTAATTATTTAGCGGCCCGATAAGGTGGATGCTTTACGTCGGGTTTTTCTTGCACGACAGAGTTCACGCATCAGACGGCGTGCACGTGCTATTAAGTCTCCGTACACCCCAATAGTGCGAAGACACCGCAAGAAGAAGCCCGACTCGCCTGTCATCCCTCAAGAGTCCACTCCTATCATTAAAGAGGCCCCTATCATTCCTCGAGAGTCCCCTCCCACCGTTTAAGAGGCCACTTTCATCGTTGAAGAGGTCCCTCCCACCATTCAAGAGCCCGATTCACATGGCGTCATATGTAGGATTCTTGAGAAACCCTCTGACGTGCCAGACATGATGGATGATAGTTGGCTCTCGTATGAGTTACCGACCAGTACCATTCCGATATCTGAAGTGGAGAGGAGACAACTACCGGACACAATTCTGGATAACACCCTTTGGGCTAAGACCGCAGTTGATTTTTATCTACATGAGCGGAGCCAGGGGTGTTTCACTGACATATGCAAGATCAACGATGATATCTATTTGTTGCTTGATCGGTCTTGGTGGGGCGTATTATTAGGGGTCGAAGACAATGGCTATTTCGATGGAGGGGTAAGTCTTATATTTTTCTTATATTTCAATTTGATTATTTTTTTTAAATTTATGTAAGTTACTAATATATGTCTTTTTTTGTAAAACAGCATATCGATGCGTGGGTGTCACGTCTTCTAATAATTAGGAAACTTAAGGAAAATAAAAGAAATACACGATATACAATTATGCCGACGTCTTTTAACGCCGTTCACTTGAAGAATCAACGAGATGAATCATTTGCGTTAAGCAATGGACAAGCTAAACTTTATCCTGCATGGTGGGAGGTCGATAAGGTTAGTATTTATTTTAGATTGAGTTTAAAGGTATTCATAAATAAGTGCGCAAATGAATGAATTATTACTTATGATTGCAGGTGTTTATCACTGTTTTGGAACGTAAACATTGGCTTCTCGTCGAGCTTCAGCTCCCATCCCTTAAGGCAATAGTATATGACAACATGATAAATTACATATCATTGGTTGATTTAAGAGATATTATTAAGGGATGGAGCTCTCTTTTGGCTAAATTCTTGGATGCGATAAATTATTGGACTCGTTCTGGAAACAAGAAGCCAAAGAAGCTCAATATTACAGTTAGCAGAGACGAGACCGCACCACAACAAACGAATAGACCCAGAGGGGATTGTGGTCCTCTCGTATGCTTGGCGTTGGAGCGTTTGATCACAGGAAGTATAAAGTATCTACCTCCTACCGATAGAGATAGAGCTGCAGTAGGCTTGTGGTTTCGGCATTATATGGCTAGATCGATATATACGAGACGCTGCCTACCTGCATCCGCGTTATAAAAATGTCCATAAACAATTGGTAAGTTTATAGGCTTTTGGTTTGAAAATGTTTGGTTAAGTACCTAAAATTCAATAATTTGCTGTTTGTAGGTTTTAGATGTGTAGAAAGTGTTGTTTGAGCAAATGTTTGGTTTTTGCAGGTTAATCTCATAAGTGAGCTGCGTGAAAATGATGTATGGGTGCAAAAGTTGATTCAATAGTAGATGAGGAAATAAGAATTATTGCTTATTTTTTGATTATTTAATTGATTTGTAAAAGATGATTTGTAAAAGTTGATTTGTTTAATTGATATGAACATAATTCTTATTTGTGCTTGTTTAATTGATTGAAATGTAATGGTTGATTTTGTTGATTTATATCTGCATTATGTTGAAGGCAAAAATGACTATCGCAATGCGAAATGAAAATCGCAACGAGAGAATCGCAAAGCGAAATGAAAATCGCAATGACAAAATCGCAACGCGAAACTAAATTCGCGTTGCGATTTTCATTTCGCTTTGCGATTCCCTTGTTGCGATTTTCATTTCGCATTGCGATTCTCTCGTTGCGATTTTCATTTCGCATTGCGATTCTCTCGTTGCGATTTTCATTTCGCATTGCGATAGTCATTTCCGCGTTGCGATAAACATTAAGATGATTGCGAACGTCATTTCCGTGTTGCGATAGTCAAATGAATGCCTAATAAGTGATAACAACTGAATAAATCATAGCAATTTTCAAACTCAAGTTACTAATACATGCCTAACTGAAAATGTTAAAAGTTCACACATAAAATCCACATAATACAACGTTTGCATTTAAAAATCACCTAAGTTAACAGTCCCAAAAGGTGAAGCCGGTTGTGATTAGGATTTTAAAGATGATTGCGATTTTGATTGCCTTTTGCTTGACATCATATGAGCTTTGGATTTTGATGAGGATCCATATTTTGGTAGAGGAAAAGATGATTGTGATGGCACTGGTGATCCATATGTCAACCTTGTATGACAACTTTCCTTGCACCGACTACATGTCGATCTCTTCTTCTCTTCACCCTTAGACAGTATACGATCGTGAATTTTTGGTCGGCAAGGTAGCCTTCTATCCATGGCTGGTGGCAAAACTGTTTGTAAGTCATCTGGTATGTCCCACTCAGAAGGATGTGGAATAGGGTAGACAATCTCACCATAAGTCTGTCGATATACTTCTGTAGTGTAGCAATCCATAGCGTATGCGCTTGAATCATCTTGGTTTAGATGAAGAGAAACTTTTATAACATGGCCACACGGATAACCAGATGTTTGCCATTTCATACAACTACACGTCTTTGCATTTAGATCGACAAGCCCATTTAAGTTATTATCTAGTACTTCAAATAAAGTGTTTGAACATGGTTCAACTCTCCATGACGTTGACTTCACAACACGTTTCATTATCTTTTTTTCTGTCCATGGTGTAACACGATGTTCCAATGTTCCTGTAAATTTAAATAAATAATACTTAGTAAAATATATGATAAGTTACGAATTTAAAGAAATAATACCAGCATAGTTTCTTTTCTTGTAGTACCACTGTTGAATAGAGGCTCGAAAAAACTCCATTAACATAGTAATGGGTAATTTTAGGGAATGACGACTTAGAGCGTTGACTGATTCTGCACTATTAGACGTCATGAAACCATATCTTGCTCCAAGTTGATGTACTCTTGACCATCTTTCAAACCCGACATCTTCTAGTGTTTGAGCACACTGAGGCAAAACACGTCTTAAACAGTTTATATGCTTATTAAAATCCACTTTCCGATAAGCTTTTACAGCCTTCCAATATGTTCATTTGTGATTTTTTATACCAGCAGACCTTGATTTTAGATTTCTATACAAATGAACACCACAAAGTCCATGAAAAGCATCTGGGAAACACCTTCTAACAACGTTATCAATTGAGTTTACCCTATCGGATATGATTGTCAGATTGCTAATAGGACCTATGCAATCCCTAAGATGCCCCATAAACCATATCCATGAATCAGAGGTTTTAGATTTTCCAACCCCGTAAGCTATTGGCAGTATCCTATTATTAGCATCCATGGCTACTGCTAATAAGTTTACTCCAAGATATCGACCTTTTAAATGTGCTCCGTCAACTATAATAACTGGGCGCATGCAATTAATAAACGAACGAATCTACAAAATCATATACACAAGAAATATAATCATTTAAATGTGAAATGCATTTAACTAACAAAAATGAGTCAACAAAATTATATTGATTTACTAACCGCAGCACCAATGGCGATAAACAGCAACTCAAAGCATCCATCTCTATCTGTTTTGATATGAGTTACCGACCCAGGATTTTTCAGCTTTAAATTGTGACAATAAGCCGGCAGTTGGGCAAACGATGCTTCTGGCGACCCCCTCAACAATTCCAAGGCATAACATTTGGCTCTCCAAGCTTGAGAATATGAGATACTAATCTTGAACCGAGCATTCATGTCATTCATAATTTCATGTCCCCGATATACCCTACCATTCAAAAACACTCAGCCAGAAAACCACCAACACCTTTTTGTTTGCCTATCTATGGTGAGGAAAAACTTGGGTTCTTGAACATGTATGTTTATCAATAAAAGTCCTAACTTGAAACATTTCGCAATCTTTTATCCTCTTTGCAATCATATGCCACATACAGTTTTTGTCAATCATACACCTTGTTTCGAAACGATCTTTGCTTGATTTGTTAACTTTTAGTTGATAGCCATCTTCCACAAATTTCGTATACAAAGTTATCTTCAAGTCTTTCTTTGTATCAAAATAATCATCTTTCTTGATAGGAATAATTTTTGTGTAACAATCAACTACTATCTTTACCAACTCTTCTTCCGGTATCTGAAGTAATTCTGGCATATTCCAGTTATACTCCCGTGGCATTTTCTTCGGGGACTTTTCTTTGGGGATTTCTTCTTCTTCTTTTTCTTCTTCAGTGTTATATGAATTACAAAATGAATGTTCAACATGTTCATTTACAGTCGTAACTTCCTCCTCATTATCATCAACAACATCTTCCTCGGCAACGGCTGTTTCATCATCAAAATTCGGGTATTGACCAATATCAAAATCATTACACGCAGGGTCTGTTTCTTCTTCTGAAAAATCATCAAAATCCGAGTATTGACCAAGATCAAAGTCCGGGTATTGACCAAGATCAAATTTCGAATACTGACTAGTACTCACAATTTTTTTTGTTGGCTCATCATCGTCTAACCGGTCAATACGAAAACCGGAATTTGGTGCTGAAAGTTGATTGGGATTTGGATTAGGGAAAGGTTGTGGTTTTTGAGATTGTGTTTGGTATTGGAAATGTGGTGAAACAATATTTGCTTGGTGATGAAATTGTGGTGGAACCATTAAATTTTGAGCACCATAAACTGGGGTTGAAAAACTTAGTTGATTACTACCCGCTACTGACCCAACTTCACTACTTTTAGGTTCAACAACATACAATGTAACATCATCACTTGAAACACTAATGTAAGCAATGAATCATTCAACATCTTCATTATCGGTTAACAAATAAACTTTACCATTTCTCTGATAATATAGCCTAAATCCACTTAGGGGCTCTAAATTCAATTTATTTGCAACACGTAACATTAGAGTTTCATAAGTTAACTTTTTTAATGACAGTTTTAATTGAAGATTCATGGGTAAAGGCATATATTGTAAAACACCATGAACATTCTCCCATGACCCTCCAAAACACAAATCTATCCAAACATGATCAACATTAGATGATTTCATTATTGTAAATTAATTTACTAAACAAACGAGTTGCGAAACTAAAACCTGTTGCCGGATGGGGAAGGATATTGTTGGATATAGGAACGGATGTCGCCAGAGAGAGTGATATATGGAGATGGAATGAGTTGCGATTTAGGGATTTAGGTTATGAGTTGCTGCTGCTGCGTAGTTATATACCCAAAACATTTGTGTTGCGAAATTAAAATCTGTTGCGAATTCAGAAATCGAGTTGCGAATTTGAAATTCAGTATTGCGATAGTCAGAATATTGTTGCGATTTACTAAATCGCAATACGAATACGTAAATGGCAATGCGAATACGTAAATCGTAATGAGATTACGTAAATCGCAATGCGAATTAGGAAAATCGCAATGCGAATACGTACGTAATCGCATTGCGATTTTCCTAATTCGCATTGCGATTTACGTAATCGCATTGCGATTTACGTATTTGCATTGCGATTTAGGAAAATCGCAACGTGAATTTGGGAAATCGCAATGCGATAGTCAGAATCGCGTTGCGAATCTGGAAACTGATTTGCGATACCGGAGATCGCGTTGCGAATTATCGATCGCATTGCGATTTAGTTGGTCATTTTGGCAAATCCAAAAAAAGTTTGTTAAAATCGTATATTATAAGGCATTTTTGGTCACTGAGATTATTTTCTCTTTAATAAATCATTCCGTTAAAATGGAAAACACATATTTCAAATCAAATGCCTTTAAACTTAGAATTAGAGTTTTGGAATATATATATATATGTGTGATTTTTTCTACACCTATCTTACAAGCACAATTATTTGAACTCGTAATGATTAGAAAGAACGGTTGAGTTCATTCAATAGATTCACATATATTTGATTCTTCAACAATATGAAAATTGGATTTTATAATATAATCACACTTTATTGAAGTATATATTTATATTATTCATCTATATGTAATTTTACTAATGTTAATGTATACTTTTAATAATTATTTTTATGAAATATAGTTATAAAAATAAATAAATATAAATATTTTCAAAATTAAAAAAATATATTTATAAAATTATAATAATTTATGTTAAGTGTGAAGTGATCCTTTCCTCAAGAACGAATTCTTTTAAATAAGATTTAATATCATCCATCATCCCTTCTCTAAATTTTAAATTGAAAATGTGCTAAAGAACTACTACTTATTTTGTAAATAAGTGACATAAATATTGCTTCTAGAACTATTATTTAATTAATATGAAAGGGTATTATTGTCAAAAGGATATAATAAAGAAGAAGAAACAGTTTTATAAAAGAAAAGAGAAAGAGTGGAGCAAATGATTGAAGTAAAAGAGAGAGAAGGAGCTCATATGTTAAAGAAGACACGCTTTTAGTTATTCATTTATTTCTCATCAGCTTTTGCTTTATGATTAAGAAAAGAAAGCAAGATGTCGAGGTAAACGCCTACTTTATATTTTTATCAGAATTTGAATTGCACGCACATGTTGATAGATAATACTTATGAGAATTAAATATTTTAAAGGGTAAATTATATCATTGACCACCTAATTATTGTTCCTTTCTATTTGACCATTATATTTAAAGTTTTTTCAATCAGATCATCAAACTATTTAAATACATTCAATCAAGTTACTTTATGTTAAATGATTAATAAAATTGTTATAATTATACATTTAATCCATGATATTTATACAATCTATTGACTTGATTATAAATTTAATTCAATTTAATAAATTGATTCATCAAATTAGAGGAGATATAGGGAGAACTGAAAAAGCAAACCAGAGCCTCCCATAGGGGGCACACTTGACCCATTGGGGTTAGTCCCTCGCTTGGTAATGATTTACAACATTTTATATATAAGTTGTTATAACTAACGTCAGAGAGAAAAAGAAAAGTAACACGCTTGTAAATAGATTCAAACTTAGGTATTTAAGAAGGTGTGCAAGGACCTTAGCGATTAAACCAGGCCCTATATTCGATTAACATTTATAATATTTTTATATATAATCATTAAATTGATTTTTCTTTAAAAATAAAAATAAAAATTTTGATTTTTATATTTTTAAATTATATTTAATTTTTGGGTAAATTATAAATTTGGTAGCTGAACTTTCATATGATTCCTATTTTACTCACCGTAATTTCAAAATTTTCAATTTGCTCTCTCAACTTTATGGATTGAACTTTTTTGGTCACTTCAGGGTTATATTCTAATAGCTCGTTGATGTGGAATATTTGAATATTAAACATGCCACATCGGATTTCCATGTAATAATAATAAGGATAAATTACAAATTTGATAATTGAACTTTCATATGAATCCTATTTTACTCACCATACTTTAAAAATTTTCAATTTGGTCACTCAACTTTATAGAACGACTTTTTTGCCGGGGTGAGATTAACAGACGCGGGGTGACTGAAACACATGTTTGAACTGCTTACCCAATGGCTGATGACGGGGGCAGCGACGATGAGAGGATAAATCCACTAGGATTTGGTCAGAAATAGGAGAGGACTTCAGTAATGGTGGTGGTGAGACGAACGAAACGCACGAGTGGCAGACAATTTACGAAAACTGATGGGAAGCTTTTGATTTCCTGACGAACCTTTCACGATTTCTATACGAAAAACGATGGAGAGCCTTAACGATTGGCCACAAGGGTTTTGGTCGAGGTGGCCTGATGCTCACACCAGTATTGACTTTGACGGTCATCGTCCAACAACGATATAGATCAATAATGGGCAGCGATGAACGATCGTTGGCAGTGAGAAGTTTAACAGTAGAGTGACAAAAAAATCTCAATGTAACACCCATTGCCCGTATACATCCCCGTACACGAGCCACGGATGTCACATGACTTTCAAAATATTTCCATACTTGAAAACAAGTAAAATTTTGTTTCTTTAAATAAAAAATTTAATAAAATAGTTTATAAAACAATCTTAATATATATATATATATATAAATATTAAAATCCATCAAACAGTAGTTTAAGTTCAAACACAATATAATACTACAACTAAATACCAATATCTTATCAGAGTACCACCATTTATCTAAGTACATGCGAACTAGTAAAATCAAAATAAACATCTAGAGATGTCATACTGTTACTGATGAGGCGATCTTTAATAAATGTCAGCTACATCCCTCACTCTAATCGTACGCTATTACCTACGCGTGAAAATCATCACATGCTAAGTATACACTTAGTGAGGCATAATAAAAACAAATAAGGCATTTTAAAAGTACGAGTAAACCATTATAAGATCAAAATACGATTTATTGTATAAAATACATAAAAGCATAAAAACTGACTTGATAAGCCAAGATTCTGTCAAGTAACCTGCTAAACAGTATTTCGTATGCCTAGCATACATATAAATCAATATATTCCAAAACATCCATTCATAGCCTAATGTATGACAAATGAGAATGCAAGGTACACAATAACATGAAACTAACCACTTTCAGAATAGTAATCCCGTAAGACTACCATCATTGCACACAAAGTGCCATAGTACACAAAGTACTACTACAAGTACACAAAGTACTATTTCCATAGTACACAAAGTACTACTCCAAGTACACAAAGTACTCTTATGAAAATGCAATAAGCATTTTATGAATCAATATATATCAATCTCAAATCAAGTATGCCAATTACATACATAGTGCTAAAGTACACAAAGAACTATTATAATACCATATTATTTATGGTATTATTATTGCACCTATAACTCTCCATGTACATACAATAGACTTTAAAATCCAAATCGCAGGTTAAATATTTATTCCAAACCATCAATAAATAATAATTTGTATGAAATACATCCATTTGTTTTAGGGCAGTTCTACTCTAAAATAATTTGTAAAAATCATTTTCATAAACTATATGAAAATATTTTAAAATACGATAAAACATGCTTTTATAAAAGAATTCGAGGCTGACTCATCGCAAGTCGTCCTCATATCATATTAGTACATAATAAATGCACTCACCTGATATGCCTCACTATTATGTCTTACTGACAAAGTCCAAATATTCTTGAACTTTTTCCTTGCCTTTTGGTTTGATTGTATCAAAAATTTGATCACGATCTACACAAGCATCCATAATCACATATACAAAGATAAAGTACAATGTTATTATCCTTACATTTTTACAAAATAAAAATACTCAAAAGTACTATTATTTTAGAATTCTTTTAAACTTCATCTTAAACTTTTCCTTTTTATCTATAATGGGCCATTGTCAAAAATTCCTCAATTCAAGCCCAATAAATTTCCAGCATTAAATTTACAGCCCAATATCTCAATAATACCATAATTACCACTTAAGCCACTAACTTTCTCAATATTCACCATTTTGTACTTAAACTTTGCTAACTTTCCAAATTGCCTTAATTTCACATTCTATATTCAATTTCAGCCCCCAAACAGTAATTTGCAGTATTGAACATCAATTATTGAGAAATTACACAATCAGACCATAACTTTTCAAAATTTTCAAATTTGTTCCTCAACTTTTGAAAAATTACACTTTGGCCCAAAATTTTTTCTAAGGCTTGTAGAACCTTCCAAATATCATTTCTATGCAATGGGATTTTTTATACAGTTTTTACCAATCATCTTCCTCAAGGCCTAATGGTTTATGTACCCAAGACTCAGGTTTTCATGATTTTCACTTGATTCAAGCATGAAACCAACCTCTATTCAACACTTCAAGACCTCTAGAATCAAACCCCTAACTTAATTTTATCAAAATACATATTTCCCCTAAATCTAGGGTTTGGCCAAAATCAACATAGGCTTATATAGCAATTTACAAGTGATTTTAATCAACAATCATGCTTGTATATGATTCTACAACATCAAAAACATCAAAATCCTTCATCAATTTCATAAACCCTAGTGTGAACATAAACCTTAAAATTTGGGATATTTGAACACAAGAAAGATTAACATGCAATATTGGTACCAAATGATAGCGTTTTTCGCGTAGAACAATTTTCTATTTCATGGTATAATCCAAAATCCAAAGGAAATTGCTCAAAAATGAAAAATAAAATTTCTCTTACCTTGTTCATGGGGAGCACGAAATGGAGCTGAAAAATGGCCTAAGTTTCATGAAATTTTCATGTTAATTTAACTTTTATTTAAGCTTAAATGAATAAAATATTCATTTAATGAGAAATGTCCATTTTGCCATTAATGAAACTTGATAATTACCTTAATACCAAGCCATATAAACCTCATCATCTTCCAAAGTCAAAGATGAAAAAATTATTTTACCCTGTTTTTTCAATTTTACCAAGCAATTTTCCAAAAATTTCAATCTTGCCACATTAATCCAACGATCAAAATTTAACATGGAAATAAATATTCAAATCCAATGATCCATATTATTTTCATTCATTTTAACATGAATAATATTTTTAAGCCTAATTTATCATCCTTTAATTTTTTCTAAAATTTATATTCGATCCGATTTATCGATTTCTTACCGGGCTTTAAACATTTATAGTTTTCAACATAAATTATGGATCAAGAATCTGATTTTAAAAATACCCCACTCTCAAAGGTAAACTATCCATTTATGGAATAAATATTATTTTTGGAAAATTACCACTTAGGTCCCTGAGCTTTTCCCACTTATATACTTTAGCCAATAAATTTTCAAAACTTATATTTTGGCCACTAACCAAAATTTTGGGTATAAAAACTCTCCCCCTTGAGAAAAATTCGTCCTTAAATTTTAGTGCGTACTTGAAGTGAAGAGGGGCATATACTATCTTTTCATGTCCTCTTCTCTTTCCTCATTCGCTTACTGGCATTTATGATTCCACCAAAGAACTTTGACCAAATGAATCGTCTTGTTCTATAGTTCTTTGACTTATCAAGACAAAATATTAATCGGTTCCTCTTCATAGGTCAAATCTGGTCGGGTCCTTATATCCTCCGGTGTGATAATGTGCGACAAATCTAATCGATACTTCATGAGCATCGACACATGGAAAACATTATGAATCTTATCTATTTCAGAATGCAATGTTAATTGATAAACCACTAGTCTGACTCTTTTCAAAATCTCATAAGGTCCAATAAATCTCGAACTCAACTTTTTTTTTTGTCTAAATCACAATACTTTCTTCCAAGGCGATACCTTGAGAAATACTTTATCACTCACTTGATATTCAATCTCTTTTTCCTCCAGGTCTGTATAAGACTTTTTTCGTACGGAAGCTATCTTGAGATTATCTTGAATAAACCCCGCTTAACTTTCATTCTTTCACGAAATCAGGACCAACTAGATCTCAATCTTTAAGCTCGAGCCAATTTAACAGTGTTTGGCACTTTATCCCATAAATGGGTTTATACGGAGACATCTTGATGCTCGACTGATAACTGTTATTATAAGAAAATTCTACTAAAGGCAAATACCTTTCCCATGATCCATTGAACTCAAACACACATGCCCTTAACATATCTTCAAAAATCTGAATCGCTCAGACTAACTATCCGTCTGCGAAATAAGCTGTACTGAAATTCAATCGAGTACCCAAGGCCTTGTGCAAGGATTACTAGAATCTCGAAGTAAACCTTGGATCTGTAACACTCATAACCCGTATAATTATACCTATACAGATTATAAATGTCACCCGAATTTTCGAAGACCATTTTTTTTCAAAATCGATTTAAACTTTATTTTCTTAAAATGGTAATTGATATTATCAAAATTATCATATCATATAAAATATGTTTAATTATAATAAATTTAAAATAAAAGATTTTTTATGAATAGTGATGAACAGTACCCGTGAACAGTGAACAGTGCATCGATGCGCTACAGTAACATGAACAGAGCATCGATGCATCAAAACATCGAATTAATATTATGCATCGATACGTTACAGTAACTGCTACAATGTATTGATACGCTACAGTACTGCTACAGTACTGCTACAGTAACTGCTACAATAATTTCAGCATTATACAAAACTCATAAAATTATCATTTTGTTTCCAAATTTGTTCAACAAAACAAATAAAACATTAATAATTACATGCCACTAATTAAGTCTACATTACATCTTAGGATGTCTTACTGATATAGAAATATACTTCTTGATGCTTGATATCTCTTTGAACTCCTTATTCCACTACTGGCTTTTTACCTACGCGTGAAAATCATCACACGCTAAGTATATACTTAGTGAGGCAATTACAACAATAAACAGTGCAATACAATTCATGCATGAATTTAAATTTCATATAAAATACTATAAAACCATGCTAATAGCATATCCAATATTTTACCATGATAGTGATATCATAACTGAATATAAAAAAATATTCTTTCCAATATACTTGCCATTCATTTCATAAACTTGTAAGCTTATTTGCATAAATTACCATTTATTAACCAATAAACCATAAACCATATATAATAGCCCAATATACAACCCTGAGGACCCTGGTACACGAGTCAAATATATGCACCGTAATGCAATCCCGAGTATGACATATAAGGTCGTATCCACCATCTGTACTAGGTATCCTTAAGTACAGTCCCGAATATGACACATAAGGTTGTGCCCACCATATACACTAGGTATCCTTTAGTGTATTCCCGAATATGCAGCCTGCTGCTGGACTCTATGGCATGCCAACTATACCCTATCCCTCAATAACTTACTTGGGCATACAATCTATTTTATTTGATCCATCCATGGCACAGTATATTATCAATATTTAACATTGGGTAGTTCATACCTGAAATAACATTCATGGTACAATATCACATTTTCCAAAATCAATTTCATACTCTGACATATCAATGTCATGTCAATTTAAAAAAATATGGTGTAATATCATGCTGATAAAACAAGGTCGACTTATCGCAAGTCTTCTTGATGATGTATAAAACATCCATGTATAATTTCATGCATGTATTGCACTCAACTTGACACTTTATAATTTTCCAAAATATAAGCCTCACTATTGTCCACAATAACCCTTTTCTTTTGTACTCGAATCGTTTTGAACACCGAGTAAATCACAATCTGTACAAAATATAGATTCATACCTATATATGTTAGTATTGTACTAACATAAATATATATTTCCAAAATAAATTCCATAATCATGCTTCAAACTATTCACCACAAAATACTTTAACATTTATTAATTCTTTTTGGTATTGAAACCAACTTTTCCAATTTACTCAAAATGGTCCTTCACCATTTTACCACCTAAATTCTTAATACCAATAATTCCATTATTGAAATTATTACCATTTAAATGTTGTACTTAAATCACAAAACTTTTCAAACTTCCCAAAATAGTCATTTTTCACATATAACACTCATTTAAATTCCCAATCAACAATTTCCAGCATAGTACATCAATTATATAACATTTACATAACAACCCATCTATTTTCCAAAATTTTCAAATTGATCCCCAACTTTTCAAAACTTACAAAATGGTCCTCAAATTTTCTAAGGCTTGTAAAATACTTCCTTCATCATTTCCAATCCTTATATAATTTTCCATAATTTTTCTCAATCAAACCATCCATGGACGAAACTTAAAGAACAAGTTCTAAAAAGATTAAACATGTTCTAATCATCATACATGCTTAAATATGAATCAACTACTTCACAAACATCAAGATCCATCATCAATTTCATGATCCCTTATATGAACGCAAACCCTTAAATTTGGGATCTTTGAACACCAACAAGATTACCATGCAATACTGGTACCAAAAGATAGAGTTTTTCACGTATAACAATTTTCTATTTACAACTTACTCAAGATCCTAAGTAAATTTCTTGAAAATTGAGTTGAAATTTTTCTCTTACCTTGAGAGAGAACCCACGGTTGATTTGGAGAAGAAGATGAACAAGTGAAATGATATGTTGGGTGCATTTCATAGTATTTTTCATTATATTCCACTTAAATGAATATAATACTCATTTAATTGGGATAAGACCATATTACCCTTAATGAATCTTCTTATTTATCATAAAACCATGACAACTCATCCTTATCATAATTCAAAGTCAAAGATGAATTATTTTGACTTTAATTTCTAAAATTTCCAATGAAATTTCAAAACTTGCATTTTAGTCACTAAATTCCACTGTTTCGATTAAATCTGAAAAATTCCATATTTTCAGACCAAATTTCTTTGATCCAAAATATTAAAATAATATTTCCAACCATTTTATAGCATCCTTGAAATTTTTGTAAAATTTCAATTCAATCTGAAATTACCTATTCCCTACCGGTTTTAACCATTTATAATTTTTCTTTACTAAAAGTCCAAATCCAAAATATAATTTCCATAAAACCTCACTCTAAAGAGTAAACTATATATTTATGGAATAAAATTCTTTTTAGGAACTTTATCACTTAATTCCCTAATTTTTTTCCAAGTTTTATACTTTGACCATAAAACTTTCAAAAGTTACATTTTGGTCACTAACCAAAATTTGGGGTATTACAGGATCTTTGTCAGATACTATCGACATAGGCACTCTATGTCACCGAACTATATCTTTTTTGTATAACTCATCAAATTATCCATCGAGTGATCTGTCTGAACAGGAATAAATGTAACACCCATATTGAATCTTTCTTGCTGGGTTTCAAAACGTAGCCTGTAACAAAGTCTATAGTGACTCGTTCCCCTTTCATTTAGGAATCGAGATCAGTTGCAACAATCTGGAAGGCACTTGATGTTTAGTTTTAACCTATTGACATGTCATACACTTTGCCATAATTTTCTTGATAGCTCTTTTCATGCCAGGCCACCAATATCGACTCTTTATGTCTTGATACATCTTATTTCCACCTGAATGCATAGTTAACGAACTATAATGACTCAAAAGAATATCTTTCTTTAATTCTTCATCGTCGGAAATACAAAGTCTCCAACGATCCAACGATCGTATAAACATCCGTTGGACCTTACGTCAAAGTCCTTAATCTTGCCGTTTTCTACTTACATAATTATTATCAAGCATTTTTCGTCTTTTTTAATTCTCTTATATGATCTAAAAGCATCAGCTTTAACTTTAACTCAACAATCAAGGTGCTATCTTCCTTTAAAATCTCTATCCATCTTCTCTATCTCAGGTTCATCTCTTTTTGAGTCAACAAGTACTTTAGACTTTTGTGATCTGTATAAATATAGCACCGCTCACCATACCGATAATGACGCCAAATCTTTAAAGCAAATAGGACTACTGCCAACTCTAAATCATGCATCATGTAATTCCTCTCGAGAGTCTTTAACTGTCTCGAGGCATATACGACAACTTTCCCTTCTTACATAAGCATCCCAAGCCGTTATGAGATGCATCACTAAAAACCACACAATCCTTATCCTACTCAGGTTGTACAATCATTGGTGCCTCTATTGAAATCTTCTTTAGCATTTCAAAACTCCCTTGGCACTTCTCCATCCAAATAAAAGTCACATATTTCCTTAAAAGCTTGGTTAGATGTGAGGCTATCATCGAAAAGTTCTTCACAGACCTTTGATAGTAACAAACAAGTCCTAAGAAACTCCAAACTTCTGAGACATTCTTTGTGGATTTCAAATCCACTACAGTATGAATTTTATTGGGGTCTACCCTTATGCCATCTGCTAAAACAACATGGCCAAGAAAAACAGCTTGTCAACAAGAATTAACATTTCGATACCTTGGTGTACTAATTTTTCTCTCAAAGAGTCACCAAAATTTGATTCAAATAAAGTTGGAATACTCGATTAATAAAATCCATAAATGTTGCAAGTGCATTAAACCGAATAGAATCATCACAACTCATAGTGTCCATATCGCGTCTGAAAAGTTGTGTTAGGAATATCGTCCTCTATAATCTTCAATTGATGGTATCCAGAATGAAGATCAATCTTAGAGAACATTGTTGTACCTTCCAATTGATCATACATACCATCAATCCTCATAAGTAGATACTTATTTTTATTGTCACTTTATTCAACTATTGATAATCTATGCATAACCTTATAGATTCATCTTTCTTTTCACCAACAGCACATGTACTCCCCAAGGTGAAACACTCTATCTGATGAAACATTGATCAAGCAACTATTGTAACTTAGCCTTTAGTTCTCTTAACTTGGTTGGAGCCATTCGATATGAAACCATAGAAATAGGCTTAATACCCTGATAATCATTAATCTTGAATTCCACCTCTCGATACAAAGGTAACCAAGGTAATTCATCTAAAAAAATATTTGGAAATTCCTGAGTTATGGGAATATCATCCAACCTCACTTCCTATATTTGAGTGTTCATCATATTAGCCAGAAAAGTTGTACACCCTTCCGACATCATTTTCATTGCAGTAATTGTTGATATCACAGTGGATGACGATTTCACTTTCTTACAAATTATTATAAGTTTTGAACCCTCCACATCTTTTAAAAATAATCGCTTCTTGCGAATAACGACCCATCCATGATGTGGAGACAACCAATCTATACCCAAAATAATATCAAAATCTTCAAAATGAAATTCCATCAGATTTGCGGTGAACACAACCCCTTGAATCTTTATCATGCATTTTCTACATATTCGAGTCACACTAAAACCATGACCCATAGGGTTTACCGCTATCCTATCACTTGATATTCAAGTCAAATAGAATACCTTTATTGCAAAATTTCTTGTTTCTTTCTTGAGGTAATATGTATAATTTTTCTAGCTCCATTGAAAATATTCTTGAGTAGTTGAAACATTTTCCATTTCAACTATAAAGGTCTAAATGTCCATGTCATTTAATAAGATGACTTGAAAACTTTGTAGGAATAACTTCATAGCAGTTAATGCTAAAATCACACTAGTAAATAAATTTACTCTTTTTCCTACCACTACGAACTCGAAACTTTTCAAGTTCTTACAAATCAATCGTAATCTAAGAGATAATTCATTGTAGCATGGAAGGGGTGGGAAATCCATTCCATAAATTTTACCTTCGCAAGGTAACTCTATCAAGTCCATAAAACTGAACATCTAATCTCATTCAACTCATTTTAAAACCTTTAGAATGATAACATAATTATCAACTGATTCACTAATAACTAAGATTTTTTTAAACTTTTAGAGGACAACTTACTTACTGCTTACTTATTTCCTCTATCTCAAATCAATATTTCTTTAAGCAACTTATTGCTTAACTTAAATTTTCCTCTAATATTTAAGCTTACCTGTAGAAACCTCAGAGTCATTAATGGATTAAATAATCTCCTATGGATCCTTATCTGATTCAACTTATCTTGTAATCCATTTAAACTTTTTAATTGACTCCTCTAATGTAGTAACTACATTAAACGCTGGGGCATTTCTTCCACAAAATAGAGGAAAATCCCTTACAACTCCAACCCTTCTTAGGCATGAAACTGAAGTCATGTCAGATCTTTTTGGGTCGATTTCAATCTCGACCTTTCTTTCAACATTATCAACTTTCTTACCTTTATCCGTAGTTCCCGACATCTAACAGAACATCCATAATAACAACTTAAGTTAGTGAGGAGTGACATCAATCCTATAACATTGACACCATATCAGTAACTTTGACATCCTAGTGGCATGTACACACTTCTCACATAAAATCCTCTCATTTTCAGCCAAGGATTAGCTAAACATGTAGCAATGATACGAATAAATGTAACACCCATTTCCCGTATACATCCCCGTACACGAGTCATAAATGTCACATGACTTTCAAAATATCTCTGTACTTGAAAACCAGTAAAATTTTGTTTCTTTAAATATAACAATTTAATAAAATAGTTTATAAATTTTTTTCAAATACACACACACACACACACACACATATAAATGATAAAATCCATCAAACAATAGTTTAAGTTCAAACATAATATAATACTACAACTAAATACCAAGTATCTTATCAGAGTATCACCATTTATCTAAGTACATGTCAACTAGTAATATCAAAATAAACATCTAGAGATGTCATACTGTTACTGATGGGGCAATCTTTGATAGATGTTAGCTACACCCTTAACTTCGATCGTATTCTATTACCTAAGCGTGAAAATCATCATACGCTAAATATACACTTAGTGAGGCATAATAAAACAAATAAGGCATTTTAAAAGCATGAGTAAACCATTATAAGCTCAAAATATGATTTATCGTATAAAATACATAAAAGCATAAAAAATGACTTGATAAGTAAAGTTTCCATCAAGTAACCTGCTAAACAGTATTTCATATGCCTAGCATACATATAAATCAGTATATTCCAAAACATCCATTCATAACCCAATGTATCACAAATGAGAATGCAAGGTACACAATAACATGAAACTAACCACTTTCAGAATAGTAATCCCATAAGACTACCATCCTTGCACACAAAGTGCCATAGTACACAAAGTATTACTACAAGTACACA
Organism: Hibiscus syriacus; assembly: GCF_006381635.1. Classification (NCBI taxonomy): domain Eukaryota; kingdom Viridiplantae; phylum Streptophyta; class Magnoliopsida; order Malvales; family Malvaceae; genus Hibiscus; species Hibiscus syriacus. The sequence continues at coordinate 4,520,071 of NW_024062808.1, read as the reverse complement.
AAGTACTCTTTCCATAGTACACAAAGTGCTACTCCAAGTACACAAAGTACTCTTACGTAAATGCAACAAGCATTTTCTAGATCGATAGATATTCATCTCACATCAAGTATGCGAATTACATACATAATGTTATAGTACATAAAGTACTATTACAATACCATATTATTTATGGTATTATTATTGCACCTATAGCTCTCCATGTACATACAATAGGCTTTAAAATCCAAATCTCAGGTTAAACATTTATTCCAAACCATCAACAAATAATAATTTGTATGAAACACATCGATTTGTTTTAGGGCAGTTCATACCTTAAAATCATTCGTAAAAATCATTTTCACACACTTTATGAAAATATTTTAAAATACGATAAAACATGTTTTTATAAAAACATTCGAGGTTGACTCATCGCAAGTTGTCCTCATATCATATAAGTACATAATAAATGCACTCACCTGGTGTGCCTAATTATTATGCCTTACTGAGGAAGTCCAACTATTCTTGAACTTTTTCATTGCCTTTTGGTTTGCTTGTATCACAAATTTGATCACGATCTACACAAGCATTCATAATAACATATACAAAGATAAAGTACAATGTTAGTATCCTTACTAACATTTTTACAAAATAATAATACTCAAAAGTACTATTATTTTTGAATTCTTTTAAACTTCATCTTAACTTTTCCTATTTATTCATAATGGGTCATTGTCATAAATTCCGCTATTCAAGCCCAAATAAGCCAAATAAATTTCCAACATTAAACTTACAACCAATATCCCAATAATACCATAATTACCACTTAAGCCACTAACTTTCTCAATATTCACCATTTTATACTTAAACTTTGTCAACTTTCCAAAATGGCTTAATTTCACATTCTAAATTCAATTTCAGCCCTGAAACAGTAATTTCCAGTATTTTACATCAATTATTGAGTAATTGCACAATCAACCCATAACTTTTTCAAAATTAAATACGTCCATCAACTTTTGAAAAATTACACTTTGGCCCAAAAAATTTTCTAAGGCTTTTAGAACCTTTCAAATATCATTTCTAAGCCATGGGAATTTTTCTACAATTTTTTACCATCATCTTCCTTAACCTAATGGTTTATTTACCCAAGACTAGGGTTTTCATGATTTTCACTTGATTCAAGCATGAAACCAACCTCTATTCAAGACTTCAAGACCTCTAGAATCAAACCCATAACATAATTTCATCAAAATACATCTTTCCCCTAAAGCTAGGGTTTGGCTGAAATCAACATAGGCTTATTTATACATGCATCACAAGGCTCACATCAAAGGAAGAAGTAATAACTCTTCCAAATGATCCACTCGTCCAAGCATTGGAAAAGAAGATCAGAACAGAAGCAGACTTACAACGACTTTTTGAATGGGATCCTGATCTTATTTAGTCAAGTAGTCTTCTGGAGATACGACCGTCTGTCTCTTATGTTTCCAACGGTTCTTGAATTGCATCAATCCGATATCGTGAACTCAAGATATGGCTATTTTAATGAAGACGGTGCATGCAGAAAATCCTATACGGGATTAATACGGGATTTTGTAAATATTACGAATTTTCAATATTTTTATTGATTATTTGTAATATAACTTAATATAGGATGATGCATTATCTTTTAGGATTAGATTTATTATTTTATTAGGAATTAAGGTTGGGTTAAAAGTATTATCTTTAGTTATTATTATTTTATTAGGAATTAGAGTTAAGATATGTTTAGTTTATTATTATTTTATTCATTAGTTATTTAGGATCTTTAGAACTTAGCCCCTATATAAAGGAGGCTTCATTAAACTTTGTAATTCAAGATTTCTTTGATTAATAATACAACGAGAGTTCGTTTTTGCAAGTGCTGATTGCCTTGTGCCTTCGAAGCTTCTTCTCCTGGAGTTCTTTCAAGTTCTTGTGAGGGAGATTAATCTTCACACTCCAATTTGCCTTTTCATCACGACTAGGAGGGTTGGTTAGAACCATTTATCGAGTTTTCCTTTTCATTGCGACTAGGAGGGTTCGATAGGACACTTATCCATCTATTTTTCCACAAATCCATCTACACCATCAATCATCTTTACCGTCCACCTTCGTAAGGGAGATCTTTTGATTTCTTTATTATCTTATCTTATTTTATTTTCAATTTCTTTATCTTTTGTTTATTTTGTTCTAATCTTATTGCCTTGAAGAAACCCTAAAGAATCCTAGTTACTACCGCCACCTTCCCCTATTCATCCCCTTTGTTCTTAATCGAGTCTAGAGCTTTCTAGGTTTGATTCTTCAACAAGAGCAACGTTCATCAATCCGCCACCGCTTCCCTATCAATTGGTATCAGAGTTGGGCCGATTCTTGGAAAGAAGCAAGCAATCTTGCTTATTCTTGCACAAAAAATTGTCAAGGTACCCCAACGGAGCTAATCCAGAAAAGATTCATTATTTCAGGTTCTTTTTTATTTAATTTTAATTTAGATTCAAATCCTTCTTGTTAGTTTGCTATTTTTAAAAAAAAAAAAACAAATAAAAAAGGAAAAAAAACAAAAAAACAAAAAGCCAAAATTTCAAAAATAATTTGCAAACAAAGGTATTTAGGGCTTATTTTCTCCAGATATCATATTCATCTTAAGTTTAATCTCCAATCCAAAATTCACTTCGATCAGAGTTCATTAGATCTTTCAAATACATCATTCAAGTTTTATCGGCAGATTCGATCTAGAATATTGTCGAATTTCTTGAAAATTCTACAGGATGAATTTTGTGGTGAAAATTTCCAGATTGAAACTCCATATATTGGATATAATTCACACAAAAAATAAGAATTTTTGGAGATAAAGAACAACTTCGAACAAAGCGATCAAGAAAAACAGATTGTTTGAGGACTCACCATTCAACAGAGTCTACTGGATACTACTGAAGGTATTTGGTTCTGAAATTTTAAAGGTGGTTTCTTGACGCATCGAAAGACATTCAAGAATTTTTCCAGAATTTTTGGATACCGGTAACACCCTCAAAAACGTTTCTCAAGTTGATCTAGCGTTTTCTAGGTTTTCTGGTTTGGTCCTTTTTTTTCTTTGACTCTTAGTACTTTAGGTTCTTTTGTTTTTTCCCTGTTATTGTTCTTTTGCATTATCTAACACATTATCTTCCTTGTGTTAGTAGGAGTAAAGAGTTTGCATACTTCTTCCTTCTTTGCATTCTCGTTCTCTTGGAGTCTAACCTTTGTTTGGCCTCTTAGAGCTTTTAGGTTTTTCTTATCGCCTTTGCTAGTAATCAAACTCCGATACGAACTGTGAAAGACTACTTGGTAAAATGAGTTTTAAAGAGTACAAGATCGGCTTACTTGCCTCTCGTTGTGTTACTTTCTTGGAGTGACTTGTGAGGTTTCTTGCTTTGTTGAATTTTCTTTCTTTTATTTTTATTTTACTTTAAAATTTTCTTTCGAGTGTTATGATTTCAGGATGTGTGACAATAACAACAAGACACTTACGGCTATCTTAGCCGCACTTGCACGACTCACGACTCAAGTTGAAAGATTTGATGAACTTACCAATACCGTGAGAGAACGACAAGAACCACAACTGGATCTACCAAACCTGAATCCAAGACTAAACAATGCTGAACTTTTGGTACCCAGGCGAGAACAACCACGTTTCCAAGCACCCGAACTCTTTGCAAAACCAAAGTTCATGATCCCGTCTTTCAAAGGAGACAACGATCCGGGCAGGTACATCGATTGGGAAGGAAAATTTGATCTCATATTTGCATACCATGACTACCCCCAAGCTAAACAAGTTCCCCTCATTACCATGCAATTCGAAGGATATGCTCGAACTTGGTGGATGCAAACAAGGAAAAAGATCTAGAATTTCCAAATTCCAACAATCACTTCTTGGACCGACCTCAAACAAACCATGAGGAAGTGATTCCTACCGACACATTATACATGAGAAGTTAAACTACGACTACACCGACTTCGACAAGGCAGAAGTTCAGTTGAAGACTACTACAAGGAGATGCAGTCCTTACTCAATAGGGCTAACATAACCGAAAAAGAAGAGGTCACCGTGTCAAGATTCGTCATCGGCTTGAACTCAAACATCACTGATCTTCTTGACCTCCATGGGTACGAAAACCTTGAAGATACACTAAAGAAAGCAATGACAATCGAAGTACAAATCCAAAGGAGATTCTGAGAACATTACCAAAGTACTTCATCCTCTTACCAAGGTAATCCTTCAAATCCTTCCTCGTCTTCTGCTCCATCTTCTCTAAAAAGGCTAAGAGATGACAAACCTGACAAGGAGAAAGAACGACCAGCAAAGAATGACACACTTCCAGCCCCTAAAGATCAAATGATAATTTGTGAGGAGGTAGGGAAAGCAAAAAAAGAAAAAGCTGAGAAAGAGGCAAAAGAAAAAGAGGTAACTAGTTACAAAAGCCAAAAGAATAATGACCCATGGGAGGTGAGTGAACCTAACTGTGAGAAGAAAAGAGTAACTCAAAATCTATGTGTGAGCACAAAAGAATTGAGAGAGAACCTTCTTTACAAACAGTCTTCCATCCTTGTTCGCTTTAGAGAATCAATTGTTTCGATTTCTAACATTAACAAGGATTTGCCTAGTGTGTTTTCATCTTTGTTACAGGATTTTCAAGAAGAATTAGGTGATCCACCTGAAGGATTACCACTGGAAAAAGGAAAACAACACCAAACCAATCTAATTCAAGGTTCCATCATACCTCGTCAAACATATAATCTCGAAGAAACCAAAGAGTTAAATTTGTTACAAAAAGGCTACATCCATGAAAGCCTTAGTCGTAACGTCATCTTAATGACGAAACATGACTTGAACAACTCCACATGCTTTATAGTTCATGCACAGGGAATCCATGTAAATGATGAGAAAGTAAAAGCAACACAAGACTGGCCCACACCATCTTCTATCGCTAAGAGTTGTCGAATAGTGCTAGGTGACCCTCCTGACGGGTTACCACCTGAAAGCCCTAATCACTATGCTATATCAATGAAGAGTCATGATTTACGAGAGTCCAAAGGTAAGTATTTTATTACTCATTTTAATGACATTGTAACATACTTCTTCTCCTTCTTACAAGGTAAGGCTCGTGAAGTTGTCATCCATACTAAACACAACTCCTTTAAGTGCGTAACATACCAAGGTAAGCAAAACACAGTAGACGATACACTACCACGAAGGTATACTATTACCTATCAAACTCATACTAGTATTCCGAGAATTGAACATATCAAAGATTTATATCACGATAACTCGGATATTTTTGATATTTCTACTGATACTTTTAAAAGTTCTTTTAATGAGCTTTATCTTGTATATGAGTTTCCTTGCTAACTAAACAGGTTCTACAGTCCACAAAGCTCCTCCCGGGAATCATTAATTCATGAACCCCACTTAGGAGACTTAAGGGATTACTTTAACAAACCAGTTGACATGGTTTTTAAACACTCATTCTCGCCACACACAAATAAAACCATGGAGAAATTATCTGAAATAATCATACATAAAGCCAACAGTGGCCGGCGCCATGTTGAATTTCAACCAAAACATCAGATTACAAGACTTGTATGCAAAAGATCATTTCAAAACTTCAAGAAATCGGTTCCTACAAAGAAGAAACCTCGACTAAAACGCATAAAGACACATCACATTGATCCTGGTAAATGTTTCACAAGTTTTTCTTTCAACACATCCAAATCTCTTTCTTTTGGATTTTCAGATTCGAGGACGAATCCTTTTAAGGAGTGGGGGAATGATACATGCACCAGAGTCCATAATACATGCTTCTTTGGACTAATTTTTCTACTCGAACCTATTAGAAGAACAAAAGTCTCGAAGATTCAAAGCATATCTATTCGATAAGTATAATGTGAATGAATCATTAAACGATTCTAATGTTGCTCCCTTTAATGTTTTAGATTCGAGGTTGAATCTTTTTGAAGAAAGGGAGGATGATACATGCATCACAAGGCTCACATCAAAGGAAGAAGTAATAACTCTTCCAAATGATCCACTCGTCCAAGCATTGGAAAAGAAGATCAGAACAGAAGCAGACTTACGACGACTTTTTGAATGGGATAATGATCTTATTTAGTCAAGATGTCTTCTGGAGATACGACCGTATGTCTCTTATATTTACAACGGTTCTTGAATCGCATCAATCCGATATCGGGAACTCAAGATATGGCTATTTTACTGAAGACGGTGCATGCAGAAAATCCTATACGGGATTAATACGGAATTTTGTAAATATTACGAATTTTCAATATTTTTATTGATTATTTGCAATATAACTTAATATAGGATGATGCATTATCTTTTAGGATTAGATTTATTATTTTATTAGGAATTAAGGTTGGGTTAAAAGTATTATCTTTAGTTATTATTATTTTATTAGGAATTAAGGTTGGGTTAAAAGTATTATCTTTAGTTATTATTATTTTATTAGGAATTAGAGTTAAGATATGTTTTGTTTATTATTATTTTATTCATTAGTTATTTAGGATTTTTAGAACTTAGCCCCTATATAAAGGAGGCTTCATTAAACTTTGTAATTCAAGATTTCTTTGATTAATAATACAACGAGAGTTCGTTTTTGCAAGTGCTGATTGCCTTGTGCCTTCGAAGCTTCTTCTCCTGGAGTTCTTTCAAGTTCTTGTGAGGGAGATTAATCTTCACACTCCAATTTGCTTTTTCATCGCGACTAGGAGGGTTGGTTAGAGCCATTTATCGAGTTTGCCTTTTCATTGCGACTAGGAGGGTTCGATAGGACACTTATCCATCTATTTTTCCACAAATCCATCTGCACCATTAATCATCTTTACCGTCCACCTTCGTAAGGGAGATCTTTTGATTTCTTTATTATCTTATCTTATTTTATTTTCAATTTCTTTATCTTTTGTTTATTTTGTTCTAATCTTATTGCCTTGAAGAAACCCTAAAGAATCCTAGTTATTACCGCCACCTTCCCCTATTCATCCCCTTTGTTCTTAATCGAGCCTAGAGCTTTCTAGGTTTGATTCTTCAACAAGAGAAACGTTCATCAATCCGCCACCGCTTCCCTATCAATCATGTACAAGTGATTCTAATCAACAATAATGTTTGTATATGATTCTACAACCTCATAAACATCAAAATCGTTCATCAATTTCATAAACCCTATTGTGAAAACAAACCATAAATTTTGGGATCTTTAAACACAAGCAAGATTAGCATGTAATATTGGTACAAAATGATAGCGTTTTTCGTGTAGAACAATTTTCTATTTCACGGCATAATCCAAAATCCAAAGAAAATTGCTTAAAAATGAAAAATAAAATTTCTCTTGCGTTGTTCATGGGGAGCACGAAATGGAGCTGAAAAATGCCATATGTTTCATGAAATTTTCAGGTAATTTCTTGTTAATTTAACCTTTATTTAAGCTTAAATGAATAAAATATTCATTTAATGAGAAATGTCTATTTTGCCATTAATGAAACTTGATAATTACCTTAATACCAAGCCACATAAACCTTATCATCTTCCAAAATAAAATATGAACAAATTATTTTACCTTTTTTTTCAATTTTACCAAGCAATTTTCAAAAATTGCAATCTTACCACTTTAATCCAACGATCCAAATTTAAAATGGAAATAAATCTTCAAATCCAATGATCCATATTATTTTCCATCATTTTAAAATGTGGAAATAATATTTTTAAGCCTAATTTATCATCATTCAATTTTTTTCTGAAATTTCTATTCGATCCGATTTACCGATTTCTTACCGAACTTTAAACCTTTCTAGTTTTTAACTTAAATTACGGATCAAGAATATAAAACTCCACTCTCAATGGTAAACTATCCATTTATGGAAAAAATTATTTTTGGGAAAATTACAATATAGGTCCCTAGACTTTTCCCATTTTATACTTTGACCACTAAATATTTAAAACTTACATTTTGGCCACCAACCAAAATTTGGGGTATTACCTCAATGTATAAATTTGAGTGACTAAAATAGGAATTATATGAAAGTTCAGTTATCAAATTTGTAATTTACCTTTATTTTTTTGACCTATCATAGCATCTATAGCTTTTAATGATTAAAAAATTATTTATCTAAGCCACATCATAAGGGTGTGAGAAGTTTAATGATAGAGTTACAAAAAAATCAATATGTAAAATGAGTGAGAAAATTGAAATTTTTGAAAGTACGGTGAGTAAAATAGGAATTATATAAAAGTTTAGTTACAAATTTGTAATTTACTCCTATTTTTTTATGATGTCTTTATATATAACCATTAAATTAACTTTTTCAATGTAATTAGTAATTTTAATTTTTTAATAAATATATATAAATAAACTATATATATAAAGATTATTAATTATGTTAAAAATTAAAACTGAACTTTAATTATATAAAAAATAAATATAATTTAAAATATGAATTTAAGATTTGTTGAAATTAATTTTAAATTTTAAAATTATTATATTTATTTTTATACATATTGAATTTAATTTTAAAACATTAAATTTATTATAATTTTAAATCTTATATTAAGAATATTTTTAAAAGGATTATGATTCACTTACACAATGTAAAATTCTTTAGTTTTACACATATTTAGAACCATTGTATGAGTGAAAATAGATGGTTTATATTTTTTTCCTAGTAAATATCTTCACATTTCCTATTTTTAATCTTAGTCACCTATTTTTTTACTCATCTAACTGTCCGAAATCTATGTAAAACTAAAAGAGTTTTACATTGTGAAACAAGATCCTATCCCTTATAGAAAAATATATGAAATTTATATATTTATAGACCGTTAATTAAATTTCCTTAAATAATTTGGTGCATATATTCTCTGAAAAATCAAGGTTTGATTCATTTTATTGTTTTCGTTACGGTACAAGCTAAATACAATATATTGTAAGACATGAACCAAATATGAGTGTTTGTTCAGTGGTAGGAGGATGTCTAAACATCTTCAAAGACCTAAGTTTATCCCCCTCTGGTTGCTTTTTTTTTTCTTTTCAAATTTATTTTCCTTACATCATATGGTCTTCAACTGGCGTGCTCTCTATGTGAGCTCTAGGTAGTTGGTTCAATCCCCTAACAAGTGATTTGATTGAATGAATTTAAGTAGTTGAATGATCCGATTAACAACATTTTAAAAATAATGGTCAAAATGAAAAGGGGCAATAATTAAACAAATTCGAGGGTGAAAGTCTTTTGTGGGAAATCTCGTGCATCCCAACATCCAGGAGAATATTAAAAATTTAATGTCATTAAAGAAGATACCTCAATTTTCATGAATCACGCTCAAAACTCAGAATTTACAACCTTAAAAAGCACATCGTAATTTTCTAACTTCTAAGAAAATTTAGAAGTATTCTTCAAAGTCCGAAAAATATCATGATTATGATGCAATTTTAAAAATCAAAGATATAATCGATAGTAAATAACCTTGAAATTCTTCAACATCTAGAAAGATATCGAAAGTCCAATTAACGTAAAACAAATACATTGTTTAAAATAACGTGATAAAAAACATTAAAAATATATGACATGCTTCCTTATTCTTGATGCAATAACAAATTAAACATACAAAACGATTAACTAACCGTTCTAGATTCTAAAAGCAAACATTTTCTAGTACCAACATTGAGCACAAAGTTCTCTAACTAAGTCTCTAATACCTAAAGTAAATAAAATAAAATAAAAACATAGATGCAAACTAGAAATAATTTGAAAGGTTCAAAGTCATTAAACATCTAGAACAAAAGAGATCACCTTTTAATATTTTAGTTTTTTAATAATGATAATGATAGCAAATGACTTTTAATGAAAAGCAAATAAAATCAAGAGATTTCAGTTTTTCTACCGTATAAGACAAATCAAGTTCTCCTTCAATCCATTCATTTTATAATAATAATAATAATAATTAATACTTTATGCGAAACAAAGACAAAACCGAGTGAATTTGACCAGCCTAACATCTAAGGCAAGAGCAATTCACCTCGATTTATTCTTACTTCAGACCAAAAACGTAAGTAAATTTATGCGACTTTTAAAAATATAGTAGTAATCCTAAAATTACTAATTTAGGTAGACAAATATATGAAAAATATTTACAAATATAAGATTTAATCTATAAACTACATATATTTATATATAGTAAAAATCTTAAGTTATACTTAATACAAATATAAGAATTCAATAAAAGAAAATATAAAGCACTTGAAAATCATGTAAGACTATAATATTTTGATTAACATAACCATAACACACACATAGAATAATTTTACATAGTTTTGGAAATATAATAATAACATTAATATTTAATGATACATAAAACTAATAAATATATAAATGGAAATAATTAAAAAAATGAATATATAAAAAAAGTATTTATAAACAAATCTATTTATGAATTAATGCCCCAAAGATATATACATAAAGAAACACATAATTATAAAACATAATATATAATAAAAAAAGTGGTATGATATAACATGTATTGCTTGAACTTTCGGGTTACCCAAACCAAAAGACAACACAATTTTTAAATTGATGGGTATCGAGTTTCACAATTAATGAATTTCTTGCTCATATAATAAAAGACCCTTTCCTTTTTTCTAGACTCGCCATGCTTCCACAACACGCATGCCATCAAATTCTCATAAATGGTTTATATAGAATTAATGGTATATCAGGAACCGATGCCACTATAACTAAGCATTTGACAAAATATTTCTTGATACTTTTCAAAGTTTCTTGACACTCATCATCCCATACCCCTTTGAATTCTTTTGAAGTAATTTGAAAACTGGGTCACATTTGTCAATTAACTGAGAAATGAATCGATACATATAATTTAGCCTTCCAAGGAAACCCCTAACTTCTTTTTTGCATACGAGACAACGAAAGATTCTAATTTTCTTTCACTTTGTATGGATCAATCTCAATTCCTCTTTGACTAACCACAAAACTTAATAGCTTATCTGATGTTACCCCAAAAGTGCATTTAGATGGATTGAGGTTCAACCGATACTTTCTCAATCTCTGAAAAAGTTTTCTCAAGTTATGAACATGCTCTCTTTTAGTTTAGGACTTGACAATCATATCGTCCATGAGAACTTCAATCTCTTTGTGTATTATGTCATGAAAAAGGGTTAACATAGCCATTTGATATGTTGCTCTCGCATTTTTACGCCAAATGGCATCACCTTATAGCAGAATGTGTCCCACATGGTTATAAAAGTTGTTTTCTCAATGTCTTATAGATTCATTTTTTTTTCTGATTATATCCCAGGAAACAATCCATGATAGAGAACCATGAAATACCCTACAGTGTTATCAACTAAAGTATCGATATAAGGTAGAGGAAAATGATCTTTTGGATTTGCTCTATTGAGATCTTTATAATCCACACACATGCACACTTTTCTATCTTTCTTTGGCAAAAAGACTATAATGACTACCAATTTTGTATACTTGGTAATTTGGAGAAATCATTCATCCATGTGCTTATTTACTTCCTCTTTGATTTTTAGTAGCATTTGTGGCCTCATTCTTTTGAGATTATACTGAATTGGTTTACATTTGGGCCTTAATAGCATTTGTGGCCCCATCATGTCTTAATAAGACCAGATAAAATGTCTTTGAATTCCTGGAGCAAACCAATCAACGCTTGACTTGCTTCAAATGAAAATATAATGCCGATCTTTATCTTTCTTTTTTCTTTATCAATTCCCAAATTCAAAATCTCAACTTCTTCATTGTGAGGTAAGATACTTTTGTCCTCATTTTCCATTAGCCTTAATAATTTGTTAAGAACACCATATTCTACATCATATTTGCACTCATCGACTTCTTCTAAACACATGAGTCGCTCAAAATTTATCTCGGGATTAAATTTAAAAATATTCATGCTATTAATATTGAGGTACATATAAAGAAAAATGAATCGAATATATATTTAGAGAGAAATGAATACTTTGTGAAATGAATGAAAGAAATAAAAATGTAAAGAATGATTGCCACTTAAGAATCAAAAGACAATATCTTGATAGCACAGTGCAGTGATTAAAAAAAAAGGGAAATTGAGATATCCTAACATCTTTTGAGCACACGAAAACATCTTAGCTGAAATTATTTTTCCAACATCAATCCTGATTCCAAACAAGATAGAGTGTAAAAGGAAGATTATATCCTTAGTGATAGAAGAAAAAATGCATTGTTGGAATTAATATAGTTCTAAGAAATGTAAACCATACCCTTGCATCGCGATGGAGGTCCAAACGCTTGATTGTACAAACTCCATTGGTCGATCTAGTCCACGACCTTCCGGGAAATCACACGTCCCTACCAACTTGTTCTAGGGTGGCCTCGGTAAATTCTCAATGAACTTGGTACGTTAACAGGGTCCATCCTCTATACCCAATAATGCATTAATGGGTTTTGCCCACCAATGAACCATTTTCTCTCGAACAAACGCCAATGGTTTCTTTTGTTCAGTGAGGTTGTTGTAGAACTCCCATACCATTTGATAGTTCAATTTGTTCGGATGAGTACAAAATTTCTACCAGTGATGTTTGGTAATCGTCTTGGAAATATAATCGAACACTTGGGGGTCTTCTTTTGTGGAAAAATCAAATCCTTGTTTAAAGCAAAAATTACGACAAAAAAAATCCTCATAATATCGACACAGCTCCTCCTCCTCCATAAATCGCTTAATATCGTCGCTAGGAGCATTCTCTTATAGCGCAGATGATGATGGTGGTGGCGTGGACGTTCGACCGAAAGCTTTCGCACTAGCTCTCTTTTTAGGGACCATAACAAAGGATTTGAAGAAGGAAAAGTTTCATAAAAAATGTAGTATTTGAGATAGAAACAGTTGAGTAAGGGAGAGTGAAGGTGAAAGGTAAAATAAATGTGATTAAAGGTTGCGCGTAGGAGGATATAAAATTTGGTTTTGATAATTATAAAAAAAAAATTTGGTTTTGACATTTAAAATAAATGGGTGAAGAGAAAAGGTTTTGAGATGAACGATGGTGATTGGTGAAAATGGACGGTGAAAATGGACGGTGAAAAATAGGGTAAATAAAGTGTGGTACAACTCACATTTACTTTTAACCATGGAGGAGTTGTCTTTCAGCTGGCCATTGCTTTGGCATCATGAACAACTTTTGGTAAACAAAAGGTCAATGATTGCTGCGAAGTGTAGATCATCCCCATAATACGAGACATGCTAGTAATGTTACATCAAAATCTTGTATAGAGAAAAACTGATATAAGAAATAAAATAAAAATATTATGTCAAAATTTTGACTTATTTTAAATACTAAGGAATTAAAAGGAAGGGAGTTCTCTTAGTGTGATAGAAGCAATGTGAAGGCTTTGTTGTTAGCAATAATGCATCAAGCGTTGCCTATTAACTTCGAATATGCTTATATCCACCAAGTTATTTAGCAGTACAACTCTATGGGGAATGACTTCAAGTACTTTGAATGGACCCGACCAACAACGCGGCTTCCCTGGAAATAGCTTCAATCGAGAGTTGAATAGAAAGATGTGTTGGTCATGTCACTTTTTTGCTTTTATCTTTATAAATTCATGAACTCTAATAACATTATTCCAAATCTCTTCTAACTCATTAAGTTCCAGCATTTGTTTCTTCCCCGCAACATCAAAATCAAACTTTAACTTCTTCAATGCACACATAGCTTTATGCTCCAGCTCCACAGGTAAGTGACAAGCATTTCCATAAACAAGATGATAAGGAGACATTTCCAACAGGGTTTTATAAGCAGTTCTATAAGCTCATAATGCTTCATCACGATGTTGAGGCATTATTTTCAAGAATGATTAACAACCTTTTCAAGAATTTGCTTGATCTCTTGGTTTGACACTTCAGCTTAATTATTTGTATGTGGTTGATATACTGTAGCAATCTGATTCCTCACACCATAACGATTCAATGCTCTAGCAACCTATGTTCCAATGAACTGAGATCCTTCATCACTGATAAATGAAGGGGGTGTTCTAAAATGAGTGAAGATATTCTTGTAGAGAAACCTTAACATTGCTTTAGCATTGTTGGTTAGTAATACTACAACTTTCACCCATTTGGATACATAATCAAAATCAACTAAAATAAAAAAAGGGTTTCCACAAGATGAAGGATATTGTTGAGTTAATCGATCGATGGAATTGGCCAAGAGGGATGTGAATTGGCAATTAAAATTTTGGTGGAAGCTTTTGCAGAAAATTGAAAAGATTTGCACATCGATTTAGAGTGGTTCGACTTTCTCAACCAAAGTATACTTCCACTACCTTAGCTATCCACACTAAGGATTTTCCAACAAATTCACTAATTTGTTCTTTCTTTTGAGGAAAAAGAGATAACCTTACAACTCCTTCATGAATATACCCCAATTCTTGATAACACTCTTTCTCAAAGAGAAGATTACAAATTTGCAAACTTACAAGGAAATCCTCACAAGGTAGATTGTTTGCACAATTCTAGAACAAAGAAAAGAACACTAAAAAATGAATACAATTGAGTACAAGTAGTGTTCTTGAAAGAAAAATGAATATTGAATGAAAAATAGGCTTGAAATGCTCAAACTTGAGGTTGGAGGCTTTCTCTTTGATTCTCTCTTGCTTATTGTTTCTTGTGTTTTCTTGTTTTTGATCAATGGCTTCTAAGCTTGTTTAAATACTCTTTCAAATGATTCTGAACGTTGGGATGATTAGCGGAGTCAATAGAGCCGTTTAAGTGTGAAAACAATTAATTAAATTAGTTGGGAGCGTCAGTGCATCAATACATACCCAAGGTGCATCAGTGCATCAAGTGTAAAATTCAAATATTTTGACCGTTGAACCCTTAGTGCATTGGTGCACTAAAAGTGCATCGATAAATAAAATGCATTCGATGTTTCAAAATAGCTTGAGTGCATCGATGCATGGCTGGTGCATCGATGCATCAAATGCATTCGATGTTTTCATAAAACTCTGAGTGCATCGATGCGTGAAATGCATTCGATGTTCAATTTATTCCATGGTGCATCGATGCATGGATTGGTGCATTGGTGCATCACTTTGAAAAATTGATTTTAGGCTTGATTTTGGTTCAAAATACTTTGTGAAAATTGTTTCAAAACTATATTAAGTATAAAACACAATTTTACACATTTAGTAAGGTTTGAAATTGATCTTGAAGACTTGGAGTAATAATTTGATAATCGAGTAGTTAAATCGAATATACTTTAGAAAATCATTTGTAAAATCTTAAAATTCATTTATACTTAATTTGTTATATCGAAACATCAAAATGTTTTCAACAATCTCCCCCTTTTTGATATAACAAAACATGTGTGTAATTTTAAGATTTTCTTTGAAAATAAATTTTGGAAAATTACTCCCCCTTACTGTAATACTTCTCCCCTTAAACACTTTTATACTTCTCCCCCTTTTTGTTAAATCAAAAAGACTTTAAAACGTTATAAACAAGGTTTTGAAAAAAACAGCCAATTGATTATATATATATATATAGCTTAAGCTGCTAAGATCAAAATCAAAAGAGAGATTATCCATTAGTTTTATAATCAATATTCATAATCAAATGTGAAATGGCATTATTGGTCATATATGTCTAATGATGCAAAAATAAGAAAATTCAATCAAACCATATATATATATATTAAGTTCAAAATCCAATCATCCAAACCATAACAAATTCAAAAATTTAACAAACCAAAACAAACACTCCAGAAACATCAAAATCAATCCAAGTTTTAAAATCAAGAAAGCATAACAAGGATAGATCTACTCCATCGGAGGATCGGGAGGAGGAGGAAATCGTGCTTGCATCTCAAGAGAGAGAGCATCCATACGTGCAAGCATCTCCCTTTGAAACTCCATCTGTCGAGCTTTAAAAGTGTCTAAGCGATGATTTACCGCTTCTTGAGTAGCAGTCAAGTGGGATTTGATGGAAGCATACTGTAGATCAAATGTCTCCAAAAACGAACGAAAATATGGAGGCACTTGATCCTCTTGTGGAGCTTATTCCGGTGCAGGCTCATCATCTGGTACGTGATCATCGATATCTTGCATAAGCTGCTGAAATTCTGGATCATCGCCAGCAGCCGAAGCCGGAGGAGAAGGAGGAGCACGAGAGGAGCTAGAAGCAGCTCGTGAAGAACTCACTCCTGGAGTTTGCTTACCAGGTCGAAAGACCCAAAGACCGGTTTCCTCGTCTTGTTTCCAATCCGCTTTCTTCAATGAGGTGAGATTGATTTGATTTTGGAGAGGGATGGGATTGTCAAGAGAGACGTTTAGACCGAGTTTGATAAAAAGGTTACTAAGAAGACATCCATAAACTAATGTTTCAACATGTTTTGAAGGAATAATGTTTATGATATCTACTAGCTGACTAAATATAATGTGGGGCAGATTTATTTTGTTCTTATTCTTGAGACAGTGCATCCACCACAAATCCCTCTTACGAAGAGTGGAGTACCTACCTCCGGATGGTCTAAACCACCAAGAGATCATCAAATGAAGAAAACAATCGTGATGAGATTGTAGAGTACTAATACTAGCATTTGGAATATAGGGATAATCCACAGTTTCATTCTCATTATAATTATCATCGACATCTAGCCCAAAATGGAAAGCTATAGTCTCGGGGTCAATATTAATATATTTTCCTAAAAGGTAGGATCTGATTGCTATAGTTCCACACTGAGTCTGGTTTTGAATGCATACCACATTAGAGTAGAAAATGGTTTTGAGAATCGGAAGGTATTCGAAGTCAATATCAATCATGGTTTGAAGAGAAGGAATACGCTCTTCCCGGATTCTATAAGATTGGAAAGAATTTATATACCTATGGTACAATTCGTCTCTACGACGTTCATGCATATTAAAATAGGATCCTATAAGACTATTAGGTGGAGGAGGAATGGGATTAGGAGGTTGGGTTGAATGACTCGATGAAGTCCTAGGACGTTTAGGATTGGACATGGTTAAGGTATCGGAATAAGGAATGAAACCTGCAATTTAAAACACATGTATGCACAATAATCAATCCCAAAACTCAAATGAGTCCTCAATAATTCAAGGTTCACTAAATCGAATCCTAATGGGCAAGGTTTTGAAAACTATTTGAAAATAATTTTTGAAAAATCATAATATGTATAGTTTTTCATGAAAACAACATAATTAAATAAAGAAACATCAAATTTAGAAATTAAATTTAGATTTTTGATTTTTTTTATTTCAAAAATTCAAAAATCTATTGAAAATTTGTGAGTTTTTGATGAAATTAGTTGTAAAATCTAGTTTGTAATCATCAAACAATCAATGCCCGATATAATGTTCATCCTAGAACTAATTAAAACTTGTCCTAAGATCAAAAATCAATAAAATAGAGTTTTTGAAATATTACCTTGAAAACTTCGGATTTGAGAGGAATGTGATGTTGTTTTGCATGATTTGATGATAAAAACAAGATTAGGAGTTGAAGTAGAAAGATTTTCGATCAAAACCGAAGGATTTGAAGAAATTTTGAGAGTATGAGAGGGAGAGGAGGCGTATGGATGATAGAGTTTAGTTTTTAGGGTTTGAAATAAATAAGAAAATAAGCCTTATAAACCCTAAAACCCGACGAATGCATCGATGCATGACCTTGTGCATCAATGCACATTCAAGGCGTGCATCGGTGCACCTTCATGGTGTATCGATGCACATTCAAAGGGATGCATCGATGCACTGTTAAGTGTATCGATGCATGAAGCACAAAAATGTCAAAAATCCGTTTTAAAACACTCAGAATGCTAAATTAATTAGCTCTAGTGGTATTGGCAACTCATATATTGAAAATTAATCATGTTCAATCAATCAATTAATTCTTAAACTACATTTGAACATAAAATTAATTTTCACCAAAGAACATAAACTCCCCCTAACTAATAGAATGAATGCAATAAAAAATTACTATTATAAGCATTTTTCATTTATTCTTAAAAGTGCTAAAATTATTTTAAACACTAAGTGAAGATAGGTCAGTTAAACATAATTCTCTCCTAAGTGTCCAAAATCTTTCTTTGTCTAAAGGTTTTGTAAAGATATCCGCTAATTGGTGCAAAGTATCAACAAATTCTAGAACTACATCTTCCTTAGCGACATGGTCTCTAATGAAGTGATGTCTAATTTCAATGTGCCTAGTTCTAGAGTGTTTGATGAGATTTGTAGTGAGACAAATAGCACTAGTATTGTCACACTTGATAGGAATAGTACCTACTTCAATCCATAATAAAAAAGTTGTTGTTTCATCCATAAAACTTGTGCACAACAACTACCAGCTGAAATGTATTATGCTTCAGTGGTAGATAATGCAACACAATTTTGTTTCTTTGAAAACCAAGAAATCAGCATATTTCTAAGGAATTGGCAAGTACCGGAGGTGCTTTTCCTATCTAATTTGCAACCTCCATAATCCGCGTCAGAGAAGGCATGCAAGCTAAAGCTAGAGTCTCTAGGATACCAAAGTCCTAAACTAGGAGTGTCCTTAAGGTATCTAAAGATTCTCTTAACAGCTAGTAAATGTGATTCCTTAGGGCATGATTGAAATCTAGCACATAAGCAAACACTAAACATAATGTATGGTCTACTTGCAGTTAGATAAAGCAAAGAGACAATCATTGACCTATATAATTTAACATCCACACATTTACCTCATTCATCTATGTCAAGCTTTGTTGATGAGCTCATTGGAGTGTCATGAGGTTTCCCATTTTCCAGTCCAAACTTCTTGAGCATATCTTTGACGTACTTAGCTTGATTGATGAAGATGCCATCTTTTGTTTTCTTGATTTGGAGTCCCATGAAAAAGGAGAACTCCCCTATCATGCTCATCTCGAATTCACTTTGCATTAGCTTAGAAAATTATTGGCAAAAACATCATTAGTAGAACCAAATATTATATCATCAACATAAATTTGAACTACTAATAAATCTTTACCTTTATGCTTTAAAAACAATGTAGTGTCAACCTTCCCTTTGGAAAAACCTTTTTCAATTAAAAAATTTGACAATCTTTCATACCAAGCTCTAGGGGCTTGTTTTAAACCATAAAGTGTTTTTGTCAATTTAAGAACATGATTTGGAAATTTTAAATCTTCAAAACCAGGAGTTTGTTCCACATACACTTCTTCTTTTATAAAACCATTTAAAAATGAACTTTTAACATCCATTTGATATAATTTAAATTCATGAAAACATGCAAATGCTAATAACATTCTAATTGCTTCCATCCTAGCTACGGGAGCGTATGTTTCATCATAGTCTATGCCCTCTTCTTGAGTATACCCTTGAGCAACAAGTCTAGCCTTGTTTCTCACTATATTACCTCTTTCATCAAGCTTATTCCTAAATACCCATCTAGTACCTACAATGTATTTATTACTAGGCCTTTCAACTAATGTCCATACTTTACTTCTCTCAAATTGATTTAACTCTTCTTGCATAGCCATAATCCAATGTTCATCATTTAATGCTTCTTTAATATTCTTAGGCTCTATGCATGAGATAAATGCAACATAATTACAAATATTTCTAAGAGAAGATCGAGTTGTTACCCCTTTGGATGGATCACCTATAATCTCACCACACTTGACATTGTTGTATTCCCTTGGATAAGATACTTCCCTTTCTTCAATGGTTGGATTCTCGAGAGGATCTTGAGTTTCCTCATCTTTCGTTTCTTCCTTTGATGATGGTTCTCCAACGTCATGTCCAATGTCATTTATATTTATAATGCCTATATCATCATTCACACAAGAATCCTTCCTCGGAAGGGGATTATTATCGAAAACAACATGTATAGACTCTTCCACAACTAAAGTTTTTTTATTAAATACTCGACAAGCTTTAGAATTTAAGGAATAACCCATAAAAATTCCTTCATCACTTTTAGCATCAAATTTGCCAAGTTTTTCTTTACCATTGTTTAAAACAAAATATTTACATCCAAAAGGATGAAAATAGCTAATGTTAGGCTTTTTATTTTTGAAAATTTCATATGGCTTTTTCTTTAAAATATGCCTAATAATTACTCAATTTACAATATAACAAGCGGTATTTGTGGCTTCCGCCCAAAAATATTTTGGCAAATTGTTTTCACAAAGCATGGTTCTAGCCATTTCTTCTAAAGTTCGATTTTTCCTCTTAACAGCTCCATTTTGTTGAGGGGTTCTAGGTGTTGAAAAATTATGGCTAATACCATTAGAATTACAAAACTCAGTAAATCCAAGATTTTCAAATTTAGTGCCATGATCACTCCTAACACTAGTTATAGAGTAACCTTTTTCATTTTGGATTATTTTTGAAAATGTGATGAAATGTTCTAATGCTTCATCTTTAGAACTTAAAAATAGAACCCAAGTATATCTAGAATAGTCATCTACCAAGACAAATGCATATTGTTTTCCACCCAAGCTAGTAGTTCTAGTTGGCCCAAAAAGATCTATATGGATCAATTGTAATACTCTACTAGTTGATACATCATTAATGAATTTAAAAGAAATTCGCTTTTGTTTTCCTTTAACATAAGCATCACAGATTTTATCATTATCAAATTTTAGTTTAGGCAACCCTCGAACTAAATCTCCTTGAATTAGCCGTTGCAAAACACTCATACTAGCATGTCCTAGTCTCCTGTGCCATAACCAACTATCATGCTCATCCTTAGCAACTAGGCATAAATTAGTCATATTAATAGAGTCTAAATGCACCATGCATATGTTTTCTATTCTATGACCAACAAGCATAATCCGATTAGATGCAATGTCAATGACTTTACAACCATTAATATCAAACATGACATTGAATCCCTTATCACACAATTGACTAATACTCAATAGATTATGCTTTAATCCATTCATAATAAAACATTCTTAATTTGTATGGAAGAGGTATTACCTATAATACATATACCTTCAATGTGACCTTTCGAATCATCACCAAAAGTCACTTCTCCTCTATTTTTGGCGTTGAGCTCTATGAACCGGCTTTTGTCTCCGGTCATGTGTCTTGAGCATTCACTATCAAGGTACCATGAGTTTGAGTTTTTTTCCCGTGCCTTGTAGCAATGCTCCTTTTCCTACAAACATAGATTAATTTTTGATTTTTGGTACCCAAATTCTTTTGGGTCCATATTCATTATTTTCCAAAATCCTAGTCCCTTTAGGTATCCATTTGTGTAGGATATCCTTATCTTTAGTAGTAATGAGTCCTTTAGGAACCCATATACTTCTAACGATTTTTCCATTAGAGGTTCTTCGGGATCTTCTATGATTGTAGTTTTTAAAACTTTTTCTAACAAAGTTGGTTTTTGAATTTTCCCCTCTTTCAAAACGTTTTGTTCCAACTTTATTAAAAGAAGTTTTAAGATCATCAATTTTCTTTTGATGATCATCATTGTCCTTTGAAAGTAAATTTTTCAAATCTAAAATTTTCTTTTCAAACTCTTCTAGTTTGATTTTCAAATCACTAATTTTACTTTCAAAATCATTGTTGGTTTTGGATATGAGCTTATTTTCATTTTTCAATTTTGGAACATCATTTTTATATTTTAAAAACAATTTCTCATAATCTGAAGCCAACCCATTATATTCCTCTAATAACTCATCATAAGATAAATCATCTAATTCAAATGAGTTAGAGGTTACCTTAGAATCTTCCCCGAATGCCATCAAGCACAAGTTTGCTACTTCTTGTTCCTCTTCATCGGAACCTTCTTCATCGCTCCATATAGCCACATGAGCCTTGTGCTTATTCTTTGATTGACCCTTTCTCTTCAATTATGGGCAATCATATTTGACATGCCCCGAATTTTTGCATTCATAGCAAATGATAGGGTCCTTCTCTTTTGGTTCATTTTTAAGGCCTTCATTTTGTTTGAATTTTCTTCCTCGATAAGGTCTCATCATTTTTCTGAACCGTTTGGCAAACAATGCCATTTCCTCGTCATCGTCATCTTCATCCGAATCACTCTCATATTTTGTGGATTTGAGAGCAACTCCAATGTTTTTCTTCTTCTCCTTCTCCTTCTCCTTTGGTGTATCGTCAATCTTATCGAGGTTCACCTCATCTTCAAGCATCATTTCATGAGTGAGGAGGGAACCGATTAGCTATTCAAGAGTTAAGAACTTTAGGTTCTTAGCCTCGATGATTGCCGTCTTCTTGGATTGCCATGATTTTGGAAGTGAGTAAACTAACTTCCTCACAAGCTTTTCGTTTGGAATGATCTCTCCATATGATTTGAGACCATTTACAATCGTTGTGAATCTATCCGTCATATCTTTGATATCTTCATTTGGTTTCATCTTGAAATTTTCATAGCTATGTGTTAGAAGACTAATTTAGATTCTTTTACCTAGTCGGTGCCTTTATGAGTGACTTCTAGTTCTTCAAGAATTATAGATTTTTGACAAATGGCAAGATTAGATCTTTTTATCCTATCCAAAACAAAAAAATAAAACTGCCCGATTCTTTACCTGAAATAATTCATGGTCAGTACCAATGGACCAAATTTTGACATTACCCTTCTTTGAGGCTTTGATATATTACCTTTATTTTTTAAAACACAAAAAGTCATATCCTTACCTTTCGTTGAGCTAATAAAGTCACACCATCATCTTGTTAGACTCAAAACTGACATTTCTCTACCAATAAAACCTAAAGGCATTGAGTACAAGATGATCACTTGAACGTGAACCATCCTACAAGAAGACACAAGATAGATCATCTCGAATCAACTTCCTGAAGATGAGCTTGAACAGTTGAGACATACTAAGAGCAAGAAGAAAAAAAAAGGAAATTAATTCGAAATAATTCTATCATGCATTAATTACAGGTTTTCATGTGAATAAAATTAATCTTGAAAATCTATCCCCCTAGGGATACCTCTTCTGTAAGGACTTCTATATATGAAATGATGAACGACTTTCTTTCATTATACATTCACAAAAGGAGAAAACATATATCCCTTGTGTCCTCATTTGAACCTGAATTATATTTTTTCTAATTTAACCCTAACCAAGGATCACCCTCCACAATGGGGGTAAAGTGAAGGAAATCTACTCGTTTGAGTGAAGACCATCAATCCAGATAAAATACCGAAAGGTGAACCAAATGTAAAGTGCAAAGAACAAATCAAAGAAAAAAGAAAAGAAAAAGAAAGAGAAAAGAGAAAAGAAGCAAAAGAAAAAAAACAAAGAGAAAAAAGAAGAATGAAAGAAAATCGATCAAGTATTTCATGATGAGTGAGTTGTTGAGCCTCAAACCATAAGATTGATCAAGTATAACCGTTTCAAAGATCTAGAATCAATTCACTAGAAGATCATGGAACATTAAGAAAATAAAACACATACGATCAGACTCAAATCGAGCAAGACACGATTGAAGGCATGAAAATGAATGATCCTTGGTTCAATTACCCTCAAACACTTTCTTGGGCCTATTTATCCCTTATATTTCATAACCGTGAACCATAGCCTACATTACGTACCTTAAAAGTCCCTTCTAATCATATATGGATTTCTAAATGGAAGAGACTATCTTCAGATCTTATCCCGCACATCAAGATTGATCTTTTATATATAAAAGGTTTTCTAAAATCTTTAATGCATGATAGAGAAAAAATAACAAAGGGGGTTTAAGACGTAAATTTTGAATAACCTCTTGAAACCAAAGGATGATTCGGGTTGAAAACCTGAAAAAGGAGCTCAAATATAAAGACCGTGCAACTGTTGTATAGGAGGCGATCTCAAAAATCCCTTGACAAGACATCACATAACTTGAATGTGCTCATAAGAGCTGAGAACTAGAGAACACTTTTAGTAGATGTGTATAGAAGCTACTCCATCAGAT
This sequence comes from Hibiscus syriacus, assembly GCF_006381635.1. NCBI lineage: Eukaryota > Viridiplantae > Streptophyta > Magnoliopsida > Malvales > Malvaceae > Hibiscus > Hibiscus syriacus. Next base: position 4,496,098 of record NW_024062808.1, on the reverse strand, counting down.
CAGTGAACATCAAAGAAATAAGAATGCCAAACCTTCGACCAAAGACAACAACCCGAGACACCTTATCCTTTCCTTACTTAAGCCTACCCGAAAGTTATCATTAATCTTAACACTTGTCAAATAGCTATATTTTTGTGAAGGATTAAAAGTGTAATTAATTCTTTGATATCCAGTGAACTCTTGTTTTATGATTTGTTTTAATTGTGAAACCTAGAAAGGGACAATATTTTTCAAATTTTTAATTAAACATTTTTCAAAATTCTTTTAATTGATATTTTTTAAATTTTTTTAAAATAATAGGAAGAAGAAAAACATTTTCAAACAATACAATCTCTCTGGAGTGGTTCTATATAATTGACATGTGTCTCCCAAACACAGAAGCTCATGCTTAGAATCAGTGTTGGAGCCAAAAAGGATAAATTTTGGGGCATTTAAAGGCCCGTATCTTCTTGGAATACAATACCATTGAATAGAGAAAACATTCATTTTCAATGAGGCAGAAAGGCATGAAGGCTGAGAATGACGAAACAGAGATAGTGTAGCTCACTATATATGACTATTTTGTCCATTATCACAAGATACAAGTTGCATTATTCTGGTGATTGGCCATGCATTAATGTTGGCAAGAAAAAGTGTCCCACTTATATTTCCACTGAGAATTGTTCTTTGGTGCCCTTGCAATGCTATACAAAATCCCTGAACACCACGCAAAGAGCTTCCCTGGTCGAAAAATCTAGACAAAAGCCATAGGAAATGATGAATAAGTTATCAAATGTTTGAGGACATCCAAAGTTCCTTCTTTGTGTTTTACCTGATAAGAAAAATTCTAATCTTCATGAAACTTTCCGAGTTTGGCATAGTCACATAGTGTATGGCTCTAACTAGGGTCAATGATCAACACCTTATGAATTTGCTTCTAAAAATAGATACAAAGCTTGGAGGAATGAATTCGATGTTAGCAATTGAGCAAACACCTTCAATTCTAGTTGTTTTAAAGGGTCTAACAATCATCCTTGAAAAAATGTGTCTCGTGGCTCTCCTGGGCAGTTTGATATCCCATCAATAGTTGCGATAACCAGCTTCAGGTAGTGGTCTTTGATTTCCTGCTACATGGCAGTTGTGCGTACACGATCTCCAAAGCATGAAATGATATATTCTCTTTTCAAAATCATCTGTCATGGAAGATGATGGTATCATGAGGGAAGATCTATTGTATTTCTATACAAGTCCATAAAAAAGAAGTCAATTTTTATCAGGGGTAAAAAACATTTTGGGGCAAGAAGGAATTATCACGAGTCAATAATTGCCAAGATGCACACATGTACAAATAAAGAGTAAAGACAACCGAATCAGGGATAGAAGGAAGAATACTCCAACATCCATCCCTGACCATTGAATCAAGAAAACATACAACAACATATACATACATGTTACATGAAATTTGCATCTTTGCATCTTACATTCATCATCACATTGCAATAAAAAAGGTTTTCCCTTCTCATAAGGATACTCTTATAATTTCTTTTGAGAAACTAATTTCATATTTTTTTCAAGTTTTTTTGTCTAAAAGCATTAATCTAGTCGTTCTTATTACTGTTTTCCCAAAATCCTCATTGTATTTTCTCTCAAAGCCCATTTTTCTCCTCTTATGATGTCATCGTCTAATTTTCCCTTTCTCAAGATCATTTTTTCTTCTTACAAGGACAAATCCAAAGGTCATTTTTATCAAAATAAAAATCAAATAAAATACATACTTCATCTTAACATCCATAAAAACATAATCATTCATAAATGCATCATTTTGTTATTGTTCTTTCAGTAAATAAAAGTTCGGTGATGACTAAACGTCCTCAACATGAAGGAACAATGCCATCCACATATTTGACATCCAGAAGTGAACGATCAAATCTTCTAAAGGCATTTCCTCAACATGCAGGAGAGCGTAGTCTATAAGCATTTGAGATTGTTTCTCTCGAAACAAATTTTATATCACTTGAGACAGTCTTCCTTAAGACATGAACATTTGAGATTTTTTTTCTTAAAAACAAATTTCATCTCACTTTAGACAGTTTTCCCTTGAGATGCACATTTCGAAATTGTTTCAATTGAAACAAAATTTATCTCACATTACATTATTTAAAAAAGTAGTCTCGCTTAAGACATTATTTCTTCAAAACATAAATTTTGAAGTTATTTCACTTGATACAAAATTAATCACACTTGAGATAGTTTTCCTAAAATTAAATTTTGTCTCACTTTAGACAGTTTCTCTTGAAACATAAACCTTTGAGATTGTTTCTCTCGAAACAAAATTATGTCTCGCTTGAGACAGTTTCTCATGAAACATAAACCTTTGACATTGTTTCTCTCGAAACAAAGTTTTGTCTCGCTTGAGATAGTTTCTCTTGAAACATAAACCTTTGAGATTGTTTCTTTCGAAACAAATTTTGTCTCGCTTGAGACAGTTTCTATTGAAACATAAACCTTTGAGATTGTTTCTCTCGAAACAAAGTTTTATCTCACTTGAGATAGTTTCTCTTGAAACAAAATTAATCTCACTTGAGATTATTATCTCCAATTTATCCCTAAAGACGACTAGATATCCTTATAACGTAAGAACAATGTCGTCCACCGACCAGATCACCTCAACGCGAAGGAGTAGTTTCATCTTCAGGTAATCAGACTTCCTCATCATGGAACTGTATTGTGTCCTAATTATCCCTAAAAATGGCTAGATGCCCTCATCACGTAGAAACAATGCCGTCGACTGACCAGATCTCCTCAACGCGAAAGAGCAATCTCACCCTCAGACATTCAGACTTCCTCATCACGTAAGAATCGTGTTGTCTCCAAATTATCACTAAAGACGTCTAAACGTCCTCATTACGTAGGAACAATGTCGTCCACCAACCAGATCTCCTCAATGTAAAGGAGTAGTGTCACCCTCAGACATCCATACTTCCTCATCACGTAGTAACTGTGTTGTCTCCAAAGTATCCCTAAAGACAACCAGGCATCCTCATCACGTAGGAACAATGTCGTCCATCGACCAGATCTTCTCAACGTGAAGGAGCATTGTCATCCTTAGACAATCAAACCTCATCATCACGTAGGAACCGTGTTATCACCAAATTATCTCCAGATTGACCCGACTTCCTCAAGACAAGGAACAATGTCATCTTCAACAAACAATTTACCTGAAAGCAACCAAATGACTTCAACATGGATGAGCAGTGTCGTCTTTAAAATCAAATTTCAAAGAAAAAGAGAGAACCAAACAAAAACTCTTTGTCTTGTTGTCTTTGCCTTATTCTTGTTAACACAAGAAAGTGCAAAGATGGGCAGCTGTAGACACCCATTTTTATCTGGGTTCTAATTATTTTATTATTATTATTATTATTATATTTTAGTAGGCTCAATTTCAATTGGTACAGATCCAACAATGCCCAAACAGGCCAGCACCTAACTAATGGCCAAAAGACTAAGGCTTATAAACCCACCAAATTGAAACCCACTGGGGAGCCGAAACCCGATTAAGGTTACACATTTTAGTCCTGCGTCCCAAACCCGATTAAGGTTACACATTTCAGTCGTTTGATCTAGTTGAAGATCAATGGTCCAGATCGCTCGAAATCTAGGGTTCCACCTTAACAGATTCCAACTACCGGTGCCATAGATAGATCCAGATCGTTCGATGGGGCGTGTGTGATTGACGCGTAAGCCTTCCGTTCTCCCCGTCGCGTGAACCGTTACCGAAATTCCTCACCATTGGTGCCACCAACTGATGTTGCAATTTTTAACCCACAGTGATGATAAGTCATCATCAACAGTAAAAAGAGGAAAATAATCCTATCAGTCACAGATCACCGAATCCAAAACCCCATTTAGAAAATCCTAATTCTAAAAAAACCAGGGAGTTTACTTACCAAAATTCAGAGAAATCATGCCCCTATTTTAGATCTCATCATTCACCTCAAAAAAATAAATAATCCCTATGAGCATGCAAGATACATTTCATGGATTGGGAACCAAAACGAATAAGAAACCAGAGAAAAAATTGAACAAGAAAACGAGTGTTGTTCGAACAAAAAAAGAGAGATAACCCTTTTGAACAAAAAAGAACCAGTAAAAGAACATAGTAGAAACCATTAAAAAAACAAAAAGAGAGGGAGGAGACTTCCATTTCCTTTACCGAGTAGCAGTCGTAACCTTATCCAGTTCAAAGCTTTAAACTTTTGAAGGTAATAGTTAGTTTGGTTGTAGATCTAGGGACAATAGTTGTATTTTAGAAGGGTTTCAGATCAATTTTTGGGTGAAGCATTTGAAAGGATCATTTTGGGATCGGGTTTCCTTTGTTTTTCTGTCCCCGACGTTATCGTTGGCGCTGGCCGAGTAGTTATGGAGGCTTTATTCCTCCTTTCTTTTCTCTCATGGAGAAGGCAGAGAGTATTGAAGAAAGCGACTAGAAACGAGGACGAGTGAAAGAATCAAAGTGTGGGTTTCAATTTTGAAACCCTATTTTGGATTAATTAACCAAACATCATAGTTTTATAAAAAGGGGTGCCACACTTAATGGTTTGAGAAGGGGATATTTGCGCGCCCAACCCTTTTATTTTGTATAAACTATTGTTTTTGGGTCATCAAATGGAATTGCCTTATTTTAAGCATATGGTTTTACCTGCATTTCATTTTTATCCTAATTCTCTTTTGGTTTGTGTTTTTGTAATTTTTCGAAGTAGATATTTATTTGTGATGGTTTTCATTTTATTTCTGAACATTATTTGTGGTTTATCTACATCCTTAGTGTTTTACTGTTTAGTAATTTCTATTTTCGTCTTGATTATTGTTTTTGTTGTTGTTGTTTAGTTTTCCAAGGTACTATTATTATTATTTAGTCCTTTTAATGACCTAGTATGCTTAGTTTCCTTTGTTTATATTTCAGTCCTTGACTTACATATACATATTTTGTACATACGCACAATATTACATGTATATCATAGTGTTTTTATATATTTTTTGTAAGATGAATGTATTTTATATATTATATTACTTACATGTATTTCAGTATATTATAGTTGCTAAATATTTTTATATATTTTATGTCCCGTATAAGTATATATACCCATATAAATAAAATTAATGTTATCCATGTTTGTACTAAATTTACTTTATTGTTTATATTTTAACATGAGTATGCATACATTATTCATTATATATGTATTTCGATCAATATTTATTTAAATATTTATTTTATTTTTTATTCCTTTATTTGTTAATATCTCATTCGAATATTTTTCAAGAACATTTATTTGTAGAATGGGCGTAGAAAGCACTGATTGATTGAAGCAGTGTGATCCGATACGACATTTAAACGAAGGGTGAACTTGAATTAAATCGATCTTTTTTTTAAATAATGATCATACAATTTTCGATATTTTTTTAAATTAAATGATATAATATTGTTTTACAGATAAGAAATATTTGGGATAGCTTTCCCGATGGAGAATTGCAAATCTCGAGATTTCTTTTCAAGTTAAATAAGATTCTTTGATAATTAATTTGGAATAAATTATGTATTGTCCAATAAATGGATCATACTTTAATTATCGATGCAAATTCATCATTTCCACCATCTATGATAATATGTAAACGATTAGGTACCAATTATGGGTGCTTATCATTCCCCATGCGTAACTGACTCTCGGACCAGTTAAGTCGAGTTTTTGGTAAACGCAGACCAATTTTTTTCTAAAAAATTATTTTTCCTTAAAATTGTTTTAAAGTACATTTTAGGTATTCGATCTACCAAGCCCAAAGGTCGATGTTGAATCCTATTCAATTCAAAATTTTCAAATTAATTCAAAATCGTCAATTTTTCAAATAAAGTCATAATTTTTATTTTAAAATAATATTTAATTAATTTTCTAAAAAATGGTTATGACAAATATAATTTCACATCATGCCTAAATTTCCTTCTTCCCTGGATATTTAAATTAGGAGTCAAAACACCACTAACAATAAAGTCAAAAATTTCAACATATCACAAAATTGCCTCAGCAAATAAAATTTCCTGAACAAGAATTTTCTTCTTAATTTCTAAAATTTCATTGTATTCACCCTTGTTCAATACCTTTTCTATGTTGAACCTCTAAGTCAAATTCTTGCAAGAGAAGTATCCACCTAATAAGTTTAGGTTTGGCATCTTTTTAGTCACTGAGTATTTAATGGATGAATGATCGATATTTACAATTATCTTAGTACCTATTAAGTAGGCCCTAAACTTATCAAATGAAAATACCATGACAAACAATTATTTCTTGGTTGTTGTGTAATGATTTGTACTTCATTTAATGTAAGACTAGCATAATAAATACTCTGAAAAATCTTACCTCGACGCTGCCCAAGTACTTTCCCATAGTATAGTCACTCGCATCATATATCAAATCGAATGGTGAGGTCAAATTAGGTGGAACACCTACGGACACTGAGACAAGTCTCTTATTGAGATCCTATAGAAGCCTGCATGTCCTAAAAAACTTCGAATGACCTTCACTATGGTTCGTAGAGGTAGCTTCTCAACTACTTCAATATTATCTTTATCTATCTCTATGCCTTTTTTTGAGATTTTGTGGCCCAAACAGTTCCTTCGGTTAGCATGAAGTGACATTTTACCCAATTTAGCGATAAGTAAGCTTCTTCACACCTCTTTAACACATTTGATAGATTAACAAGGCATGAGTCGAAGTCATCTCTAGAGACGGAGAAGTCATCCATGAAGATCTCTAGAAAATCTTCCACCATGTTTGAGAATAAGCCAACATGCATCTTTGAAAAGTTGTTGGAGCATTGCAAAGTCCAAAGGGCATAATTCTAAAGGCATAAGTACCATAGGGGCATGTGAATGTTGTATTCTATTAATTTTCTCACACTATAGCAATCTGGTTGTACCCTGATTATCCATCGACAAAGCAGTCAAAATATTTGCCCACCAATCGATCTAGGATTTTCCCGATTAAAGGGAGGGGAAATGATTCTTCTTGGTTTCCTTGTTGAGCTTACGATACTCCATGCAAATCCTCCAACCATTGAAGGTTGGAGTGGGAAGAGTTCATTGTTCTAATTGCTTTCAACGGTTATGCCTCCTTTCTTGGGTACACATTGCACCGGTCTAACCAACGAATTATTGAATATTGGGTAGATAATTCCAGCATCAAGCCATTTCATGATCTCTTTCATGACCACCTTTTTCATAACAGGGTTGACCATTCTTTAGGGTTCATTGGAATTGTTGTGGCAATCATCGAGCACAATTTTGTGGATATAAATAGTGTAACACTAATTTCTACGTCCCCGTACACGAGTCATAGATGTTATATCAAATAATGAGAATATTTCTTAACCAAAATAGGTAAAATCTTGTTTCGTTAATAAATTCCATATTTATATATTTATTATAAAATAAATAATCAGATGAATTTAAAATATAATATTTCAACTTCTAATTCAAATCCGATCTCATGTAGTAACAAGTAGTTATGCTTTGTTCATATAATAAATAAAACTACTTGATTTAAAAATCCAATTTAATTAATAATTAAAATATAATTTAATATAATAATATTTATTTATACTATAAATTTATTTAATACTAAATATAATAAAAATTTGTAGACATTTCATTCTTGTATACATGCCAGCTAGAAACTTTAGAACAACATAGGATGTCATTAATGTTAACTGGAAATATTCCTTGATGATTAATGCCAAGCTCAACTCCTTACACCTTTTTCTTTCTTTAACATACGCGTGAAAAATATCACATGCTAATATGCACTCAGTGAAGCAATCAATAGAAATATACATAAGGCAACATAACACAAATATAAACAATAATAATATTCAATGTATTATGATCACTTTACTTGTATTTCCAATCATGATAATAATATAAACATGATATGAATAACATACAAAATTTCTTACCAATATACTTGCCATGTATTCCATAAGTTCATAAGCTTATTCACATGTTTATAATTTATTAACCAATAAACCATAGCTCAAAATATATATCGATGAGGATCCCGATATATGAGTCAAATATATGCACCATAGTGCTTCCACATAAATTCGTGTTTATCATATATGCTAAGTTTCTTAGGTATACACTCTAGTATTTTTAAATCATGTGTCTTCGCTAGACAGTCTGAGACCTGTACTATGTGCCTTTGCTAGACAGTCTATTACTACATAATTATGCAACTGCTAGACTCTATGGCATGCCATTAATACCACCGACCATCGATGACATACTTGAGCATATAATCTATATTTATTTAATCAATCCATGGTAAAGTATATTAATAAAATTTCACATTGGGCAGTTCATACTCGATATAACATCATATATATATGCATGCTAAATATCATATATAATTACCAGTGATCAATGCATTTTATATCCAACCTTTGATGTATTTAGAATATGTCAAATATATGAGTAATGACATAAATATCGTGCCAATATAAACAAGGTAAACTTATTGCAAGTCCTACCCACTGATGTATGAAACATCCATGTATAATATTATGTATGCATTGAACTTACTTTGAAACTACATGCAAGTTAAAATATAAGACTCTCTATGCTTTAACTTAATTTTTTTCTTTCAATTTGGTTTGATCCTAATTTTTATCACCATTCCATTTTCTGGTAGTTTACATTACTTTCACATAAATATTATTTGGTATTAATCTACTCACTCAAAAAACTATTATGTTTATACAAATGCAAACTAGACTCGAACAAGAATCTAACCATATAAGGCTGTCCTTCTATTCCAATTTGTACAATTCATGGTGATTTTCAAAGTTGACCGACATAATCTGTTATGAGCAGAATATGCGACCCTATTTTCTGTCATATCATTGATTAAAAATTCATATCTTTTTGCATACACCTCGAAATTAGTTTTCGTTTGTTCTAAACAAAACTATACTGATATATGAATCTAATGGTATAAAAATAATGCTCTAATAATTTATTTTGAATTTATAGTGATTTTATAAACTTACAGTCCAGAACATAAATTCTAAGCATATTTCACCAATTTGCAATTTGAACTTGTTCACTATTTCTATTAGCTCACCAAATGCACATATAAGCATTCACCTCAAAAACAAATAACAATTAGGAGTCACTTCATACCATAGTAACTCCGTCACTGGCTAATTGTAAGCCAATGTTTGTTCGACAACTTAAGTACAAAATTAAATTTGCACTCACCTAATGTCCTCAGGTAGCAAACTTCCCTTAAGATTTCACATTTCATCCTTAAGCTTTTCCTTAGCTTTAATATTTCTTGATCTTGATTTCAAGAACACAATCTAAATGAGCATCACTACAAACATATTCAAATTCAAACCACATGCTAGAATCTTACTAACATAGGAACACAATAGAAAATATTTTTCTAAAATTTCTTTCGATTCTCGTTCGATATTAATTCCTTGTCACAACATAATTTTTAACTATAAAACTTTAAAATTAACCATTCAAGTCCCTTTTTATCCAAATTTAACAAACATTTTCACTAAAGTTCCCAACTTTTCCATATTTGTGATTTAAGCCCCATCTTTTTCCAACCTCCCAAAATAATTCAATTTTGCATTCTAACATCAATTACAACTCTTAAACATTAATTTTCAGCACAATACCTCAACTATTGAACCATTACACAATAACCCATAACTTTTTAATAATTACTGATCATGCACCTAACTTCCATAAAATTACAAAATAGTCCCCAAAATTTTCGAAGGCTTGTATAATTCTTTCTACATCGTTTCCAATCCCTACATAATTTTTCTCATCTTATATAGTCAAGGCTGCATGCTCTGTATGTTTAAAATTAGGGTTTTCATATTTTACTTGATTTTGATATGATTCGAGTATGAATTCAACCTTATAAAATATCTAAAATCAAAACCCTAACTTAATTCCATAAAATCACTATCTTTCCCTAAATTTAGGGTTAGGTCAAAATCAACATAAGCATTATAGACATGTATAGGTATTTTAATCGACAATCAAGCTTGTAAACAATTCTACGACCTCAATAGCATCAAAATTCATCATCAATTCAATAAACCCTAAAATTTGGGATCTTTGAACTCAATCAAAATTAGCATGCAATAATGGTACCAAATGATAGTGTTTTTTGAATATAATAATTTTCTATTTCACAGGTTAATCCAAAAACCAAAGAAAATTGCTCAAAAATGAAAAATAATATTTCTCTTACCTTGGTCGTGAGGAGCACGAAAAGTAGCTAAAAATGGCTTGGTCTCATGAAATTTTAGTTTAATTTAATGTTAATTTATCCTTTATTTAAGCTTAAATGAATTTAAAATTCATTTAATTGAGAACTGACTAATTTACCATTAATGAATCCTTATAATTACATCCATACCAAGACACATAACCTTTGTCATACTTTTCGGTTTTGAGGCATTTTCTAGCGAGCATGGTGAGTAAAGTGAATAGACTGTTTGGGGTTAATTGATTTACGGTGATCATCTTCAATATTCCGAAGTTCCTTCATCGTCAAGGTCTTTGGCAAATATTCGAGAGATATGGCGAGATGGTTGATTCTTTCATGCCTAACAAAAGAAGCAAGGGAGGTAGTAGGTTTATCTTTGTTCGTTTTACCAGATTAGAGAACGCGAGGAAGGCAATCAAATATGCTGATAGATCTATGATTCAAGGTAATAAAGTTAGAGTTTTCATGGCAAGATTTCAACCTCGTGAAGCTTTCTAGAGAAATAAATTTTCTAGTCCAAAATCAGTCGAGGTCACGAGTAGAGTGGAGGATGCAAGTCAGTCAGAGGCTCCCATTGTCAGTTACATAGATGAGGATAAGATCCTAACTCTTAAAGATAGCTTGATAGGTTGGTGTAGAAATTTTATGTAAATGAAAGAGTTAGTTGCTCTTATGCACAAGGAAGGTATATTATGTCCGAAAATTATGAGGTTAAGCGGGTTAGCCATTTTAATCATATTTGAAGATGAAGAGAGTAGGGACTATACCTTCAATAATGAGATTGGGGCATTGGAAAAATTCTTTGATAAAGTGGAAGTGTGGTCCAAAAATTTTCAATGCATCAGCCATCGGGCATGGCTTTCGTGCAAAGAGATCCCACTGTTTGCATGGAGCCATTCTACCTTCAGAAATATTGCAGGAAAATGGGGAGAACTTATCTCCATTGAGGAAAGGACCTTAAATCCTGGCTCGTTTGACAGGGTAATGTTTCAGATTATTACGAACTGCAAAGCTCGTGTGGAAGAAACCTTTGAGTTGAAAGTCGGGGAATGGAGTTTTTCAGCATATGTCTCTGAGTTTGAACCTTGTTTCAACCCAGAATCTATCTGGATATATTCTTCTTTGTTGGACAAGGCTGTTGCCGAGCCGCTATCCATGGTGGAGGAGATCGTTGGAGTCTCATCTGTACAATCTCCCGAGAGGGAAGTGTCTCGTTTGCTCATAGACGATTCAGTGGTGGGGGATGGAGCGTGCTGCTCAGTTGCTGTGGAAGCGGCTGTTGATCCTTTGATTGGTGAAGAACATGCTGTTGGTATAGGTCCCGAGGCAGTTTTTAATTTGGAAACTTCTCACGCTTCGCTCTGCCAGAGGAGCGTTAATATTCATGAAATGGAGATAGCTAGTATGGGGCTAGTGGAATGTGAGGTGGAAAGGAGGAATGTTGTTGAAGAGAATATGCAAGATGTCTATCCACGTGGTGGGTATATGGCACTTAATAGAGTAGTGGAAGAAGACTTTTCAGGGAAATTGTGCATGGAGGAAATGTCGCACTACCAACAATCCAACCAGGTGATTCACAATTCTCAAGCAAATTACTACTTTTCAAAAGCTGTCAAAGGGTCGGTAAAAAATGAAAATAGAAGGTTACGCACTAATATCGTTTTAACAAGAAAGAAGAAGATTTCGAGGATGCGAAAGTTGAGTTCAGTGGATAGAAGGAGTGTAGTTGATCGTGGTTTGTGCGATGGTGATCGCTGCTGATCGGAAGGAGCAACAAAATGAATCGATGGCCCTCGATGGACCCGAGTGGACTAGTTTTTGTTTGTGGTTTTAGCTTGAAGCTTCTGGATCTTTTGTCTGGAATCTGTTTTCCAGTAGCCCGGATGGTGCCAACGCTCATCTCTCTGTGGTTCTCCCTTCTTAGGCATAGCCAATGAAGCGGAGAAGAATTTGTAATTGCTGATGCTTTGGGGGTGGAGTCTGCTGGGATGAGATGGTTTACAATTCAGAGCTTGAGCATTTTGGGAGCTGGTTTTCTGAATTTTTTCTAGCTATCGATGCTTATTTTTTTGTCTGCTTTGCTCTATTGTATGTCGAGCTTCAAGTCCATTCTTCTTGGGACCAGGTTTAGTTATGTGAGTTATTTAGATCTCAGTGCTTGGTTTCATTCAAGTTATGGGTGATGTGGTTACCAAGTTGGAGGTGCTGTTTAGTTCATTGGGTTGCGGTTATGCTTGTTCTCTTTTCAGTTATTTATTTATTTTCATGTTTCATGCGGTTTGACTAATCTATGTATTGTCGGGGGTTTGTTGTAGGATTGGGGCATGAATTTTGTGATGTTATAATTTGTGTGTTATTCTTTACCACTTCAAGGTACAATCTTTTTCCTCTATTTAGGATTAGGGAAGTTTTTTAATGAGGTCCTTGAGGTGGTGTACTTTGTAATCCCTTATAATACAAAGTACCCTATTTCAAAACAAAAACATAACCCTTATCATATTTATAAAATCAAAGATGAACAAAATAATTCACCCTTTACAACTTTGCCAATGCAATCTTTCCAAAATCTCAATCATGCCAATTTTGATCCAAATGTCTAAATTAAACATGTAAATAAATTCTCAAATCCAATGGTCCATATTATTTTCCATCATTTTAACATGTGAAAATAATATTTATAAGCTTAATTTATAGTCCTTCAGATTTTCCTGAAATTTCTATTCGATCTGATTTACCAAATTTTACCGAACTTCAACACTTTTTAGTTATTAATCATAAATTAAGGATCAAAATCTGGTTCTCACCAAAACGTCTTTCTTGGGGTTAAATTACTCATTTATGGGGAAAATGTATAACTTTTGGAAATTACACTTTTGGTTCTTAAACTTTTGAAAAATTAATGTTTTAGTCATTAAACTTTTACAAATTTTATACTTTGGCCACTAAACTATCAAAATTTACATTATGGTCACTAACTAAATTTTTTGTGTATTACAATTATTTCCCCTTAAGAAAATTCATCCTCGAATTTTCAATACGTACCTGACGCAATTAGACAAGGATACTGCTTTTTCATATAATATTCTCTTTTTCGATTAATTTTTTTAACATTTAATTTCTCTAACGAAATTTAATAAGTGCCGATTTCATAAGTCTAGCTTTGACTGAATCTTAATATCTTCTTAGGTGATAACATAAGAATGACCTGATCAATACTTTAAGCAACACTTATTACCACTTTAATAGAATATATATTTTCTTTTTTAAATCCGAATAAGACTTCTGTTGATGGACATCTATCGTAAGATTATCTTAAATAATCGTTTCTAGTTACAAAGTCCATTGTAACTCATTCCTATTCCCACTAAGAGATGGAATTCGGTTACAACAATCTAGTAGACACTTGATGTTCTACTTTAACATGTTGACATGTCAGCCGTTTAGAAACAAGCTCGATGATAACTCTTTTCATGTTTGCTATTAATATTGACTTTGTCCTCGATAATACAAGTATCCATTAGACTTAACCTTAAGGCCTTTGGTTTCAACCTTTTCCACACTTTCTATATTCGTTAAGAACAAGAATTTTCATATTTCTTTGAAGATCCTTCACTTGATTTAGCAACATAGTCTTTAAATTTGATTATACAATAAGAGCACCATCTTTCGTTAAAGACTATCACATATTCAAAACTCTCAGAACATAAATGTCTTTCGGCTTTATCATATCAACCACTGCATTAGCCTTTCCTGATTGTGGTTGATAAGCACATTATCGTTCTTTAAGGAATTCAATCCATTTCCTTTATTTTCAGTCCTTCGAATTAACAAATACTTTTGACTTCTAAGATATATATATATATATATATATATATATATATATATATATATATATATATATATATATATAACATCACTCAACATATAAATAGTGGTATTATATCAATGAAATAAACACAACTGTTGTCAACTCGATATTATGAGTCAAATAATTTCTTTCATGATTCTTTTGTTGCTTTGAAGCATAAGCCCTAACTTTTTCTCTTGCACAAGCATGTATCCCAAACCATAGTGAGACATAATACTATAAATCACATAATCTTTTTTTTTATTTTTGATGTCGGTATTCTTTTTAGCATCTCAAAGTTTTCTTGGCACTTAACGGTCTAAATGAATAATATGCCTTTCATCAACAGCTTGGTCAGAGGGAAGATAATCATCGTAAAGTTCCTGATGAATCTTTGATTGTAACCAACAAATCCTAAGAAACTTTGAAATTTGAAAACATTCTTTCAACTTTATCATTCAACTATGGCTAGTCCTTCCTTGAGATATAGTGTTATCCCCTCAGCTGAGATCAAATGGCCAAGGAATACAACCTTAGACAACTTGCATTTACAGTTGCTAACTTAGCATACAACTTTATCCCGAAGAGTTGGAAGATCTATACAAAGATATGCTTCACATTCTTCCTTGGTTTTGATATAGGTTAAAATATCATCAATAAACACTACCACCACTTAATCTAAGTAAAACTGAAATACTCGGTTTATCAAATCCATAAATGTCACTAGAACATTTGTTAAACCAAATGCATTATCGCAAACTCGTAGTGTTCATATCGAATTCTAAAAACTGTTTTAGGAAGATCTTCAGTGCAGTAGCCGTCGGGCATGGCTTTCGTGCAAAGAGATCCCACTGTTTGCATGGAGCCATTCTACCTTCAGAAATATTGCAGGAAAATGGGAAGAACTTATCTCCATTGAGGAAAGGACCTTAAATCCTGGCTCGTTTGACAGGGTAATGTTTCAGATTATTACGAACTGCAAAGCTCGTGTGGAAGAAACCTTTGAGTTGAAAGTCGGGGAATGGAGTTTTTCAGTATATGTCTCTGAGTTTGAACCTTGTTTAAACCCAGAATCTATCTGGATATATTCTTCTTTGTTGGACAAGGCTGTTGCCGAGCCGCTATCCATGGTGGAGGAGATCGTTGGAGTCTCATCTGTACAGTCTCCCGAGAGGGAAGAG
This sequence comes from Hibiscus syriacus, assembly GCF_006381635.1. Taxonomy (NCBI): domain Eukaryota; kingdom Viridiplantae; phylum Streptophyta; class Magnoliopsida; order Malvales; family Malvaceae; genus Hibiscus; species Hibiscus syriacus. The sequence continues at coordinate 4,480,748 of NW_024062808.1, read as the reverse complement.
TCTCGTTTGCTCATAGACGATTCAGTGGTGGGGGATGGAGCGTGCTTCTCAGTTGCTGTGGAAGCGGCTGTTGATCCTTTGATTGGTGAAGAACATGCTGTTGGTATAGGTCCCGAGGCAGTTTTTAATTTGGAAACTTCTCACGCTTCGCTCTGCCAGAGGAGCGTTAATATTCATGAAATGGAGATAGCTAGTATGGGGCTAGTGGAATGTGAGGTGGAAAGGTGGAATGTTGTTGAAGAGAATATGCAAGATGTCTATCCACGTGGTGGGTATATGGCACTTAATAGAGTAGTGGAAGAAGACTTTTCAGGGAAATTGTGCATGGAGGAAATGTCGCACTACCAACAATCCAACCAGGTGATTCACAATTCTCAAGCAAATTACTACTTTTCAAAAGCTGTCAAAGGGTCGGTAAAAAATGAAAATAGAAGGTTACGCACTAATATCGTTTTAACAAGAAAGAAGAAGATTTCGAGGCTGCGAAAGTTGAGTCAAGTGGATAGAAGAAGTGTGGTTGATCGTGGTTTGTGCGATGGTGATCGCTGCTGATCGGAAGGAGCAACAAAATGAATCGATGGCCCTCGATGGACCCGAGTGGACTAGTTTTTGTTTGTGGTTTTAGCTTGAAGCTTCTGGATCTTTTGTCTGGAATCTGTTTTCCAGTAGCCCGGATGGTGCCAACGCTCATCTCTCTGTGGTTCTCCCTTCTTAGGCATAGCCAATGAAGCGGAGAAGAATTTGTAATTGCTGATGCTTTGGGGGTGGAGTCTGCTGGGATGAGATGGTTTAGAATTCAGAGCTTGAGCATTTTGGGAGCTGGTTTTCTGAATTTTTTCTAGCTATCGATGCCTATTTTTTTGTCTGCTTTGCTCTATTGTATGTCGAGCTTCAAGTCCATTCTTCTTGGGACCAGGTTTAGTTATGTGAGTTATTTAGATCTCAGTGCTTGGTTTCATTCAAGTTATGGGTGATGTGGTTACCAAGTTGGAGGTGCTGTTTAGTTCATTGGGTTGCGGTTATGCTTGTTCTCTTTTCAGTTATTTATTTATTTTCATGTTTCATGCGGTTTGACTAATCTATGTATTGTCGGGGGTTTGTTGTAGGATTGGGGCATGAATTTTGTGATGTTATAATTTGTGTGTTATTCTTTACCACTTCAAGGTACAATCTTTTTCCTCTATTTAGGATTAGGGAAGTTTTTTAATGAGGTCCTTGAGGTGGTGTACTTTGTAATCCCTTATAATACAAAGTACCCTATTTCAAAACAAAAACATAACCCTTATCATATTTATAAAATCAAAGATGAACAAAATAATTCACCCTTTACAACTTTGCCAATGCAATCTTTCCAAAATCTCAATCTTGCCAATTTTGATCCAAATGTCTAAATTGAACATGGAAATAAATTCTCAAATCCAATGGTCCATATTATTTGCCATCATTTTAACATGTGGAAATAATATTTATAAGCTTAATTTATAGTCCTTCAGATTTTCCTGAAATTTCTATTCGATCTGATTTACCAAATTTTACCGAACTTCAACACTTTTTAGTTATTAATCATAAATTAAGGATCAAAATCTGGTTCTCACCAAAACGTCTTTCTTGGGGTTAAATTACTCATTTATGGGGAAAATGTATAACTTTTGGAAATTACACTTTTGGTTCTTAAACTTTTGAAAAATTAATGATTTAGTCATTAAACTTTTACAAATTTTATACTTTGGCCACTAAACTATCAAAATTTACATTTTGGTCACTAACTAAATTTTTTGTGTATTACAATTATTTCCCCTTAAGAAAATTCATCCTCTAATTTTCAATACGTACCTGACGCAATTAGACAAGGATACTGCTTTTTCATATAATATTCTCTTTTTCGATTAATTTTTTTAACATTTGATTTCTCTAACGAAATTTAATAAGTGCCGATTTCATAAGTCTAGCTTTGACTGAATCTTAATATCTTCTTAGGTGATAACATAAGAATGACCTGATCAATACTTTAAGCAACACTTATTACCACTTTAATAGAATATATATTTTCTTTTTTAATTCCGAATAAGACTTCTTTTGATGGACATCTATCGTAAGATTATCTTAAATAATCGTTTCCAGTTACAAAGTCCATTGTAAGTCATTCCTATTCCCACTAAGGGATGGAATTCGGTTACAACAATCTAGTAGACACTTGATGTTCTACTTTAACATGTTGACATGTCAGCCGTTTAGAAACAAGCTCGATGATAACTCTTTTCATGTTTGCTATTAATATTGACTTTGTCCTCGATAATACAAGTATCCATTAGACTTAACCTTAAGGCCTTTGGTTTCAACCTTTTCCACACTTTCTATATTCGTTAAGAACAAGAATTTTCATATTTCTTTGAAGATCCTTCACTTGATTTAGCAACATAGTCTTTAAATTTGATTATAAAATAAGAGCACCATCTTTCGTTAAAGACTATCACGTATTCAAAACTCTCAGAACATAAATGTCTTTCGGCTTTATCGTATCAACCACTGCATTAGCCTTTCCTGATTGTGGTTGATAAGCACATTATCGTTCTTTAAGGAATTCAATCCATTTCCTTTATTTTCACTCCTTCGAATTAACAAATACTTTTGACTTCTAAGAGATATATATATATATATATATATATATATATATATATATATATATATATATATATATATATATATATATAACATCACTCAACATATAAATAGTGGTATTATATCAATGAAATAAACACAACTGTTGTCAACTCGATATTATGAGTGAAATAATTGCTTTCATGATTCTTTTGTTGCTTTGAAGCATAAGCCCTAACTTTTTCTCTTGCACAAGCATGTATCCCAAACCATAGTGAGACATAATACTATAAATCACATAATCTTTTTTTTTATTTTGATGTCGGTATTCTTTTTAGCATCTCAAAGTTTTCTTGGCACTTAACGGTCTAAATGAATAATATGCCTTTCATCAACAGCTTGGTCAGAGGGAAGATAATCATCGTAAAGTTCCTGATGAATCTTTGATTGTAACCAACAAATCCTAAGAAACTTTGAAATTTGAAAACATTCTTTCAACTTTATCATTCAACTATGGCTAGTCCTTCCTTGAGATATAGTGTTATCCCCTCAGCTGAGATCAAATGGCCAAGGAATACAACCTTAGACAACTTGCATTTACAGTTGCTAACTTAGCATACAACTTTATCCCGAAGAGTTGGAAGATCTATACAAAGATATGCTTCACATTCTTCCTTGGTTTTGATATAGGTTAAAATATCATCAATAAACACTACCACCACTTAATCTAAGTAAAACTGAAATACTCGGTTTATCAAATCCATAAATGTCACTAGAACATTTGTTAAACCAAATGCATTATCGCAAACTCGTAGTGTTCATATCGAATTCTAAAAACTGTTTTAGGAAGATCTTCAGTGCAGCAGCCGTCGGGCATGGCGTTCGTGCAAAGAGATCCCACTATTTGCATGGAGCCATTCTACCTTCAGAAATATTGCAGGAAAATGGAGAGAACTTATCTCCATTGAGGAAAGGACCTTAAATCCTGGCTCGTTTGACAGGGTAATGTTTCAGATTATTACGAACTGCAAAGCTCGTGTGGAAGAAACCTTTGAGTTGAAAGTCGGGGAATGGAGTTTTTCAGTATATGTCTCTGAGTTTGAACCTTGTTTCAACCCAGAATCTATCTGGATATATTCTTCTTTGTTGGACAAGGCTGTTGCCGAGCCGCTATCCATGGTGGAGGAGATCGTTGGAGTCTCATCTGTACAGTCTCCCGAGAGGGAAGAGTCTCGTTTGCTCATAGTCGATTCAGTGGTGGGGGATGGAGCGTGCTGCTCAGTTGCTGTGGAAGCGGCTGTTGATCCTTTGATTGGTGAAGAACATGCTGTTGGTATAGGTCCCGAGGCAGTTTTTAATTTGGAAACTTCTCACGCTTCGCTCTGCCAGAGGAGCGTTAATATTCATGAAATGGAGATAGCTAGTATGGGGCTAGTGGAATGTGAGGTGGAAAGGAGGAATGTTGTTGAAGAGAATATGCAAGATGTCTATCCACGTGGTGGGTATATGGCACTTAATAGAGTAGTGGAAGAAGACTTTTCAGGGAAATTGTGCATGGAGGAAATGTCGCACTACCAACAATCCAACCAGGTGATTCACAATTCTCAAGCAAATTACTACTTTTCAAAAGCTGTCAAAGGGTCGGTAAAAAAATGAAAATAGAAGGTTGCGCACTAATATCGTTTTAACAAGAAAGAAGAAGATTTCGAGGCTGCGAAAGTTGAGTCAAGTGGATAGAAGAAGTGTGGTTGATCGTGGTTTGTGCGATGGTGATCGCTGCTGATCGGAAGGAGGAACAAAATGAATCGATGGCCCTCGATGGACCCGAGTGGACTAGTTTTTGTTTGTGGTTTTAGCTTGAAGCTTCTGGATCTTTTGTCTGGAATCTGTTTTCCAGTAGCCCGGATGGTGCCAACGCTCATCTCTCTGTGGTTCTCCCTTCTTAGGCATAGCCAATGAAGCGGAGAAGAATTTGTAATTGCTGATGCTTTGGGGGTGGAGTCTGCTGGGATGAGATGGTTTACAATTCAGAGCTTGAGCATTTTGGGAGCTGGTTTTCTGAATTTTTTCTAGCTATCGATGCCTATTTTTTTGTCTGCTTTGCTCTATTGTATGTCGAGCTTCAAGTCCATTCTTCTTGGGACCAGGTTTAGTTATGTGAGTTATTTAGATCTCAGTGCTTGGTTTCATTCAAGTTATGGGTGATGTGGTTACCAAGTTGGAGGTGCTGTTTAGTTCATTGGGTTGCGGTTATGCTTGTTCTCTTTTCAGTTATTTATTTATTTTCATGTTTCATGCGGTTTGACTAATCTATGTATTGTCGGGGGTTTGTTGTAGGATTGGGGCATGAATTTTGTGATGTTATAATTTGTGTGTTATTCTTTACCACTTCAAGGTACAATCTTTTTCCTCTATTTAGGATTAGGGAAGTTTTTTAATGAGGTCCTTGAGGTGGTGTACTTTGTAATCCCTTATAATACAAAGTACCCTATTTCAAAACAAAAACATAACCCTTATCATATTTATAAAATCAAAGATGAACAAAATAATTCACCCTTTACAACTTTGCCAATGCAATCTTTCCAAAATCTCAATCTTGCCAATTTTGATCCAAATGTCTAAATTGAACATGGAAATAAATTCTCAAATCCAATGGTCCATATTATTTGCCATCATTTTAACATGTGGAAATAATATTTATAAGCTTAATTTATAGTCCTTCAGATTTTCCTGAAATTTCTATTCGATCTGATTTACCAAATTTTACCGAACTTCAACACTTTTTAGTTATTAATCATAAATTAAGGATCAAAATCTGGTTCTCACCAAAACGTCTTTCTTGGGGTTAAATTACTCATTTATGGGGAAAATGTATAACTTTTGGAAATTACACTTTTGGTTCTTAAACTTTTGAAAAATTAATGATTTAGTCATTAAACTTTTACAAATTTTATACTTTGGCCACTAAACTATCAAAATTTAAATTTTGGTCACTAACTAAATTTTTTGTGTATTACAATTATTTCCCCTTAAGAAAATTCATCCTCGAATTTTCAATACGTACCTGATGCAATTAGACAAGGATACTGCTTTTTCATATAATATTCTCTTTTTCGATTAATTTTTTTAACATTTGATTTCTCTAACGAAATTTAATAAGTGCCGATTTCATAAGTCTAGCTTTGACTGAATCTTAATATCTTCTTAGGTGATAACATAAGAATGACCTGATCAATACTTTGAGCAACACTTATTACCACTTTAATAGAATATATATTTTCTTTTTTAAATCCGAATAAGACTTCTGTTGATGGACATCTATCGTAAGATTATCTTAAATAATCTTTTCCAGTTACAAAGTCCATTGTAACTCATTCCTATTCCCACTAAGGGATGGAATTCGGTTACAACAATCTAGTAGACACTTGATGTTCTACTTTAACATGTTGACATGTCAGCCGTTTAGAAACAAGCTCGATGATAACTCATTTCATGTTTGCTATTAATATTGACTTTGTCCTCAATAATACAAGTATCCATTAGACTTAACCTTAAGGCCTTTGGTTTCAACCTTTTCCACTCTTTCTATATTCGTTAAGAACAACAATTTTCATATTTCTTTGAAGATCCTTCACTTGATTTAGCAACATAGTCTTTAAATTTGATTATACAATAAGAGCACCATCTTTCGTTAAAGACTATCACGTATTAAAAACTCTCAGAACATAAATGTCTTTCGGCTTTATCGTATCAACCACTGTATTAGCCTTTCCTGATTGTGGTTGATAAGCACATTATCGTTCTTTAAGGAATTCAATCCATTTCCTTTATTTTCACTCCTTCGAATTAACAAATACTTTTGAATTCTAAGATATATATATATATATATATAACATCACTCAACATATAAATAGTGGTATTATATCAATGAAATAAACACAACTGTTGTCAACTCGATATTATGAGTTCAAATAATTTCTTTCATGATTCTTTTGTTGCTTTGAAGCATAAGCCCTAACTTTTTCTCTTGCACAAGCATGTATCCCAAACCATAATGAGACATAATACTATAAATCACATAATCTTTTTTTTATATTTTGATATCGGTATTCATTTTAGCATCTCAAAGTTTTCTTGGCACTTAACGGTCTAAATGAATAATATGCCTTTCATCAACAGCTTGGTCAGAGGGAAGATAATCATCGTAAAGTTCCTGATGAATCTTTGATTGTAACCAACAAATCTTAAGAAACTTTGAAATTTGAAAACATTCTTTCAACTTTATCATTCAACTATGGCCAGTACTTCCTTGAGATATAGTGTTATCCCCTCAGCTGAGATCAAATGGCCAAGGAATACAACCTTAGAGAACTTGCATTTACAGTTGCTAACTTAGCATACAACTTTATCCCGAAGAGTTGGAAGATCTATACAAAGATATGCTTCACATTCTTCCTTGGTTTTGATATAGGTTAAAATATCATCAATAAACACTACCACCACTTAATCTAAGTAAAACTGAAATACTCGGTTTATCAAATCCATAAATGTCACTAGAACATTTGTTAAACCAAATGCATTATCGCAAACTCGTAGTGTTCATATCGAATTCTAAAAACTATTTTAGGAAGATCTTCTTCCTTATTCTTAGCTAATAATATCCAGACAAAAGATCAAACTTGAGAGACACCAATACACCCTTTTAACTGATCAAAAGATCATAAATCCTCGAAAAAAGGATACTTGTTGTTTTTTGTTACTTTTTTAACGAACGATAATCCATGCATAATTTCATATAATCGTCTTTCTTTTTTGTGATAATACTGGTGCATCCTAGATGACATGCTTAGTCTTGTAAATCCCCAATCTTAACAACTATACTAACTATGTCATTAATTTTTTGAGCTCAGTCAGATCCATTCAATACAACTATAAAAATAAACGCAATACTTGTTAACATCTCTATTTTAATTTCTCATCTCAATATAGAAATTGTCCAAGTAACTTTTATGAATACACATTTAAACACTCTTAAATAGTTGGAATATCTTTCAGCTTAACCTTGATAGCTTGAGTATCCACCTCCTTTACTATGAAGGCTTGACAAACCTAGTAGCAACAACTTTATAACAGTTGGTGCTAAAATCACATTAGAAAACAAATTTACTCTTTTTCCCTTACCACTGATATCCTGAAACTTTTTGAATTCTTTAAAATCAAATGCCTTAAGCGATAATTTATTTTGGTATAGAAGGGGGTAATCAATCCATTCTAAAAATTACCTTCGAAAGGTAACACTATCAAGTCCTTATAAATCAACACTTTGAATCCTTACAGACAGTTACTGTATGCAAATATGACTTACCTTCGTACTCGAGCCTAAAGGGTTAGTCGTACACATAACACTTAGGATCAGTTCTATTAGAATTTTTCATTATTTAATCAATATTATACTTATGCATAAATAAGGGTTTTCTTTAATCCAACATTGGCACTTCCTATTGTACCAATACATCATCTTATTAGACTAAATAGGAGAATTTTGGCCAATAACATTATTATTACTATCACTATTAGCTTATTATTATTATTATTATTATTGTTATTATAACAATCTTGTTTGATTTCTTACTTGAAACCCTCGATTATACACATCTTACACATAAACTACACTTATTTAGTTTCATTAGTAAGGGGTGGCATCAATCGAACTTTACAATCACCTGATTAATAACAAAGACATCCTAGTGTCATGTATACACTTTTTTGACTAAAAAAAGCTCGATTTAGTCCTAGAACCGGCTAAACCTATAGCTCTGATACCAATAAATGTAACACCTATTTCTCGTATATGTCATTGTATACGAGTCATAGATGTCACATTAAATAATCAAAATATTTCTTAACCCAAAATAGGTAAAATCTTGTTTCTTTCACAAATTCCATATTTGTACATTTATTATAAAATAAATAATCAAAGGAATTTAAAATATAATGTTTCGATTTCTAATTCAAATTCGATCTCATGTAATAACAAAAAGTTATATTTTTTCATAGAATAAATAAAACTGTTTGATTTAAAAATCCACATTAATTCATAATTAAAATATACTAATATTTATTTATACAATAAATTTATTTAATACTAACTATAATAAAAATTTGCATTCATTTCATCCTTGTATACAAGCCAGCTAGAAACTTTAGAACAACATAGGATGTCATTATTGCTACCTGAAAATATTCCTTGATGATTGATGCCAAGCTTAGCTCCTTACACCTTTTTCTTCCTTTTACCTACGCGTGAAAATCATCACACGCTAAGTATACACTTAGTGAAACAATCAACAAAAATATATCCAAGGCAATACAACACAAATGTAAACAATAACAATATTCAATGCATTATTATCACTTTAGATGTATTTCCAATAATGATACTAATATGAACATGATATGAATAACATATAAATTTCTTACCAATATACTTGTCATGTATTCCATAAGCTTATAAGCTTATTCACATGTTTATCATTTATTAACTAATAAACCATAGCCCAAAATTTAAATCTATGAGGATCCCGATAAAGGAGTCAAATGTATGAACCGTAGTGCTTCCACAAAAGGTCGTGTCCACCATATACATTAAGTTTTTTAGGTATACACTCTAGTATTTTTAAATCATGTGTCTTCCTAGACACTTTGAGGCTTGTACTATGTGCCTTTGCTAGACACTCTAGTACTACCTAATTAAGTAGCTGCTAGACTCTATGGCAAGTCATTAATACCACCGGCCCTTGATGACATACTTGGGCATATAGTCTATATTTATTTAATCCATCCATGGCAAAATATATTAATATAATTTCACATTGGGTAGTTCATACCCGATATAACATCGCATATATATACATGATAAATATCATATATAATAACCAGTGATCAATGCATTTTATATCCAACTTTTGACGTATTGAGAATATATCAAATATATGAGTAATGACATAAATATCGTGCCAATATAAACAAGGTAGACTAATCGCAAGTCCTACCCACTGATGTATAAAGCATCCATGTATAATATTATGCATGCATTGCACTTACTTTGACATTATATGCAAGTTAAAATATAATTATTGCTAAGCTTTAACTTAATCTTTCGCTTTCAATTTGGTTTGATCCCAATTTTTATCACCATTTCATTTTTCTAGCAGTTTCCACTACCTTCACATAAATGTTATTATGTATTAATCTACACACTCAGAAAACTATTCTGTTTATACCAGTAAAAACTAGACTTGAACAAGAATCTAACAATATAACGAATTCCTTCTATTTCAATTTTTACAATTTAAGTTGAATTTTCAAAGTTGGCCGACAAAATCTATTTTGAGCAGAATCTACTACCCTGTTTTCTGACATATCATCTATTAAAAGTTTATATCTTTTTGTATACACCTTGAACTCAGTTTATGTTTGTTCTAAATGAAACTATACTGATATACGAATCTAATAGTATAAAAATAATCCATTAATAATTTTTTTAGAATTTATAGTGATTTTCTAAACTTACGGTCCAAAACATAAATTCTAAGCATATTTCACCAACTTGCATTTTTAACTTGTTCACTAATATTATTAGCTCACCAAATGCACATATATGCATGCACAAAAAAAACATAACAATTAGGAGTCACTTCTTAACATAGTAACTCTATCACTAGCTCATCGCAAGCCAGTGATTGTTCGACAACTTAAGTACAATTAAATTTCACTCACCTAATGTCCTTAGCTTGGAAACTTCCCTTAGGATTTCACATTCCATCCTTAAGCTTTTACATAGCTTCAATATTGCTTGATCTTGATTTCATGCACACAATCTAAATGAGCATCATTACAAACATATTCAAATTCAAACCACATGTTAGAATCTTGCTAACATAGGCATACAATAGAAAATAATTTCCTGAAAATTCTTTTGATGCTCATCGATACTAATTCCATGTCATAACATAATTGTTAACAATAAAACTTTAAATTTGACCATTCAAGTCCCTTTTTATCCAAATTTCACATAACATTTTCACTTAAGTTCCCAACTTTCCCATATTTTTGATTTAAGCCTCAACTTTTACCATCCTCCCAAAAAAAATCAAATTTCACATTCTAACATCAATTCCAACTCTCAAAAATTAATTTCTAGCATAGTACCTCAACTATTAAACCATTACACAAAAACTCACAGCTTTTTCATAATTACCCATTTATCCCCCTAACTTTCATAAAATTACAAAATGGTCTCCAAATTTTTCTAAGGCTTGTAGAATACTTCCTACATCATTTACATCCCTTACATATCTTTCCCATAATTTTTCTCATCCTCTATAGTCAAGGTCGAATGCTTTGTATGTTCAAAATTAGGGCTTTCATGATTTTACTCGATTTTGATCTGATTCGAGTATGAAATCAACATCTATTCAACCTTATAAAATCTTTAAAATCAAATATCTAACTTAATTTCATCTAATCAATATCTTTCCCCAAATCTAGGGTTACGTCAAAATCATCATAAGCATGTATAGACATGTATAGGTGATTTTAATCGACAATCAAGCTTGTAAATGATTCGACAACCACAATAACATCAAAATCCATCATCAATTCAGTAAACCCTAAAATTTTGGATCTTTGAAATCAAACAAGATTAGCATGCAATAATGGTACAAATGATAACAATTTTTGTATAGAACAAATTTATATTTCATGGCTTAATCCAAACACCAAAGGAAATTGCTCAAAAATGAAAAATAACATCTCTCTTACCTTGGTCATGGATATAAGGAAATAAAGCAAAAAATGGCTTGGTCTCATGAAATTTTAGTTTAATTTTGTGTAAATTTATCCTTTATTTAAGCTTAAATGAATTTAAAATTCATTTAATTGAGAAATGACTAATTTACCATTAATGAATCCTTATAATTACATCCATACCAAGACATATAACCCTTATCATCTTTATAGAGTCAAAGATGAACAAAATAATTCACTATTTACAACTTTGCCTATGTAATCTTTCCAAAATTTCAATCTTGTCATTTTTAATCCAACTGTCCAAATTGAACATGGAAATAAATTCCCAAATTCAATGGTCCATATTATTTCCCATCTTTTTAACACGTGGAAATAATATTTCTAAGCTTAATTTATCATCCTTCAAATTTTCCTGAAATTTCTATTCGATTTGATTTACCGAATTTTACTGAACTTCAACACTTTTTAGGTTTTAATCATGAATTCAAGACCAAAATCTGGTTCTCACCAAAACGTCATTGATAACCGTCATTTTGCTATCAAAATAATTCCTGGCTTCTTAACAAATAAAAAGGAAAAGGTAGTATAGAGAAGCAGGGTCGATCCATTGGGACTATGGTGTTTCTGATTTAATAAAACTCTTTCTTTATTTTAGAAGAAGATACAATTCTAGATGAAGTTGAAAAGATATATTAAAATAAAATAAATAATAAAGAAGGAAAACTAATATAATAATAAATATTAATAGTAATAAATTTAAAAGGGTATTTTTAAAAGTTGTTTTTTAAAATAAAAAATAAGAATTAAATAAAAGAAAAATAATTAAATAAATAAATTAAAGAGATTGAGATAAAGAGAAACTTATTGTGAAAGTAGCCTCAGACTTTAGCTTTGTCTCAAATTCCTCAGATCATCGAAATAGATTTTTACTTCAAGATTCACGTTAGCTTACAAGGACAATTCTTCGCTGCCAACTCGGATTGTGTCGTTTCAATAACAACTGATTCTAATCTCAGTTTCCTCTTAACAAACAATTTTGCTAAGTGTGTTATTGGGAAGTTGAATATGATTTAATAAGAAAATCATTCTTTAAACGTTAACCAGAACAATATCCGGACCAATTTCGAAATCTTTTTGATTTGAAAAGTAAGCTTAGAAAACAGAGAGAAAATCCAAAGCGATTTAAGTACCTTACAATTCTCACGTTTGGAATTAAGCATTCGCTTTAGCCTTCGACTTGAAAGAAAATTAGGTAAGCATGACCAAAGTCATACTTAGCATAATAGAAAAGTATGCGAAAAATAGAGAGAAAGCTAGAGAGAAAAAAGAAGATTTTATTCTCGAATGAAAGAGATATGTTTCTAGGTTCACCCTTAGAGGGTATTTATAGCCTTCAAATTCCTAAAACAAGCTAAAACATCTTAAATCCTAATTAAAACACTTAAAACTATTTAAACTAAAATACTTAAAAAATAATATAAAATTCTAAATCCTAATTAAAATACTAAAACCTATTTAAATTAAAATACCTAAAACAAATATAAAATATAAAATATAAAAATAATACCCTAAAACTTAATTAAAATACTAAAACCTATTTAAAATAAAATACAAAAAATAAAATATAATGTTTAAAATATTATCCTAAACATGAGTTTAATCCAAATCCGAATTCCAGCCAGCTTTGATTTCGAAAATAAAAAAAATGCAGAATTGTGTCCTTTTTGTGCAATTTCCATAATCTTACGTCCTGTACAAAAAATGAATTAAAATGAACAAATAAGCCACAAAAATCAATGATTAAGGAGTAATTTAAAAGTAAATATTAACTAAATTAAGCACTTATTAAATTCCCGCTCACTTATTCAATGTTTTTCCTCAAGCATTCCTCAATTAACATATCAAAATCATAAGTTGTCATCTTCAATTTCAATTTATTCCTCAAATTTCCAATCAAATTAAGTCCATGACATTTGTCGAATTCAAGTTACAATCAAGCAAAGATACAACCAAGAAAATTTAAAGTAAGCAAGATATCACAATTAATTGCCAACTTCAATGAAACATGACTCAATACCTCACAAAGATTCACACATATCCGCTTGAAGTGTTTGGGGTAAATGAAATCGCTCAAACCGAAACGAACCAAAATATTACCATAGACTTGGAATCCAATCAAGTATCCACTACGAAAAATGAACATAATGCAATAATCAAGGGGTCTTTAAACAAGGTGTAACAGGGCTTAGGTTAGGGTAGGGAAAAGACCGAAAAGAAAGATTTAAAATACCGAAACTAGAGATCAAAATGATTAAGAACAATCCATGAATTAACATGAAGCGCAATGAAGAACAAAACATGGAAAAAGAATATATGAAAGACAATTGAAGTGATCAATTTTTCCTTCCCCTTTTTTGTTTTGTTTTCGAACAAAGGGTCTTATTTTTTTGCTGTTTAAAACAGTGAACAACTTGTTTTTTTCCGTGGACCAACAATGATACAAGATCTCACGTCTCAACAAGGGTGTGAAAAGAGAGGAAAAATAAAAAGAAAGGCTTCGGGTTTAATTATGAGGTCTAAAACAAAGAAAGGTAATAGGCTCAAATGTGGTTCACTAGTGGATATATAAATGGGTAGGCTTTCTGGGAAGAGTGGGTTTACCATAGGTGCCCCTATCACATTAAAACATTACATTCAACATGTAGTCTTGATATGCATTGTGATTACAAGTTCTAGAATATCCTAATTAGTTCGGCACACACAAGTCAAACAATGAGCAAGAAAGAAAATGTATGCTCGTTAGGCTCAAATCTCACAAGAAAAGTTTATATGCATTGAGTCAAGTTCATCTCTATCGAAAAAAGCATGAAATATCAATACTCAACCAAAAATTCACCAGCTATATCAATCACCAATCATGCAAATTAAATTCGATCAAAAACATGGTCATAATCCAAAAGGAAGGAAGAGTATAAAGTGAAAATCAAGACTATCAACCAACGATCCCAACATATCAACATCAGAATAACTCAATTTCAAACAATTAGACAAGTCAAGGAAAAATTTGACACATGCTTATCCTCCCCCTCACTTATTCCATTTTGTCCCAAAACGTATATCAAATTTAAAATCAAAGAAGGGAAAAAGGAATACTCCCCAATTTAGTGGAGATCGCGGCCATGGTCATGTCGAGACGAGTCTAGGCCAAGGTAAAAAATATTCGATCGAAATTCGAATCTATTCAGAGAAAAATAAAATAAAATTAAAAATAAAATAAATGGAATGAAATAAATAAAATTAAAATAAAATGAAATTAAAAACAAAAATATAACGAAATGGGTTGCCTCCCATCAAGCGCTTTTGTTTAACGCCGTTAGCTCGATGACCTGATTTTTCAAAGCATGGGTTCCTCTAAATTGATTTCTTCAATTAGACTAACCAGAGCATTTTCATAATATGACTTCAATCTTTGACCATTAACTTTAGATCGTACTCCTGAGTTATTGTCAATTTCAACAGCACCGTGAGGAAATACTTGAGTAACTGTAAATGGTCTGAGTCATTTGGATTTGAGTTTTGTTGCAAAAAGTTTAAATTTGGAGTTAAATAATAAAATCTTTTGATAGACATAAAAAGTTTTTAAAGAAATTATACTATCGTGAAATTCTTTTGTTTTTTCTTTAAATATCCGAGCATTATCATAGGCATTTCTTCGGATTTCCTCAAGTTCTTGAATGTGTAATTTATGAACTTCACCAATTGCATCCATGTCCATGTTACATTGTTTAACGGCCCAATAAGCCATTTTTTAACGACACAAGAAGCCCGATGTTCTAACTTGACCGGTAAATGGCATGGTTTATCGAAATCAAGCCGATATGGTGACATCCCAATGGGACCTTTATAAGAAGTTCGATATGCCCAAAATGCATCGGTTAATATTAAACTCCAATTTTTTCTGTCTGGTTTAACAATTTTCTCAAGAATTGTTTTAATTTCTCGATTTGATACTTCTGCTTGTCCATTTGTTTATGGATGGTAAGTGGTAGCAATTCTTTGAGTTACTCCAAATTTCTTCATTAGTGACTCGAATACTCGGTTGATGAAATGTTTTCCTCTGTCGCTTATTATAGCCCATGGCGCACCAAACCTGGAAAAAATATTTTTCAAAACATTAACTATAGTTTTAGCATCATTATTCTGAGTGGCTTTAGCTTCCACCCATCTAGAAACATAATCCACAGCTAAAATAATATAAGTATTTCCAAATGACGAAATAAAATGACCCATATAGTCGATTCCCCAAACATAAAAAATTTCACAAACTTGTATAGAATTAAGCGACATTTCATTCCTACGGCTTAAATTACCTTTACGTTGTCATCTTTCACAAGTTTTACAAAATAGATAAGAATCCCGAAAGATGTTAGGCTAATAGAAACCACATTCAAGAATTTTATGAGCTGTACGTTTTGACCCAAAATGATCACCGCAAGAGTAAGAATGACAAAATTGTAAAATTGAGTTTGCCTCACTTTCGACAGTACATCGTCAAATTGCCTAATCCGAGCAGTGCTTCCATAAATAAGGATCGTACCAAATATAGTATCGGGATTATCGCTTAATCCGATTGATTTCATCTCTCGGCAAATCTAATGGTAACTTACCTGTGGCCAAATAATTAACCATGTCTGCAAACCATGGAGTTGTCCTTTGCGCCACCATCAGTTTTTCTTCAGGAAATTCTTTTCTAAGTAGTGGTTCGATTTGGAAAGGGGAATTCAACTCAAGTGATCTGCTACCAGATTTTCGCATCCCTTTTTGTCTTTGATTTCCAAGTTAAATTCCTCTAAGAGCAAGATCCACCGGATAAGCCTAATTTTTGCTTTCTTTTTGCTTATAAAATACCTTATAGTTGCATGATCAGAAAAAACAGTAATTTTAGTACCAAGGAAATATGATCTAAATTTTTCTAAAGCAAAAATTATAGCAAAAAGTTCTTTTTCCGTAGTCGAATAATTTTTCTAAGTCGAGTCTAATGTTCAGGACGCGTAGGCTATGATATGTGTTTTAGATTTATCAACCGTAATCCCTTTTGAGGAAACAATATAACCTAAAATTAACCCTTTATCAACCATAAAATGACATTTTTTTATAGTTCAAAACAAGGTTATATTCTAAGCATCTTTTAAGCACATTAGTTAAATTATCAAAACATTCACTAAAAGAGTTACCATAAACCGTGAAGTCATCCATAAAGACTTCGATGCCCTTCTCCACATAGTTGGAAAGTATATTTAACATGCATCTTTGGAAGGTGCCCGGTGCGTTACAAAGACCAAAGGGCATTCGTCTATATGCAAATGTACATAAGGGACAAGTAAAAGTCATTTTTTCTTGATCCTCTGGCGCCATTAGGATTTGGAAAAAAATCTGAAAAACCATCAAGGCAACAATAATGAGTTTTCCCAACTAATCTTTCAATTATTTGATCTATAAAAGGAAGAGGAAAATGATCTTTTCGAGTAAGAGAGTTCAACTTCCTGTAATCAATACAAACTCGCCATCCATTTTGAACTCTTGTTGGCACTAACTCCCCTTCTTGATTTTCGACCACTGTGACTCCCATTTTCTTGGGAACCACATGAATTGGACTTACCCAATTACTATCCGAAATTGGATAGATTACGTCACCATCAAGGAGTTTCTAAATTTCTTTCTGTACTACTTCAATCATCGGTGGATTTAATCGACGTTGTCCTTCACGTGATTACTTTTCTCCCTCTTCGACTTTGATCTTGTGCATGCAAGTCGATGTACTTAATCCTTAATGTCGGTAATGGTCCATCCTATGGGTTCTTTGTGAGAGCGCAATACCGCTACCAATGCTTTATCTTCTCCTTTGTATAATTTACTTGAGATGATCATTGGCAAAGTTTCTTTTTCGTCCAAAAAGACATATTTCAAATGCTCCGGTAATTGCTTGAATTCTACCTTAGGTTCTTGCAAAACATAAGGTAAAATTTTAGTTTTAGAGGAAGATAAAGATAAATCAAAAATGATTGAATGAATATTTTCAAACTCCCTTTCTTCCCCTTCGTGGCAAAGTTCAGGATCCTTAAAAAGTTCATAAGAAAAATTAGATTCAATGAATTCATCAATTAAAAGATCTATAACATCAACAAAATTAATTCTTTCAACATGATCAGGGCATTTCATTGCTTTGTAAGCATCAAATTCAATGATCTCACCATCAAATTCCATTGTTATTATACCACTACTAACATCGATCTTTGTATGTGCTGTGCTTAGGAAGGGCCGGCCTAAGAGTACCTCGGAATAAGAATCTGACCTATCATGTTCCATGTCAATGACATAGAAATATGCAGGAAATAATAATACATCGACCTTTACCAAGACGTTTTCCATTACTCCCACTGGATAGATCACAGATCGATTAGCCAACTGTATGGTTATTCATGTTTCCTTCAAAGGCTAGTTAGTAATCATTTTATATATAGAAAATGACATAACATTAATTGAAGCTCCTAAGTGACACATTGCACGTTTAATTTTAAAATGACCTATTTTGCAAGGTATAGCGAATAAATCTTGATCCTTCATATTTGGTGGAAGCTTTCATTGAAAAATTATAGAGACATGTTCTCCCAAATTTACCTTTCCGTGCCCCATTAATTTCCTCTTTGTAATGCAAAGTTCTTTTAAGAATCGAGAATACCTTGGTACTTATCGAATTACTTAAAGAAGAGGTAAGTTAACTTGAACTTTTTGGAACACCTCTAAGACCTCATTTTCTTTAGCTCTTTTATCACACTTCATCTACCTTGATGGGAAGGGTGGTGGCATGATTTCATGTGAAGAAAGAGAAGGATGTGAGTCAGATGTACCTTGTATTTCTGAAGGTAGCGTGTCCTCTTGTTCTTCCTGATGTACGACTTTTTCTGCTGGAACTTCAGGTGAGATAACTTTTCCACTTCGAAGTGTGATGACACTAACATTTTTTCTCAGATTTAACGCCGTTTGAGAATGTAGTCTTCCTTGTGATTCCAATTTTCCCATAGTTTGAGCTAGTCAGCTTATTTGGTTATCTAACTCTTGAAGATGTGTTTCGGTTTGGCTTTGGGATTTTTTCTTGGATGCAATGAACTTTTCTTGTGAAATTGTTAACTTCCCTATGAGTTCCTCCAAAGATGGTTTTTGCGTTTGCTGTTGAGGAGGATAAGTTGGTATTTGATTTGCTGTATAGCTGATGTTTAGGGGGTTTCGCCATCCTCCTTCTTGTATCAGCGGGCAACAATCCGTTGGATAGTCTAGTTTTGTGCATATCCCACATGCTTTTGTTGCTCTAGATTTTCTTGCAACAAGTGAATTAACTACTTTAGTTAATTTATCTAACTTATTTTCGAGGGAAAATATACTTAATCTGTGTTGCGGACAACGTGCGCAAAGCTTTTTAAATCGCTCCCAATAGTCATAAAGACTTTCTTCGTTCTTTTGCTGAATGGAAAGAATGCTCCTTTGCAACTCGCTTGCTTTAGCCGCTGGAAAGAACCTGTCAAGAAAAATTCAATTCATGTCAGCCTATGAATTAACTGAATTTAGAGGTAAATAAAATAACCAATCTTTAGCCAAGTCGACTAAAGAGAAAGGGAAAGCTCTCAAATTAATTTGATCATCGGTAACTCCCTCTGGTTTCATGCTAGTGCAAACCATGTTGAATTCCAACAAGTGTTTGTACGAATCTTCAGTGGGAAAGTCGTGGAAGGTGGGAAGAAGATGAATGAGTCCCGTCTTTAATTGAAACGGAGTCCCAACACTAGGAAAATTAATGCATAATGGTGTCTAAGTGACAGGTGTTGTGGCTAGTTCTTGAATCGTTTGTTCTTCTGCCATCGGAATGTTGTATGCATCTGCTTCGATCTTTGGATCTAGATCTACTAATTCACATGAGTTTCTTCTGGTGTTAAATCAAAAACTAGAAAAATAAATCAGTACTTGAAGTTAGTCCCCAGCAACGGCGCCAATTTGATAACCGTCATTTTGCTATCAAAATAATTTATGGCTTCTTAATAAATAAAAAGGAAAAGGTAGTATAGAGAAACAGGGTCGATCCACATGGACTGTGGTGTTTCTGGTTTAATAAAACTCCATCTTGATTTTAGAAGAAGATATAATTCCAGATGAAGTTGAAAAGATATATTAAAATAAAATAAATAATAAAAAAGTAAAATAATATAATAATAAATATTAATAGTAATAAATATAAAAGGGGATTTTTAAAAGTTATTTTTAAAAAAATAAGAATTAAATAAAAGAAAAATAATTAAATAAATAAATTAAAGATATTGAGATAAAGAGAACTTATTGTGAAGGCAGCCTCAGACTTCAGCTTTATCTCAAATTCCTCGGATCATCGAAACATATTTTTACTTCAAGATTAACGTCAGCTTACAAGGACAATTCTTCTCTTCCAACTCGGATTCAATAAGAACTGATTCCGATCTCAGTTTCCTCTTAGCAAACAATTTTGCTAAGTGTGTTCTTGGGAAGTTGAATATGCTTCAATAAGCAAATCCTTCTTCAAACGTTAACCAGAACAATATCCAGACCAATGTCGAAATCGTTTTGATTTGAAAAGTAAACTTAGAAAATAGAGATAAAATCCGAAGCAATTTAAGTACCTTACAATTCTCACGTTTGGAATTGAGCCTTCGCTTTAGCCTTCGGATTGAAAGAAAATTAGCAAAGCATGACCAATGTCATACTTAACATAATAGAAAAGTATGCGAAAAATAGAGAGAAAGCTAGAGAGAAAAAGAAGATTTTATTCTCGAATGAGAGAGATATGTTTCTAGGCTCACCCTTAGAGGGTATTTAAAGCTTTCAAATTCCTAAAAACAAGCTAAAACATCTTAAATCCTAATTAAAACACTTAAAACTATTTAAACTAAATACCTAAAAAATAATATAATATTTTAAATCCTAATTAAAATACTAAAACTTATTTAAATTATAATACCTAAAACAAATATAAAATATAAAAATAATATCCTAAAACTTAATTAAAATACTAAAACCTATTTAAACTAAAATAAAAAGATAAAATATAATGTTTAAAATATTATCCTAAACTTGAGTTTAATCCAAATCCGAATTCCAGCCAGCTTTGATTATGACAATAAAAAAATGCAGAATTGTTTCCTTTTTGTGCAATTTTCAAAATCTTACGTCTTGTACAGAAAATGAATTAAAATTAACAAATAAGCCACAAAAATCAATGATTAAGGAGTAATTTTAAAGTAAAATATTAACTAAATTAAGCACTTATCGGTCATTCTTGGGGTTGAACTATTAATTTATGAGGAAAATACATAACTTTTTGAAATTACACTTTTGGTCATTAAACTTTTGAAAAATTAACTTTTTGTTCATTAACCTTTTACAAACTTTATACTTTAGGTACTAAACTTTTAGAATGTACATTTTGGTCACTAATCAAAATTTTGGGTTATTATAAATAGTAGGTATTATACCCTTCAAGTCAGCCATAGTCCAGCCTAAAGCTTATTTAGGTTGTGGTAACATATTCATCAAGCTACGTTCTTGATCAGGCTTAAGGCTAGAAGAGATTATCACATACAAAGTTTGATTGCTACTCAAATAAGAATACTTAAGGTGAGGTGACAAAGGTTTTAACTAAGGTAGGTGCTTGCTTAAGTGAAGGTTTTGGAGGAATAAATGAAGCAAAATAAAGGTTCAAATTGTATACCTGGTATAGCTACGAGTAGGCTAGATTTTTGTACCTCCAATGGGAACTTATCAAGCTCTTCATTTCTCATCTTCATTAAGCTTCACAAAGTCTTCAATCTGTAAGAAATTGTTGTAAAAAAATTATACAACTTCCTCTTCCACCACAGAGTCCATGTTTAGAACGCATTGACACTCCTCATTATCTTCCACATATTTGAGGGTGTTGAAGGCATTGTACCTCGGTCAACCATTCAATGGTAAATTCACCATTCTCATAGTTTCACATTCAAGGATGAGGACATAAGTTGGGTAAACAAACTTTTCTACCTTCACCACTACATCTTTAATTCTTCCTTTAGGTCAAACGTGAGATCGGTCAGCCAATTGCAAAATGACATTGGTCAGTATTGCATTTCCCATAACAAGCTTTAAAAATACTAACTTGGACATTAAATTCAAACTCGATCCAAGATTTCATAAGGCTCTGCTTATGTAATTATTGGATATAGAGTAAGGAATGATAAAGTTGCTAGGATAATTTTCTCTTTGGTGGCAGTTTGCTCAGCACAGAACAACACACCTTTTCTGTATAAATAGTCTCATACTTCTCAACCTTTCTCTTCTTGGTGACGATATCCATGAGAAACTTAGCATATGTGGGCATTTGATCAATGGCCTCAATAAATAGGAACTTAATGTGCATTTGGTCAAGGATGTCTGCAAATTTTTTGAAATGGAGGCCTTGATTATGCTTCTTCAATATTTGAGGGAATGGTGATGGGGGTCTGACTTCTTTATATATCGGTGGGGGTCTATCTTTTAATGCAGCAATCTCCTGCATTCCATCAAATATGTTCTATTATCGAGCCCTCGTCCTTATCCTTATTTAGAGATACATCTTCTTATAATTCATGTTCTTCTTGCATAATCTTAGGGTTGAGATCATCTATTTTATTCCACCCAAACTTGTCTCGTTTGTTAAATTGGGTGTTGTTCCTTAAATTAAGTGCACTGTACTGCTATTTTACATGAGACTTAGGGATGTTAGTATCATTTAAGAGACTGCCTTGCGGTAGTACATCTAATGCTTGATCAAATTGACCCACTTGATTTTCCAAGGCTCTCAAAGACGAACTATGACTTTGCAATAACACTCATTGGCTTTATAATAGTTCTCCTTGGCTCTTAATAAGTGTTGTATTATCTTGTAATAAAGCCTTTGTTATCACCATAAAGTCTTGGAGAGTAGCTTTTAAGGAGTTGGTATTTGATGAAGATGTTAACCCTTTGTTGCTATTTTAAAATGGCATATTAGGTTGAAAACATGGGGTTCAGTCAAATTTTGTTGGTGATTCGAGCTGTTGACATTATTGGATCATTGTTTACCCCATGAAAAATTAGGATGGTGATATCATCCCGCGTTATAGATATTTGAGTAGGGGTTTCTGTTGCTTCGGTTTAAGTTCCCTATATAGTTGGACTCGTGGTCTTTATGGCACTCTCTCAAATGATGATTGCCATGGAAAAGTACACAAACAGAGCTGGCTACCTTGACTTCCTTCACCTTATTACATCGGAGATTCTTCAACATGTTGGTAATAGTGGATAATTGAGATGAGACATAATCTTTACCATCCAAATCAAATGTTCCTTAAGCTCTCATCCCCATTCTTAACCATAAAGAAGAAAATTGATAGTGATGTTTGCAATCCTATAAAGGATATAAAATGCTTATTCAGGTGACTTATCCAGGAAAGTTCCATTTGCTGAAGCATCTAACATCATCCTCATGGGAGTATAGACACCACTGTAGAACATAACAACTTGTGTCCAATCATTGAATCCATGGTTTGTGCATTTGCGAATTAGTCCCTTGTATATATCCCAACACTCATACATAGACTCGTTATTCTCTTGACGAAAGAAAGCAATATTATTTCTTAGTTGAGTGTTCATGTTGGGTGGATTGTACCACATTTAAAAGCTTTTGCACAGGTCTGTCCATGATTCCATCAAGCCAGGTGGTACTCCATTAAGCCATGCCATTGCTTGGTCACACAGTGAATAAGGAAATAACTTGAGCTTCAACACATCTCATACATACCTTGTTATCGAAATGAATCATAAATATCTAAGAATGCACGAATGTGTTGCCTTGCATCTTTATGAGGCGTACCACCAAATTTTCCAATTTAGTTCATCATGTTGAACATTACGTGTTTAAGCTCAAATTGGGATGAACAAATCTCGAGATATACAATCCCTGGGTTAATATCATCGGAGATAGAGGCAAGTAATTTAAAATAGATCTTGGTCAAGCTACAACTTCTTCATTACAGTTTGCTGCAGTTTTGGGTTTGTAGGATCCTCAACTTAGTTTTAAATTTCGTACATTCTTCTTTGAGAAAATCTTCTTTGACGAAATAACTTTCGATCTCATGTACGAAAGGAAACAATCCTTCTTCAGGTCTGTTACGAGTCATGCAATAACACAAAACTTAAAAAAATATGAACAAAAATAACAAGTAAATCTATACAAAAAAGAAATAAAATAGTGTAATAACCAAACTTAAAATCAACAATTGCCAATCACCAGTAACAATGCCAAAAATTTGTATGCGTGTGTGGGTTTATTATATTATGGTATACAAAATGTGCAAGTATACATGCAGAACAAGTGATATAATGATGAGTGAGTATCGCCCCCACAGAGATTAGAGGGAATTCAAGTCAGTTTATGCATTAAAACTATAAACAATAAAATGTAAAATGATATGAGCATATGGTGAAAATGTTATGGCAAACTGAGAATTGTGGAGTGTTGTAAAAGAAATGTAAATAACAATAATGTTGTAATAAAATAGGGTTGAGAATTGGGTTCTCAGACAAGATGACAAGACAGTTCTTACGCAATAAGCTTTTAACATGTTTAACATTTTTCCTTAGTACATTGCTCGACATAGTTTATTAGAGTGTTTCTAGGCTATCTCTAGTAAGAAACCTGATAGTAGAAATGATACAACAATACCTCTTAGTGTAAACAATATCAAATTACTATCGATTAAGCCCTACTTATTTTAGTCATTCAAACTATTGTTCACGTTGATATAAGCCCTTATCTTTAAGGCGAGTTAGGTTTTTTTTTCCCAACTCAAACTCATTTTTCACATTGATCTAAGCCCAATTCTCTCAATATTAATCATCAAACATAGATAGTGGCTAACTATCAAAAGCTCTTACAAATCTACACGGTGAAAACAATGAAGAAAACAAGTATTTAAATATGGAAAATATTAAAACCATTCATTCAACAAAATATAATCATCCAAAATAAATCTATGGCAAGTAAGATTAGTTTATGGCATGGTACAAATTATCCATCATCAACATTCGTTCAGTACAAACCAACAAGAATAAATGAAGCTAACAACAAGAAATGAGAAAAGAAAACTCCTAATGTCGTGAGTTATTATAAACCACCGAGAACCACCCTTAGCTCGCTAGCTTCTCTCAAAGGCCTAGTTTACTATCTCCTTGGAGTTTGTTAATGGAGGAACCCTTGAAGAAGGAAGAATGAGCAGTTTTGAGAGTATCTACATTTTTTCTCTCTTATTTTATACTTTTCAAATTCTCTCCCTTCATATATGTAGGCTAGACAATTGGCATTGTTGAGGTCACATGGGCAACTGACAGAAGGATTTCACGTAATACAAGAATAAAATATCTTCAAGGTTTTATCCTTTTGTGCACCCAGGAATGTCATCAAGAAATACTGCAGCATTGCTCCAATATCTCCATAGCTAGTATGCTAAAACATTTCCCCAAATCTCCCTCAACTTCATTCACCTGCTCATATCACCACAAAAATACCACCTTTTCCTTTAAGTAGCATGAAATTCATAAAGAAATAGAAAGAAACAAGAACACACCACCAAACGCAACTACATGGGCTAAAATGCAACTAAATGGAACTAAATAGGGTTTTGAATAATCAATAACCCAAGTAAAAAGGCATGAAATATACATACATTAAATATACCTTTTTTATGGGGTTAATAAGTGGTAAATGAAAAGAAAAGAAAAGGTGAATCACTCGACGAGGTCAGAGTGATGAAATATTTTTTGTAGTCATTGATACAAAAATTTGATTACGTGGTCGTGGCAATTAATGAGTCGAAAGATTTTTCCCAAATATCGATCAATGAGCTTGTAGGTTCACTTCAAGCTCACGAGTAGAAGATGAAGCAAAATGAAAATTTTGAAAATTTAGAGCAAGCTCTACAAAGCAAGTTAAATATCAAAAAAAGGTAAAACAAGCAGTAACTATAATTGAGGTCAAGGAAATCGTGGTTGTTATCATAGAAGAAATAGAGGAGGATGAGGAACACGAGGACGTGGTGGTCGATCATATGCCACTAATAAAAAGAGTGAAAACTTCCATACATCAAGCCATGGATGAGGATTCAGAGGTCGATGTCGAGGTAGATATCAACTGGGAAAGAAATCACAAGTACAATGCTTTAATTGAAATAAATATGATCACTATAGTTACGAGTGTAGACCAGTTCCCATACTAGAGGAAAGAAACAATGTAGTAGCAACTGAAGAAGAAAATATTGAAGGCTACCATGTATTCCTGACTTATAAAGGAAATAGAGAATCTAAGAAAAATATTTGGAATCTCGATAACTATGCAAACAACCACATGTGTGGCCAAAAGGAGCTTTTCGTGAAGTTATATGAAACGTTTCATGGTCGAGTAATTTTTGGTTACTATTTGCACGCAGAAGTAAAAGGAAAAGGCAAAGTTATTATCACTAAAAAAATAGTGAAAATAAATACATCTCGGATGTTTATTATGTACTAGCTTAGAAAAGCAATATTATCAACCTTGGTCAGCTTCTAGAAAAAGGATATGAAGTGGAAATGAAGAATCACTCCCTTATCATCAAAAAAAGATAAAGTATTAATTTCCCAAGTTGATATGACTCAAAATCGTCTTTTGTCAACTAACATTGAGTCAGGAGAAGTCAAGTGCATGAAGATAACAATTAAAGATAATTCATGGTTATGGCATCTACGATACGATCATCTTGGTTTCTCGGGCCTAAAGTTGTTATCAAAGGCTAATATGGCTAAAGAACTATAAAAAATCAACCATTCATATCAACTATGTGAGGCCTGTATCAAAGGAAAGCAACACAAACAAAGTTTTGAATTTGGCAGATATTGGCGAACTCAAAGGCCAATGGATATAGTACGCACTGATATAACTAGTCCTTTTGATATACAATCATTAGGAGGAAACAAGTATTACCTAAATTTTATTGATGATTTTAGTCAAAAAAGTTGGATTTATATCTTGAAAGAAAAATTAGAAGCACTGAAGAAATTAAAAGAATTTAAAGTAATGACGGAAAGCAAAGTAGACACTATTTAAAGATACTCAGATTTGATAAAGTAGGCGAGTGTACATCAGATATATTTCAAGACTTCTGCAAAGAGCATGACATCATCCATCAACTGACTGTAAGATACACTCCTCAACAAAATGGAATTACTAAAGGAAAAAATCGCCCAATCCTTGATAAGAGCGAGATAAAAAGTAAACACCTATCGAGAAATTTTTCAGCTGAAACAATTTATTGGGAAGCTTATCTATTGAACTGATGTCCAACCAAAAGTAGCATGGAGCGGTCAAAATCCAGGAATTGGATGCCTCAAAATTTTTGGGTGCATTGCATACACCCATATTCCTAAGAAAACAATAAATAAACTTGATGATAAAGAAGAGAAATATATTTTCATCGGCTATGATAAAAGAAGTAAAGTATACATAATTTATAATCCTATTATCAATAAGGTAATAATTTCAAGAGATGCCGAGTTTAACAAGTCAGAATACTAGAAATGGAGCAGAGAAGATAAGAAAGTTGAAGGATTATTTTTTGATAAAGATAAAGATGATGAAGATCTTATCAATCAATATGAACTAGATGATAAACAAGGTCCTCAAAAAAATTAAACTATATCACCATTATCGAGTAGTAGCAGTGGTAGCAACGAATAATAAAATCATGATGTACCTCTCACAGAAGTTAGAAGATCTACGAGAGAGAGAAGAATTCTAGAAAGGTACAACGATTACAAATTAAATAATGTTTCACTTTTCTACTTACTTGCAAATAGTGATCCAATAGACTATGAAGAAGCAATTGAAGACGATAAGTGGAAGAATGCAATAGATGAAGAAATTGCATCAACAGAAAGAAATAATGCGTGGGAACTAGCAAACCAACCAAAAGGTCACAACCCAATTGGAGTCAAATGGGTATATAAGATGAATACCAATAAAGAAGGAAAAGTATAGAAATACAAAGCAAGACTAGTTTCCAATGGCTACAAACAAAGACAAGGAATATACTATGATGAAGTATTTTCTCTAGTACCAAAGATCCAGACCATCATACTTCTCATAGTAGTTGCAACTCAAAACAAATGAAAGATTTATCAGATGGATGTGAAGTCAATAGTTTTTTAATGTTTACCTAGAAGAAGAAGTTTATATCGAGTAACCACATGGATACACTAAAAAAGGGCATCAAAATAAAGTTTATCGATAGAAGAAAGCTTTATATAGATTAAAACAAGCTCCAAGAGCGTGGAACATGAGAATAGATGAATACTTCTAGAGAAATGAGTTCAGTAAGAGTTCATACGACCATGCCTTATATTAGAACAAAAATGAAGATGGTGGTATTATGATCGTGTGCTTGTATGTGAAAGATATGATTTTTACTAGAAATAATTCAAGTATGTTTAATGATTCCAAGAAAGTTACGACTGAAGAAAGTAAAACAAATGCAAAATGAAGTATTTATTTCCCAGAAAAAATACGCTGAGCAAATTTTGAGCAAATTCATAATGGAAGAATTCAAGCAGGTAACCACCCCAATAGAACTAGGCATGAAATTAAGTGTAAATTCAATAAGAGAGCCAATAAATCCAACGTTGTTTAAAAAGCATTGTTGGAAGTTTAAGGTATCTGACTATCACAAGACCATGCATAACATTCGTTGTGGGATTGGTAAGCAGATTCATGGAGAAGCCAAAAAGAGATCACTGGATTGCAGTAAAGAGAATTTTACAATATGTCAAAGGTACTACAGATCATGGTTTATTCTACACACTTTTAGAAAATTCGAAGTTGGTTGGTTATTCTAATAGCAATTATGGGGGAGACTTAGATGATCGAAAAAGTACTTATGATATTTATTCCATATCAACTTTGCGACATTTTCATGGTCATCAAAGAAGCAACAAATGGTGGCTCTTTCGACATGTGAAGCAGAATACACTGCAACGTGCACTTCCTAAGGATTGTGATTAAAGAATATTTGCAACGAGCTAAACTTGGTACATGAAGAACCAACTATAATTTATGTTGGCAACAAGTCTACAATTTCTCTTGCCTATAATCCTATCTTCTAGAGTTGAAGCAGGCACATTGATAAAAAAAGTATCATTTTATACGAAAACATGTGAAAAAACAAAAATGTGGAATTAATATGTTGTCTAACCGAATATCAATTAGCATATATTTTTACGAAACCATTAAAAGCAGACACATTGAACAGACTTAAAGAAAAGTTCGGAATGAAAAATCAAGTTTAAAGGGGAGTGTTAGAATTCAAACTTAATTTTACATTTCGGATGGCAAAGTTAAAAGTTTCATGAAATAAGCAAAGCCGGTAGCCATTCATGGTTGATAAATTACCGTTTGTTAATTGAAGAATTGGGGTGGCATCAGAATTTGACGTCGACAAAGCTTAATGAAATAGGCAGCAAATAATACCATGTGAAATTAAAAGCAAACATAATCACGGAAGAAGCTAAGTCGAGTTGGCAGCAGTCTAGGCAGTTCTTATATATCAAGAAAATAAGGTTTGAAGAATTAAAGTTAAACATGGCGTGAATTTGCAGCGAAGTTTGGCGGTTTACTTTCTTCTCTCTCTATATATATATATGGTTCTTACTTTAGATAAATGAAATATATGTGTATTAGTAAAAGAAAAAAAATACGAGGGATATTGAGTTTAGAAAGCTGTGTGTGGTATATGTAAACTAGCCGAAGTTAATATTGTATCGTAGTTTATTCATATTAATAATATTTTACGAGTTAGATAATTTATGGAGTGTCCACCAACACCTCTAACAATAGGTAATATTAAATAATCTTTTATCATTGTGAATTTCGAAAAACGGATGAGGCTACCAAGAATTGAACTATAGCCTTTCATATCAACATATAGCAACTTTCACATGCAAGTTTAAACACAGAAGAAATCCGAAAACTGAAACTTTAATTACTTAAACCCATGTACATGGTACATACACAAACATGTAATCTAACAACCTGAAGGGGAGAGTTTAAGATGAAGATCAATGCCCATCTCCGCCTTTGGCAATTTGCTAGGAACTCGACTAAATTCCGAGGCTGCTGCGGTAAAATTCAGCGGCTGCACTACATAAATTTGAGGAGGGTACCGATTAGGAGTCGAGGGAAGCAGCAGTGGACGTGATGGACAATGACCAGCAGACCGTTGTGGCACAAATTTACCAGCACTGCTGCTGGTGAATCCTGTAGGAAACCTCGGCGCCATCGACCTTACCGCATGAGGGCGCAAAACAGGCGCAGCAGCTGCTTTGAACCGTTGATGGCTGTGAAACTGGGCTTGCCTAGCCCTTTGTCGCTCTCTCTTGTGCGCATTTTGATGCCCCCCTAATGCTTGAGAATTGGCAAATACTCGGTTGCAAAATGGACACTCGAATTTCTTGTTTTCTTCGAAATCTTCGGGCTTCTCGAAAACTTCCC
This sequence comes from Hibiscus syriacus, assembly GCF_006381635.1. Lineage (NCBI taxonomy): Eukaryota > Viridiplantae > Streptophyta > Magnoliopsida > Malvales > Malvaceae > Hibiscus > Hibiscus syriacus. Next base: position 4,450,693 of record NW_024062808.1, on the reverse strand, counting down.
CTTGCTCCATAAGTGAAAAACCGAATAGTTTAAGTGGTGATTGTTTACCTGGTGCCATATCAGCTGAAGATGAACTGGTTGGGATGGAGCTCTCTGCCATTTAAGATGAAGATGAATGAGAATAAAAAATCATGAGTGTGATTATCAAAAAAATGCCATGTATTTATAGCCGGACTCTTTCGGTGTCGACAAAGATATGTGAATATTGTTGTGAGGAATTATGGTGCTATATGGTAACAATTTCTTACTCAAAAGATCCAAGCGTTTGTGTTGTGGACGTGTTTGATGCTTGTATAACCCGAACCTCATCTTTGATGTATTTATGTATTTTGATTGTGAAATCATGTATTATTGTTAATTTTTGTAGTTGTGGCTCGATGAAATCAAGTACTATAAATGACTATTATCTAACGTTAGATAGCATGTTATTATCTAATGTATTATTGTCATGTTAGCATTTCGGTTATTTTTTTTACTGTGAGTACAAAATTGGAACTTAAACGAAACGTTAGATATGATTTTAAAAATAAAATTTGGATACCAAAATGGAACAAAAAACAATAATTTTAGATACTACATGTGTAACTTATCCTAAAAAAATAATGGGTATATTGGCATGGAAAAGTCAAAGGTACGACAACATAATTTAAGATTAAAACACAGTAATCTTGGATGAAACCGAAAATGTGATAAGAATCATAACATTATAGGCTAAATGCAACCTAAAATGTTATATTCTTCCTAACATTTTCGGTTGGCAACAAAAAGTGTTACATTTTTGTAACATTTTAGATTCAACCAAAAATGTTAGAAAGATTATAACATTTTAAGTTACGTCCAACCTAAATTGTTATGATTTTTATCACTATTTTGATTACGCCCTAGTATCACCGTGTTTTACCCTTATATTATGTTGTGGCACGTAAGAATCACCCATTTTGAGGGAAGTGACAGACATAGCATGATATAGTACGAGAAGGAATAAAACATGTGTTGTACTATGGGTATCGCTAACGACAAGATTGGGAACAATATTGGGTCTTTAATGTGAAAGAAAACTTGCCACTTGCGTACGCATGACATTTCAGTCCTCATCCAGAGTCTTTCTTTGGATGATGATCAGTGTCTGCTATGCAGGGAATGACCGACATGAACTTCCTTTTTTTTTTTGACGAACGATTAAGATGTTATCAAATTCATTATTGTTCACCAATTGTTTAATCATTAAACTTTAATTTTTAGAAATAAGGGAGGGAGTTGGAGGAGAATCACTGCGAATGTTTTTTTTTTTTTTTGATTCGGGACGTTAAAGCACGGATAATGGCCTGCGGGGACATTTTCTGTAGTTTCTTGTCTCTTGTTTAGTTTTTTCTTTTTATTTTGCTTTTAAAGGGATTTTGACAACAGCTTCACCCAGAAGAAAGATTCGTGCGTGGGGGCCGTTTGCGGAAGGTGCAAATGTAGTTATAATTGGCGAGCATAAGAGTAAATGCCCCACACAAAAAATAAATCTTTATTACTGTGCACTGTTCATATTTGATAGTAGTGGTGGCTGTGGTAAAGCTATAGCAATAACAATGCTAATCTGTTCATCTAATCAGATAAAACATTAGATCTTTTAAATAAGATCAGTAATTTGAATTCTAACATTGTGAATAGAGAAAATTAGATTGGAAAAGTCGCTTCTATAATATACTTCTATAGTATCATACATGAATTAATTAATCAATAGATTGAAAATCGATTGTTATAAAAAATAAAAAAAAAACTAGCAATAACGATGTAATCTAGCATGATGGGAAAAGATAGAATTGCCTAGAGTGAAAATATATGGCCTAAGATAGGCATCATATATGATCACTTTAATCTTTTGTTTTGTCATTTTTGCTTTGACATAACTTTTTTTTTATTTTGTTAAATGTCGACTTGAAATAAACTTGAATGAACGACCTATATTGGGGAAAACATTAAATATGGTATTAATTGTGGAGCAAAATCAATAGCAATAAAGATACTGAACCTAGAGATTTCAGGTTCGAGTACTATAAATTGCATAATATTTGAGCGTTCATTGTCAAATGGTTGAGTCTTTAAAATAAATTCTACCACTTGTAAACCTTCTAGATTAATAATAAAAAAAAGAGTGAAAGATGAATAACATAGGGAAGAAAGGTTTCAACAAAGAACACTGAACCTAGAGAAGAAAATAGATGTAGCCAAAGGTTTAATAAATAATGTGACACCTTAATTCGAACTGACACGAAGTCTAAGGGGTCAATTTGTTACACGAAATCACCGAAATTACTAATCATTTTTTTTGAAATCTATAACAATATGGATGACCATAAACATAATAACCTTACCAATTTCACTAGTTAAAAACATAAATGTCATGTAGTTTACAAAGGTGGGAAGCTCCCAATATACATCCCAAAATGATAATAATAGTATGTATATCAAAATAGAGTTACAATTTAAATAAACATAACGTCTATGAATAATACATGCCCACTAAAATATCCAAAACAGACTCTGAAAGCTTGATCCAAGCTGGAATCAAAAACTTGCGAAAAGCTCCTTGATCTGTCCATCTAAGAACTCGTGAATGGAAACACATTCTGAACAATGAGAGAACAATCCAGTTACATACAAATAACTCATGCATTCATCTATAAAATTTTTAGGATAATGTTTTGGGAAAGAAAAATCCCGAAAAATCCTTGAGTTGAATTATTTCATGGGATACGACGAATACTACAGTCGAATCAGTGTCACTTTGGGGTCTAGGCTATAAAAGTGAAGACGTATTGGAAGCCTTGCGTTTTCCAATTTTGAAATGGGGGAGACACCAGGAGCTCATAGCGTCTCCCTCTTTCCATGCATTCTCCTTTGGTGCATGCCTTCTTCACTCCCGTGAAGATCTGCATGCAATATGTCCCCTGCATGGAAGCAATAATGGCTACATTATTGCAGGAATAATTGTAACACCCCCAACCCATACCAAACCCAGATACGAGTATGAGATGTCACATTGACTTTTTAAAACAATATTCTTACAAAATAACAAAATATTTGAACTTATATTAAGAAAATACATTAATATAGTATTAAATTTTGTTTCATTATAAAATTTAAGGCAAAAACAATTTTTTTATGAACAGTAATATACGATATGAATAATACTGTGAACAGTAATGAACAATACCATGAACAGTAATGAACAGTACAATGAACAGTAAAAATTTTCCATAATGCTACAGGGGTATTGATACCCTGCTAAAGTGTATCGATACCCTTGTTACAGTAATTTCGGTCCAATTATATAAAACTCATAAAATTTAAACTTTCATCACTATACATTTACCATTTATATAACTATGTTTAAAACATTCCAAAACTCGATCAGAGCACACATACTTAATTTAATGACTTTGTTTACATGCCAACCTATTTATCACATAATAATACATATTGTATAATTTACTTCTGATCTGATCTTCAAGTGGAGATATGTTGTTCTGCTGAGCTTATATTGGACCTTTCTGCTTTTTGACACCTATGTGTAAAACGCTTACACACTAAGTCATAGACCTAGTGAGACATAATAATAATGACAATAAAAATATAATGAAAATGTCATAATGAAATGTAATATCATGAAATCATATATTCAATCCATGCAAATCACATAACCATGTATCTTACCCTTGATCTTATTAAATTATCCATCATGAATTCACATTAATAAGTTTAATAGCCCATGATACAATACTGAGAACCTGAGGTATGTGAGTATTGTGAGGTTGTGCACTATGTTGCCACCACAACTCGTATAAATTTACACCGAAGTGCCACGTAGAATTTGTCCCGAAGGACCGCATAGAAATGTACCGAAGTGCCAGGTAGAATTGCACCGTAGTACCATATAAAATTTGTTCATAAGGACCATATAGAAATTCCTTAAGAATCATATACATATACCAAGGATCAAGTAGGTGTCTCAAAAGACCTCATACATGTTCCAAAGAATACATATATGTTCCGAAGGACCACGCAGAATTTGTCCCGAAGGACCGCGTAGACCCTCTACTCTTGGCATGCCAACTATACCTATAGTTCTCATCTACATAACATGGGCTTTCATAATTTGCATAGTGTATCTTATAGACATATCATTTCCATACATTTATCACGTAGCTCATATAACCTTTCCTGCATATTCATGTCACATAATTCATATGGTATGAACTCATATCATGTTTCATAATATGAAATGAATCATATATCAAAATATTAAATCTAGACTTATCACAAGTCTAGAACTGAATATATTTCTATAATCATGCTATTCATAAGCACTCACCTAGATCTCTTTGCGTTTCCCTCGATCAATCTTATTTGTCACTTGTTCCGAAACTCGTTTAGGCTCGATATATACATAAACATAATTTCCGAGACGATTATCAAAAGCCTAAACCTTATAACTTGATACTAATAACTTAAACGAATTTAATGAATCAATATTCAAATTTTCCTTTAGGGGTATCGATACACCCCTTGAGGTATCGGTACCCTTACTGCATTCTGTTATTTTTCGTTCAAGAGGGTATCAGTACAAATACTTAGGGTACCGATACACTCTGCTCAAAACAGGCTTTTTCACCCAAAAATTCATCATTTTTTCACTGAATTTCCTCATATAAAACTCCTTTCATACCACTAAACTCATCTACAACCATTTTAACTAACTTCTATAATTCCAACACTTTATAATCTCCTATATTTCATCCAAATTCTTAAAGTTAAGAATCATACCCAATTTTCCATGTTATCCAAAGTTTGATTTAACGCTTATAACTTATTTTTCACACCTATGAAAAATCAATTTCAGCTTCTAAATCCATTTATACATCTTTATTCAAAATTTCACTTATCCACTTCTTATCTTTAATCCTTCATAACTTACAAATCATTGAGTTTCTATGACCCTTTTCGTCTCCATCATGTTTCCTAAGTCTTCATTAACCAAATCCATACTTTAATTTTAAGGATTAACCAAAAGAAATCAAACTCATCTTGGCTTGGGGCTTCACGTTGGAGAAGAGAAGAAGATGAAGAAGAGAATTGTCTGGAATTTGTTTCCCGAAACATATGTTCCGCATGGGTATTATAATACCCAATAATTATTATTTAATTATTTTCCTTGTTCAATGACTCATTTTCCCTTTGACTCTTCCTTCATTTACTAAACCATTCTACACCAACATCTTTCAATTAATTCCTGAACTTTTCATTTTATTTAATCTGGTCATTGAATTTAAAAATATTACACTTTAATCACTAGCCCGGTATTGAGGATGTTACAATAATAGCTGCATTGTTATAACAATTGTTTTGTGCCAAAAATTTATAATATATATGGGTTATGGGAGGGTAATCGGGTAGATAAAGAGAGAAAGGAGAAGAGAATAAAGTGGAAAGAGAGTAGTAGAACACATAAGAATTATGGGGAGAAAAAATGGAAAAGAAATAAAAGAAATGAGAGTAGTATAACATATAACAAATAATTTATTTTTTTGTTGTCATTTAAGTTAGTTAGTTAGTTAGTTTAGATTAAATTATTTTTTAAATTAATATTTAAAAAATTATTTTTCTATGGATTCGTTCAAATGAACAAAATCAACTTATTCATCTTGATGCTCAAAATATTTCTATCAATTTGGGATTGATGGTGTTATTATTATTTAATTTAATAAAATGTTATACTTTATTTGAGAATGAATTATTATCATTATTAAATGGTAAAATTTTATTTTATGATTAATTGATTAATTTTATGATTTAATTAATTGTATGAAGACCCACAGTGAGTCCTCAGTAATTGAATCAATATAACCAAGAAGCCACACTAGTTGATTGAATATAACTTGCAACATGCTTGATTTTACTACGTAACATTTGTTTAAGAGTTCAAGTTGGTCTCGGATTTGATCAATGCGTTTATTGAACGTTGGAGACCAAAGACACATACATTTCATTTTTAATGTGGGGAATGTACGATAACTCTAGAGGATGTGGCCAGGCAACTTGCGGGTCCTAACAAATGAGATGCCAATAGTGCATGATAATGATTATGAGGTGGATGAAGCTTGTAATTTTTTATTTAGGAAGACTACAGTAACACCATATTTAAAAGGTCGATGCTTGAGGCTACCATGGTTGCAAAATTAATTTCTGCTTAATGGAAATAGTATAGAGGAATAAGTTTTATATGTAACTCGAGCATATATATTGGGGTTGATTCGAAGAGTTTTGATGCCGGATAAATCCAATAATTTAGTTCAAACTTAGTATCTACCGTTTTTTTTGGAAATCTTCATAATACTCGTCAATATAGTTGGGGATCGACAATATTGATGTTCTTGTACTGTGAGATGTGCAAGGCATTAATAATCATAAATCATACTATTACAGTTGATATCGGTGGATGTCTAATGTTACTACGATCATAGGCTTGACATAGACTTCAATTTTTAACACTGATTAGTCAAACTACAGTTGATTTTCCTCTTGTCGGAAGGTAATATTCTTATTTGGTTTTGATTTAAAATATTAATTAGAATTTTGTTTAAAAATAATTAATGAATATTTTTAATTGATTTATAGATAGAGGCATAAAATAGAAAGAACATGGTTGGTGTATAATAATATTAAAGAGCTTACGTTGAATATTGACATTAAAAGAAAAAAATGGTATATATATATATATAATTTGATTTATTGAATTTTATATTGTTATATTATGCTAGCTTAGATTATGCTTATCTTAAATTTTAAATATTTAGGTAATACATTTTTATATTTATTTTATAGTTTATTTGGATGCCATACATAAGTGATGAAATTACTTCGTGTGTTCCGCAATATGTTTTGTAAGGTATGGCTCATAAATATACCGGTAAAGAGGACAGGAGTATGGTACAGGGTTAATTTTGTAATTATGTACCAGAGTTTTATATTATAAATAGAGATGTAACCTAAACCTATGAGACATTAAAAAAATAAAATTTCTAGAGCCGCCTAGGCACCGAGGACGTAAGCACATTGCCGAACCTCGTTAAAATTCTTGTGTTCTTTCGTTTACTTTTCCCAATTCTTCAAAATGTTTGAGATGATTGTTAATACTGGTGTGCTATAACACCATTGATCCATTTTGATTCCGTCGAGTTCTAGTCTTCAGGTAGAGTGTTGAGGCAGTTTTTCTTTCACATCCTATTATGCAACTTACATACAATTATGAGGATCTCCACAAATTAAATGCACATGGCAAGCATGACGAAAATTGGACTTAGAAGTGATAACTCCGTAAAAAGGATATATTTAAGGCCTTTTCACTTAATTTATTAGCTATATTAAGAAACATATAGGTTCATATAGATTCATTTAGAAGCATATAATTGCATTTGGTGGTTTATGTCTGTCGTGACATATTATTTTGTAAATGGTGATGTTTTACGGGGAAGGTTGTTTATGCTAATGATGTGTAGGTTAATTAAGCAAATGGTGGGCATGGATAATTGTTTTTACATTTCCAAAATGGTGAGAAATGGTGAATTTCCAAGGTAATTTGGGATGACTCATGTGCACAGAAAAAGACAAAAATGAAGAAGACATTTTTATGGGAGATGCCAGCTATCCAACAATCAAGTGTTTTCTATTGATAACCACCATACAGGGGAGGATTGTTACCTTTGTACCCATATTCACATGAGCTGAATGTACCTTAGATTATTATGGGAATTTTTACACTAAAAACTAGGACATTCCTTAGTATAAATAGAAAAGGTGGCCACAAAAATAAATGATAACTGTCGTTTTGCTATCAAAATAATTCCTAACTTCTTAATAAATAAAAATGAAAATGTAGTATAGAGAAACAGGGTCGATCCATAGGGACTCTAGTGTTTCTGATTTAATAAAACTCTTTCTTGATTTTAGGAAAAAAATAGAATTCCAGATGAAGTTGAAAAGATATATTAAAATAAAATAAATAAAAAAAGAAAAATAATATAATAATAAATATTAATAGTAATAAATATAAAAGGGGGATTTTTTTAAAAAGTTGTGGTTAAAATAAAAAATAAGAATTAAATAAAAGAAAAAAATAATTAAATAAACAAATTAAAGAGATTAAGAAAAAAGAAACTTATTGTGAAAGCAGCCTCAAACTTCAGCTTCGCCTCAAATTCCTCGGATCATAGAAACAAATTTTTACTTCAAGATTCACGTAAGCTTACAAGAACAATTCTTCGCTGCCAACTCGGATTGTGTCGTTTCAACAACAACTGATTCCGATCTCAGTTTCCTCTTAGCAAACAATTTTGATAAGTGTGTTCTTGGGAAGTTGAATATGCTTTAATAAGCAAATGCTTCTTCAAACATTAACCATAACAATATCCGGACCAATGTCGAAATAGTTTTGATTTGAAAAGTAAGCTTCAGAAAATAGAGAGAAAATCCGAAGCGATTTAAGTACCTTACAATTCTCACGTTTGGAATTGAGCCTTTGCTTTAGTCTTCGGCTTGAAAGAAAATTAGCTAAGCATAACCAAAGTCATACTTAGCATAATAGAAAAGTATGCGAAAAATAGAGAGAAAGCTAGAGAGAAAAAGAAGATTTTATTCTCAAATGAGAGAGATATGTTTCTAGGCTCGCCCTTAGAGGGTATTTACAGCCTTCAAAATCCTAAAAACAAGCTAAAACATCTTAAATCCTAATTAAAACACTTAAAACTATTTAAACTAAAATACCTAAAAAATAATATAATATTCTAAATCCTAATTAAAATACTAAAACCTATTTAAACTAAAATACAAAGATAAAGATAAAATATAAAAATAATATCCTAAAACTTAATTAAAATACTAAAAACCTATTTAAACTAAAATACAAAGATAAAATATAATGTTTAAAATATTATCCTAAATTTGAGTTTAATCCAAATCCGAATTTCAGCCAGCTTTGATTCCGAAATTAAAAAATCTGTAGAATTGTGTCCTTTTTGTGTAATTTCCATAATCTTACATCATGTACAGAAAATGAATTAAAATGAACAAATAAGCCACAAAATTTAATGATTAAAGAGTAATTTAAAAGTAAAATATTAACTAAATTAAACAGTTATCAAATTCCCCCTCTCTTATTCAATGCTTGTCCTCAAGCATTCTTCAATTAACATATCAAAATTATAAGTTGTCATCTTCAATTTCAATTTATTCCTCAAACTTCCAATCAAATTAAGTCCATGGCATTTGCCGAATTCAAGTTACAATCAAGCAAAGACATAACCAAGAAAATTTAAAGTAGGCAAGATATCTCAATTAATTGTCAACTTCAATGAAACATGACTCAATACCTCACAAAGATTCACACATATCCGCTCAAAGTGTTTAGGGTAAATGGAACCGCTCAAACTGAAACTAACCAAAATATTACGATAGGCTTGGAATCCAATCAAGTCTCCACCACGAAAAATAAACATAATGCAATAATCAAGGGGTCTTTAAACAAGGTGTAACGGGGCATAGTTTAGGGTAGGGAAAGGCCGAAAGGAAAGATTTAAAATACCAAAACAAGAGATCAAAATAATTAAGAACAATCCACCAATTAACAAGAAGCGCAATGAAGAACAAAACAAGGAAAAAGAATAGATGAAAGATAATTGAAGCGATCAATTTTTTTCCTTTCCTTTTTTTCGAACAAAGGTTTTTTTTTCTGTTCGATACAGTGAACAACTTGTTTTTTTGCTGTTCGATACAGTGAACAACTTGTTTTTTTTTAAACATTGAATTTTTTTTCTAGAACAACAATGATACAAGATCTCAAGTCTTGGTAAGGGTGTGAAAAGAGAGGGAAAAAAGGCTTCAGGTTTAATTATGAGGTGTAAAAACAAAGAAAGGGAAATAGGCTCAAATGTGGTTCACTAGTGGATATATAAATGGGTAGGTTTTTTGGGAAAAGTGGGTTTATCCTAGGTGCCCCTATCACATTAAAACATTACGTTCAACATGTAGTCTCGATATGCATTGTGATTACAAGTTCTAGAATATCCTAATTAGTTCGACACACACAAGTCAAACAATGAGCAAGAAAGAAATTGTATGCTCGTTAGGCTCAAATCTCACAAGAAAAGTTTATATGCATTGAGTCAAGTTCATCTCTATTGACAAAAGCATGAAATATCAATACTCAACAAAAAATTAACTAGCTATATCAATCACCAATCATGCAAATTAAATTCGATAAAAAAACAATATCATAATCCAAAAGGAAGAAAGAGTATAAAGAGAAATTCAAGACTAGCAACCAACGATTGCAATATATCAACATCAGAATAACTCAATTTCAAACGATTAAACAAGTCAAGAAAAATTTGACACATGCTTATCCTTTCCCCCTCACTTATTCCGTTTTATCCTAAAACATATATCAAATTTAAAAACAAAAAGAGGAAAAAAAAGAATACTCCCTAATCTAGTGGCGATCACGGCCACGTCGAGATGAGCTGTTGTAGAGTAGATTGTCCGATGATGCACTGTTCTGTTCGAACTTTTCTGTACAGTTTGAACCAAATCAGTTTTTTTTTCTGCACTGCTTTATTTCTACACTGCATTGTTTGAATCTGCTGTGTATTTTCTGTACTGTTAAAACCAAATCAGTTTTTATTGCACTGTTCTGTTCGAATTTTTCTGCACAGTTCGAACCAAGTCAGTTTTTCTACACTATTTTTTTTCATTAAATATTCGATCAGAATTCAGATCTGTTCAGAAAAAATAAAATTAATCAAAATAAAATAAATAGAATGAAATAAAGTTCGCTAAAAAAATTAAAAAAATAAAACGAAAATTAAAAAATTAAAAAAATATAACAAAATGGGTTGCCTCCCATCACACGCTTTTGTTTAACGTCGTTAGCTCGACGACCTGATTTTTCAAAGCGTGGGTTCGTCTAAATTGATTTCTTCGATTAGACCAACCAGAGCATTTTCATAATATGGCTTGAATCTTTGACCATTAACTTTAAATCGTACTACTGAGTTGTCTTCAATTTCAACAGCACCGTGAGGAAATACTTGAGTAACTGTAAATGGTCCGAGCCATTTTGATTTCAGTTTTCCTGTAAAAAGTTTAAATTTGGAGTTAAATAATAAAACCTTTTGACCGACAAAAAAAGTTTTAAAAGAAATTCTAATATCGTGAAATTCTTTTGTTTTTTCTTTAAATATCCGAGCATTATCATAGGCATTTCTTCGGATTTCCTCAAGTTCTTGAATGTGTAATTTCTGAGCTTCACCAATTGCATCCATGTCCATGTTACATTGTTTAACGGCCCAATAAGCCCGATGTTCTAACTCGGCCGGTAAATGGCATGGTTTACCAAAAACAAGCCGGTATGATGACATCCCAATGGGACCTTTATAAGTAGTTCGATATGCCCAAAGTGCATCGGTTAATTTTAAACTCCAATCCTTTCGGTCCGGTTTAACAATTTTCTCAAGAATTATTTTAATTTCTCAATTTGATACTTCTGCCTGTCCATTTGTTTGTGGATGGTAAGTGGTAGCAATTCTTTGAGTTATTCCAAATTTCTTCATTAGTGACTCGATTACTCGGTTGATGAAATTTGTTCCTCTGTCGCTTATTATAGCCCGTGGTGTGCTAAACCTGGAAAAATATTTTTCAAAAAATTAACTGTAGTTTTATCATCATTATTCCGAGTGGCTTTAGCTTCCACCCATTTAGAAACATAATCCACAGCTAAAATAATAAAGTATTTCCAAATGACGAAGTAAAAGGACCCATATAGTCGATTCCCCAAACATCAAAAATTTCACAAACTTGTATACAATTAAGCGGCATTTCATTCTTACGTCTTAAATTACCTGTACGTTGACATCTTTCACAAGTTTTACAAAATAGATAAGAATCCCGAAAGATGTTAGGCCAATAGAAACCGCATTCAAGAATTTTATGAGCTGTACGTTTTGGCCCAAAATGACCACCGCAAGAGTAAGAATGACAAAATTGTAAAATTGAGTTTACCTCACTTTCGGCAATACATCGTTGAATTACCTGATCCGAGCAGTGCTTCCATAGATAAGGATCGTCCCAAATATAGTATCGGGATTCTTGCTTAATTCGATTGATTTCAGCTCTCGTCAAATCTAATGGTAACTTACATGTGGCCAAATAATTAACCATGTCTGTAAACCATGGAGTTATGCTTTGCGCCACCATCAGTTTTTCTTCAGGAAATTCTTCTCTAAGTGGTGGTTCGGATATGGAAAGGGGAATTCGACTCAAGTGATATGCTACCAGATTTTCGCATCCCTTTTTGTCTTTAATTTCCAAGTTAAATTCCTGTAAAAGCAAGATCCACCAGATAAGCCTTGGTTTTGCTTCCTTTTTGCTCATCAAATACCTTATAGCTTCATGATCAGAAAAAACAGTAATTTTAGTACCAAGCAAATAGGATCTAAATTTTTCTAAAGCAAAAATTATAGCAAAAAGTTCTTTTTTCGTTGTCGAATAATTTTTCTGAGCCGAGTCCAAAGTTCGGGACACATAGGCTATGACATGTGGCTCTTTCCCTATTTTTTGGTCGAGAACGACTCCAACGCTAGTGTCAGATGCATCACACATAAGTTCAACGGGATGATTCCAATCTGGCGGCTGAACAATTGTAGCTGAAATAAGCTTTTCCTTTAATGAATCGAAATACTCTTTGCATTTTGAATTAAAGTCAAAGTCTTGATCCTTTTGAAGTAGATTGCATAAAGGTTTTGCTATCTTCGAAAAGTCCTTAATAAACCTGCGGTAAAATCCTGCATGGCCAAGAAAAGAACGAATTTCCCTCATAGTTGTGGGGTAAGGAAGTGAGCGTATAACATATGTTTTAGCTTTATCAACCGCAATCCCTTTTGAGGAAACAATATGACCTAAAATTAACCCTTTATCAACCATAAAATGACATTTTTCATAATTCAAAACAAGGTTATATTCTAAGCATCTTTTAAGCACATTAGTTAAATTATCAAGACATTCATTAAAAGAGTTACCATAAACCGTGAAGTCATCCATAAAGACTTCGATGCCCTTCTCCACATAGTCGGAAAATATACTTAGCATGCATCTTTGGAAGGTGGTTGGTGCGTTACAAAGACCAAAGGGCATTTGTCTATATGCAAATGTACCGAAGGGACAAGTAAAAGTCATTTTTTCTTGATCCTCTGGTGCCACTGGGATTTGGAAAAAACCTGAAAAACCATAAAGACAATAATAATGAGTTTTCCCAACTAATCTTTCAATCATTTGATATATAAAAGCAAGAGGAAAATGATCTTTTCGAGTAAGAGAGTTCAACTTCATGTAATCAATACAAACTCGCCATCCATTTAAAACTCTTGTTGGCACTAACTCCCCTTCTTGATTTTCAATCACTATGACTCCCATTTTCTTGGGAACCACATGAATTGGACTTACCCAATTACTATCCGAAATTGGATAGATTACGTCAGCGTCAAGGAGTTTCTGAATTTCTTTCTTTACTACTTCCATCATCAATGGATTTAATCGACGTTGTCCTTCACGTGATGGCTTTGCTCCTTCTTCGACTTTGATCTTATGCATGCAAGTCGAGGGACTTAATCCTTTAATGTCGGTAATGGTCAATCCTATGGCTTCTTTGTGAGAGCGTAATATCGCTACCAAATCTTCTTCTTCTCCTTTGGATAATTTGCTTGAGATGATCACTGGTAAAGTTTCATTTTCGCCAAAAAAGACATATTTCAAATGCTCTGGTAATTGCTTCAATTCTACCTCAGGTGTCTGCACAACAAAAGGTAAAATTTTAGTTTTAGAGGAATATAAAGATAAATCAGAATTGATTGAATTAATATTTTCAAACTCCCTTTCTTCATCTTCGTGGCAAAGTTCAGGATCCTTAAAAAGATCATAAGAAAAATTAGATTCAATATATTCATCAATTAAAGGATCTATAATATCAACAAAATTAATTCTTTCAACATGATCAGGGAATTTCATGGCTTTGTAAACATCAAATTAAACTATCTTACCATCAAATTCCATTGTTAGTATACCACTTCTAACATCGATCTTTGTATGTGCTGTGCTTAGGAAGAGTACCTCGGAATAAGAATCCGACCTATCATGTTTCATGTCAATGACATAGAAATCTGCAGGAAAGAATAACACATTGACCTTTACCAAGACATTTTACATTACTCCCACTGGATAGATCACAAATCGATCAGCCAACTGTATGGTTATTCATGTTTCCTTCAAAGGCTCGTTAGTAATCATTTTATATATAGAAAATGGCATAACATTAATTGAAGCTCCTAAGTCACACATTGCACGTTTAATTTTGAAATTGCCTATTTTGCAAGGTATAACGAACATACCTTGATCCTTCATCTTTGGTGGGAGTTTTCGTTGAAAAATTGTAGAAACATGTTCTCCAAAATTTACCTTTTCGTGTCCCATTAATTTCCTCTTTGTAATGCAAAGTTCTTTTAAAAATTGAGCATACCTTGGTACTTGTCAAATTACTTCAAGAAGAGGTATGTTGACTTGAACTTTTTGGAAAACCTTTAAGATCTCCCTTTCTTCAGCTCTTTTGTCACGCTTCATCAACCTCGATGGGAAGGGTGGTGGCGTGATTTCATGAGAAGAAAGAGAAGGATGAGAGTCAGACGTACCTTGTATTTCTGGAGGTGGCATTTCCTCTTGTTCTTCCTGATGTGCGTCTTTTTCTGCTGGAACTTCGGGTGAGATAACTTTTCCACTTCTGAGTGTGATGGCACTAACATTCTCTCTCGGATTTAACTCCGTTTGAGAAGGTAGTTTTCCTTGTGATTCCAATTTCCCATAGTTTGAGCTAGTCGGCTTACTTGATTATCTAACTCTTGAAGATGTGTTTCGGTTCAGTTTTGGAATTTTTCTTGGGATGCAATGAACTTTTCTTGTGAAATTGCTAACTTTCCTATGAGTTCCTCCAATGATGAGTTTTGCGTTTGTTGTTGAGGAGGAGGCCTTTGTTGATAAGTTGGTCTCTGATTTGCTGCATAGCTGAAGTTTGGGTGGTCTCGCCATCCTGGATTGTAAGTATTGCTGTATGGATTGTATTGTCTTTGTGGAGCACCTGGAAAGTTCCCTACTGCATTGATTTCTGCATTGCCTCTTTCTTGTATCAGCGGGCAGTAATCCGTCAGATGGTCTAGCTTTGTGCATATCCCACATGCTCTTGTTGATCCAGATTTTCCTGCAACAAGTGAATTAACTACTTCAGTTAATTTATCTAACTTATTTTCAAGGGAAAATGTACTTATCTCATGAAGCCGTCGGCTGGGTTCACTCGAAAACTGTTGAGAGTTGGCTGTCATGGTTGAAATCAATTCCCTTGCTGTTGTTAGGGTCATGTTAACTAATGCTCCTCTACTGGCGACATCCACCATTTACATCTCCATTAGTAAAAGACCTTCATAAAAGTATTGAAGTAACGTTTGCTCACTTAATCCGTGTTGCGGACAACGTGCGCAAAGCTTTTTAAATCGCTCCCAATAGTCATAAAGACTTTCTTCGCTCTTTTGCTGAATGGAAAGAATGGTCTTTCGCAACTCGCTTGCTTTAGCCGCTGGAAAGAACCTGTCAAGAAAAATTCGATTCATGTCAGCCCATGAATTAACTGAATTTGGAGGTAAATAAAATAACCAATTTTTAGCCAAGTCAGATAAAAAGAAAGGGAAAGCTCTCAATTTAATTTGATCCTCGGTAACTCCTTGTGGTTTCATGCTAGTGTAAACCTTGATGAATTCCAACAAGTGTTTGTACGGATCTTCAGTGGGAAAGCTGTGGAAAGTGAGAAGAAGATGAATGAGTCATGTCTTTAATTGAAACGGAGTCACGCTACTAGGAAAATTAATGCATAATGGCGTCTGAGTGACAGGAGTTGTGACTAGCTCTCGGATCGTTTTTTCTTCTTCTGCCATCGGGATGTTGTATGCGTTTGCTTCAGAGTCTGTCTCTGGAATTGATTCTGCTTTTGAACTTTACCCTTGTTCTTCTTGTCTTTTTCTCTTTTCTCGAAGCGTTTGTGTGTGGATTCTTCGTGCTCGTGCTTTGATCTCTGGATCTAGATCTACTAATTCACCTCGGTTACTTCTGGTCATAAATCAAAAACTAGAAAAATAAATCAGTATTTGCCGTTAGTCCCTGCAAAGACGCCAATTTGATAACCGTCGTTTTTCTATCAAAATAATTCCTGGCTTCTTAATAAATAAAAATGAAAATGTAGTATAGAGAAGCAGTGGTGTTTCTGATTTAATAAAACTCTTTCTTGATTTTAGAAAAAGATAGAATTCCATATGAAGTTGAAAAGATATACCTAAATAAAATAAATATAAAAGGAGGATTTTTTAAAAGTTGCGGTTAAAATAAAAAATAAGAATTAAATAAAAGAAAAAAAGTAATTAAATAAACAAATTAAAGAGATTAAGATAAAGAGAAACTTATTGTGAAAGCAGCCTCAGACTTCAGCTTTGCCTCAAATTCCTCGGATCATCGAAACAATTTTTTACTTCAAGATTCACGTAAGCTTACAAGAACAATTCTTCGCTGCCAACTCGGATTGTGTCGTTTCAACAACAACTGATTCCGATCTTAGTTTCCTCATAGTAAACAATTTTGCTAAGTGTGTTCTCGGGAAGTTGAATATGCTTCAATAAGAAAATCCTTCTTCAAACATTACCCATAACAATATCCGGACCAATGTCGAAATAGTTTTGATTTGAAAAGTAAGCTTCAGAAAACATAAAGAAAATCCGAAGCGATTTAAGTACCTTACAATTCTCACGTTTGAAATTGAGCCTTTGCTTTAGTCTTCGGCTTGAAAGAAAATTAGCTAAGCATAACCAAAGTCATACTTAGAATAATAGAAAAGTATGCAAAAAATAGAGAGAAAGCTAGAGAGAAAAAGAAGATTTTATTCTCAAATGAAAGAGATATGTTTCTAGGCTCACCCTTAGAGGGTATTTATAGCCTTCAAAATCCTAAAAACAAGCTAAAACATCTTAAATCCTAATTAAAACACTTAAAACTAAACTAAAATACCTAAAAAATAATATAATATTCTAAATCCTAATTAAAATACTAAAACATATTTAAACTAAAATACAAAGATAAAGATAAAATATAAAAATAATATCCTAAAACTTAATTAAAATACTAAAAACCTATTTAAACTAAAATACAAAGATAAAATATAATGTTTAAAATATTATCCTAAATTTGAGTTTAATCCAAATCCGAATTCCAACCAGCTTTGATTCCGAAAATAAAAAATCTGCAGAATTGAGTCCTTTTTGTGCAATTTCCATAATCTTACGTCCTATACAGAAAATGAATTAAAATAAAAAAATAAGCCACAAAAATCAATGATTAAAGAGTAATTTAAAAGTAAAATATTAACTAAATTAAGCACTTATCAATGAAGGGGATTCTTTAAAGGGAAATAGTGAGCTAAGCAAGAGATGGCTAAAAGTTCTCAACTTTCTTTCCCATTTTATCTGTTCAAAGGGTTCCACCATAGCCAAGCTAGAGGAAGTGGCGAGCAAGACGTCCGAGATGAGCTAGAACACTAAGGTGCCATTTATAGTGGTTAGAGGAGCAACCGACAACGCGCGTTGGGACAAAAGATAGCATATGAGCACTCTTGGTGAACTCTGTCGAGCAAGTGAGCTATAGAAGTTTAGACCATTCTAAAAGACAAGGTTTAGGATTCCTTTCTAATCCCACTATTCATTACCATAGTAACTTGTTGTATGAGGATTATTAAGTCTGCTTAGTTATTTTCGAATTCTTAACTCATTTTGCATTGACATTTTATGTTGTTTACGTTTCAAATACATCTTCCATTTCCATGACTTTTCCATATGCCAAATTAGCATCACATCTCACATTGCCATAACTTTTTCACAATACCGTTACACCCCCATCCACACACATTCCATTTTACCATTACATTTTCATTTGTGCATACCACCACACTAACTATACTTAGATAATTTAGTATTATTGCTTTAACTTAACTTGTAATTTCCTCCAATACTTATGGGAACGATAGTCACTAACTCTTTATTACTTGTATGATTTTGTACACTTACACATAATTTGCGTCCAACTCATAACTCACAGCGTGCAACACCTTTTTGGTGTCATTGCTGGAGATTGGCACTTGGAAGTTTAACAATTTTTATAACATTTTTATTTTACACCTGTTTATTTTTCTATTATAGTTTTACTTGTTATTTTCCTTGTTTTTATTTTTCAGGTTTTGCCATTCCATGACTAGAAGGACTGTTGAAGAACCTCAATATCCCCTAGTACCTGAGATTGAACACTTATTTCATAGAAGACGACGTGCTCAATGTGCTAATAGAGCCATGTACGACGTTCATAACCCAGGAGTATTGCAAGTGCAAGATCAAATAGATCCAAATGTTGCGACAAATCAGAATGTTGGAATTGTACCCCGGCCTAGAGCTATTCGAGATCATTCGATAAAAAGGCTACATCTAAGGCCTTTTCACCTAAGTTATTGTCTATCATAAACAATATATAGGTTCATATAGATGCATTTAGGATCATATAATAGTATTGGTGGTTTATGTTTGTCGTGACAAGATATTTTGTAAATAGTGTTGTTTTACGGTGAAGGTTAATGAAGGAGAGGGTGAGCATGGAGATTTTTCATTGCATTCTCATATTGTGAGCATATTCGAATTGCCAAGGCAAATTGGGATGACTCTTTTGCATAGAAAAAAGACAAAAAAGAAGAAGATATTTTTATGAGAACTACTAGTTGTCCATCACTCCCGTGTTTTCTATTGCTAACCACCTTATAGGGGACCACTGCCACCTTTGCACCCATATTAACATGAGGGGAATATAACTTAAGGTACCATGGGAATTCTTGCACTAAAACCTAGGACATTTCGTAGAATAAATAGAAAAGGTGGCCATAAAAATAAATGGGGATTCTTTAGAAGTAAATAGTGATCTAAGCAAGAGGCAGCTGAAAATTCTAAACTTTCTTTCCCCTTTCATCTTTTCAAAGGGCCCCCCATACTTAAGATCAAGGGAGTGGCGAGCTAGATGTTCAAGAGGAGCAAACATGCTAAGGTGCCATTCGTGGTGGTCTGAGGAGCAACCGACAGTGTGCATTGGGAGTTTCCTTCATCCCTATGCTTTCATTTTCATTCGAATATTTAGGTTGTATGGTTTGGATTATTCTTTTGGATATCTCAAGCCCCACTATGAACTAATCGTTTGGTGTGGGTTTTTATGGATGACTTTGTGTTTTTCTTTAATGAATGGTTAATGCTTTTATGTTTATCACTTGTTTTGTTCATTGTTTCGAGTTACTTAAGATTTTAGGAGGCACGAGAGTGACCATTTCTTAAGTATATTACTTAGTGTTCGAGAGAAACTAAGTTACTGATCCTTAGTGTTCAAGAGAAATCAAGGAAAGATCTATGTGAACAATGGGTTCTAGCAGATAACTAGAACCTAATTCAACATTAGTGTTTCAGAGAAACTATAGTAGGATTTTAACAACTAATAGGAGTTGAGATTTTTTGATAGGTTAGATGTTAATGCTCAGGCCGAGAGGATTTGCCCTGGCATTCTTGTCTGTCAGGTTCCACTATTGGTGAACTATGTCAAACAAGTGAACTATAAAGGTTTAGACCATTTTAAAAGACAAGCTTAGGATTACTTAGTAACCCCACAATTCATTCTCGTAGTATTTTTTGTGTGAGGATTATTAAGTATGCTTACTTATTTTCGAATTCTCAACTCGTTTTGCATTAACATTTTACGTTGTTTACATTTCAAATATATATTCAATTGACACAACATTTAAATCTGCCAAATTTCCATCATATCTCACATTGCCATAACATTTCCACAATATCATTATGCACTCATCCACACACATTCCATTTTTCCATTACATTTTCATTTGTGCATACCACCACACCAACTATAGTTAGATAATTGAGTATTCGTTCTTTAACTTAACTAGAAATTTCCTTCAATCCTAGTGAAATGATACTACTCACTCTTTATTAGTTGTGTGATTGTGTATACTTGCACATAATTTGTGTCCAATTCATAGTACTCACAACATGCAACAATAAAGGCTCATTATTGTCAGCTCTTTCTCCCATTCAAGATTATAACATTGATTTCTAGAATTCAACTTACCTTAACTGTTATTGGGATAATGTAATATCGTAATTAGAAACATATAGTGAAAGGCAAAAATTTTAAAAATATAAGAAAAAATATGGTAAAATAAAAATACCAATACTGAGTGGGAGTTCATGCCACCATGAAACAAAAACAGTACACATGGATGATAGCTCAACACAAGAATTTGATGATTATGTTGTTCCGACATATGTACTCGAGTTTATACATCCTCAGTTACCCTAGTTTATGCATCCTCAGGCACCCATTTACTCTTCCATGTTTGAATCAACATATAATTCTGAGTACATGACATCTATGCTGTCAAATATTACTATTTGTCATTATACGTTTCCACCAAAGATGGAGAACATGGTGGTGGGTATATATTTACAACACCGAATCAGATGCTCTCAATGAATGAGGAGGATGATTACCCCACCCTTGAACAGCCACAACATCCACAACGCAATCAATGTATGCCTCAACAGTATCATTATACAAAACTACGACACCGAAAAGAATTATTGATGGTTCATTTTTTTGTATAAAAATAATATTAAATCAAGTTTTTATTATATTTACCTATTCAAATGACGACGGTTTAATTCTGTTTAATTCATCCTACCCATTAAAATAAAATGTGGAAAACAATCACATGAGTTGAAAAAAATAAATAGTCAAACATTCATGTAAATAAAATATCTAAATTTATCATGCTAAGTCAAAAAATAATAAATAGGAAAAGACAAACATTCATTCTCATTCATTGAAACTGAAATAAAAATAAAAATGTAAGTATTCCTTTGTTCAAACACAAATACATACGTGATTACTGATGAGGCTTATATCTTGGTAGATTTGGACACTTTTTTAATGACCTTTACCCCTACATAATCACATCTTTTCGATTGACCATTCTCTCTACTATAGAAATCCATATTGATATGAATACAAGTGGACTTATTTTGACCTTTTGTACTTATACGAAGCATTAGATTTAGTAGCCATTCGTCTTGAGCCTTTTTCGACCAATCGATTCATTTGGGATCTGTCTGAACGCATAGTTGTAGACATTTAATATCCTATGTAGGTGAAAGAACACATCAACATAAGGGTACGTGCTTATACCAACATACATGCATGTAGCGACTGTATGAGCACAAGGATATCTCTAAAATGACCACAATTACACCATTTGTATAGTAAATCAACTCTAAATGTTTTACCTTCTCTTCTGCTGTGGTGTATGCATGACAACAAAATTCTGACCAATTCGATCGACGTTATGAACAAACATTGAGTTTACCAATCGCATGTTTACTTCTATTTCTTCCACCTCTGTAGGAGATCGAGTTTTACCTTTATTAGTGAGACACTCAATGTCCCTTCCTTTATCGAGCCAAACCTTAGCCAATCTATTCTACGTCTCTTTCATCGCACTCGCTATTGCGATATGATGTGTACCTTTTAGTACTAAATTACTGGACTTGGAAAGGTTTGTTGTCATGTATCCATATCATCGACCACCGTCGTATGCGTAGAATCATTTTGCTTGCAGAATTATCGAAACCCAGTTCCAAACACGGTCACTTACAATCGTGTATATTTTCAAATAAAACATTTCCTTTTTTATCAAATAAATAATAAAAATTAAATAAAGCATAGTAATGAGAAGAAAGGGTCGATCCGTAAGGACTTCAAAATTTTAAACGTCAAATTGTGTTGATTATGATCTAATGAAACTGTATTAAAAAGTAAAAGAGGTTTGGTAATATGTAAAAAACTAAGTAAAATAAAATAAGTAAATAAATAATAAAAAGTGAAAATAATATATGAAAAATATAATGATGAAAAATAGCCTTAAGCTTCGCCTACCTTAATTCTCTTTTATCATCAAAAAAATTACTTTGGGATTCATGCCAGTTATAGTTTACAAGGCCCAACCGTTATAACTTACTTTTCTCTCCCGTAAACCAATATTCCCAAGCTAACCTTTAAAATTCAGTCCTTATTTAGACTAACTATGGCTATCATCGTTAGCACCAAAACAACTTTAAGCATTCAAAAATCCCAACTCATATTATGTTCTCTCAATGAGAATCAAATCTGATCTCAATTTCCCATAGTGGACTTCCACTAAGTGTGCTCATAGGAAGTCGAACTTGCTACCAGTCGATTCTTCCTCCCAACTTTAAATCAAAACTACATCCAGAATAACATCAACTTTTTGAAATGAAAGTGTTAAGATTTTTAAAGGAAGTTTCGATTGCCAATCAAATTTTTCAGAAAATTAAGAATGATATTCAAATATATTAAGTGCTTTTCAATTCTCACAATATGAATTGAGTCACCGCTAAGCCATCAACTAAACGAGAAAATTAGCTAAGCATAATAGAAATCATACTTAGCATGTTTTAAATAAAATTAAGAAAAGGCTTAAGTTAAAATGAAAAGTGAAAAAGAATAAAGCTTTTATAAAATAAAAACAAAGAAAACAAATTGAATCTCATTACATCACA
This sequence comes from Hibiscus syriacus, assembly GCF_006381635.1. Taxonomy (NCBI): domain Eukaryota; kingdom Viridiplantae; phylum Streptophyta; class Magnoliopsida; order Malvales; family Malvaceae; genus Hibiscus; species Hibiscus syriacus. Next base: position 4,427,840 of record NW_024062808.1, on the reverse strand, counting down.
ACCTTTTACCCTAAGGGGGCATTTATAGCTTTCAAATAACCTCAAGAAAATAAAATAAAATAACTAAGGATAATGCAGAAAACATTCAAATAATAAAATCCTAAAAAAAAAATGATAATTCCTAAATATTTTTTTGAATTCAAATTCAAACTGAAACACTATGAAATTGTCATATATCCATCATTTTAGAGAATGCTGATTAGATCGCCTTTTGGAAGCTGTTGTGGGTTGGTCTACCATAATTTGCCCTGTCGGACAACGTCATGCCCATGAGTCAAGCCCTGATTCCAGAAAATAGGAAATTACAAAACTTGCTCTTTTAATTTTGTTTTTGGAAATTAAAGTTCTGCATAAATCGAATAAAAAATCCAAATTAGAAAAATCAATAGAATATCAAAGAGTAGTTATCAACAAAAGAATGGCAAAATAAATCACTCATCAAATTTCCCCTCACTTTTTCAATGCTTGTCTCAAGCATGCTTCAATAAAACAAGTTAAAAATTCCATTTTCCTTTCTTCGTCTTGTCTCATATTATAGAAATTCATGCAAATAGTTCACAAAAATCATCCAAATCAAGATATCAATCAATTCGAAACAACAACTAGAATTATGTCAAACAAAAACATTATATGCATTCACCCATTACTCTCAATGCAACCTAATTCAATTCCTTACCAAGATTCACTCAAGTCACTCAATGTGTTTATGGGGTGCAAAAAACTCAAAGTTGGAACTAAACATGATATTACCATAAGTCTATAAGAAAATCAAATCTCCACTACTAATTAGATGCAATAATCAAAGGGTCATAAATAGGTTGTAACTGGGCTTAAGTAAAGGTGGGGATAAAGGCTAAAAACATTGCTAAAGATCAAGACAAGAGACTCACAAATAATCAGATTCCACGAAATAACAAAAGTAAAGTTAAGTAAAGCGATGCAAAAATATGAAGCAAACATCAAACAACCCATTCATTTTTAACTAATATTTTAATTTCAAATCTTTTTTTCTTTCGATTCTATTTTTTTCTTGTTGAGCATGATTATACATCGAGTAAATCGTTCTCTTAGCTTGATAAATTTTTAAAAAGATAGATGAACAAAAAGGCTCAGGTTTTAAAAATGTGCTAAAAAACAAAGAAGTACAATAGGTTCAAACTTAGTTAACTAACGGGAATGAATGGATATGCAACTTTGAGTGTAAAAAGTAGGTGAATACTAAGTCCCCCAATCACTTTAAAGCATCAAGTTCCTATGTAATCTCGACATGCATTTAAGTATAGGTTCTAGGATATCAATGCCTAGTTAGACACACTCAATCAAACAAGAATAATAGCAAGAATACAAAGGATATGCTCGTAAAGGCTCAAATCTTACCGAAGTGTGTACATGCCTTGAGTTATGCATATTTCAACTAAAAGACATGGAATATCAGAAAAAAGTTTAACCAAATCGCTACTCATTCCATCTGCTATCATGTATATCTAAATTTAAACAATATTGTGATCTCAAGCAATCCTTGAATACCAAAACATTCAACGAAGACAAATAATTTATACGGAAATTTCTACGGAAATTTCTACAAATTCAACCAAGGCATACTAGAATGAACGCATAAATATAAGCATTGGAAAATTCAAATAAATACTCCACTCCACTCACTCAAAGCGTATTATCCCAATAAGTAGAATTAAAGTGCGGGAGAAGGAATAGAGATATTGCCCGTGTCCAATGTTGATCGCGACCACGACCAAAAATTAAATGATGACGATGAGGGTAGTTTGGAAAAGAAGCGGATGGAGTATGTATCGATGTCAAAGTTTTGTTCAAAGAAAAAAATAATATTAGTAATGGGTAACAAAATAAGCTCATTTATTTACCTAAATGGTGTCCTCAAATATTCGATGAAAGGCAATCGCCATCATGTTGGTTTCTCGTTCGAACCATAGTTCCTATGTAAGTCTCAGTTACAAGCAATGAATAGCACCAAAAGAATAAACGATGGTGAAATTTGGATAAATGTTGAAAGACACCGAGTTGGTTTCATGGTAACTTGAGGATGGGAGTTGAAATCAAATGAATAAAAGAAGGAAAACTATTGAATAAGGGGTTTTGTTTTTAGATTAGAGATGTGGGGTTATGAGTAGGGTTTAAAAGGAAAAAAATGTGTAAAATAATAATAAAAATGTGGGAAGTAGGGTTCAGTTAAAAATGGTTTGGTTTAAAGTTTACACATGGAGTCCACCAAAATGAATTGAGATTGGATGAATGGTTATTTAAATGGGAAAAAATGTGAGGTTCGTGTTTAAATTAAATCAGTTCAAATTTTGAGGGATAATTGGGACCCATGAAAAAAATTATAAGGTGGGAGAGTTTTTGTAATGCCCCAAAATTTGTCTAGTGACTAAAATATAATTTTTTTAAGTTTAGTGGCTAAAGTATAAAATTTGAAAAGTTTAGGGACTGAAATTGTAATTTTTAAAATTCAGATATTTTAGCATGTAAATGAACAGTTTGGATTAAAATATAAATTTTAGTGGGAATTTGATTTTGTGTACATGATTTATGTTAAAAGATATAAAGAGGTAAAATTTGGTATTGAAATCGGATATTCGGATCGAACCAGAATTTTACAAAAAATTGAAGCATATTAGAAAATGGTTGGAAATATTATTTTCATATTTTAGATCGGAGAAATTTGGATCAGAACAGTGTAATTTTTCAGGTTTGACCAAAACAGTGGAATTTTAGTGATAAAAATGTAATTTTCAAAAATTACATGGCCAAAGTGAAAAGTCAAAGCCAAGATGATTCATCTTTGACCAAGGAATATTTTAATGGATATTATGAAATTAGCAATTATTATTTTTTAAGTTTCATTAATGGCAAAAATGGAATTTCTTAATAATTGAATAAAAATATTCAATTATATTAGTATTAAGACATGTGTTAAGGCTAATTATCATTAGAAAAATCAAAAAATTTGAGCATTTTCAGCTTTCATCTCTCCAAGGGTCGAAACTCCAAGTCATCCAAGGTAAAAAAAATTATTTTTATTTTTGAAGCCATATACTTGATTTTTGAATTTAGCTATTAGATAGAGAATTAATCTACATGAAATTCTCTATCATTTGATACCAAAATATCATGGTGAATATGATTCTATGATGAGATTTGATGATTAAGGTTATGAGGAGTTTAGTGATTTTAAAGAGTTGTTGACGGATTTTTATGTTTTTGATGTTAGTGACTATTTCTAAGGCATGTACAATGATTAAAATTAATTGTACATGTGTATATAAGATTTGGTCATGTTAGGGTTTGTAAGAATAATGAGATTTTGATTCAATTTGATGTTGTGATGATTGGAAATGCATGAATTTAATCATAGGAGTTTGAATTCATGCTTGAAATTGAACAAAAAGTCCCCTACGTGACATGAATTATTCGACCATAGGAGAGAAAATTGGGGAAAATGTTGAAAAGTTTTCTATGGATTAGAAATGATATTAGAAGTATTTCATGTGATTTGGAGATTGATTTGGATCAAATTGGAACCTTAAAAGTGTAAAAGGGATAGTTTACAAGTTTTAGGAATTGTGGGATATTATTGTAAGATTGAAATATTTGAAGGATTCAATTTTGATCTTGATATTTGTAATACTGGAAATTTAGTTGGAAAGTTGTTTGGAAACCAAATTTCAAATTTGGTCAAATTTGAGGTGGAATTCAAAAGGTCCCAAAACCTTAGGGACTTGTTTGCAAGTTATTAAATGTAAAGGTATTATTTGAGTAAATTATTGAATGCTGGAAAATTTGTTAGTATGGTGAATTTTGAATTAAATATTGAGTTGGGGTTGAATTACAAATTTATTCAAGTAGGTGATTGAAAATAGAAAGTTATGAATGTTATGAATGTTAAAGTATAAATGTTTTGAATGTTGAAGTATAAATGTTTTGAATGTTGAAGTATTGATTTGAGTATTTAATTAAAGTTCTAGAATTTTAGTAATTATTGTGCAATTACCTTAATGGTGAAGGACTATTATGAACTAAATGGGAAGGTTAAGGTGAATTCTAAAAAGAATTCACAATTTGCGGCTTATTTGTATAAATTAGCAAAAGACGAAGGGTTAAGGATGAAAATAAATATTCATGGATTTGGATGAGTATTTTGAGAAGTTAGAAATTTTAGTAGAGATACGATTTAATCTGATATCGATTTAATTATGATTTTATTTTATTTTATAAATTTTCAAATTGTTAAATCAACTGATGTTAGTACGATACTATTATGTAGTTCGAACACTTTATGGTATTATTTGGTATTGTCATACCACGACAAATCTATCAATTGAAATGATTAAAAAACGGAAAAACATGTGATTATGAATATCGCGTGAAGGTACTATAGTGAGGCAAAGGTGAGTGCAGTTTATTTATTTAATTAGTTTGATCGAAAATGACTTGCGATGAGTCAACCTTATTCCAATTTACAACATGATTTATAAAGCTTATATAGAATATTTCTATAATATTTTATATAAGTTTTATGAATGATTTAGGGTATGAACTGCCTAAGCATGATATTTTAGATGATGAATTTATTTATGATACATGGGCGAATTGTATGTTTAATGAGAATTGTTGGTACACTTGGCATTGTTAGAGTATGCCCAAAGACCAATCATATGAAGATTGTAATAATACATTTATTTTCTGATTTTTTTTAATAATATGTATGTGTTTAACATAAACTCAAAGATAATAAAGTTCATATAATAACATTATTGAAAGATCCATAGTCAAGTATTATTATGGGAATGAACAATAATAATATGCTTAAGACTAACATGTAATTGATTAATGACAAGGAGTTGTCATTGACATAGAGGTGTCAGAATTGATACATGATTATATTGTTAGAGAACAATATATTTGATTGACCCATCATGAGCATATGTCTTGAATTATTATGTAACAGTCATGACATCACTCATGGTGATGACTATATGTATGATCCTCAGACTTGAGATCAATGTCATCCCAACATATATTGTTGTATGTTTTGATACAGTTAAACATGCTCCGTAATTGGTTGCACTATAATGACTGTTATTTAATATATCTCGATATATGTAGTGGGGAGTATATGGTTAAGATATGATTTGTCTTGCCTACATAATAGGAAATATATAACAGGACACTTGATTGAGTGAGACTAGAAATGCATGGCCATGCTCGAATAAGTTGATATATGATATCCCAAATTATTCGTTAATTATAGTTTACTCTAGATATCAAGAAACAATAGATGGACTATACAAGTGTGACTATTCTAAGACTTGTGCCTATTCTAGATATAAAGGAAAAAAGGATGTAATACATAAAAATGTTAATCACGAAGATGATATGTCGAATCATAATTTCTTGTAACTTAGGTGACAATGATATATTGCTAGATGTCACTCATTGTATGTAATATTCGAATTGTTCTAATAATTACTACTAACGTTACAATAACCTATAGAGTGACACCCTAAGATTGAAATGAGCAAAGATGTACAATTTGTTATATGTTACTAAAATATATCTAGAGTTAAGATATGTATATTTGATGTACATATGATTTTAATTATCCCGAATATAGTAAGTAAGCATTAAAAGAATGTAATTTAGATTACAACTCTTTTAATTGATATATAATTCGGAATAATGAAATAATTTTTAATTAAGCATTAAAGATTGTAATTCATATTATAAGTCTTTAATGTATATTTATATTGAATTAATTAAATAAAATTTTATTTATTAATTTGAAATAACTTTAAAACCCCTAAGATGTTAGGGTAATTGATATATTTAAAGGAGGTAAGGTCTAGCAGTGGTTTTTACTTCATTTGTTTTTCTCAAAACCATTTTTGGGAAATGAAAATTTTGCTCTCAATCGGGTGAACTAAGTAGAGGCCGAGACGTGTTTTCGTGGAGGCTTACAATTCGAACCGTTCGTGATCACCACTTCCCGCTGTTGTCTTTGTTGTTTTTCAAGGAACCCGTTGTAAGTATACGCATCATTTCCTCCCTATTTCGGTTTTACATACTTGGATCACTAGTTAGACCGTCGAGTTTTGTTTCCGCTGTATCGTGGGGTGCATCGACGGTCCCAACAGTGGTGTCAGAGCCACTTGTACGATCCGAATTCAAGTTAAATTATTGGTTGATGCGATATGTATGAGATCTATGTTCTAGTTTTATCGTTTTCGGCAAATATGCATGATAACTTTGTTCGAATCGATAACTACAACGATTAATATGTTAATTTGTTAATCTGTTTTTCAATTGATTTGTTGCTGCAAGGATTTTACAAAATCCATATGTCAATCATTGACATGATTATTCGTGGGAGTACGATAGCATATCGGGTTTGGAAGTGGAACAATGGTTGTTCCGATGCAGAAAACCTTCGAGATTGAAAATCCCAAAAGCACGATTCTGTTGATAAGTGTTATCAAATCGTGAGGTTTTATTTTATAGAAACAGAAGTACTATTTTTCAAAAAATCCCACCAGCCATACTTGATGGCCGATGTGCGCTAGGGGCTCCGCCCCTAAACCCCTCATCAGCAGTACAAATTAAAGGCCTATATTATTATTTTTAACAAAGGCGTAACAACGTGTATATATATATGATATATTTGTTTTGCACGATGTTTGACATGTATGGTTATAGCTCTTGTTCAATTTACAATGGTTTAATTTGAAATACGGTCTGTGAGCATTGCCTTTCTATATCTCTTTTGTATTTCTCTTCTCATCTTACTCCCTAATATGTAAAACGAGTTTCTTTTAAAATTATAATCCTATGAAGATTCACAAATAGTAGAAGAATGGCGAGAAGATACCTAGAGAGCAGTCTTAGGCTTTAGGGTTTTTTGGTTCTCCCATTGGCTTGGGATGGGCAACCTTAGTCATTGTTTTGGGCTATAACCATTGCATCTTATTTATTGCTATATTTTTTATGTATGCAATGCATCAAATGATAAAATAAGAATGAATATTGATGAGATAAATAAGGGCCTAATATTAAAACGAACAATGATGAGATAATTACGCAAATCCCTCTTTATAATCTAAGTTAACTTAACCATCCAATATTTACCCTCGTTAAGGCTTCGATCGATATTGTGTGGGCTTTTCCAAAGCATTGGCACATAAATCTATCTTGGTTAAATGCGAAGAATTAGGAAGTGATATTCACAGGTTGAGATATTGGTAATAACTTAGCTAGGTTATTCTAATAGGATTAGAAACCTAGAGGTTAAATATTTGGATAAGTCATGAGATTACTTGAACAAGAGTTGTTCACTAAAAGAAGGAGTTACATGAGATGTAACTAGTAAAGTGTTACTTACCTAAATAATCATTATCCTAAAAGAAAAGCCAAAGTTGATTTAGGAAATTGATGTATTATGGATCCTCACCCACTAGAAAAATTTTCGTTGAATTTTTCCGAAATTAAATCAGAGAGGGTTTTTAATTTTGAATAAAATAGCAGGAGAAATTTGTAAATAAATACCTATTTATAAATTTTAATTTGGTAAATTTGCTTACTTTAATATTTCCATTGTTTTAGATTTAATGGCAAACAACACTTTATCACTGCGATCACTCCTTGAGAATGATGAACTTAATGGCATAAACTTCCTTGATTGGTTTCATAATTTGAGAATTGTTCTCAAACATGAAATGAAGGAATATGTCAATGAAGAACCTGTTCCTGATGAACCGACAACTAGTGCTTCAAGTGCTGACAAAGACAAATTCAAGAAACATATGGATGATATGTTAGATGTTGGATGTCTAATGCTTGCCACCATGACTCCTGAGCTTCAGAAGCAACATGAGGACATGATTTCATATGAGATGATTTAAAATCTCAAAGAAATATATGAAGGGCAAGCATGTCAAGAGAGATATGAGACCTCTAGAGCTCTTTTTCAATGCAAAATGGTAGAGGGTTATCAAGATGATAGGCTACATCGAAACGTTGGAAAAGTTGGGATTTCTTCTCAAAGATGAATTCGCTACCAATGTTATCTTACAATCGTTGCCAGATAGCTTTAGCCAATTTTTCCTTAATTTCAACATGAAAGAAATTAACAAGACTTTTCCACATTTACTTGGCATGTTACAAACTGCTTAAAGTAACATGAAAAAGGTTAGACCTAAGCCAATTCTGATGGTCCACAAGGACAAAGGAAAGGGAAAGAAAAAGGTAGTGACAAAGTCTAAGGGCAATGGTAAGGCCAAACCGAAAGGGAAAAATGCATTGAAACCCAAAGGGGGAGTAAGCAAGGAAGGAAAATGTTTTCATTTCGATAAGACCGGACACTAGAAGAGAAACTGCCATGTTTACATTGAAGAGGTCAAGAAAGAAAAAGCAAACGGAACGTTTGTTTCAGGTATTTATGTTATTGATGTTAATTTGTCAACATCTAATTCTTGGGTATTAGATACCAGTTGTGGTTCTCATATTCTCATATTTGTACTTTCGTACATGGACTACAAAAGAGAAGGAATCTAGCTAAAGAAGACGTAGACCTAAAAGTGGGAAATGGAGAAAGAGTTGATGCATTAGCTATAGGGACATATTTTTTTATCTTTTCCTAGTGGACTTGATTTAAATTTAGAGGATTGTTATTTTGTGCCTAGTTTGACTAAGAACATTATTTCTATTTCTTGTTTGGACAAGATTGGTTTTGAGATTATTATTAAGAATAATTATTGTTCTTTTTAACTCAATAATGTTTTTTATGGTTCGACACAATTGGTTAATGGCTCTATAATTTGGATAAAAAAACACCATTTATAACATAAATACTAAAAGATCAAAAACAAATGACTCGAATCAAACTTATCTTTGGCATTGTCGTTTAGGCCATATAAGTGAGAAACGCATATCAAAATTCCATAAAGATGGATTCCTAGATTCATTTATTTTCGAACAATATGATGTATGCGAACCTTGCTTGTTGGGAAAAATGACTAAATCTCATTTTAATAGTAAATGTGAGCGAGCAAGTGATTTATTGGGGTTAATACATAGTGATGTATGTGGATCGATGAATACACAAGCCAGAGGTGGATTCCATTATTTTATTACTTTCACTGATGACTTCAGTTGATATGGGTATGTTTATCTTATGCGCCATAAATCTGAAGCCCTTGAAAAGTTTAATGAATTTAAAAATGAAGTACAAAATCAACTAGGCAAGAGTATTAAGGCACTTCGATCAGATCGAGGTGGAGAATACTTAAGCATAGAGTTTGATGAACTCCGAAAGAATGTGGGATTGTCTCACAGCTCACACCACCTGGTACACCACAGTGGAATGGAGTTTCTGAAAGAATAAATTGGACACTGTTAGACATGGTTCGATCGATAATGAGTCATAGTGATCTTTCGACTTCTTTTTGGGGATATACACTTGAAACAGCTACTTTCACACTAAATCGTGTTCCATCTAAATCGGTTCAAAAGACACCATACGAGATATGGACTGGGAAGTGTCCTAGTATGTCTTTTATGAAGATTTGGGGTTGTGAAGCTTATATAAAACATCAGATGTATACAAAGCTCGAACCTAAATCTCATAAGTGTATATTTGTTAGATATCCTAAAGAAACTAAGGGACATTATTTCTTCAACCCTAATGAGAACAAAGTGTTTGTTGCTCGAACATGAGTTTTTCTCGAAAGAGAATGTCTCCCAAAGAAAGAGAAGGGTAGAAATATTGAACTTCTAGAAGTTCAAGAACAACAGATCAATGAACCTTAAGTTGAGCATGTTTCATAAGTTGTTGAGGAACATTCAACAAATTTAGAAACACAACCAATGCGTAGATCCACAAGAGAACGTTGTGCACCTGAGAGATTTGGATTTCTCGTTACTGCACATCGAGATATTCTTCTTATGGATCAAGATGAGCCTAGGACTTATCAAGAGGCAGTTTCTAGCCCGGACTCTGAGAAATGGCTTGAAGACATGAGATCTGAGATGGATTTCATTTCAGTAAACCAAGTATGGACTTTGGTTGAACCACCTGGAGGGGTCAAACCTATAGGGTGTAAATGGGTTTTCAAGAAGAAAACCGACATGAATGGTAATGTACAAACATACAAGGGGCAATTAGTCGCTAAAGGTTTTCGACAAGTTCATGGTGTAGACTATGACGAAACATTCACCCATGTAGCTATGTTTAAGTCCATCCGGATCTTGCTCACACTAGCTGCATTCCATGATTATGAAATCTGGAAAATGGACATCAAAATCGATTTCCATAATGGAAAACTTGAAGAGGATGTGTATATTACACAACCAGAAGGTTTTGTCATTCCAGGAAATGCTGGAAAGAGTTTGGTTTTATCATAAATGAAGATGAGCCTTGTGTTTATAAGAAGGCTATTGGGAACATTTTTTCTTTCCTAACTTGTATGTAGGCGACATACTCATCATAGGAAATGGTAAGCCTACTTTACAGTCTGTTAAGAGTTGGTTAGGTAGTTATTTTTCTATGAAAGATTTGGATGAGGCAACGTATATCTTAGGAGTTAAGATCTATATAGATAGATCAAGACAACTTCTAGGTCTGAGTCCAAGTACATATATAGACAAAGTGCCGAAAAGTTTCTGTATGGAAGAATCCAAGAAAGGATTTTTGCCTATTAGAAATGGCATTTCTCTTTAAAAGGAAATGTGTCCTTCAACTCCACAAGAAAGAGAACGGATGAATAAGATTCCATATGCTTCGGCTATTGGTTCTATCATGTATGCCATGATATGTACTCGACAAATTTCTTTTCTATGGAGAACTAAGAATATCCTTAAGTACTTAAGAAGAACTAAGGATAAATTTCTTTTCTATGGAGGGGAGGAAGAGCTCAGTGTAAAAGGTTATATTGATGCCAGCTTCCAAACTGACAAGGATGACTCACGATCGTAATCGGGTTTTGTGTTTTGTCTTAATGGAGGTGATGTAAGCTGGAAAAGTTCGAATCAAAAAACAGTAACTGATTCTACAGCAGAGGTTGAATACATTGTAGCCAATGAAGCAGCAAAAGAGGTTGTTTGGATCAAGAAGTTCATATTGGAATTAGGGGTTGTTCCCAGCATATCAGATGTTGTAGATCTCTGTTGTGACAATAATGGAGCCATTGCAGAAGCAAAGGAACCCAGATCTCATCAATGATCCAAACATATTCTTAGGCGTTTCGTAATCGGTTTTCGTCCGGGCACGAATTTTTTATTTGGCGGGAAGAGTGATGTGAATAAATGGTTTTTAAAATAATTTAGGAGTCGCCATCGGCCTTTGGGGTCAGGTAGGTCGAATACCTAAAAATCATCCTTTAAAAGAGTTTTTAAGAAAACATCGATTAAAAGATAAACTGATATGCGTTTTAACAAAAAATTTGTTCTTTTTAATAATAAAAAGGGATTTGTGGTCGGTTACGTTTAGGGAAGGATTAGTACACCTACAACGCCCAAAATTGGTACTTTCTAATTATAAATTTTCTCTATTATTAGAAATTTAAAAATTCAAAATATATTTAATTTATAATCCTATTATTTCAAAATTATAATTAAGAAAAATATATTAATTTATTTATAAATAAAATATTTATTTATTTAGAAATATCAGAAAATGACTTCTAGGTGCCTTAAGACAGCTCTTTTCTTCGATATTAAAAAATAAATAAATAATTAAAACAATTAATGTATAATTTATAAAATAGGATATTTATTTATTTAAAAATATCAGAAAATGGGCATCCAGTTGTTTCAAGACTGCCCTTTCTTAATATTGAAAAATAAATAAATATTAAAACATGATTAAAATAAGTTAAAAGTAATTAAATAAGATTTTAATAAATAAAATAAATATTATTTATTATATAAATATATATATATATGGCTAAATAATAATAATAATAGTAATAATAATTAAAAGTAAACATATAAATTAACATATAACTAAACAATGAACAAAATTAAAACTATATATTTAAAATAAATAAAACTTGTAAAAAAATAAATAAAAATTGAAATTAGTGACTAAATTATAACCTAATAGAATTAAATACCTAATTCATAATTAATTATTTAAAAATACAGTGGCTAAACATGCTATATTACCTATTTAATAATGTAGTGACTAAAATAAATATATATTGAATTCAAATATTAAATTAAAACAAATTAAAACATGTTGTTTGTGATTAAAATAATAATTACTAAACTATAAGGGACTAAATTCAGTATTCACCCTAAATATATAATTATACTGGACATGACTGAAATAAAATAAAATAAACTTCGAAGACTAAATTATAATAGGCAAAAATTACTTTCAGTGACTAAATTGCAAGGTATACAAATTTGGAGCATTGCGGACGGGGTTTACCCTTTATAAAATTACAGAAACACCCTCCCCCAAAACGGCGTCATTTGGAAGAGGGTATTTAAATACCCTAAACGGCTGGCCCTTCGGGCCAGCATCCTCATTTCTTCTTTCTCTCTTCTCTCTCTTTCTGAGAGAGTTTTTAAACTCTCTCGTCCCTCTCTAACTTTGTCCTTACTTTTCCTTAAAACGTCTCGTATTTGCCTAGATCTAAGAAAAATACCTTAGGTATTTTGTTTCTACGGTGGTCTATGAACTCCGGTGGCGTCGCAGCTTCTTCGGTAAGGTTTCTCTTAATTTTTTGTTTCGATCTTTTGATGGTTTTGGTAGTTGTGTTCTCTCTGTCTCTTTTTTTTTTCAGGTTCGGTTGATGGCTTTATAGCCATCACCGGTGCTTGTCTCGGACCGGGTAAAAGAGTAGAGTTTGGTGAGTCACCAAACTTCCAGTGGTGACTCACCATTGGGGCGACATGTGTGCGGCTGGAGTGGCTCTTCTGGAAACTTTCGATGAGGCGTGGCACTGATGGCGGCGTGGCAACAGCTGAAACGTCAACATGGAGGTGGTGGCTGAGCAGAGGCGGCGGCTGGCCTTCTGGAAGATTGAGGCGGCTGGGAGCTAGGGTTGATACAAACCCTAAACATTTAGGGTTAGTATTGGGCTATCAAATATGGGCCTCTGTATTTGGGTTGGGTCTGTAATAGTAAATAAATAAAATTATTTAATAATAATAATAATATAATTATAATTATAATTATAATTATAATAATAATAATAATAAAATATAAATAATATTCGAATGAAAATGAAAACAAACGAGTATCTTCAGCTGCCCCTCTTTGGTTATTCTTGTATTAACAAGAATAGGGAAAAGACAAAAAGATAATAAGTTTTTTTTTATTTGACTTCACTTGATTATGATGTAAATGTTGAACGAATTCTTCTTTGGGATTAGTTCTTATCATTATGAACTTTTCCACTGGGGATGACAAATCATCTCCTTTTGTGATGTAATCTAGCAAAAAGTTGAACAAATTCTTCTCATTATGAACTTCTTCTTCTTCAGGTGAGTTTTTCTCATTATGAACTCCTTCTGGAAATACTGATGATGATATATCTCTTTCTGTGATAGAGTTATGCAAAAGGTTGAACAAGTTCTTTTCATTATGAACTTCCTATTCCTTCTTCAGACGAGTTCTTCACATTATGAACACTTCTGGCAATGCTGATCCATCAAATGATGAATTCAAACAAAAGGTTGAACAAATTCTTCTTATTATGAACTTATTCTTCCTTCTTCAGATGAGTTCTTCTCATTATGAACTTTCTATAGAAAAGTTGATCCATCAAGTGATTGATTTGAGCAAAAGGTTGAACAAGCTCTTCTCATTATGAACTTCTTCTTCCTTCTTCAAATGAGTTCTTCTAATTATGAACTTTCTGGCAATATTGATCCATCAAATGATGAATTCAAACAAAAGGTTGAACAAATTCTTCTCATTATGAACTTCTTCTTCCTTCTTCAGATGAGTTCTTCTCATTATGAACTTTCTCTTGAAGCGTTGATCCATCGAGTGATGGATTTGAGCAAAAGGTTGAACAAATTCTTCTCATTATGAACTTCTTCTTCCTTCTTCAAATGAGTTCTTCTCATTATGAACTTTCTGGCAATATTGATCCATCAAATGATGAATTCAAACAAAAGGTTGAACAAATTCTTCTCATTATGAACTTCTTCTTCATTCTTCAGATGAGTTCTTCTCATTATGAACTTTCTCTGGAAAAGTTGATCCATCGAGTGATGGATTTGAGCAAAAGGTTGAACAAATTCTTATCATTATGAACTTCTTCTTCCTTCTTCAAATGAGTTCTTCTCATTATGAACTTTCTGGCAATATTGATCCATCAAATGATGAATTCAAACAAAAGGTTGAACAAATTCTTCTCATTATGAACTTCTTCTTCCTTCTTCAGATGAGTTCTTCTCATTATGAACTTTCTCTGGAAAAGTTGATCCATCGAGTGATGGATTTGAGTAAAAGGTTGAACAAGCTATTCTCATTATGAACTTCTTCTTCCTTCTTCAGATGAGTTATTCTCATTATGAACTTTCTCTGGAAAAGATGATCCATCGAGTGATGGATTTGAATCTTTGCTAAAATCTTTGAAATTCCTGTTAACATTTAACATGTATAAAATGAATGGAAATGTACCTATTTTTGCAAATGCCTAAATATGATGCATGAATATTAAGTTAATTTTTATTTGATTTCAAATTGGTGAACTCGGTCTTTCTTCAATTGTGTAGAAATCCAATAAATCTTTCCTCTTCGAATGGAGAATCTATCATCTTTGAGGAGTGTAGATGTAGATATGCCTGAATTTTTGCATGATGCCACAAAACTACTTGAGAATAAAACTCAATAGTATAGGCTCTTGAAAAGCTCGAACTCATGCAACATGTTGATTCTGATAACTACTTATTTGATTATGAAGTGATCTTTCAAGATGATTTCACATATATTGATAGTTCTTCTGATGCCAAGGAAATCCTGAATTCTGATTCTGATGAGGAGAGTAAACAATTATACTTGACGAAAATGGGATACTCAAATGCTAAGTCTTCAATAGTCATAGAGATGTGATCCTGATTCATCAATTGCAGAGTTGACAGATTTTATATGTGCTGCTCAAATGGCTAAGACTGCTGACACACTTCTTCCGATAAAAGCTAGGAAGCCATTATGCAATGATCCTAATTACAAGAAAAGGCGAAACTTGGGCTATGATTTTCTTAAAAAAGAAGAAGCATAGGTAGCTTGGAAAGAAGCTTCTTGATGAAGACAATCATGCAGTTCATCTTCCTAATCCAATGATTGGTTTTGGAGTTCTTACCGAACCAGATCAGATAACTCAAAGAACACTTCCAGAAAATGCTATTGAGTCTCCTTATTTATACTATGATAACGTGGTGGTTGCTTCAGTTGGTGTTTGGACCAAAACATCACAGTACTTATATGATGTAGAGCCAGAATTTGTAGATTCGAAGCATTTTTGTACTGCTGTATGGAAAAAGGCTATATTCATAATCTGCCAATTGAGAACATATTTCTTCTTGTTCCGCTTCCTAATAACTCTATGATGGTAATAATTTTTTTGCTTTTTAACAATGATTGCAAACGTTGATAAGACTTACTTTGTATTTCATGCCTTTAAAAGTATTAACATAAATTGATATTCAGAAATCTTTAACTTATTTCAAAATTATCTTAATCCATTAAATTGAATTTTCAAAAATAAATTGAATCTCAAATAAATTAAATTTAGAGGAAATAAACTTAGAATTTATTAATAAATAGATAGAATTGTATTCATAGGAATGATAAAAATTCAAATGACTCAACAAATTATTAGCATAAGTATTTCTAAATTAATCAAATTGATATAATTTAGAGTACTGATGTAAGCTTTTGTCTGGAAGATCTCAAACGTTGTCAGAATGCTTGTAGATGTGAAGTTCCTCCCAAACTATCAAAATCTTAAGAGGGTTCAATTGCCAGATGCCTAATATCAACATGCATTTGAGCCGCCCTTTCAGGTTTTTAACTCAAATCATTCCTTTGGTTGCAAGATGGCCTTTGCGGGTTTTCATCTTGACCCCTTTTTTTTCATTTCATTTTTTCTTCAAGCATAATATTTCTTGACAAAATCTGAGTTTATTGGGTTTCTCAGAATTTTTCCATCCATTTCTGCCAAGATCAACGCTCTTCCGGAAAAGGCCTTTTTTACAACGTATGGCCTTTCCCAATTAGGCATCCATTTCCCACGGAAATCTTTATGTATAGGAAAGATCTTTTTTAGTACTAGATCACCCTCTTGGAATTCTCTTGGATGTACTTTCTTGTCATGAGACTTCATCATCCTTTTTTGATACATCAGTCTATGGCAAATAGCTTTCAATCTTTTCTCCTCAATAAGGTTCAATTGATCAAATCGAGCTTGGATCCATTCAGATTCATCCAATTTTACTTCTCAAAAAATTCGAAGCGATGGAATCTCAACTTCAATTGGTAAGACTGCTTCCATTCCATAGACTAAAGAAAAAGGCGTTGCCCCAGTAGATGTTCGAACAGTAGTTCGGTATGCATATAAAGCAAAAGGTAACTTCTCGTGCCAATCTTTGTATGTTTCAGTGGTCTTTGTAATGATTCACTTGATGTTCTTATTTGCTGCTTCAACTATCCCATTCATCTTTAGACGATATGCCACTGAGTTTGCATGTTTGATCTTAAACTGTGCACAAAGTTCAGTCATCATTTTGTTGTTCAGGTTCGGAGCATTATCTGTAATGATCCTTTCTGGTAGGCCATACCGGCAAATTATTTCTTTCTTTATGAATTTGCAGACTGTGGACCTCTTAATATTGGCATATGAAGCAGCTTCAACCCACTTGGTAAAATAGTCAATTGCCACAAGGATGAAACAATGTCCATTCGATTCTTTTGGTGTGATTGCCCCAATGACGTCTATTCCCCACATAGAAAATGGCCAGGGTGCTGTCATTACATGTAAAGGAGATGGGGGTACATGAATCTTATCTGCATATATTTGGCATTTATGACATTTCCTTGCATAATAAATGCAATCTGTGTGCATGGTAGCCCAATAATATCCATATCTCAATGATGCTTCTGGCTTCGCTGGTATTTAAACATCTCAATAGCATTTGATCATTGCTTATTCTATACGTAGTCTCGCCATCAAGAAAATATCCAGCAGCCATTCTTCTCAAGGTTCTTTTATCAATTTCAGATGCATTTTGTGGATAACTTTGATTTTTGATATATTGCAAGATATTATAATACCATGGTTTACCATCTACCTCTTCTTCCACACTATAACAATGTGTAGGAATTTCATATACTTTCATTTTGATTGGCATCATATCAACTTTCTTAGTTGCCTGAAACATAGCAGTTAATGTAGCCAAAGCATCTGCCATTTGATTTTCTTCTCGAGGGAGATAATTGAAGGTGGCTCTCTCAAATTCTTTTACTAATTCGAGGGTAAAATTTTGGTATTCCAATAATTTGGGATCTTTTGTTTCCCATTCACCTCGTAATTGATACACCACTAACGATGAATCTCCATATATCTTGAGACATTTAATTTTTCTTTCTATGGCTGCTTTCAATCCCATGACACAAGCTTCATATTCCGCCATGTTATTGGTGCAAAAGAACTCAAGTCTGCTTGTAAAGGGATAATAAATATTTTCTGGAGAAATTAACACTTCCTCGATTCCTCGTCCCAAGGCGTTGGATGCTCCATCAAAGTAAAGCTTCCAAGATTCATCATTTGTTCTGACTTCTTCATTCATGGATATGCACAACAAATCTTCATCTGGAAAATTAAAACTCAAAGGTTGATAATCATTCGATACACGACTGGCCAGAAAATCAGCTATGACACTTCCTTTTATCGCTTTTTGGTTGACATATACAATATCAAACTCGAATAATAACATCCGCCATCTAGCCATTCTGCCTGTTAAAGCTGGTGATTCCATTAAGAATTTCACAGGATCAAGTTTGGATATCAACCAAGTAGTATGATATAACATGTATTGTCTGAGTCTTTGAGTAGCCCACACCAAGGCACAACATAATTTTTGTATTGGTGGATATCGAATTTCACAATCAGTAAATTTCTTGCTCAGATAATAAATGGCTTTTTCTTTTCTTCCAGATTCATCATGCTGTCCCCGTACACATCCCATCGAATTTTCAAAGACTGTCAAGTAGAGAATTAACAGTCTATTAGGCATTGGTGATACTAAAATGGGGGCATTGGATAAATATTTCTTAATAATATCCAAAGTTTCTTGACATTCATCATTCCAGACTTCAGGATTGTTCTTTCGAAGTAATTTGAACACTGGATCACATTTGTCAGTTAATTTAGAAATGAACCGAGATATATAATTTAATCTTCCCAAAAAGCCTCGAACTTCTTTTTTTGTATTGGGTGGTGGAAGATATTGAATTGCTTTTACTTTATCTGGATCAATCTCGATTCCTTTTTTGCTGACCACAAATCCCAAAAGCTTCCCGAAAGTTACCCCAAAAGTGCATTTAGCGGGGTTGAGCTTTAATTGATACTTCCTCAATCTCTGGAAAAGCTTTCTCAAATTTTGAATATGTTCTTCTTCGGTTCGGGATTTGGCAATCATGTCATCCACATATACTTCAATCTCTTTGTGCATCATGTCATGAAACAAAGTTACCATGACTCTTTGATACGTTGCCCCTGCATTTTTCAATCCAAATGGCATTACTTGATAACATAATGTGCCCCACATGGTTACAAATGTTGTTTTTTCCATGTCTTTAGAGTTCATTTTTATCTGATTATATCCTGAAAAGCCATCCATGAATGAAAACCATGCATGTCCCGCAGTATTGTCCACCAAGGTATCTATGTGGGGTAATGGAAAGCTATCTTTCGGACTAGCTTTGTTAAGATCTCTGTAATCCACACACATTCGAACTTTCCCATTTTTCTTTGGTACTGGAACAATGTTAGCTACCCATTCTGGGTATTTGGCTACCTGTAGGAAACCTGCATTAATCTGCTTCATCACTTCCTCTTTGATCTGCAACAACATTTCTGGCCTCATTCGCCTGAGCTTTTGTTGGACCGGTTTATATTCTGGACTGATTGGAAGTTTGTGCATCACTATATCCGTACTCAAACTAGGCATATCTTGATAAGACCAGGTGAAGATATCTTTGAACTCTTGAAGGAGATTTATCAATTCTTGTTTTATCTGGATTGTCAGAGTAGTACCAATTTTCACCTCTTTCATTTCTTCATCTGTTCCCAGATTTACAATCTCAATCTCTTCTTTGTGAGGTAAAATTTGTTTATCTTCTTTTTCTACTAGTCTTAATAATTCAGTAGGAATATCACATTCCAGTTCATCATCACACTCATTGATTTCCTCCAGACATATGGGCTGCTCTAAATTTATCTCTCGATTAAATTTAGGAATAAACATGCTATTAACAATGTGACACCTGCAAATTTAAGTCGGACATATTTCCGAAATAATATATTAAATTTATGAAATAAATGAATGTAAAAATGTAAAAAATGTAAAAAATGATTGCCATTTGAAAATTTTAAAGAAAATTTCTTATATTAATATTAGGTGAACTTAACATAATTTCCTTTACAAGATAGCAAAAAGTTTTCATACTCTTGGGCTAAACATAAAGATTAGTTCTGAATATTACTCTGTGTTAACATTAAAAACTACAGGGTGGTCTTCAACGGTCCAATTGTTGAGTGTTTCTCCAGGAAAACAAGGGTGAATCTTAGCCAAGTATTTACCAGTCTTGTTGTCATTCATGATCATGTTGATAAATAATTCTTTCATAGTTTCTTCAACTATGCTTTGATCTTTCGTCAACTTTTCTTCTTTAAAGGCCTCAACAAGCTATTGTTCTACATTAATTGTTCCTCCTGATCTGAATGTGGTCTTCAACTGTGGGAAAAACATGTGTTCCCAAAGGATTTCTTCTCCTTTCAACCTTGCCTTTCTATCTTCACATCTTCTTTTCATCTATTTGTTCTTTTGCTGAAAATTGGGCTTAAATCCAAGCCCAAAACGATCTTTCTTCATCTTCATACTTATAGGAACTGAACTCCCTTGAAGATTCTTTCCTAAACCTTTCCCAGATTTAGCTCTGATGCCTAAAGTCTGTCGTACAGTCATCTTGGTGCAATCAGACAATCTAGGATATGGAATTTTACTTCCCTCTGCAATAAAGATTGCATTGACAAATTCAAGAGCTCAGAAAGAGCATTCGAGAGCATCATCATTAGTTTTAATATACGGAACATCACTTGTTATAGACGCAATGATTTCTTCTTCAGCTCCTACGCATATTAGTTGTCCATCAACAACGAATTTCAATTTCTGATGTAATGAAGAAGGAACAGCTCCTGCAGAATGAATCCATGGCCTCCCTAATAAACAGTTATATGTAGGGTGGATGTCCATTACCACAAAGTCAATATTGTACACGACTGGTCCTATCAACAACGGTATTTCCATTTTCCCAAGCACCTCTTTTTGAGTGCCATCAAAAGCTCGCACTACATTCTGATAACTTTTCATGTGTGATTTATCCAGAGGCATTCTTTGAAGTGTGACTAGAGGCATCAAGTTAAGAGCGGATCCATTGTCAATCAATACTCCTGGAAAAACATGACCATGACAATGTGTGGTAATAGTCAAAGCTTTTACTGACCCCATTCCGCCTTCAGGTATTTCATCATCTGTGAACGTTATGTAATTGTCAGCGGCTATATGTCCCACAATTCTGTCAAGCTTGTTGAGGGATATATCTTCAAGGATAAAGGTTTGATTAAGCATTCTCATCAAGGCATTTCTGTGTGCTTCTGAATTCATCAATAGATCAAGAATAGAAATTCGCGCTTGTTGTTTATGTAGTTGTTCAACCATACTATATTCACTATGTTTCAGGAATTTCAAAAATTATTGCGCTTGTTTTTCTGTTATAGGCTCATTGAATGCTGGAGGGGATTCATCATCAAATACCTTTTGGGGTATTACCATGGCTTTTCCTTTTGCTTTCACCTGTTCTGATGCATTTGATGTTCCGGGAGAGTAACATCTCCCACTTCTTGTAAAGAATCCGACTTTACTCACTGCTTCAGACGCCGAATCCAGACACTGTATTTTCTCTTCTATTTTTTCCAGAGAAACAGATCCTCCTACCATTGAAACATTGGTAGTATAATTCCAAGGTACCCTGCGGGTATCCTTATATGGAAATGGTAAAGGAGTTGTGATAACTACTTTCGGCTTTGTTGGTGCAGGAATCACTGTAGATAATTTCACATTAATAATCACGGGATTACTTGTTCTCTTATTAGGTTTAGAATCTTCTGATGAGCAAACATCATATTTTCTTTTCCTTAGTTCTTCTTCAAAGAATTCTATCTCTCTGTTATTCATCAATTTTTGCACCAAATCCCTAAATTCAGGACATAGTTGAATTTCATGCCCCTTCTCTTGATGATATTCACAATAATTCTTGCCTTCATTATGCTTTGGCCTGAATTCTTGTGGAATTATACCGGATAAGGAGAGTTGTTGAAATATCAAAACAAAAGGAGATTTAATTTCAGAAACGTCAGTTTTTGCTTTCTTTTTGTTCTCTTCCTGAATTTCATTCACGTTTTTATCTCCATGATTTGGCCGCGGATGATTTGATGTAGATGGTGAATTGAATTCCAACTTTCCAGTGTTGATCAAATTTTGAACCACCCTTTTGAATGCCAAACAGTTTTCAATATAATGACCCGTAATTCCTTCATGGTAAACACAGTGCGCCTCTACATCATACCATGGAGGGAATGGTGGTTTCATGTGAACCAATGGATAGGGCCGTATGACATCTGCTTTTAACAGCGAATCATAGATCTCAGCATAGGGTACTGGTAAAGGTATAAAAGACAACCTTTCATTTTCCTTTCGAGATCATCTGAACTCTACTCGATTAGTGTTTGTTTCTTCTTTCTTAACCCTTGGCTGGGTTATTGTAACACTTTTCGAAGAATCCTTATTGTAAGAGTTTGCATTGTTGACTTCGTTCTCCTTTTTTCGGTACATAGGTCTTTTGGAACTAGACCCCTCATTTGATTCAATTTTAACACTTTTCAAGATATTTTCAATGAGTTCTCCAGAAATGACCAAATCTGCAAAATTTCTAGTTGCATTCCCCATTAGATGATTTAAATAAGGAGCTTTTAACGTATGGACAAACATTACTGTGGCCTCTTTTTCTGATAGAGGTGGTTGAACTTGGGCTGCTGTGTCACGCCATCTCTGAGCATACTGTCTGAATGTTTCGTTATTCTTTTTCTCCAAATTTTGGAGAGTCCATCTATCAGGGATCATGTCTGTTACGTGGCGGTACTACTCTAGGAATGCCTTAGCCAAATCCTTCCAGGATCTAATGTTGGCTTTGGTGAATTGAGTATACCATTTTAAGGCTGGTCCTGTCAAACTATCTTGAAAGCAGTGAATTAACAATTTCTCGTCTTTCACATATCCTGCCATTCTGCGACAAAACATAGTAATGTGGGATGAAGGGCGTGTGGTACCGTCATATCTATCAAATTCGGGAACTTTGAATTTGATGGGGAGGATTAGGTCTGGAACCAAACTCAACTCACTAGCGTCAAACCCATAGAATGATTCAGTTATTTCCACGGATTTCATTCGTTCTTCTAAGCTCCTGATCTGTCTGGTCAATTATTCATTTACTTTTTCTTTCTCATTCAGCTCATTCAAATCTCGGATTAGATGCTCAATATTAAAATCACCTATTTTCACATCTGATATAAGTGGATTTTTGCTTGAAGATGCAGGATCCACTTGTTGATTTTCATGTGGTTTGGCTTCTTGAAATGCTGATGTGCGGGCATTGATTTGTATAGGTGTAGTACCATAGTGATAAATTGGTTCCGGTGGGAAATCTAGAGGATACATAGGTTCTTGGTCGAAAGATACAGGATTTTCATGTATTTTTCCAATGATAGCCTGCTTTTTAAACATGTCTTCTATTTTCTGCATCATGATGTCTTGTGAGTTTGCAATACTGGCTTCAATTTTCTCTAGCTTCATTCTCATCTCTGCTTGTTCTTTATTATGTTGTTCCTCAATACGTTGTATTTTATCCTCCATAATTTTCTTAGTAGCTTGTCTAGTACCGTAGTGATGTTGTATTTCTCGTTTGGCCAGAATAACTGCGATTGAAAATTCTTTTGATATTATTTTTTCAAATGAATGTTATCTTAAAAATTATAGATAAAGAAAATAATGCAATGAATAATGAATGTATGCAAAATGCATGTATGCAAAAGATATTGATCCCAAAAAGTTAACTGTCATAGAACAACTTTCATCGGCATACAAAAGTTTCTTCATACTAGTTCATAACTACAGATAAGGCGTAGCTTTCCTATTAAGCTCTATAATTTCTTTCATTAGCCATGACATCTTCTTTCCGAACTTAGAAACTGGATCAACGTGATGCTCAATTATTTTTGCTTCAAGAGCTAGTTCCCCAACATATCTAGCAACTTCGCTCATTTGTACCATGGCCTCGAATACCATATTACTTCTTTCTTCACTTCTTTCTACATAGAAATCAGTTGATTTTTGCCATTGTTCATTAGTTCCTTCGAGAGTTTGCTCTAACTCGGTAATTCTGACTTGACAATTGTGCAGAATTTTTTCAAGATCTCTAATATGTCTTCGCATTGAAGCACTCTCCTCATTACTTTCTTTAAGATCATTAGGTCATAAACGAACCTTTTCTTGAAATAATGACTCTTCAAGTTGCAAAATGTAAGCATTAAACTCTGAGTTTTTGTTTCTAGACTGATCCAGATCTTCTTCAAGTTTTGCTCATGCTTCTTGCGTCCTTTGATTAAGCTTCTGGATTTGAACATTCTTGTTTCTGCATCTTTGCATCCAATTGCTAGCTACTTCTTGCTCTACCTCAAGTTTGGTATTGAAATTCTTCCTTTCCAGCTCCCATTTTTCTTTTTCAACATTGAACTCTTCAATCCTTTGGCCCCTAACTTCAAGTTCGACAATCTGATGGTTTATTTCATATTTAAACCCCTTGAACATGGTATTTTTCTCATCTTCAAATTTCTCAAGCATGTCGTTCTTTATCTCTTCTAAATCTTTGGTTCAATCTCTTTCTCTCTGCATTTCATTCATGATCTCGCGGTGTTCAGCTTTATGTTTTATAATTTGCTTTCTTCTGTCAACCTCAAAATATTCTATTTTCTTCTTTCCTTTCTCAAGGCTTTTCAGTAGACGGCTATTCTTTCCTTTCAAATTTTCAACTCGACTTTTCTCGATGTTCAATTCTTTGGTCATCTGTACTGTTGATCGGCTCGGTCTTGATGTTTTTCGAGATTTATATAGCTCATGGCAATTCTTCTTTAACGTTCTGAATTCACCATCAACTTTTTCTTTGTTTTCTCTCAACATTGCACATTGTGATGAATGAAAGTCAATGTCAACACCCAACATAGCTTTATCTCGTCTCATTTGCTCTAATTCTCTCGACCAACCTTCTCTTTCTGCTTCAAACTCAGCTCTCAGGATTTCAATCTCTGATGGAACTACCTTAATGCGATCTTCCATAGAGATATCCTCATTTTGGTCTGGTAGAGGGATATTTTCATTTTTCCTGACAGATCTCCATTCCTCATAATCAGGAGTTAACATTTCTTTTGCTGCTTTAGCTCGGATACAAAAAGTTGTTTTCCAAGCTGTAAAGGCCTCCATGATATTTCTTTTATAATTTTTGCTGTGGAATGCGAACTCAGATGAATGTAATCCAGCAATGACAGGTACAAATTGACGACCTTCATACAGTCTTATGACCAGAAGTGGTGCATATCCGATTCCTCCCCATAATCCGAGCAGCATTACTCAATTGTAATCACCACATTTGTAAAAGAATTCCCTTTGGATTTGCCACGGGACTCGCCAAACAATGTCATCGCTTTGCAGATTTCGAAAGGCATTAATCCACATATCTTTCGTAATTTCTTTCGGCCATTCTTGCTCCAGAAATTCTTTCAATGGTGAGTAGTCCGTATTAAAGCGTCGGTATGAAACCTTTTCTGTCCTCCAGAAGTGGCTACAGATCCAGACATATAACAATTGGATACATCCTGAGAATCGTCCACCTCCTAGCTTTCTACAAGCATTTAACGATCTGAAAGTCTCTGCTAGAATTACAGAGGCAGGATTAATCCTTTTTGGTAGCTGCTCAAACAAATCTACTACTGCAGCTTCAATGTATCCCAATACTTTTGGGAAGATGACCATACCATACATACCCAGAGCAAAGAGATCGAATCGTACTTTAGTGTCTGGATGACTCTGAATAAGTTCTTTAATGTTGGTCCAAGCAATGCCTTCGCTTTCGCCCTTTTGTTTTGTACGGGATACCACCCATTCCTCTCGTACTCCGGCAATCTTTGCTAATTTAACTCGAAAAGGTTGAGTTTTAATTGACCTTGAATAAATTCGATTCTCCAAAGCCCTTTCTATATGTAGCAAAGTTGTGTACTCTTCAATAATAGGAACCAAGTCCTCCTTATTGAGAGTGAAGCAATTGTATCCTGGATTCTAGAATTGAATTAGGGCTCGAAGTAAGTCATCATCAACTTTGACATAGAGCAAATATGGGATGTTTCCGTAAGTCTGATAAAACTGCAACTTTTTGTTTGAGTCCCAACTCTCCCAAATGCTTCGTAAATCTTGCATATGATTTCTTTTTAGCGAAACTGGAGCATAACTGGCTAACTCATATACATAGTCATCCTGCAGACTGTCTCTCCCTTGTCTTTGTAAATCCTCAGCCCACTGTCTTACTTCTGAGTTTAGAACTATTTGATTTGAACACTTTTTATCAATGGATGAAGGTTTTCCAATGAGACAATTATCACGAGGATCAATGCCTTTTATCCTGTATGATGCTATGCAAACAGAAGAAATAAAGAACACAAAAAAAATGAATTAGTTTACATAATAAAGGAAAAAAATAATTTAATAATACTGTCTACCTAAATATTTTTATTTAAACATGCTTTCTTTATACTTTAAATAATTTAAATTCAAATGCAATTTATTCAGTAAGAAAATAAATGAAGAAAAAAAAATTAAAAGGAAAAGTTAGAATTCATTTCTCCTGTGTGTACACCTATTTTGGACAAAATTTTGGCATGGCTTCAGATCGGAAGAGTTTCTAGGGTTTATTATATGCAGGGTTTCAGATCTAAGAATAAAGGTACCCGAATTGTCCTTGTTAGTGCCCCCTTGGGCTGTTAACCCTCAATCCTAGTCCATCACAGATTAAAGTGGATCGAGTTCAATTCGAGGGGATACACTTCTCTATGCCTGACACGGAGAATAAATTCTCACGAAGACATAGAGCATATGAACCCCGAAAGTTACTTGCTAGGTCTGACACGGAGAATAAATTCTCACGAAGACGTCGCTTTCACTCCCACTTAAAAGGGACAAAACTCAATTATAGAGATTTATGTTATGCAATGCAAGTGTTGTATGTGAGGAGAAATGTTCAAACCTCTGACAGAAAAATAAATAATGAAATAAAATACTTGCAAGTAAAATGAAATATTAATAATATATATAAATACTATGAAAATAATAAATATATATAAAAAATTTGAAAAGAAAGAATTATAAATTAAATATATGAATTTTTAATTTATAATTAATAGAGACAATTTATAATTGATTTTTAAAAGCTTGACCGTCCCCAGTGGATTCGCCAAGCTGTCGTAATCGGTTTTTGTCCGGGCACGAATTTTTTATTTGGCGGGAAAAGTGATGTGAATAAATGGTTTTTAAAATATTTTGGGAGTCTCCATCGGCCTTTGGGGTCAGGTAGGTCGAATACCTAAAAATCATTCTTTAAAAGAGTTTTTAAGAAAACATCGTTTAAAAGATAAACTGATCTACGTTTTAACCAAAAATTCGTTCTTTTTAATAATAAAAATGGATTCGTGGTCGGTTACGTTTAGGGAAGGATTAACACCCTTACAACGCCCAAAATTGGTACTTTCTAATTATAAATTGTCTCTATTATTAGAAATTTAAAAATTCAAAATATATTTAATTTATAATCCTATTATTTCAAAATTATAATTATGAAAAATATATTAATTTATTTATAAATAAAATATTTATTTATTTAGAAATATCAGAAAAGGACTTCTAGGTGCCTTAAGACAGCTCTTTTCTTCGATATTAAAAAATAAATAAATAATTAGAATAATTAATATATAATTTATAAAATAGGATATTTATTTATTTAAAAATATCATAAAATGGACATCCAGTTGTTTTAAGACTACCCTTTCTTAATATTGAAAAATAAATAAATATTAAAATAGAATTAAAATAAGTTAAAAGTAATTAAATATGATTTTAATAAATAAAATAAATATTATTTATTATATAAATATATATATTTATGGCTAAATAATAATAATAATAGTAATAATAATTAAAAGTAAACATATAAAATTAACATATAACTAAACAATGAACAAAATTAAAACTAAATATTTAAAATAAATAAAACTTGTAAAAAAAATTGAAATTAGTGACTAAATTATAACCTAATAGAATTAAATACCTAATTCATAATTAATTATTTAAAAATAAAATGGCTAAACATGCTATATTACCTATTTATTAATGTAGTGACTAAAATAAATATATATTGAATTCAAATATTAAATTAAAACAAATTAAAACATGTTGTTTGTGATTAAAATAATAATTACTAAACTATAAGGGACTAAATACAGTATTTACCCTAAATATATAATTATACTGGACATGACTGAAATAAAATAAAATAAACTTCGAAGACTAAATTATAATAGGCAAAAATTACTTTCAGTGACTAAATTGCAAGGTATACAAACTTGGAGCACTGCGGACGGGGTTTATCCTTTATGAAATTACAGAAACACCCTCCTCCAAAACGACGTCGTTTAGGAGAGGGTATTTAAATACCCTAAACGGCTGGCCCTTTGGGCCAGCATCCTCATTTCTTCTTTCTCTCTTCTATCTCTTTCTGAGAGAGTTTTTAAACTCTCTCGTCCCTCTCTAACTTCCCTCATCGGAGGGAAGTCGGTCACCGGTAGGCATCCTTGTGCCGCCGATAAACTCACCGCCGGCCACCGCTTCCGGTGGCCGGAAAAACAAAAACCTCCCGAACGATAGATCTGAGTGATCTACGTTCAACTTTGTCCTTAGTTTTCCTTAAAACGTCTCGTATTTGCCTAGATCTAAGAAAAATACCTTCGGTATTTTGTTTTTACGGTGGCCTATGAACTCCAGTGGCGTCACAGCTTCTTCGGTAAGGTTTCTCTTAATTTTTTGATGGTTTTTGTTGCTGTGTTCTCTCTGTCTCTTCCTTTTTTTTCAGGTTCGGTTGATGGCTTTATAGCCATCACCGGCGCTTGTCTCGGACCGGGTAAAAGAGTAGAGTTTGGTGAGTCACCAAACTTCCAGCGGTGACTCACCGTTGGGGCGACATGTGTGCGGCTGGAGTGGCTCTTCTGGAAACTTTCGATGAGGCATGGCATTGACGGCGGCGTGGCAACAGCTGAAGCGTCAACGTGGAGGTGGTGGCTGAGCAGAGGCGGCGACTGGCCTTCTGGAAGATTGAGGCGGCTGGGAGCTAGGGTTGATACAAACCTTAAACATTTACGGTTACTATTGGGCTACCAAATATGGGCCTCTGTATTTGGGTTGGGTCTGTAATAGTAAATAAATAAAATTATTTGATAATAATAATAATATAATAATTATAATTATAATTATAATTATAATAATAATAATAAAATATAAATAATATTCAAATAAAACTGAAAAAAAACGAGTATCTTCAAGGCTCTTTCATCACATTCGAGAGATCATGGATCGAGGAAATGTGGAAATTTTCAGAGTACACACGAATGAAAATATTGTTGTTCTCTTGATGAAGCCTATTACACAACATAGGCATGATCGTCACACTGACTCACTCGGTATTAGATATGTGAGTGATTGGTCTTAGTGTTAGTGGGAGATTGTTAGAGTATGCCCAAAGACCAATCATATGATTATTGTAATAATACATTTATTTACCTTTTTTTAATAAAGGCATTGCCAATATTATTTTCAGTTATATGTATGTGTTTAACATAAACTGAAAGATAATAAAGTCCATATAATAGCATTATTATCGGAACCGTCTTTCGGGTATGCCCGAAATTGGGCTTCGACTTGAATAATTTGGGTTAGAGTGAATTGGAGTCGCCACCGACCATTTTAAAACGAATTTAGGTGGGTCGGACACCATCGTACTTGTTCTGTGTTTTACCAAAAACGTGTCGGGCTCGGGAGTCGGTTACGGTCAAGGAAGGATTAGCACCCTTGAACCGCCCTTTCGGTACCAATTAATTTTCCGGTTGTCTTTGATTGCGAAAATTGAAAACTTAAATCAAAATTTAAAACATTCGATTCGAACAATTTACCTTTGATCGACTGAGATTATTAATGAAAAAGAAAAAATATTAGATAGAAAAATAAAAAAATGAATATAAAAAGGCAAAAACATAATATATATATATATATATATATATATATATATATATATATATATAATAGTAATAAAAACATAAAAATGAATAAAAGGGAAACAAGAAATAAAGATTAAAAAAGTAAATCAAAGTAAATCAAAGAAATAAAAGAAAAAGAAAAGAAATAAAAAATATAAAACAAATAAATAAATTATTTCAAAAGTAATAAAATAAAAACGATATGAAGTAAAAATAAACAATGTTAGTACTAATTAAAACATGCTAATAATAAATAAAATAAGACTTTGGGGTCAGATTGTAAAAAATGTGAAATATAAATGGGGGACCAAATTGAATCAATTGAAAATCCAGTGGCCAAATTACAACTGGTGACCGAATTGCAAAACGAATCAAAGTACGAGGGACGACGGAGAGGATTTTAAAATCCTATATTTGCAAAATGGTCCCTCGTATATAAATGGGCCAAAACACTCTTTACCATTTCATTCCTCCCCATTTCCTGATATCATCATCTCTCTTCTCTTACCAGATTCTCTCAACTCACCCAACCAGGCCCCGATGGCCGGCCACCGCCTGGTGGCTTCTCCCCCGTGCCGGCCACCGACGGCGGTGGCCAAAATAAATCTGAGAATACCGAAATGACCCCCTCCACGCCGTGAACACTAACCCGAAACCTATACCCCCAAAAACCCCACCGATCGGAGTAGATCTAAGTTCAAAGCTCCGGATTTTACCCTTTTTAGCCGGTGACCTTGGTTTTCCGGTGACCGTTGGCTTGGTCTTGTGATCGCTTTGCTTTGGTTGTTTTGGTATTTGTAGACTGTTTTGGTTTTTTTGCTTTCTTGTGGTTGTTGTGGTTCTGTGATGGATTCAATGTGGATGGTTTTGTTTTTGGGTTGCTTGTGTTTCGGCTTATGGCCGTTTAGTTTATCGTTTCTGTTCTCGTTGGTTCACTGACCTCTGGTTGTGATGGTGTTTTTTCGGTGTACTGTGGTTCTCTATTTTTGTGACCGATTGGTGATTTTTTGGTCTGATGATGTTAGTTGTGTTGATCGTTTCTCGGTATGGTTGATAGTTGTTTGGCTCTGTTTTGGCCGATGATATCTGTCCGCTGTGTCCCCCCTGATCTATGTTGGCCGTAGGTTTTTATAACCCCCACCGGCCGTTGTGAATCCCGAAAAGGTTGGGATTTGTTGGCCGTTCGTGCATGTGTGGCCGGTCATCCCGGGATGGGTCAGTCTCGGGATGTCGGCCGGCCGTTTCGCGTTTGGCTCCTTATTTCCCGGTCGTGCGACACCTATGTTAACTGAATGTGAATACCCTAACTTTGTTGGGCTGGTTCAGACCCCAACTGTTGGACTGCTATTAAACCTGGACAGTGGACCCTGAAACGAAAAAAATAAATAAAAATAAATAATAATAATAATGATAAATAATAATAATAATGTATCCTAAAATATATAATATATATATATTTCAAAAACATTTTTAAACTATATATTATATTAAAAAATTTCCAAAACTATATTATATAGTTTTCAAAATTTATTTTAAAATATTATATAAGTTAAAAAAATGTTTTTTTAAAATTATATATTATATAATTTTTCAAAAATGTTTTTAAAACTATATGTTATATAATTTTTCAAAAAAAATGTTTTTAAAATTATATATTATATAATTTTCCAAAATTTTTAAAAAACTATATACTATATAAGTTTTCAAAATGTGTTAAAAACTATATATTATATAAGTTTTCAAAATGTTTTAAAAACTATATAATATATAAATGTTTTCAAAATGTTTTCAAAACTATATATTATATATATTTTAAAATATTTTCAAAAACCATATAATATACAAACTTTAAAAAATCATTTTCTGAAAATTATATATTATATTTTGTCAAAAACATTTTCACAAACTATATTACTATATACATATATATATAATAAAAAATATAAAAAAAAACAAAATAACTCCGGGCGAAAATAGGTGTCTATAGCTGCCCCTCTTTGTCCTTTTTCGTGGAACAAAAAATAGGACAAAGATAAAATGACACAAATTTTCGCTCGCTGGGGCTGACAATTGATTTGAATTAGGAATAACTCCCTGTCGAATTTGAGTTGCGGATGACCCCTCGGTCGCGAAGTCGAGCCCATCTTGAAATAATATGGAGTTGAAGCATATGGTTGATAAGCCCTTGAGCTGAATGGAATCGAACTCGAAAAGTCTTAGTTGACAGATAACTTTTCTCGACTTAAGCTACGCTTCCGAAAAAGGATTTCTTGTCACTAAGGGACGGTTAATCCGAGTCTTCTTCTCGACCTGAAAACCTCGATTGCAACCAGACAATAGTGTGATGTATCATCAAGCTGAATGGAATCGAACTCGAAAAGTCTTCGTTGGCAGATAGCTTTTCTCGACTTAAGTTACACTGCCGAAAAAGGATTTCTTGTTACTAAGGAACGGTTAACCCGAGTCTTCTTCTCGACTTGAAAATCTCGATTACAACCGGACAATAGTGTGATGTGTCATCGAGCTGAATGGAATCGAACTCGACAATTTTATTGACAGATAGCCCTTCTTGCCTTGAGCTATGTTGCAAATGATGTGCCTTGGAGCTGATTGTAGTCGAACTCAAAGGTCTTATGGTTGGCAGATAACCCTTCTCGATTTAAGTTATGCTGCAAATGATGTGCCCTCGAAGCTGAGTGTAATCAAACTCGAGGGTCTTTGGCAGATAGCCCTTCTCGACTTAAGCTATACTGCAAATGATGTGTCGTTGAGCTGAGCGTAGTCGAACTCAAAGGTCTTTTGTTGGCAGATAACCCTTTTAGACTTAAATTGTGCTGCAAATGATGTGCCCTCGAAGCTGAGCGTAGTCGAACTCGAAGGTCTTTTGGTGACAGATAAACTTTCTAACCTTGAGTTATGCTGTAAATGATATGCCCTCGAAGCTGAGTGTAATCAAACTCGGGGGTCTTTTGGTGATAGATAGCCCTTCTCAACTTAAGCTATTATGCAAATGATGTGCCGTTGAGCTGAGCGTAGTCGAACTCAAAGGTCTTTTGTTGGCAGACAACCCTTCTAGACTTAAGTTGTGCTGCAAATGATGTGTCCTCGAAGCTGAGTGTAATCGAACTCGAGGGTCTTTGGCAGATAGCCCTTCTCGACTTAAGCTATACTGCAAATGATGTTCCTTGGAGCTGAGCGTAGTCGAACTCGAAGGTCTTTGTTGGTAGATAACCCTTCTAGCCTTGAGTTATGCTGCAAATGTTGTCTTAAAAAAAGGGCTTCCCTTCACAGGTCTAAGCCGGTCATAGTTCTTCAGGTGGTTCCTCTGAGCGGGCCTGGACTAAGTAATATGATTTTTGGGATGACTCCTCTTCACGGGAAAGTCCACTGATAAATTTCGTCAGCCGGATATCTTCCGTCATGGAATTGAAATCTGGCTTCAAAGTGTTAACTGGAAACATGCTGCGCTTTATTGAATTGAGCTGAACTGGATTTGGTCTGAATTGGTTCTCGAACCTATCTGAAATTGGTTCTGAGATCTATAGATATGTCAAGTCGGTTGAGGTGTAGCTTCTCACTGCTGAGTTAAGTAACCACCATCGTTCTTCAAAGGTGCTTGTGAATCGAGAATCCTTCATCCTGAAGTTGAAACTTGATTCTAAAAGCTGCAAAAAATCATGTATGCCAAAATGACGAATGTGATGCACCTAAGTATGTCTAAGATGCATACAACATGAATAAATTATGTGTTATCTCTTGGATGGAGTCTCATTCTTTGTCTGCCAGTCTGGTCCTTGGAATCGATTGTGCCCCATTTGCTGCTCGAGCTTTGGCTTTATAGACCTTTCATATCTGAGACCGTTCCGTTTGAAAACATTTTTTCTTTTTCTTGTTTTAGGAGAGAAAATGATAAAAATGCTGAAAAATATTGTTCGCAATTGAATCAAATTATAAATGTGAGTTCAAAGAATATCAAGGAATCAAGAGTTCTTTTAATGCTTTCAGAGTTACAGCTCTTTGAAAAATGTTCAAATGGATGAGTTATCTTTAGGTTGGCCTTCTTTCTAAAGTTTTGGTAACCCAAAATGTCATTTTTTTGAAATAACACAAAATGACACAACTAGCATGATCAATTACTATACATTTTATTTCAGTCCTCTGAAATCTTCCATTTGTTCAAGCTTTGTAGGCTCCTCTAACAAAGGCAGTGCAAACAATATCGGTCTAAAAATGAAGTTCTTGAGTGCTCGTGTGTAGTTGACTATAACAGGTGTTCCTTAACTCCCTTAGTCCATCATTACCGAAAATTTCTTGCTTAGATAAATTTGATTTAATTTACCATTGTCTGCCTAGCTGAATCCATAAAGCTGGGGTGTTTAACCAATTGCTTTAGAGGGACATCTTAACATTATAATCACTTTTATCAGGTTTAACTGAAGAGTTCATCTCATTACAAAGTATTCGGCTTGACAAAAGCAGTGGATCAGACACCGAATTGCCAAGCATCCGAGCAATGTCATGGTTTGAATGCAATCTATTCATAAGGCCAGGGCTTTCAAGTTTCCTTTATAACCAATTGCCTTAGTGGAATAGCTCAGCTTTGTGGATTTAATTTCTTAAGATTGTCAAGAAGAACCTGTTATAGTCTAGGTGTTGTTGAAAGTAAAAAATTTCATCTTTAGAGTTCAATTTTCAAGCAACTGACCTAAATTAAATTCACCTACCCAACTATTCCATCTGTGAAAATCATTATCATCATTGAACGTTTTAAACAAAAAGTATAGTAATTGTCATATGCAAATGATGCCTCATGTTGTCTGCACCTTATGAAAGGAAAATGTTGTATTGGTTAATTGTAAGAGTAGGGTACGGTGTTTGAGGGTATATTCTGGATAAGGTCAAGGTCCTTGTTTTAAAACATGTTACTTTGTCAAAGAACTGTAACTTTAAACCATTTACAGAGTTTCTTAATTCAAATGATATTCAAAGAATTGCAAGTTTGCAAATGTGATTCATTGCTCGTCATCCTTAAAGTAACATAAATTTATTCAAATGTTCTTACAAAAACTTGAAAAAGTGAAAAAAACAAGTTCAAATAGAATGCCTCAAATGATGAAATTATATTCCTCACTTGGATGCCCCCAAGTTGTTGAAGTCGATCCAGTTGTTGTTACGCATCTTTTGTATGACTCTTTTGAATGCGTAACAGTTCTCAATTGTGTTCCCTGGGACACCGCCGTGATATTCACAATGTGCATTCTCATCATACCACTTGGGGTATGGGGGCTTCATGGGTTCCACCGGATATGGTGACACTACGTGGGTGTCAAGAAGTTACTGATAGAGTTCCTTGTATGTCATCATAATAGGGTCGAAATGTTCCCTTTCCTTCATGGGTTCTCTGGAATCTTGTTTAGAAGCACCTGACGGTACAGCTGCAGTTGATTTCGGTTTGGAGATTGTAACACCTTTACTGGTATGGTTGATATTGTTAATCTCTCCATCCCGCTCTCGCATAGGAGGTTTCCTACTGGCCTCGCCATCCTTAATTTTGCCTTGCTTTATGGCCGACTCAATCATTTCTCCGGCCATAACCAAGTCTGAAAAAATTCCTGATGTGATCGCAACCAGGTACCCGAAGTATGGAGCCTTCAGAGTCTGCACGAAGAGCTTTCGGGTTTTCTTTTCATCCAACGGTGGATGAACTTGCACAGCCAAATCCCTCCATTTTTGTGTGTATTGCCTGAAACTCTCGTTATGCTTCTTTTCCATACTTTGTAGCATAACTCGATCTGGCCTTATGTCATTGTTATGCTTGTATTGTTCCAGAAATGACTTGGCTAGGTCCTTCCAGGTCTTGATATTTGATCGGCTTAACTTGTTGTACCACCGAATGGTTGAGCCTGCCAGACTCTCCTGGAAGTAGTGGATCAGGAGTTGGTCATTTCCTCCATATCATGTCATCTTTCGACAGAACATGGTGAGGTAAGCGGATGGGCAACTGTTCCCGTCAAACTTCTCGAACTCTGGGGACTTAAATTTCGGAGGAAGAACCAAGTCCGAGACTAGACTAAGTTCCGCGGCATCGATTTCATGGTAGTCATGGTCTCCTTTGACTACCTTCATTTGGACCTCTAATTGTTTGATTTTTTTCTCCATCTTCCTCGCTTTGTCCTCTTCATCCAAATCCGGTACATGGTAATAACCCAGATTGTTCTTAGGGTTAAATAAAGAGGACGAGGGCTTCGCTTTTGCAGCAGATGAGTCCCCTCGAAGTTCTGGTAAGATTTCAGGTGAGATAACCACTTGCGGGGTAGGTTGTATAGTTACCCCTTCCGGTGAACCTGCCCCAGGCGCACTGGTCTGTTGTAGGCCAACTAACGTGGGAACGATCTGATCAACCAAGGACTCTTGGTTCTTTGTGATTGTTTCCAGAGTATTTCGACTGTTCTGTTTTATCTTGTCTTCTAGCTTTTTTTGTAGTTTCAATATATTCTCCTCGATTTGTGTTATTATGGCTTCCATCCACTTATTCTTCAAACGAGTGTTATGCGGATGAGGTGTGTCTAACGCTTGAGGTGGTGTATCCAGTATTTGTTCCTTTTTGAGACATGTATATGTTAGTTAATGTGAATGCAAAGAAAATAACAAAATGCAAAATGTCTAAATGCATGATGCATGAAATGTCCGAGGCATTGATCCAAAAATGTGCTTGTTATTCTGAATAACCCTTATTGGTGACGAAAGTGTTACGTCTGAAGAGACAGAAAACTTTTTGATGGTATAGATCCCGCACAGCTTCTGACAAGTTGATTCGTCTTCCGCCTTTTTTCCCCGGTTGAATATCCTGTCAAACCATTCTGGTTGCTTTGGCTAAACTTTTGCAGGTGACGAGCTACTTGCCCCAAAAAGGTCTCGAAGGACTGCATCTCTGGCTTTCACTCTATGTCGAGCTTGTTCCAAACGAAAGTGCCATCGGAGCCCTCCACCCGAAGTTTATCAAAGAATTTATCCATAATGATCTCCAGCTTAGCTAGGGTTTCTCCATCTTGTTCTCGGAGTTTTCGAAAGGACTCTCCGGGTCAGTAACATTTTCCTCGTCTTGCCCCTGCAACCTTTGCCTTCGAGTGTTCTTTGACCACGGCTGGGCTTCTGAGCTTTTTATCTCTTTGTATTATAATCCCTTTGTCCATTAATACATATTATTTCTGTTTAACAAACACGTTTTTGGTGGATCAACACCTCGTTTTAAATGATGCGAATGATGAAAACAAAATGAAATAGAACAAAAAATAAAAGGGGTTAGTGAGGTAAATCAAAATAAAAAATAAAAAAATGAAAAAATCCTACCCCACATGATAATCTACCCGAACATGCTTAATATTCCTACCCAGACATGATTTCTATCCCGCATGCTAATTCCTAGCCGCATATTTGTCTAGTTCGCATGCTTTGAACAAAAAAAATAAAGCAGGAAACAAAGCATCCTAGGGTTTGGAATGAGGTCTTGGGGTGGGCTCTAATTCCATGTACTCTCTCGGTTTAGGTTCTAAAAAGGTACTCGAGTTCTCCTTGTCGGTGCCCCCTTGGGCTTGCCAGACCCTTAGTCCTAAGCCCATTACAAGCTTGCGTGGACTAAGTTAAACTCGAGAGGACACATTCCCTTATGTTTGTGCGGTGAATAAATTCACACGAAGACGTAAGGTATATGAATCCCGAAGGCTACTTGCTAGGCATATGCGGTGAATAAATTCACATGAATGCGTCCCTCACTTAAAATGGGTTCGGAGCTCGGGTTTAGAGCTTAGAGATGACAATTTTGAAAAAATCTGAAATCATTAAAAAACGTCAGTACAACTATTTATTTGAAAAATAATCAAAGATAAATAATTAGAATCGAAAAAATAAATTTAAATTTAAATTTATAACTTTCGCTAAAAAAGACAACCGAAAATTAATTTCGGCCTGACTCACTTACCTGTCCCCAGTGGAGTCGCCAAGCTGTCGGAACCATCTTTCGGGTACGCCCGAAATTGGGCTTCGACTTGAATAATTTGGGTTAGAGTGAATTGGAGTCGCCACCGACCATTTTAAAACAAATTTAGGTGGGTCGGACACCATCATACCTGATCTGTGTTTTACCAGAAATGTGTCGGGCTCGGGAGTCGATTGCGGTCAAGGAAGGATTAGCACCCTTGAACCGCCCTTTCGGTACCAATTAATTTTTCGGTTGTCTTTGAGTGCGAAAATTGAAAATTTAAATCGAAATTTAAAACATTCGATTCGAACAATTTACCTTTGATCGACTGAGATTATTACTGAAAAAGAAAATATATTAGATAGAAAAATAAAAAAAAAAGGGAATATAAAAAGGCAAAAACATAATATATATATATATAATAGTAATAAAAACATAAAAAAGAATAAAAGAGAAACAAAAAATAAAGATTAAAAAAGTAAATCAAAGAAATAAAAGAAAAAGAAAAGAAATAAAAAAATATAAAATAAATAAATAAATAAATTATTTCAAAAGTAATAAAATAAAAATGATATGAAGTAAAAATAAACAATGTTAGTACTAATTAAAACATGCTAATAATAAATAAAATAAGACTTTGGGTTAGATTGCAAAAAATGTGAAATATAAATGGGGGATCAAATTGAATCAATTGAAAATCCAATGGCCAAATTACAACTGGTGACCGAATTGCAAAGCAAATCAAAGTACGAGGGACGGCGGAGAGGATTTTAAAATCCTATATTTGCAAAATGGTCCCTCGTATATAAATGGGCCAAAACACCCTTTACCATTTCATTCCTCCCCATTTCCTGATATCATCATCTCTCTTCTCTTACCAGATTCTCTACACTCACCCAACCAGGCCCCGATGGCCGGCCACCGCCTGGTGGCTTCACCCCCGCGCCGGCCATTGCCGGCGGTGGCCGAAATAAATCTGAGAATACCAAAATGACCCCCTCCACGCCATGAACACTAACCCGAAGCCTATACCCCCAAAAACCCCACTGAACGGAGTATATCTAAGTTCAAAGCTCTGGTTTTTACCCTTTTTAGCCAGTGACCTTAGTTTTCCGGTGACCGTTGGCTTGGTCTTGCGGTCACTTCGCTTTGGTTGTTTTGGTATTTGTAGACTGTTTTGGTTTTTTTGCTTTCTTGTGGTTGTTGTGGTTCTGTGATGGATTCAGTGTGGATGGTTTTGTTTTTGGGTTGCTTGTGTTTCGGCTTCTGGCCGTTTAGTTTGTCGTTTCTGTTCTCGTTGGTTCACTGATCTCTGGTTGTGATGGTGTTTTTTTGGTGTACTGTGGTTCTCTGTTTTTGTGACCGATTGGTGATTTTTTGGCCCGATGATGTTGGCTGTGTTGATCGTTTCTCGGTATGGTTGATAGTTGTTTGGCTCTGTTGTGGCCGATGATATCTGTCTGCTGTGTCCCCCCTGATTTGTGTTGGCCGTGGGTTTTTATAACCCCCACCGGCCGTTGTGAATCCCGAAAAGGTTGGGATTTGTTGGTCGTTCGTGCATGTGTGGCCGGTCATCCCGGGATGTCGGCCGACCGTTTCGCGTTTGGCTCCTGATTTCCTGGTCGTGCGACGCCTGTGTTAACTGAATGTGAAAACCCTAACTTTGGTGGGCTGGTTCAAACCCCAACTGTTGGACTGCTATTGAACCTGGACAGTGGACCCTAAAACAAAAACAATAAATAAATAAATAATAATAATAATAATATTGTATCCTAAAATATATAATATATATATTTAAAAAACATTTTTTAAACTATATATTATATTAAAAATTTTCCAAAACTATATTATATAGTTTTCAAAATTTATTTTAAAATATTATATAAGTTAAAAAATGTTTTTTTAAAATTATATATTATATAATTTTTCAAAAATGTTTTTAAAACTATATGTTATATAATTTTTCAAAAAAAACGCTTTTAAAATTATATATTATATAATTTTCCAGAAATTTTAAAAAACTATATACTATATAAGTTTTCAAAATGTGTTAAAAAATATATATTATATAAGTTTTCAAAATGTTTTAAAAACTATATAATATATAAATGTTTTCAAAACTATATATTATATATATTTTAAAAATATTTTCAAAAACCATATAATATACAAACTTTCAAAATTCATTTTCTGAAAATTATATATTATATTTTGTCAAAAACATTTTCACAAACTATATTACTATATACATATATATATATAATAAAAAATATATTAAAAAAACAAAATAACTCCGGGCGAAAATAAGTGTCTACAATTATTAAAAGATCCAAAGTCAAGTATTATTATGGGCATGGACAATAATAATATTCTTAAGACTAACATGTTATTGATTGATGACAAGGAGTTGTCATTGACATATAGATGTCAGAATTGATACATAATTATATTGTTAGAGAACAATCTATTGGATTGGTCCATCATGAGCATATGTCTTGGATTTTTATGTAACAATCATAACATTGCTCATGGTGATGACTATATGTATGATCCTCAGACTTGAGATCAATGTCATCCCAACATATATTGTTGTATGTTTTGATAGAGTTAAACATGCTCCATAACTGGTTGCACTATAAAGACTATTATTGAATATATCTCGGTATATGTAGTGGGGTGTATATGGTTAAGATAGGATTTATCCTGCCTACATAATCGAAAATATATCACAGGCCACCGTGGCCATGCTCGAATACATTGATATGTGATATCACAAATTATTCGTTAATTGTAGTCTACTCTACATATCAATAAACAATAGATGGGCTATACAAGTGTGACTATTCTAAGACTTGTGCCTATTCTAGATATAAAGGACAAAATGATGTAATACATAAAAGAGTTAATTACGAAGATGATATGTCGAATCATAATTTTTTATAACTTAGGTGACAATGATATATTGCTAGATGTCACTCATTGTTTGTAATATTAGAATTGTTCTAATAATTACTACTATCGTTACAAGAACCTACAGGGTCACACCCTAGGATTGAAATGAGCAAAGATGTACAATTTGTTGTATGTTACTAAAATATATTTGGAGTTAAGATATGTATATTTGATATACATATGATTTTAATTATCCCGAATATAGTAAGTAAGCATTAAAAGAATGTAATTTAGATTACAACTCTTTTAATTGATATGTAATTCAGAATAATTAAATAAGTTTTTAAATAAACATTAAAGATTGCAATTCAGATTATAAGTCTTTAATGTATATTTAATTTGAATTAATTAAATAATATTTTATTTATTAATTCGAAATAACTTTAGAAAACCCTAAGATGTTAGGGTAAATGATATATTTAAAGGAGGTAAGGTCTAGCAGCGGTTTTTACTTCAGTCATTTTTCTCAAAACCATTTTTGGGAAAAGAAAATTTTGCTCTCAATCGTGTGAAATAAGTAAAGGTCGAGACGTGTTTTCGTGGAGGCTTATGATTAGAATCGTTCGTGATCACCACTTCCCGCTACTATCTTTGTTGTTTTTAAAGGAACCCATTGTAAGTATTCGCATCCTTTCCTCCCAATTTCGGTTTTATGTACTTGGATCGCTGGTGAGACCGTTGAGTTTTTATTCCACTGCGGAGTAGGGTGCACTGATGGTCCCAACAGGCATGCCATTAGTTGAGTACTTTTTAGTTATCAGCTTTGGTACATTCGTGTACCAATGTTATCAGTGATCATATCAGCTTTGGTACATCTGGGTATCAATGTCCAGCACTGTTAGTGTTTAGGTTACGATTGCACTGAAGTGCGTCATATCTCAGTATCTGTTATGATTTTGCACCGTGTTGTGCATACTGCTCACCTTACTCTCGAATCTTTTGTTCACATGAATATGCATTGGGCTATGAAAATGAATATGAAAGTTTTGAATGATTTCCACTTGATAGAAAGCATGATATGATTATTTTATCATATGTTGATAGTCAGAATTTTCATGAGTTCATGAATTAAAAGAAATTTCAGGTCTTAGTGAAAGAATTGACTTGGATAAGTCGGCTTGCCAATTTAATATTTTATTTAAAATTATTTATTTATGTTTACGATATTTTCATATTTATCTCACTTTAGATTACAACTGCCTCACTAAGTAATACTTAGCACGTGATGATTTAATGAGTAGGTTCTAATAGAGATAAGTACGAGCAGTAAGGAGCCTCCCGAGCATCTTCTTGGAAAGTCATACCAATCATCAGTATCAGTAAGATATCTACGATGTTTTTTACTTTTAGTGGCATATTTAATTATGTCAGTAGTTTTATTTATCGTATTTATCTTAAATAGTATGTAATAGTAAACTAGAACTTCTTTAGTTTACTTTACTTAGTTTAGGTTATTCAGTATTTGTGCATGAAAAGAACATAATTATATTATTAAGTTTTAAAAATATTTTACGAAAATGCATGAATCGGTAAAATCACTGGTTAACAAATGAAATATTTTTCTACGACAAATAATTTATTTATAAGTTGAGATATTCATAAAATAGTTTTTAAAGTTAAAATAGAAACGTTTTAAAATAAAACAATTTTTTTGCAAATTTTAGTTCAGTAAATGTTTTATGAGTTGATGTGACATCTTTAACTCGTATATAGAGACATATACAGGTTAAGGGTATTACATTTATTCGTATCAAAACCGTAGGTTTAGCAGATTCTCGGCATAAATCAAGCCTATTTTATATCAGAAATATGTACATGCCACTAGGGTGTAGAAATTACTGATATGATAT
This sequence comes from Hibiscus syriacus, assembly GCF_006381635.1. NCBI lineage: Eukaryota > Viridiplantae > Streptophyta > Magnoliopsida > Malvales > Malvaceae > Hibiscus > Hibiscus syriacus. The sequence goes on along the minus strand of NW_024062808.1, from coordinate 4,385,331 downwards.
GGTCTGATGATTTTATTTAGGATGTTTCTTCTTACTAACATGATGTTATGTGTTTGTGGTCATATGTCGAATGAGGAGGGCTCTAGAAGAGCTACTGAATAGGAGGTTCCTGAAGGAACCGATAGTGGGAGTAGTAATGAGGTTAAGCATGAACCTTGGCAGCAGGGAGCACAGACCCCTGACATCAGGGGATGCCAGCTCTAGATCAGGGGACTTTCTTGCAAGCTCTTGAGGCTATATTGGCAAGATATCAGCCAGTGTAGCACCTCTCCTACCTCCTCCTCCATCTCATACTCCTCCAGCTTCGATAGTGTCAATTCCAAAATAATTAAAAAGTCTGAGAGCTTCTGAATTTAACGGTGAAGCAAGTAAAGGTCCAGTTGTAGCATATACATGGTTGAATGAAGTGATGATTATGTTAGACAATCTTCATTTTTCTGATGAAGAACGATTGGAAGGCATAGTTTCATTTTTGAGATGACATGCCATGATTTGGTGGACAAATGTTACGACATGTGTTTCTTCAGATCAAATTAATTGGTAGTTTTTCCTAGAGGCTTTCCAGAATAAATATATCGGAGAGCAATTTATTATTAAGATGAAGTAAGGCTTGTTCAATCTGATCTAGGGGAACATATTTGTTTATGAATAAGAGTGTGAGTTTAATAAGCTCGCCCGATATACTTCGAAGATGGTTCCCACAGAAAGAGATGCATTCCAGAAGTTTATTCGAGGTATTTGCCCCATATTGAGGGACGTTTGTTGACTGCTAGTTTGACCACATTTCAAGAAGTGGTAAATAATGCTAAGGGTCTGGAAATGGTACGATTGGAAAGAGTTATGTTTGATCAGATTAGGTAGTCAAATAGATCATTAGGATCATTCTCATCTCAATCTAAAAGAGGTTGAGGTTCATGATATCATTACAAGAGTAAATCATAAGTCAATGCTTCTAGTTGTAGAGGATTTGAGGCTAAGGAAAAAGGGCGTCAGGCATAGACAGTGGCTACAAGAGCTAGCAGATCAGCTCAGTCTCAGGGACAACACCCATTATGTACGCAGTGTAGAAAATATCATTTTGGTTAATGTAAAACAGGATCAGGAGTTTGTTTTCATTGTGGAGACCCTGGTAATTATATCAGAGACTGCCCAATGGCAGGAGAGAGATCTATTCAGACAGAGAGATCAGTGGAAATGCCTCAGAGAGATGGTTGATGTAGAGGTAGAGGGAGGGGATATTCAGAGATATTCTCCCAGTCTAACATTTATGCTCCAGCCAGAATTTATAATATCAAGACTAGCGAGGATCGTGACAACCCAGAAATCATAGCAGGTACTTTTTATCTTTATGATAAGCTTGTATTTGTTTTGGTTGATATGGGTTATACAATTTCCTATATTAGCTTAAAATTAGTTAAAAATAAAAAAAAAATAGTTTGAACCCATCAATAGTGAGATAATAGTTGTAAATCCACTGGGTCATAGTGTTAGAGTTACAGGTATTAGTAGAAATTTTCCGATAAAGTTCAAGGGGTTGTATTCCTGATGAATCATTTGGAGTTATCGTTTGACGAGTTTGAGATTATGTTGGGCATGGATTGGTTATCTCAACATTATGGTTGGGTAGATTGCCGCATGAAACAATTATTTATAAAGGATGTAGAGGGTACTAGGATAATAGTAATGGGAGAAAAAGCAAGATCTTTGCCAATGTGATATCATCAATGACGACAACGAAAATGATGAAAAAAGGTTGTACAACTTTCTTAGCAAATGTGATTGATACCCGTACATCTGAAATTCTATTGGAGGATATTCCGATAGTTCAAGAATTTCCAAATATATTTCCTGATGATTTCCAATGTATTTTTAAAAGTTATGTATTTTAGCCTGTAAATGAACAGTTTGGATTAAACAAAGATTTTAATGGGAATCAGATTTTCGGTGAGAGATTTATGTTAAAAGCTATAAAATGGTAAATTTCAGTATTGAAATCAGATATTAGAATCGAATAGGAATTTTACAAAAATTTAAAGGATGTTAGAAAATTGTTGGAAATATTATTTTTGTATTTTAGATCAGAGAAATTTGGCTTAGAACAATGCAATTTTTCATATTTGACCGAAATAGTGGAGTTTTTGTGAGCCAAAGTGAAAAGTCAAAGCCAAGTTGTTTAATCGTTGACCAAGGAACATTTAAATGGATATTATGAAAATGGCAATTGGTAATTTTTAAGTTTCGCTAATGGAAAAAATGGAATTTCTTAATAATTGAATAAAAAATTCAATTATATTAGTATTAAGCCATGGGTTAAGGCTAATTATCATTAGAAAAATAAAAAAAATTGAGCATTTTCAGCTTGAGACCCCATTCATACATGAACTATATATGATTCTCAGTTTTATACATAATGTTTAAAAATTCTCGATTTCATACATGATGTTTTTTCCGTTAACGGATTCACCCACTTTCATCACGAAAAGTGACGTGGAACCTTACGACCACTAATAAAATGACACGTGGCACTTAAACAACATGTTTTTATTTTTTTGGGTAAATTACATCATTCAACTAGTAAATTACATCATTCAACTATCTTCTTACTCTTATTTTAGTCACTAAAGTTTAATTTTTTTTAATTTAATTATTAAACTATAGAATTACTCTTATTTTAATAATTGAAATGTATTTTTATTAATATTTTTATAACATGGCATCAGTTAGTATTATTTATTAATATTTTTATGATGTGGCATTTATTAGTATTATTTTATTAATATTGTTATTATATAAAATAAAAATAAAAATTAATTAATTAAAGTCCTTAAATCTTGTACTCAAACCCCAAATCATAAACCACCAAACTTCTTAAAAATTCCCCAAATGGATTTAGCATGTTAAACTTCTTCACATCATTTCCACAACCCTAAATCTAATAATCATAAGAAATTGGTACATTTCAAAGTTAATTTTCCTACAGAATTGAAGATATATTTCACAATACACCAGCTTAGGTACAAATATTCTAAAATAAAATAGGGTTAATTACCCCATTCATACATGAACTTCTTCTTTCAAGAGTGATGCAATGGTTGCTCCCTTTGGGATTCCCCCATCCTCCATAAGTGTTGAAGCAATGAAAATAGGTGAATGACCAAATTTCTTTTCGAATTTGATTTGTGGCATAGGGGTCAACTTCTCATTATCTATACCTGCAACACAGATGATGGCACTATAAGGCTCTAAAATTATCTGACTTTAACAAAGAGCCACGACGTTGCCTACTCTAACAACAAAATAGTGGAATAATTCTAGGTTTGTGGCAAAATATATTTGTAAATATGGAAGACCAAACTTTGATGGGGAAATTGTTTTTGAAGGAAGAATATTCCAAGATTTTGCAAGTTCATACTGGAAGCGAATGAAGAATTACCTTCAATTCCCACTTCAATATTTTCTAGAGCATGTATGTGCTTTGGAACATCATTTTTCTTCTTATCAATGGATTTTGATTTCCTGTTCTTCTTTTTAGATCAGAAGCTGCACCAGCAGCAGCACCATTTTGGTAAACAATTGTATGTCCATTTTGGAGGCTTTTTCTTGACAAGGGCATAATATTCCTACATAATTGAAGATCTATTTCACAATACACCAGCTTAGGTACAAATATTCTCAAATAAAATAAAATAACAAGCCAAATATAAAAAACAATACAAGAACCCAAAAAAAACCCAGAACTAGAAATCAAGTGAAACGGAAGCCACCCAGAGGTAAAACTACTGATCTAAGCTGTTGGGTTCCACAACCGATGTATCCCAGTGCCTGGTGTAGATGAGCTCCCAAAGTCGCTCGTCTTTGGCGGTTTTGTGCCACGGCTTGCTAACGTAGGAAGCCATTGCTAAAGTATTGGCATCCACGTGTTTCAAAACCTTATATAGAAGATTTTAATCTAAATTCATGAACCTAGTTTATTGTTCATTGGAGTCTTCTTTAATTTTCTTCATCTTGAGGTCGGGTACGGGTACTTGAGAAACCGGGGCAACACGTTTCATCAGGTTTGGGGTGTTTGAATTTGTGTTTCTTTGGGGCTTTGGTTACGAGGAAAGAGGTGGAGAAGGAATAGGGATTTGGGAATTTATAGTTAGGGTTTAAGAGGGTTTTGCAAAGAAGAAGAGCCTGCAACCCATTTGGGGAATTTTTCAAACTCTAGTTACAGGTTAAAACTAATACGTTAAAATAAAAAGTAATTTAAACTTTGATTTATTAAAATATTAATAAAATAAATTTGAGTTATTAATAGATGTCATGTCATAAAAATTTAATAAAATAAATTTGAGTTATTAAAATAAGAGTAATTCTATAGTTTAATAATTAAATTAAAAAAAATTAAACTTTAGTGACTAAAATAAGAGTTAGATGATAGTTGAGTGATGAATGGTGTAATTAACCTAAAAAATAAAAAAAAACATATTTTTAAAGTGCCACTTGTCATTGTCGTAGGGTTCCACATCACTTTCCGTGACGGAAATGGTGAATCCATTAACGGCAAAAAACATCATGTATGAAATAGAGAATTTTTAAACATTATGTATGAAACTGATAATTGGGTATAGTTCATGTATGAATGGGGTAATTAACCCTTTCAGCTTTCATCTCTCCAAGGGTCGAAACTCCAAGTTCTCCAAGGTAAAAATTTTTATTTGGATTTTTTAAGCTATATACTTGATTTTTGAATTTAGCTATTAGATAGTGAATTAATCTACATGAAATTCTCTATCATTTGGTACCAGAATTTCATGGTGAAGATGATTGTGTGATAAGATTTTATGATTAGGGTTATGAAAAGTTTAGTGATTTTAAAGAGTTGTTGAAGAATTTTTATGTTTTTGATGTTAGTGATTATTTTTGGAGCATGTACAATGATTAAAATTAATTGAACATGTGTATATAAGATTTGGTCATGTTAGGGTTTGTAAGAATGTGAAATTTTGATTCAATTTGATGTTGTAATGATTGGAAATGCATGAATTTAATCATAGGAGGTTGAATTAATGCTTGAAATTGAACAAAATGTCCCACTAGGTGACTTGAAGTATTTAGCCATAGAGTAGAAAATTGGAGGATAATATTGAAAAAATTCATGTGGATTAAAAATGATATTATAAGTATTTCATGTGATATGGAGATTGATTTGGATCAAATTTGAACCTTAAAAGTGTAAAAGGGCTAGTTTACAAGTTTTTGTAATTATAAGATTGAAATATTTGAAGGATTCAATGTTGATTTTGATAATTGTAATGCTTAAAAATTTAGTTGGAAAGTTGTTTGGAAACCAAATTTCAAATTTGGTAAAATTTGAGGTGGAATTCGAAAGTTCCCAAAACCTTGGGGACTTGTTTGCAAGTTATTGAATGTAGAGGTATTATTTGGGTAAATTATTGAATGCTAGAAAATTTATTAGTATGCTGAATTTTGAAGTAAATATTGAGTTGGGGTTGAATTACAAATTTATACAGGTAAGTGATTGAAAATCGAAAGTTAGGAACGTTTTGGGTTGGAATTATAAATGTTTTGAATATTGAAGTATTGATTTGAGTATTTTATTAAAGTGCTTGAATTTTAGTAATTAATGTGCAATGGTCTTAACGGTGAAGGACCATTATAAACTAAATTGGAAGGTTGAGGTGAATTCTAAAAAGAATTCACAATTTGTTGTTTATTTGTATAAATTAGAAAAAAGCGAAGGTTTAAGGATAAAAATAAATATTCATGGATTTTGATGAGTATTTTGAGTAGTTAGAAATTTTAGTAGAGATATGTTTTAGTTTGACATCGATTTAATTCTGATTTTTTTATTTTATAAATTCTAGAATTGTTAAATCAACTTATGTTAGTACGATACTAATATGTAGTTCGAACACTTTATGTTACTAATTGGTATTACCAAACCACGACAAATCTATCAATTTGAACGATTCGAAAGGAAAGGGAAAAGAACGTGATTAGGAATATCGCGTAAAGGGTACTATAGTGGGGCAAATGTGAGTGTAGTTTATTTATTTAATTATTTTGATCGAGGATGACTTGAGATAAGTCAACCTCATTCCAATTTACAAGATGATTTGTAAAGTTTATATAGAATATTTCTATAAAATTTTATATCAATTTTATCAATTATTTAGGGTATGAACTGCCCAAGCATGATATTTTTAGATGATGGATTTTTTTATGATAAATGAGCCTATTGTTTGTATAATGATAATTGTTGGTACACTTGGGATGTCATTAGTTGAGTACTTTTCAATTATCACCTTTGCTACATTCGTGTACAAATGTTATTAGTTATCAATTCAACTTTGGTACATTCATGCACCTATGTTCAGCACCGTTGGTGTTCAAGTTATGATTGCACTGAAGTGTGTCCAATCTCAGTATCAGTTATAATTTTGCACCGTGTTATGCATAGTGCACACCTTACTCATGTATCTTATGTTCTCATAAATATGCCTTAGGCTATAAAAATGAATGTGAAAGTTTTGAATGATTTCTAGTTGACAGAAAGCATGATATGATTATTTTATCATATATTGATTATCATATGAATTAAAGGAAATTTTAGGTCTTAGTGAAGGAATTGACTTGGATAAGTCGGTTTGTCAGTTTAATATTTTATTTAAAATTATTTATTTATGATATTTTCATATTTATCTCACCTTGGATTACTACTGCTTCACTAAGTTATACTTAGCGCGTGATGATTTTCATGCGTAGGTTCTAATAGAGATAAGTACGAGCAGTAAGGAGCCTCCCGAGCTTTTTTTTGGAAAGTCATACCTATCATCAGTATCAATAAGACATCTACGATGTTACTTTTGACTTTTAGTGGCATGTATAATTATGTCAGTAGCTCTATTTATCGTATTTATCTTAAATAGTCTGTAATAGTAAACTAGAACTACTTTAGTTTATTTTTACTTAGTTTAGGTTTATAAGTATTTATGCATGAAAAGAACATAATTATATTATTATGTTTTAAAAAGATTTTACGAAAAGGCATGAATCGGTAAAATCGCAGGTTAACAAATAGATATATTTTTTATGACAAAAAAATTATTTATAAGTTTAGATATTCATAAAATAGTTTTTAAAATTAAAATAGAAATGTTTTAAAATGAAACAAATTTTTAGGCAAATTTCAGTTTAGTAAATATTTTATGAGTTGATGTGACATCTTTAACTCATATATCGAGATGTATACGGGTTAAGGGTACGGGTTAAGGGTGTTATAGTTTTGTTTCAATTTCAACGATGGCTTTCACTCCCTTTTTGCCATGTGATAATTTCATTTGAATTAGCACCTTAATCGTAACTCTAAATTTGAATAGATAAATACTTGTGGTCCATAAAATTTCAAAGAAAAATAAAATAGAAATGAATACTCAATAAAAATAAATAAATAAAAAGAACATAATACAAAAATGGGTTGCCTCTCATTCAAGACCTTTGTTTAATGTTTTTTAGTTCGACGACCTGATTTAGACTATAGGTTCCAGGAGAGATAGTTCCACTTCAATTTCTTTTTCCAACTAAGATATTCCTTACAAGAAATTATACGATTATATAATTTTTCCTATTTATCATTGTATATATTTTCATAGACTTTTCTTTGGATATTTTTCAGTTTTGGAAGTTTATCTGAAATCAATATATTATCTACTTCACCCAAAAAATGTGTTCTTTAAATATTTCAGAAATGATTTTATTTCCAACTTCAATGCTTGCAAAGTAGATGAAAAAAACATTAGATTCAAAAGACATAAAATTTAAATTCTTATCTCTTTGCTAGATAACTACGAGTCCACGTTAGAAGCCATATCAGTTCCAACCTTAAAATTCATGTACAACTCGTCAAAAGAATTATGTTCAACATATTCATTCACAAAAGGTTTAATTATATCAACAAAGCTAACATTAGCCACATAATCAGGATGTAACACCCTTAACTCGTATACATGTATTATTACGAGTCAAATATGTCATATAAAATATTCAAAAGGTTTCTTAACCCAAATGGGTCAAATTTGTTTCCTTCACAAGTTTCCAAATTTTATCATTTATTATAAAATAATTAATCTGAGAAAAATTAAAAATATAATATTTAGACTTTTATTTCAAATTCAGTTTCATGAAGTAAACGGAGGTTCTACTCAGTTTCATATAATAAATAAAATCGTCTAGGTTAAAATCCCATTTAATTTAATATTTAAAACATAGTTTTGTATCATAATATTTGTACATACTGAATTATATTTGATACTAACTATATTAATAGTTTGCAGACAATTCTTATTCGTATACATTCCAACTAGAAACTTTAGAACACCATAGGATGTCATCAATGTTACCTGAAAATATTCCTTTGCGATTGATGCTAGCTCAGCTCCTTACGCCTCTCGATTTCTTTTAACTACACGTGAAAATCATCAAATGCTATGTATACACTTAATGAGGGAATTCAAATAATAAGTAGTGCAATACATCACATGCATGTAATTATTTGTCATTTTTAAATCCAATAATATCACCTTACCTACATGTCCTATTACCATAATCAACATGATAATAATATAAATATAGTAATTTTACTAATAAACCATAGCCCAAACGTAAACCAATGGAGACCCTAGGTATTCGAGTCATATATGCACCGATGTACTTGCACATAAGGTCATGCCCACCACTGTACTAAGTGTTGTTGCACACTGTAGTACTGAATTAAACCTACACAAAGTGTCCTTGCACACTATAGTGCTAAATTAAACCTGCAACTACTGGACTTTATGGCATGCCAACTACACCTTATCCTTCAATGACTTATATGGGCATATAGTCTATTTTATTTCATCCATGACAATGTATATTCATATAATTTGGAATTGGGTAGTTAATACCTGAAATAACATCATGTAAATCAGTGATCGATGCATAATATTTTCAACCTTGACATAATATGGGCATGTCAATAATATGATAAATGACATAAATATCAAGCCAGCATAAATAAGGTAGACTTACCGCAAGTCATCCTAATGATGTATAAAACATCAATGTATAATGTCATGCATGTATTGCACTCACTTTGACATTATATACAAGTCAAAATATAAGCCTCACAAAGCTTTAAGCTTAATCCTTTGCTTTCAATTTGATTCGTATTCTCACAGTTTACACTGCTTTAAAGAAATATTATTACGTATTAATTACTTACTAAAATATTATTCAGTTTATACCAATGGAAACTAGACTCAAATGTGAGTCTAACCATATAAGGCACTACTTCTAGTTCAATTTTTACAATTTATAATGAATTTCAATGCTGACTTACATAATCTATTTTGAGCAGAATCTGCTACCCTGTTTTATAACTTATCCTCGATTAAAAAATCATATATTTTTGTATACATCGCAAAATAAACATCTGTTTGTTTTAAACAAAATTATACTGATACATAAATTCAACTCTATAAAAATCATTCCCTAATCATTTTTGTAGAATTTATGGTGATTTTCTAAACTTACTGTTCAGAACACAAATCTAGGCAGATTTCACCAATTTGTATTTTAAGCTTATTCACTAATTCTATTAGCTCACCAAATGCATATGTATGCATAAACCACAAATCACATAGCAATTAGGAGTCACTTCTTACCATATTAACTATGTCATTGGCTCATCGCAAGCCAATGTTCGTTTGATAACATAAGTACAAATTAAATTTGCACTCACCTGGTGACCTTAGCTTGTAAACCTTCCTTATAGTTTCACATTTCATCCTTAAGCTTATCCTTAGCTTTAATAATGTTTGATCTTGATTTCAAGCACACAATCTAAGTTAGCATCATTACATTTCACTTAAGTTCCTAAAAATCTTCTGATGCTCATTCGATACTAATTTCATGTCACAATGTAAATGTTTACCTTAACACTTCTAATTGACCAATCAAATTCCTTTTTATCGAAATTTCACATAACATTTCACTTAAGTTCCCAACTTTTCCATATTTGTGATTTGAACCTCAACTTTTACTAACTTCCCAAAAAATAATCCAATTTCACATCCTAACTTCAATTTCAACACTTAAACATTAATTTCTAGCATAGTACATAAGCTATTGCACATTTACACTTTAACCTATAATTTTCCATAATTACTGAATAGGTCACCTAATTTTTATAAAATTACAAAAGGATCTCTATAACTTTCTAAATATTGAATAATCCTTTCTACTTCATGTCAAACCCTTACATAATTTTTTTTACAATTTTCCTCATCCTTAAACATCATGGATGAATTCTTCAAGGTTAGGGTTCCATGATTTTCACTTTATTTCAATTGATTCAAAGTTGAAAAGTATGAGACAACTGCCACGACAAGAGAATTTTGCTTCACATTGAGCAACCTGGCAACAAAGCAAAAATAAATTGGGCAACTTCATCATTCCATGTTCTATAGGAGATAACTATGTTGGGAAAGCATTGTGTGACCTTGGATCAAGTGTGAATCTAATGCCCAATTCAATATTTTAAAAGCTTGGGATAGGAAATGTAAGACCTACCTCCGTTATTTTGCAACTAGCCTACTGATCCCATGTTCTTCCTGAGGGAAAGATCAAATATGGCATAGTGAGGGTGGATAAATTTGTGTTCTAAGCAAACTTTCTCATACTTGATTGCAAGGTTGATGCCTATGCAGCCATAATTTTGGGGAGACCTTTCTTAGCCACGGGTCTCATACTTATTAATTGTAAGAAGGGTAAACTCACTATGTGAGTTACCGATCAAAGTGTGATCGTGAATGTCCTTCGTTCTTTCAAGTATGTGGATGATTCTAAAGAATGTCATATCATTCTAAAAATGAACTCAATGATAGAAGGTGAAGTAGAAGATATTTGACACAACAAATTCATACAGCAAGACGATTATGAGAAGATCCTAGAAGAAGACAAAGAGGAGCTCGAAGAAATTCCAATGGAGATGCAACAATCTAGTTTACTCATAGTTAGATCAGGTTCGAAATTTGAACCCTTAGATTTTGTTGAATTTATTCCTCCAAAACTTTTGCTACAACATACACCTTCCTTAGAATTAAAGTCTTTTCCATCGTATCTTAAATATGCTTACTTGGGATGAAATGAGAATTTTCCTGTGATTAAAAACCAAGTAGCTACCCAAATTTCTAGGCTTGAAACTATAAAGGAACTATGGAATTAATTCGAAGTTAAGGACGGATATCCTAATAAGAAATTATTATTTGTCCTGGCTATTTCGTGGTACGCTCATATTGTCAACTTTCTTGTTAGTCATATTTTGCCTCCAAATTTGAATAGCTAGGGAAAAAGCAAGTTCATGCACGAAGTTCACTATTGTTATTGGGATGACCCCAACCTCTTTAAAGAATATGCTAACCAAATTACTACAAGATATGTCCCTAAAAATGAGTATTTTAAGGAGTAAGAACTGCTGCAATGGTCCTACAATTTGGGTTTTATTGGCTCACACTGAAAGTGGAAATATTATATGTATGAGGCATTTTGGTCTATATTGATGCTCTAATCGAACACAACAAAATTTGCATATCAATTCAGGATATTTTGGAGTTTGTTTTCCTTCAACCTTCTTTATTTTCTTTTTGTTATAGCAATTATTATTTTGTTTCGGTTGTGTGTTTGTTTATTTCTTTTCTTTATTTATTTTAATGTTAGTTTTTTTTTAGATTAAAAACCAAAGCTGAGCCAGAACAAGCCATGAAGGCCCACGCCACAGCTAAAGAGCCACAAGGAGATATGCCCGTGCAACCAGAATTGTCGCAATATTCTCCCCCGTCCAGGACTAAAAGATGCCTGAAGAAGTCTGCAAGACATTTGGACACTATGTCTGCCAAGGAACCTGAAAGTAATCAAGCCCCACTCACTAAGCCTACATCAGACTTAGAGTCGAGCCCACCCCCATTGAAGAGGCGAACTAGGGGCAGCACAACCATCACGGCACCACCACCGTCTTAGATAAGTCGATGTACTTTGTATAACATATATATTAGTTTTTAACATAGTTTATTGAATGTATTGAGGATAATGCATCCCTCAAGTTTGGCAGAAGTAGTGTCCTTAGTAGGTTATTTGCATGATAGTGTTAGTATAATTAATTTTTCTTGGCATTTGTAAGAATTAGGATTGTCTGTTATAATAAGCTGATGGTGCCCGATGATGATGAATTCTTATGGCTGTTACGAACTAAATGTACATGACTTTGGATTTGGATATGATTTACTCTAGGACTTGGTTGTTTTAGTTTTTAATTGTTACACGATTATATTCTCTGTGTGCTAAGGAATTTTAGAATTTTTTAGGAAATAAAGCTTGAATGCCTTAGTGTGTATTAATGAGAATGAACATAATTGCTTAAGTTAAACTCTCGTGTATATTTTGAATTGTGGTTAATTGTGAATAAATGCTTCGGCATAACTATAGAGGGACTCTCATCTTTGCTATGTCATTGCATGAATATTGGATTTAAATAAATAACATCCATTTCGTATAAATGAATGAAAGTAGTCATAGGTTGACTCTACTTAATAGCTTGGGAATGAGGTGTTTTCTCTATTTCATTGTCATGTGTAGAAAAGTAAATGTGTTAGGCTGACTCCCCTCATGACAATGTAAAAAAATTAGAAAGTTAAATGGAAATGGGAGTAATAAACTTAAGCTTAAATGTGAAAACAAGGAATGACATAATAGCATATTTTCTTTAGAATTTTTCTAACTTGACTCAGTCACACACACACTTACAAAAGACCTTGTCTTAGGGAAATATTCTTAAACTCTCCACTTGTCTAACTTGTTGATGCCAATATTTTTTATGGGTTGAAACTCTATCCTAGATGATTGTCCTAAAACTGAAATTTACCATGACACTTTTCTTTTGCTAACTATTATCCATTGCTTGAGGAAAAGTAATAGCTTAAGTTTAGGGTTGTGATAACTCCATAAAAAGGTTGTATTTAGGGCCTTTTCACTTAAGTTTGAAGCACATATAACTTCATATATATGCATCTTGGAGTATGTCATTGTATTTGGTGGATTTATTTTTTTCTGGCATTTTATTTTATGAATGGTGTTATTTTATGGGGAAGGTCTAGTTTGGATGTTGATATGCAAATTCTAGGAGCAAGGGTGTGCAAGAAGAATTGTCATGACAAACAACATTAAAATGCCATGGCAAATTCTAGGCAAAAAAAAGACAAAGAAGTTGATTACATTTTTACACAAGGCTAGATGTCTTTTCACCACGTGTATTTTGCTACCAACCGCCTATAAAGGGCTCACTTCCAACTATTGTATTACCCCTCACATATGGGAAATGTGACTCAAAGTACCATTAGAATTTTGGTATAAAATCCTAAGTATATTCCCTTGGTATAAATATATTCTGACACCACAAAAGAGATGGGGCTTTTTCACAATCTTTTAATTTCCATTTTTGAGCTAAAAAGTCTGCTGAAAAACTTCTTCTTTTTCCTGTTTTGATTTCTTCATGGTGCTCCTCTATTAAACAAGCTTGAGGGAGTCACAAGCTTGGAATCCAAGAGGATTAAGCAGTGCTAAGGTAGTTCATGGTGGTCGAGGAGCTCATGATAATGCACGTTGAGAGTTTTCCTCCCTTATTTACTTCACTTCTCTTTTTATTCGATGGGTTATGTAGAATGGGTTGTTTTTATGGATTATTCAAACCCCACCATGAACTAAACCTTATTTGGCGAGGTTATGATGTTGATTAAGTGTTTTTTCTTTAATAAATGGTTGATGCTTTTATGTTTATCACTTGTTTTGACCATTATTTTAAAGTACTTAAGATTGTAGAAGGCATGAGAGTGATAATTTCTTAAGTATATTACTTAGTGTTTGAGATAAACTACGAGAAGATCAACATAAACAATGGCTTTTAGCTAATAAATAGAGCCTAATCCATCATTAGTATTCAAGAGAAACTAAGGTAAGATTTCAACGACTTATAGGAGTTGAGCTTATTCAATAGGTTAGATGTTGCTTCTCAGACCGAGAGGATTTGACTTTTTATTCCCGTCTATCAGGTTCCATAACTAGAGATAGCATATGAGCATTCTTAGTAAACTCTGTTGAGCAAGTGCTAGAAGTTTAGACCATTCTAAAAGATAAGCATTAGGATTTCTTAGTGAACTCATCAATTATTCCCATAATAGCTTGATTGTAAGAATATTATAAAGTCATTTTAGTTAATTCCCAAGTATTCATTTCACCTTGCCTTAACATTTTTATTCAATTGTGATGACATTTTCATTTGCTACACTGCCACTTTGCCATCACATTTCCCTAATTCCATTAAATCTCTTTTAGCACACATTCTATTTTTCCCCAACATTCTCATTTGTTCATACCATAACACTAACTATAATTAGATAATTTAGTATTCGTGCTTTAACTTAGTTTGAAATTTCCTTCAATCCTCGTGGGAACGATGCTCACTCAATTTTTATTACTTGTGTGATTGTGTATACTTACACATAATTTGCGTCCAATTTAAAGTACTCACAGCGCACACAGTAACTAATCCTAAGGGTTTCCTTCTAGAATGGATCAAGTCGTTCATGCATATATTACTTGATAGATTTTGCTACAAGTGTTCCTAGGTTATCTCTAGTAAGGAATCTTATAGTGAAAATGCTACGGAAAAAACTTTCAGCGTCAATTACAACAAGATTGTAACACCCATAACTCGTATACATCTCAAAATATGAGTTAAAGATGTTACTTTAAAATTTCAAACATTCTTTGTACATAAACCATTAAAATTTAGTTTCATTATGAAACTTCCATTTAACAATTTAAAATTATTTAATTAATCGCGTATAATTATAAAATAATCATTTATCTTTCAAAACAAAATCGATTATTGACAGTAAGTAGGTAGATCAATGTTGTTTCATAATCTATGTAAAACTAGCTCAACATTGTTTAATTTAAAAACCATTAAAATAACCATTTAAAACATAATATCATATGCATATTATTCATTCATACTTTCAGAAATATCTAAGGCTATCCAAAATAGAAAAGTCCTAATTTACTATTACATACCATTCTAAATAAATTTAGTAAAGCAAATAGAAAAATATAATATACTTGCCACTAAAACCCAAAAAAACATCATAGATATCTTACTGATACTGATACTAGGCACTATCTGCAAAAAGATGCTCGAGATGCTCCTCACGTCCTTATCTTTATCAGAACCCAGGTATGAAAATCATCTCACGTTAGTAAAACTTAGTGAGGCAGTATAAAGTGATATAAAACGTAAAAATATCTTAAATACGTCAAAACATTGAAATGTAGTTAAAATAAAATCATTAAGCTTTTAAACGAATTATTCAAGTCATTTTCCATATCAGAAACATGAAAATCATCATTTCATAATTTTATCAAAACCATGATAAACATTATCAGAGATGATAATCATTTCATATTGTTTTCCATTCAGACACGTTTAAGAACTTTCATATTTCATTTTCATAGCTCAGTGTATATTTAAAAGAATACAAGGTACGTGAGTAAGACAAATGGCACACTTAGCACCAACGATGATATCATAAAAATCAAAATATGCACTCCATGTGCATTCATATCATTGCACCAACAGTGCAACACGTAAGGTACACGAACGTACTAGATCAGAATCAGAATTACTCAACTTCATGGAATACCAAGAGCACCTACGACTCTTAATGCAAAATACAATGGGCTTTTAAATCATATCATATTCATTTAATAATCCATATTTCCATTCAGAATCATAACTCATCATTATAAAAAGCATAACTTGGGCAGTTCATACCTTAAAACAAATCAGAAAACATTTTTGAATTCATTATAGAAATATTTCATAAATAAAATCAAATCATTCTTTAAAATTAATACGAAGTTAACTTATCACAAGTCTTCCTTAATCAGAATAATTAAATAAAAAAACAACACTCACCTTTACCTCACTACAGAACATTTTATACAGTATGCTTCTAATCCTATTCTTTTTCCTTCCCTTTTATGTCACTCGGATCGCTAGGTTTATCGTAGTGTGATCATCATCAAACAAAAACACAGTATCCAACAATATGTTAGTATTATACTAACATAATCTAATTCTGATAATATAAATTCTATAAAATATAATAGATACTAAATTGATATAAAATTGAAATCACAAATCCATTATAACTTTAACCTTTCCAAACTAGCTATTCAATCCCATAAGTATTCATGTACATCATTAATCCTTCAACTTTCTAAAACTTTGCATTTAAATCACTATATATTAATTCTTTTTAGAATTAACATCAACTTTTTCACTTAATTCACAATGGTCCTTCACTATTTTAGTTACATCAAACCAAATACCAAAATTTCCAGCTTTGTAATTTCTTAATCAACTAGTTAATTTACACTTACAACTTTGTAGTCAAATCCCTAAATTTCATAACCATTAAAAAAGCATCATAAAACTTTACCAAAATTTCACTTTGGTCCCAAGTCAATACTGTCATAACCATTTTTTTCATAAAACAATCCAATATTAATTTTAACAACGATTATGACTTTTATTTGGAAAAAATGGGTGATTTCGAATTGATTTGGATTAAATTAGATTGGAGTCGCCATCGATCTTTGGGTTAGGTAGGCCGAATACATAAAAGCGTCTTTTAAAAACAATTTTAAGGAAAATCGTTTTTTAAGACAACAATTGTTTGTGTTTACGAAATATTCAATTTAAAATGGGTTCAGGAATCGGTTACGCGTGGGGAAGGATTGGCACCGACACAGAGCCCAAAATTGGTACTGTGTCGCTTACACGTTGTCATACATGGTGGAAATCGTGAATCGAACGTAAAGTTAAATTATGATCCATTTATCGAACATTGATTAATTTGCTTCAAATTAAATAAATAGAGAAAATTCTTTAACTCGAAAAGAAATCTCGAAATTAGCAATCCTTCATCGGGAAAGCTAACTCGACTATTCCTTGTCAGTAAAAGAATATTCCCTCATAATTGATTGTAAAGGATGTGAATCAAATATAAAACGAAAATCGACGTTTGCATAATATAAATTGCTATTTACAAACATGCATCACATTGTTCGACAAAAATGAAAAATTGATTTACTTCAAGTTAGTATTTGTTCGAATGTCGTATTGGATTGTAGCACTTCGATCAAGTGATACTTTCCACGCCCGTTCTACAAATTCGCGTTCTCGAAACTATTCAAATATACTAATAGATAAAAAAGAACAATGAAAATAAATGTATTTGTAAATATACGAAACAAAATATTTTCAGTAAATAAAACTAATCATATCCACAGTTAATTACGAAAGATATAAAATATATATACATGTAAAAAAAGAACCAATCATAACAAGTAGAAATTATATATCAAATTACAAATAAAATAATAAATAATAATATTAGATTTAAAGGACCAAAATACAAAACAGAAACTTAAATGATCAAAATGACAAAAAGCATAATCTTAGGGACTAAAACAAATAAAATAGAAACCTAAAGGACTAAAATAGAAAAAAAATAAAACATTAAGGATTAAAATAGATAAAATAGAAACTTCAGGGACTAAAATAGATAAGAAAGAAATTTAGGGGGCTAAATAGTAATTACATACATTTAAAGGACTAAAACACCAACAATAAAAAATTAAAGGACTAAAATAATAATTACAAGTAAAATAGAGCCCAGAAACACAAGCATTAAACAATATATATACTAAAATTGGAAATAACCCAGAAAGAGTATAAAGGATTAAAATAAAATAAATAGAAATATGGAGGACTACACAATAATTAAACCAAATAATAAACAATGACTAAAATGGAATATACAAATCCCAGAACCAAATTCAAAAATCAACAACAATACACAACTCACTAACTTAGTGACTAAGATGAAATAAATAACAAATACCATGACCAAAGTTCAACATTAATAATAATGACAAAACAAACAAGTACAAGACCAAAATAGAAATAGTGAAACATTAAGGCTCGAAATAAAATAAATATAATTTTATTTAATGAATAAATCGTACATTTATAAAGCAGCAGGGACCAAAAAGTGTCATTTACCTTTAACATGAAAATACGCAGAAGCCCCTATTTAAACGATGTCGTTTCGTTCAAGGTATTTAAGGCCAAAGCTAGCCTTTTTCCCTCATTTCCCCTCATTTCTCCTCATTTCAATAAATGGAGAGGGAGAGAGAGAGGGAGAGAGGGAGAGAGAGAGAGGGAGAGAGGGAGATAGAGAGAGTTAATACTCTCTCAACTTCCCTCGTAGGGGAAGAAAACTACTCGCCACCGGGGGTGGCGCACTGTGGCTGGTACAACGGCGTATGGCGGCCGGAGGGAGCAAATGGTCCCAAAAGACTCCCTCAATCACCCCAACTCGAAAACCAACCCCACATAGCCTAAAACCAAACTTAAACCTCTAGATCTATGATATATTAACTTCGAAAACACCGAGACTCCAACGACCTCTCGGCTTCCACGGTGACTTTAGGGCTCCCCGGCTTCAAACCTAGGTAAATCTCTCCCCTCTTTTATTTTTTTTTCTCGGCTGTGGTTCAAATAGGATCTAAGTTATTTTTTAGTTTGGTTTCTTCTCCCTTTTGTTTTTCTGTAATACTCTATGTCTTCTCCTCTTTTTTGTTTCATATTTTCTCCCTAAAACCCTCATCTTCTCCCCGAATAATCCCATGTTTCCTCTTATCTGCCTCCTTTTCTTTTTATGGATCCCTTTCATGTGATGGTTATGATTAGATAACCCATTCCTCGAGATTTCATTTGGATTTGTTCCCATATTTTATTTAATTCTTTTCTTACTGTTGATATGATTTGGATGATGGTTTTCACTGATTGAGTCACTGTTGGATGGTACTTTGGCAGAAACTGGTCACTGTTGGTGTAGAAGAGGATGGAGGCGTCAGTAGATATCATACCCCTATGGTTAGGGTTTTAAAAACCCTAGGGAACCGGATCGAATCTGGATTCGGGTTTGGATACGGGTAGAAAGGGGACCGGATCTGGATTCTGGTTTGCTGTCATTGGGCTAATGGGTTATGTCTGATGTGTTGGCTTGGGTATTTGCTAGTGGGCTTATTGATTGGGCATTGGGCCTTGTATCAGCTGGACTTCGGGTTTGGGCCTTGGGATTGGCATGCACAAAATATGTATTTCTATTATTAATAATAATAATAATAATAATAATAATAATAATAATAAATTAAAATTAAATTAAATAGAAAAGACGCGGACAAAAATGGGTGTCTACAGCTGCCCCTCTTTGCACATTCTTGTGTTAACAAGAATAGGGCAAAGATGACAAGACAACACATTTTTATCTGGTTCTCTCCCTTTTATGCTTAGAAATTGGATAATGTTGGTTGTTGGGGATGACACTGCTCATACGTGATGAAGAGTTCGGGTCATCTAAGGGTGACATTGTTCCTACGTGATGAGGAGATCTGATCAGGGGATGACACTGCTCATACGTGATGAAGAGTTCTTGGCCATCTTTAGAAAGGGTGATAACTCGGTTCCTACGCAATGAGGATGACTGGTTATCTAGGGGTGACACTACTCCTTCGTGATTATGACGTCTGGTCGAGGGATGACACGATTTCTACGTGATGAGGACGACATGCCATCTTTAAGAGTGATGATAACTCGGTTTCTACCTGATGAGGACGGCTGAATATCTAAGGGTGACACTGCTACTACGTAATGATGCCTCAATGGAGACAAAATTTGTCTCAATGGAAACGATCTCAAAGGTTTTTTTACGAAAAATTATCTCAAGAGAGATAAAATTTTGTTTCAAAAGAAATAGACTTAAAGATCTTTTGTTTCAAAATAAACGACACAAAGATGATTGTTGTTTCCAGTGAAACAAATTCATAATTTGGAAAATTGTCTCAAGTGAGAAAACATTTGTTTTTAGAGAAATTGTCTCAAGTGAGACAAAATTTGTTTTTAGAGAAATTGTTTCAAGCGAGACAAAGTTTGTTTTAGAGAAAGTTGATCTCAAGTGAGATCAACTTTGTTTAATGTGAAACAAATTCAAAATTTGTATCACAAAGAAAAAATGTCTCAAGCGAGACAAAATTTGTTTTCCAAAGAAATTGTCTCAAGCGAGACAAAATTTGTTTTTGAAGGAAACTGTCTCAAATGAGACAAAATTTAATTTTAAGAAAATAATCTCAAGGTTGATAGACAGTCTACTTATTCATGCTTGTGGAGGAAAAGCCTTCAGAAGATCTGATTGTCGACTTCAAGAAGTCAAATCATTGTTTCTTCATTTAGAGACATCTGGTCATTTTCAAAAAATGATGCATTTCATGTGTCATGTATGTATGTGTATATGTTGATCTGTGAGGGGAATAGTTGTGAGAGCAGTCTTCGTTCTATTCCTGACTCAATTTATCTTCATTTCCAGCAGAGTGTACTCTTACAAACCTCGTCCTGAGACAATTTATTTCCTTGCCCCATCAAATTTTGCCCCAAATATTTGGCTTCTCTTGCCCCAACTTCGATCCTTAGCTTCAAACAAATATTTGTTGAATTCCAAGATACGCTCCCAGAGAACTTATCTTGTTTTAAATTTCTTTTCTTCCTTTGAATTTTCAAAATTTTGTAGAATATCAAAAGGAATTTTGAAAATGTTGCCTCCTCCTAAGTTTCACAATTGAAGCAAATCATAAAATAGGAGTTGATTGTATATCAAAAGAATTAACTTCTCTTTTAATTTTTTATAACTACAAATCTTTGACAAATATCAAGGTCGAAAAGTTGGTTTCAAGGTTGGCTACCTAAATTCTAAGGTTTGTTTCCTTGATTTGGTTATCGTGAAGATCATAACATGCCCCTCTTTCTTGGTTTGGCATTTTAATCAGAGACGAACAAAATGGCACAACTAGCATAATCAATAGCTAGACCTTTCATAATACTTTTGTTTTAGTTCTTTAAAATCTTACATTTGTTCAAGCTTTGTAGACTCACCTAGTCAAGGTAGTGCAGAAAATATCGATCTAAAAATGAGATTTCTGAGTGCTCGTGTGAAGTTGACTATAACATGTTTTCCTCAACTCCCTTATTCCATATTCACCGAAAACTCCTTTATTAGTAAATTTGATTTAATTTTCCATTGTATGACTAGCTGAATCTTATCCATAAAGCCAGGGCGTTTAACCAATTGCTCTAGAGGGACAGCTCAAGCTTTATTGTATATATATTTTATAATTGCCTTTGTTCGGCTAGCTAAAGGATTGTCGTCACAAAGTCTTCGACTTGACAATCAAAGTGGAGCATATACCGAATTACCGAGTGTCCAATCAATGTCATGGTTTGAATGTAGTCTATTCATAAAGCAAGAGCTTTCGAGTTTCCTCTATAACCAATTGCTTTAGCGGAATAGCTCAGCTTTATTGTATATATATATATATATATATATATTTGGGTATACGGATTCCATTTCTAAAGTTCGCTGAGGAAAACCAGTTATAGTCTTGATGTTTGTTGAAGGTCAAAAGATCTCATCATTGGAGTTAAATTTCCAAGCAATTGACCTAAACTAGATTTGCCTACTTGACCATTCCATCTGAGAAGATCATGATCATCATTGAATTCATTAACAAAAGTAGAAACCAATTAGTTTTGTAATTTCATGTGCTAGTTGCCCCATTTTGTCTGCTCCTAACACTACCTAAATGGCAAAACTTTCGATGGAATCTTCATGAGAAGAGAAAATTAGCTAGGTCCCTGCAAGAGAAGGGTATATAGTTTGGTATAACTTTGGATTAGGATCAAGGGGTCCTTGTTTTGCTGGGGTTCAATCTTGTCATTTGTCAAATATTTACAACCTCAATAATTAAAACTCTTAATTAAGACGATATTCAAAGAATTCAAAATTAGAATTTATTCATTGCTCATTTTCTCAGAAGGAATCATTTTATTTAAAATGTTAAAAAGTCAAGTGATTTACAAACATTCACATAAGAAGTACAAAAGAAAAACAAGTTCAAACAGGATTATATGCATGAGAATGCAACAAAACTCCTGATGGATGCCCTAGTCCACTCCTGATCAGAATGCCCCACTATTCAATGAAATTCAATGCCCCTGAATCGATCAGATCTTGTACCTTATGCTTCAATGCCCCACAATTCTCAGTGGTGTGCCCTGATCTCCCAATGTGATAGCTACATATAACATTCATATCATGGCCCTCAGGATATGGGGCCTCTCTTGGTTTGGATTGAACTGGAGTCACAAGCTTCTTATCAACTAGCGTTGGGAGTAATTCCTCATATGTAATTGGAATTGGATCAATGCGAGTCTTTTCACGAAAAAATTTATGAGGCCTGGTCCCCAAACTAGCAAGATAAGATCCCACGATCATTTCTCCAATCTGGCCATTCTCGACAGCTCTCTCGATCATTTCTCCACACATGAAAATGTCAGAGAAACTCTTGGTGGCAGCTCCTATCATGTAGTCGATATATGGAGACTTCAATGTATCGATGAATATAGTAATGAATTCTCTTTCAGTCATTGGTGGATGTACTTGAGATTCGATATCCCTCCATCCATGAGAATATTGTCGAAAGCTCTCACCACTCTTCATCTCTATATTTTGCAGTGTTGTTCTATCAGGAGCCATATCAATCATGTGCTTGTATTAGACAAGAAAAGCACTAGCCAAATCCCTCCAGGAGTGGACTTGAGTATGACTCAGTTGATTATACTACCTAGAAGCGAGTCCAATCAAACTATCTTGGAAGCAGTGGATCAACATCTGATCATTGTTGATGTACCCAATCATCCTTCGAATAAAAATCATGAGATGGGCATGAGGACAACTGGTTCCATTTTATTTTTCAAACTCGGGCATCTTGAATTTGGGTGGAAGCGCAAATTCAGGAACTAAGATTAGTTTGGTTGCGCTCATTTCCTTGTGAGAGCTCTGTCTTCTCATTCCCTGTAATGTCTCTCTGCACCACATTTTCAAAGTCTCAAGGATCTTATTATCGGCTCTCTTAATCTTTTTAGGATTGGACATGTTGGGGTTAGTATAATGACCTCGATGACCTAAAACAGTTACACTAGTTTTAGTGGAGGAGAAGCCTACTTGGCGTCTAGGAATCCTGTTAGGCGAGACAAGTGGTTTTGAACTAGCCTATGCCTTCACATATTCAACTATTTCATGGGTCAAGGAAATCTTCTCTTTGCCTTTTCTTTGGTTGAGCTCAGTCATTTTTGCTACCATTTGGCCAAATAGGTCATTTTTTGTTTTGCAAGAAACGATCCATGGTGGTCATTTGCATCTGCTCCATTTTAACTTCCCACTCTGCTTGCATCTTTTGCAAACTCTCTTCCAACTCTTTCTTTAGATTCTCAAATTTTGCATCCATTCTGAGTACTGTGCAAATGCAGTTGCACAGTTAGAAGAACTTCCTCAAAGCTTCCCACAAGGTATGATTAATGCATGTAAAAATGCTTAAATAAATAATTTACAAAAATGAAATGATGCAAATGCATATGCGAAAAATGTTGATCCCAACGATGAACATCGTAGACCAATTTTCACCAGAGATAAAAACCTTCACATTACAAGACAACCCACTTTACAGACATGCCTTCACTTAGATGTTGAGTATGGAGTGAATCACTACTTTGTCTCGGATCTTCGTCGGTGCGTCGCTTCTTGATAACTAGCGAAGAAATGATTGTAGACAAAGCTTGAATGCTAGATTACTCTTCAAATCAATGGATCATATTTCTTGTCTCGAATGTTTCTCGATTTTCGAGCAAGTCTCATTCTTGTACTCTCTGAACTTCTTTAGCCCTCAGCGCATGTCTGTGTACACAATCGCTTGATTTATATTTTTTATCTCTTCTTGTAAAAATATTTCTCTCGAAAATCCCCTTGCGGATTAATACTTTTGCATTATGTCGTGACAATGAAATGCAATACAAAGAAAGTAAAAATAACACAAGCAAAAAGAGAAAAACGAGTTAGTAAAACAAACAAAAGAGAAAAATGAGTTAGTACAAGCAAAATAATCAATAGAGTTAAAAGATGCTATCTACGGATAAATATAACATCTTCCCGATCATGTTATCTACTCGAACATGCTTTAATTAAATAGCATTCCTACCTGGACATGCTATCTACCCAAAATGATTTTTTTTCAAGAAATTGACCCTAACCGCATGGTATCAAGTTCGCATGATTTTATTCAAAAATAATAAATAAATTCTATGAACTTAAAGTAAAATGTAAAGGTTTAGAAACGTTCCTCCTTTGTGTACACTTAGTTTGGGTGCCTACTAACGGACAGAGGTTCGGTATGACTATACCAAGGGTGATCGTTCTACGGTTCACTATATGCATGGTATCAGCTCTAATAGAAAAAAGGGTACCTGAATTGTCCTTGATATCGGTGCCCCTTGGGCTGCCAAACCCTTGATCCTCGCCCACCCATTACAGGTTTCGAACAGAACGAGTTCAATTCGAGGGGATTCACTGCCTTATACTCATATGAGGAATAAGAAGGTATAGGGTATGTATCCCATGGGTTATTTTCTAAAACTCATACGAAGAATAAATTCTTACGACAGTAAAGCATTCACCCCGACTTAATTGGAACAAAGCTCGTGTCTACAGCTTATGTTATGCAAATGCAAGAGATGTGTGTGAGGAGGAGTGTACCTACCTCTGACTCAAAAACGGAAAAGAAAAAAACTTGACAAAAACTTGGACAGAGCTGAAATAAAAAATTCAAATGTTAGCATAATAATGAAATATGAAGCAATTCAAAACTTGAATAAACAGACCATAAGTTAACCAAAGACTCAAACTCATAGTTTCCACCAAATGACAATATATAAGCGACTTACAACCTGACTCTCTAAAAATATCCCCAGTGGAGTCGCCAAGCTGTCATAACCATTTTTTTCATAAAATAATCCAATATTAATTTAACAACGATTATGACTTTTATTTAGAAAAATGGGTGATTTCGAATTGATTTGATTAAATTAGATTGGAGACGCCATCGACCTTTGGGTTAGGTATATTGAATACCTAAAAATGTCTTTTAAAAAAGATTTTAAGGAAAATCATTTTTTAAGACAAAAATGGTCTACGTTTACCAAATATTCGATTTAAAACGGGTTCAGGAGTCGGTTACGCGTGGGAAAGGATTGGCACCCCCACAGTACCCAAAATTGGTACTGTGTCGCTTACACGTTGTCATACATTGTGGAAATCATGAATCGAACATAAAGTTAAATTATGATCCATTTATCGAACATTGATTAATTTTCTTCAAGTTAAATAAATAGAGAAAATTATTTAACTCGAAAAAAAATCTCTAAATTAGCAATCATCCATCGGGAAAGCTAACTCGACTATTCCTTGTCAGTAAAAGAATATTCCCTCATAATTGATTGTAAAAGATGCGAATCAAATATAAAATGAAAATCGACGTTTGCATAAAATAAATTGCTATTTAGAAACATGCATCACATTGTTCGACAAAAATGAAAAATTGATTTACTTCAAGTTCGTATTTGTTCTAATTTCGTATTAGAATGTACCACTTCGATCAAGTGATACTTTCCAGGCTCGTTCTACAAATTCGCGTTCTCAAAACTATTAAAATATATTAATAGATAAAAAAGAAGAATGAAAATAAATGTAATTGTAAATATACGAAACAAAATATTTTCAGTAAATAAAACTAATCATATCCACATTTAATTACGAAACATATAAAATATATATACATGTAAAAAAGAACCAATTATAACAAGTAGAAATTATATATCAAATTACAAATAAAATAATAAATAATCATATTATATTTAAAAGACCAAAATACAATACAAAAACTTAAAGGATCAAAATGACAAAAAGCAGAATCTTAGGGACTAAAACAAATAAAACAAAAACCTAGAGGACTAAAATAGAAAAAATAAAAATTTAAGGATTAAAGTAGATAAAATAGACACTTCAGGGACTAAAATAGATAAAATAGAAACTTAGGGGGCTAAATAGTAATTTCAGACATTTAAAGGACTAAAACACCAACAACAAAAAATTAAAGGACTAAAAAAATAATTACAAGTAAAATAGAGCCCAGAATCACAAGCATTAAACAATACAGGTACTAAAATTGGAAATAACCCTGAAACAATATAAAGGAATAAAATGAAATAAAAAGAAATATGGAGGACTACACAATAATTAAACCAAATAATAAACAGTGACTAAAATGGAATATACAAATCCCAGAACCAAATTCGAAAATCAACAAAAATACACAGCTCACTACCTTAGTGACTAAACTGAAATAAATAACAAATACCATGACCAAAGTTCAACATTAATAATAATGACAAAACAAACAAGTACATGACCAAATTACAAATAGTGAAACATTAAGGCTCGAAATAAAATAAATATAATTTTATTTAATAACTATATCGTACATTTACAAAGCAGCAGGGACCAAAAGTGTCATTTACCCTTAACATGAAAATACACAGAAGCCCCTGTTGAAACGGTGTCATTTTGTTATGGGTATTTAAGGCCAAAGCTAGCCTTTTTCACTTATTTCCCCTCAATTCTCCTCATTCCAGAAAATGGAGAGGGAGAGGGGGAGAGAGAGAGTTAATACTCTCTCAACTTCCCTCGCCGGGAAGGAAACTACTCGCTGCCGGTGGCGGCGCACAATGGCCGGCACGGTAGTGCATGGCGACCAGGGGGAGAAAATGGTCCCAAAAGACTCCCTCCTTCACCCCCAACCCGAAAACCAACCCCACATAGCCTAAAACCAAACCTAATCCTCTATATCTAGGATATATTACCTTCGAAATCATCGAGACTCCAACGAACTCTCGGCTTCCACGGTGACTTTGGGGCTCCCCGACTTTGAACCTAGGTAAATCTCTCCTCTCTCTTATTTCTTCTCGGCTGTGGTTCAAATAGGATCTAGGTTATTTTTTAGTTTGGTTTCTTCTCCCTTTTGTTTTTCTATAAAAGTCTCTGTCTTCCCCTCTTTTTGTTTCGTATTTTCTCCCTAAAACCCTCGCCCTCTCCCCGAATAATCCCATGTTTCCTTTTCTCTGCCTCTTTTTCTTTTTATGGCTCCTTTGCATGTGATGGCTTTGATTAGATAGCCCATTCCTCAACACTTCATTTGGATTTGTTCCCATATTTTATTGAATTCTTTTCTTACTGTTGATATGATTTGGATGATGGTTGTCATTGATTCAGTCACTGCTGGATGGTGCTTTGGTAGAAACCGGTCACTGTTAGTGCAGAGGAGGACAGCGACGATAGTATATATCATACCCCTATAGTTAGGGTTTCCAAAACCATAGGGAACCGGGTCAAATCTGGATTTGGGTTTGGATACGGGTCAAAAGGGGACCGGATTGGATCCGGATTTTTGTTTGCTGTCATTGGGCTAATGGGTTATGTATGATGGGTTGGCTTGGGTATCTGCTAGTGGGCTTGTTGATTGGGCATTGGGCCTTGTATCTGCTAGGTTTCGGGTTTGGGCCTTGGGATTGGCCTGCACAAAATATGTATTTCTATTAATAATAATAACATATAATAATATTAATAATAAATTAAAATAAAATTAAATAGAAAAAACTCGAACAAAAACGGATGTCTACAAGTATTCTAACTTAAAATTTAGCATTCAATAATTAAAAATTAACATTAAATACTCATAATTGCATATTTCCTCATCAATGTATCATAATTTCCAAAACTTGTAAAGGGGTCATTTTAATATCTCAAGGTTCCAAATTAATCTAATTCAATCTCTAAAAAATGTAGAACACATCTAACATTAATTCTAGACCACGGGAAATTTTTTAACATTTTTCCCATATTTTCTTCATATGGGTGAACCTATAAAAGCATTTAGGGTAAACTTTTCTTTCTATTTCAAGCATGAATTGAACCTCCTTACATCAAATTCATTATATTTCAATCATCAAAACATCAAATTCGATCAACATATGTAAACCTTAATCATGGTCAAACAAGATATAAGCTTCTACACTTGATTTTAATCATCACTCATGCTTTAAAATTAATCAACAACATCTATAACATAAAAATTATCCATCAACTCTTCAAAATGAAACATGTTCTTCAACCATCCAATTCATGAAACTCAACATATAAGCAAGATTTCCATGTAATTTTTATACTAAATGATAGGGAGTTTCAGGAGGATTAATTCTCTATATAATAGCTTAATCCAAAAATCAATCATGTAGCTTTAAAATTCAAATTGAAAATCTCACCATGGTGGATATGGAGGTTTCGGCCAAGTTTGATAAAGATGAACAATTTCTCTTGATTTTTCTAGTAATTTTCATAATATACATGGCTTTAAACTAATTTAATTGAATTTCAAATTTCAATTTATGAGAAATCCCAATTTTTTCATTAGTGAATCATGATAATTACCCTTTGCAATGAAATATATTCCATTAAAATATTCCATAGTCAAAGATGAATCAAACTTTAGTTGACTTTCTACTTTGGCTATACACTTGAAAATTGCAATTTAGTCACTAAATTCCCAAATTTTCGGCCAAATATGAAACATTGACTTCAATTTCATTGATCAACAATAAATTTCACTGTTTTAAAATATGAAAATAATATTTATAACCTTTATCTACCATCATTGAAATTTTTGTAACTTTCAGTTTGATCCGGATATCCAATTTCTTACCGGACTTTACTACTTTACAACTTTTAATACAAACCTCGAATGAAATTTATGATTCCAACTAAAACACTAACACCGGGACAAACTATTCATTTACGGGCCAAAATATATAACTTTTGGAAATTATAGTTTGGTCCCTAAACTTTTATAAAATCTATACGATGGCTACTAAAATTTCAAAAATTACATTTTAGTCCTAATCAAAATTTGGGGTATTACAATTCTTCCCCCTTAAATAAAACTCATCTTGGAATTTTCCATATGTATTTACATACATGAATTAAAAAGATGAGGAATTTGTGTTTTCATATTTTCCTCTCGTTCCCATGTTGTTTCCTCAACTTTATGATTTTGCCAAAGAAATTTTATTAGTGGAATCTTCTTGTTTCTCAATTCTTTGACTCCTTGAGCTAAAATCTTCCATGTTCTAAAATCTTCACAGGTTATTTCTCGTATGACAAATCTGATTGAATTTCAATCTTATCAGGTCTAATCACATACGAATGATCCGATTGATATTTCAGAAGCACCGACACAAGAAACACATTATGTATGTTATCCATTTCCACAGGTAATGCTAGCTGATAAGCCACTGGAGCAACTCTCTTAATGATCTCGTACGAGGTAAAGAATCTTGGACTCAATTCTCCTTTACGTCCAATCTCATAGCCTTTTTCCAAGGCTATACTTTAAGGAATACTTTAACACCGACTTGATATTCAATTTCTTTTCTCTTCAAATCTGAATAAGATTTACATCAGTCAGCAGTTACTTTGCGATTTTTTAGAATAAGTACTTTGTTCTCCACTTCTTTGATCAGGTCCAGACCAACTATATCTCGATCTTTAATTCATACCAATTCAGTGGTGTCTTACTTCTTCTTCCTTATAGTGCTTCAAAAGGAGCAATTTTAATACTTGACTAATAACTGTTGTGTGAGCAAACTCTACTAAAGGAAAATAGTTTCCCATGATCGTTTGAAATCAATAACACATGGCCTTAGCATGTCTTCAAGTATTTGAATAGTTCACTCATACTGATCGTCTTTTTATGGATGAAAAGTTGTGCTGATATTCAGTCGAGTTCCCAAGGCTTTATGCAAAGACTTCCAAAATCTCGAAGTAAACCTCAAGGCTCTATCAGAACCTATCGAGACAGGTACTCTATGAAGTCATAAAATCTCCCTAATATATAACTCAACAACTTATCCATTGAGTAATCAGCTGGAACTGTAACAAAGTTTGTTGTCTTAATCAATCTATCTATAATTACCCAGATTGAGTCTTTCTTACTGGGTGTCAAAGGTAAAACTTGTCAAGAAGTCCATAATAACTATTTCTTATTTCCACTAAGGAATGGAAATAGGTTGAAACAAACAAGATGGCACTTGATGTTTTTCTTTTACCTATTGACATGTCAAACATTTGGATACAAACTTGGTTATAGCCCTTTTTATGTCTGCCAATCAATAACGACTCTTCAGATCTTGGTACATTTTATTTCCTCTTTTATGTATGGTTAAAGGACTTTATTGAGCTTCATAAAGAAGATAATTCTTCAATTCATCCTCTTTGGGAATGCAAACCTGGCCTCGATAATACAAACATCCATCGGATTTAACTTCAAAGTCTCTTCTTTCACCTTTTTTCACTTGCTCAATTTTGCTAAACATTTTTCATCCTTCCTTTGAAGATCTTTTGTTCGATCTAATACTGCAACCCTTATCTTTAATTCTGCAAATAGTGCACCATCATTTTTCATATATAATTGATCATCCAAAGCACTCAAAACAAAGACTGTCTTTCAACTAAGTGCATCAGCTAGCACATTAGCCTTTCCAATCTAGTAGTCAATAATCACATCATATTCTTTCAGAAGCTCGATCCATCCTCTTTGTCTCATATTCAAATCCTTCTGAATTAACAAATACTTTAAGCTTTTATGATTCATATAAATATAACACTATTCACCATACAGGAAATGGCACCAAATTTTCAAAGCAAATACCACATCTGCTAACTCTAAATCATGAGATGGGTAATTTCTCTCATGCGCCTTCAGCTATCTTGATTCATAGGCTACAACCTTGTCTTCTTGCATAAACATATATCCCAAACCATTATGAGATGCATCATTGATCGCATAGTCTTTACATGATTTTGGTTGTAGTAAAATTGGTGCCTCTGTCAGAATCTTTTTAAGCATATAAAAGCTTTCTTTGCACTTTTAGGACCAAACAAAGGACAAATATTTTCTTAGTTTTGTAAATGGAGAAGCAATCATTGAGAAATTCTTCATAAATATTTGGTAATAGCAAGTTAATCCCAAAAAACTACGAACTTCAAAGACATTTTTCGGAGTTTTCCATTCCACTATTTCTTGTACTTTCTTGTGATCAATTATGATTCCCTCTATCAAAATCACATGGCCAAAGATAGTAACGTATGGCAACTAGATTTTGCATTTTGACAATTTGGCATAAAGATTATTATCTCACAATGCATGAAGTACAATTCAGAGATGTGTATCGTGTTCCTCTTTAGCCTTGGAATAAACCAAAATATTATCAATACCCATGACCACAAACTGATCCAAATACGGTTTAAACACTGATCCATTAAATACATAAATATTGTAAAAGCATTAGTCAATCCAAATGGCATCACTAAGAACTCATATTGACCATATCATGTTCTAAAAGCCATCTTCGGAACATCTTCCTCTTTAATCTTTAACTGACGATACCCGGATCGAAGATCAATCTTCGAAAATATTGAAGCACCTTTAAGCTGATCAAATAGGTCATCAATCCTTGGAAGAAGGTATTTATTTTTCACTGTCACTTTATTCAACTGACGGTAATATATGTATAATCATAGAGATCCATCCTTCTTTAAACAAAGAGTACTAGTGCACCCTACGAAGACACGCTTGGCCTAATAAAACCTCGATCAATTAGCTCCTATAAATGTTCCTTCAACTCTTTGAGTTTAGTCAGAGCCATTTGGTATAGGGTCGTTGATATAGGCGCAGTACAAAAAAATATATCAATCTTGAATTCCACCTCGCGATCAAGAGGTAATCCGGGTAATTCATCAAGGAACACATACGAACTATTGGAATATCTTCTAACTTAACCTCAGATGATCGAGTGTCTATCACATTAGTCAGAAAAGTTAAACAACCTTTTGACATCAATTTCTTTACAGTCACTGTTGATATCACATTGGTTATTGATTTAGCATTTTCTCCGATTACTAATACTTCATAACCTTTTGTATCTTTCAGAAATAACTGCTTCATGCGACAATCTACCCAACCATAATGTGGAGATAACCAATCCATGTCCAAAATGATCTCGAACTCATAAATGGAAATTCTATAAGATTCACCGAGAATACATCCCTTGAAACTTTATCAGATAGTTTCTATTTATTTGCTTTACTCTGGCATTATGACATAGCAGATTCCTCACTACCATGCCGCTATCAATGGGTTCTAACTAAATAACTTTTTCTCTGACTAATTTCAAACTAATATCGGAATGCGTAGAAACCGGATCAATCAAAACAAATATAGACCCATCATATAAATAGAAAGTACCTGCTATAATCTCAGGATTATCATGGCCATCCCCAGTCTTGATATTGTAAACTCTAGCTAGAGCACGAACATCAGACTGAGAAGTTATCTTTGAATATTCTCTCCTTCTACCTCTACCTCCACCTTGCGGACTCACTGTTCTGCACAGATCTATCTCCTTTCATTAGACAATATCTGATATAGTAATCGGTGTCTCCACAACAGAAACAAGTTGTTGAAGATGCTCTACGTGCTCCAGGATGAGTTTTACCACATTGCTGACATGGTAAAAACTGACCCTATGGCTGAGCTGATCTACCAGCTCCAGTAGTTGTCGTCTTGGTCTGTTGGGCTTTTTCTTTCTCATCAGGCCATTTGCAACCATAAGCACCACCTTCAGACTTATTATAGTACTAAGAACCCGAACATTAACCTTTTTTAGACTGAGATGAGGATGATGCTCCTAATCTCTTTGTTAATTTTTGTCTCTGATCAATCATAGCTCTTTCAGATAAAGCCATCTCCAATTCTTTTGGTTGATTCAATACTTCTTGAAAAGTAGATAGATTCACTGTCAACAGGATTTCTTTGAGCCTAGGATGTAGGCCCTGAATAAACATCTAAAAGTAATCTTTTTTAGTAGGAATAAGCTTCGAAGTATATCGACTGAGCATATTAAACTCATATCCATACTTATATGTTAATCTATTGCTTTGTATCAGATTGAATAAATCTTACTTCATTTGCAAAATAAACTGCTCTCCAATGTACTTTTTTTGAAATTCCTCTTGGAAAAAATGTCAAGTAACTTGCTCTGGACGGGCACACAGTCACATTAGTCCACCAAATCTAAGCTTTCCCTCGGAGTAATGAAACTATGCCCTCTAATTTCTCCTCATCAGTACAACTGAGATTGTCCAGCATAATCTTTGCATCATTGAGCCACATATCAGCCTCTATTGGAACTTCATTTGCTTCTTCTTTAAATTCATGGGCTCCCAAACTTTTAAATTCTTTCAGAATTGGCACCCTCAGAGAAGGAAGAGGGAGACGTGCTGCTTCGGGTTGACACTGAGCCAAAATAGTCTCTAAAGCCTAGACAAAAGTCCTCTGATTCAGAGTTGGCACTCCCTGATATACTTATACTCCCTACTGATCGAATTGAACAAGAGGCGCATACTCAACCTCATTGCTAAAACGACCAGTTCCCTCGAGAACCTCCTATTATGTAGATCAGCTCAAGCCCTCCAAATTTTATATCTTAAAAATGCACATTTAACTTTACATTAATAAGGAGCAACATCATTAATAAAATCACCTAACCATACCAAATCAGGAATATCGACATCTTAGTGGCATGTACACAATTCCAACATAAAAATAAACTCGATCTAGATCAAGAATAGACTAAACTTGCAGCTCTAATACCAATAACTATAACACCCATAAAATGTATATGTATCAAAATACGAGTTAAAGATGTTATATTAACATTTTAAACATTCTTTGAACATAAAGCTTTAAAAACTTTGTTTCATTATGAAATAAAAGTTAACAATTTAAAACTATTTAATTAATCGTGTATATTTATAAAATAATAATTTATCTTCCAAAACAAAATCGGTTTTAGACGGTAAGTAGACAATTTAATGTTGTTTCATAATCTATGTAAAACTACCCAAACACTATTTAATGTAAGAATCGCTTAAATAACCATTTAAAATGTAATATCATATATATAATGTTCATTCATACTTTCAAAAATAATTAAGGCTAGCCAAAATAGAATAGTCCTAATTTACTATTGTAAACAATCCTAAATAAATTCAATAAAGAAAATAGACAAATATAATATACTGCCACCAAAAAGCCAAAAGAACATCAGATATGTCTTACTGATATTAATAGTAGGTACGATCTGTAAAAAGAGACTCGAGAGGCTCCTCACTTCAAGTCCTTATCTTTATCCGAACCTACACATGAAAATCTCACGCGTTAAGTAAAACTAAGTGAGGCAGTATAACAATTGAAGGTGATATAAAACATAAAAAATATCATAAATACGTCACAACATTAAATTGTAGTTCAAATAAAATATTAAATTTTCAAATCTATTATTCAAGCCATTTTCCTCATCAGAAACATGAAAATCATCATCTCATGATTTTATCAAAATCATTATAAATATTATCAGACATAATAATCATTTCATCTTCTTTTCCATTCAGCACATTTTAGAACTTTCATATTTCATTTTCATCATCCAATGTATATTTAAGAGAATACATGGTACGTGAGTCAGAAAAATGTGCGCACTAAGTACCAACGATGCTATCATCAGAATCATAATATGCACTCCAAGTGCATTCATATCATTGCACCAACAATGCAATACGTAGTATACAGGAACTTACTAGATCATAATCATAATTATTCATCTTCATGGCATGCCAAGTGTACCTACGACTCTCAATGCAACATACAATAGGCTTTCAAATCATATCATATTCATTTAAAAATTCACTTTTCCATTCATAACCATTTTCAACTCATCATTAGAAAAATCATAACTTGGGCATTTCATACCCTAAAACAAATCAAAAAATGTTTCTGAAATCATTATATAAATATTTCATAAGTAAAATCAAATCATTCTTTAAAAATAATTCAAGGTTGACTTATCACAAGTCTTTCTCAATCAGAATAATTAAATAAATAAATTGCACTCACCTTTACCTCACTACAAAACCTTTTATACAATATGCTTTTAATAATAAGTTTTTTCCTTCCCTTTTGCGCCACTTGGATCGCTAGGTTTATCGTAATCTGATCATCATCATATAATAACACATTATCCAACATATATGTTAGTATTATACTAACATAATCTAATTCCGATAATGTAAATTCTATAAATATAATCGATATAAAATCCAAATCAAAAATCCATTATAACTTCAACCTTTCCAAAATAGCTATTCAATCCCATAAATATTCATGTACTTCATTAATCCTTCAACTTTGACAAACTTTGCATTTCAGTCATCATTTATTAATTCACATCAACTTTTCTACTTAATTCACAGTGATCCTTGACCATTTTACTTACTTCAAATCAAATACAAAAATTTCCATCATTGTAATTTCATACTCAGCTAGTTCCCTTACATTTACAGTTTTGCAATTAAATCCCTAAATTTCATAACCATTTGAAATGCATCATAAAACTTTACCAAATTTTCACTTTGGTCCCAAATCAATATTCTAACTTAAAATTCAGCATTCAATAATTAAATATTAACATTGAATACTTATAATTTCACAATTCCTCATCAATGTCTCATAATTTCCAAAACTTGCAAAATGGTGCTTTTACTATCTCAAGGATCCAAATTGATTCAATTCAATCTCCAAAGCATGTATCTAACATCAATTCTATACCGTAGGAAACTTTTCAACATTTTTCATATTTTCTTCATATGGTCGAACCTATAGAAGCATTTAATGTAAACTTTTCATTCTATTTGAAGCATGAATTAAACCTTCTTACATAAAATTCAAGCTATTCCAATCATCACAACCTTAAATTCAATCAAAATCCAATGAACCTCTATAAACCCTAACCATGATCGAACATGATATAAGCTCCTACACTTGATTTTAATTATCAAACATGCTTTAAAATCAATCAACAACGTCAATAACATAAAAATTATCCATCAACTCTTCAAAATCAAACATGTTGTTCAACCACCCAATTCATGAAACTCAACGTATATGCATGTTTTCCATGCAATTTTATGCCAAATGATAGACAATTTCAAGAGGATTAATTCTCTATCTAATATCTTAATCCAAATATCAACCATATAGCTTCAAAAATCAAATTGAAAATCTCACCTTGGTGGCTATGGAGGTTTCTACCAAGCTTGAGAAAGATGAGAAATTTCCCTTGATTTTTCTAGTAATTTTATAATACACATGGCTTTAAACTAATTTGATTAAATTTAAAATTCAATTTATTAGAAATCTCAAATTTGCCATTAATGAATCATGATATTTACCATTTTCCATTGAAATATATTCCATTAAAATATTCCACAGTCAAATATGAACCAAACTTAAGTTTACTTTCTACTTTGGCTATACAATTTTCCAAACTTGCAATTTAGTCAATAAATTTCCCAATTTTCGGCCAAGTATGAAAAATTGACTTCAATTCCACTGATCCACATTAAATTTCACTATTATAAAATATGCAAAAAATATTTTCAACCTTTATCTACCATCCTTAAAATTTTGTAAATTTTCTATTCGATTTGATTATTTGATTTATTACCAAACTTTAACGTTTTATAGCTTTTTATACAAACCCTGAATCAAAAATTTTGATTCCCAAAAAACACTAATTTCGAGACAAACTATTTATTTATGATCCAAAATATATAACTTTTAAAAATTATATATTTGGTCCTTAAACTTTTATAAAGTTTATACTTTTACCACTAAACTTTCAAAACTTACATTTTAGTCACTAATCAAAATTTAGGGTATTATAAAGATCGTATCGACTAAGTACTACTCCTTTTAGCCGTTGAAATCCTCTCCTTATTTCTAAGGTGGATTAGGGCTTTGCTACCCAGCTCAGCTCTATTGCTCACTTTGATCTCACCTAACTCTCTCGATATTAGGCATCAAATATAGAAAATTGCTAATTATCGAAAGCTATTATAATTCTAAGTAAGTAAATACAATGAGAAAAGCAAATATATAACATGAAAATATAAATCATTCATTTCATCAAACACATAATCATCCAAAATAACCCACACCAAATAAGGTTAGTTCATGGTGGGGGAAAGATCATCCATCATCATCATTTGTTTTATTACAACCCATAAAATAAAATAAAAACTGAAAAGCACAACGGGAGGAAGAAAAACTCCCAAGCATGTGAGTCGCCTTGAGCTTCCTTGAACCATAGTGAACTGCATTAGCAAGCTAGCTTCTCTCAAAGCCCTAGCTTGATATCCCCTTAGAACTTGGCTATGGAGGACACCATGAAAGAAATGAAGGAAGAAGAAAGAGTTATGCAGCCCCCTTTTTACTTTCTTCCCATTATCTCACACTTCCAAAATTCTCCTCTAATTTATGGTATCTTTAATTGTTTGTATTAAGAGATTTTTTAGGGTTTTATGCCCAAAACTCCATTTGTCCCCTATGATTTCAGTCCATTCACGTGAAGGACAGATGGATAGAGAATTACATTGTGACTAGACTACTTGGCAGTAAAATATCATCAATTTTCTTTTTCATTTTATGCGCCCAGGTGCAATCCAAAAATGCTATAGCATTTTTTAAACTCTCCTTCAGCTCAGTAGTTCTCCACTTCCCTTTCAACTTAAAGCACAAGGGAAGCTTCCAGAGGGAATCACGTGTGAACATGTAGCATTTCACCAAGTCTCTTTACCAAGTATGCTATGACAAATCATCACTTCTCCTTTAGCCCTATTCACATGCACATCATCACCAGAGCACAACCTTTCCCATTAAACAACACTAGTTTTTCAAATAAAATTTTGCAACAAAACAACACCATTATATGTAACTATATGAGCGTAAATGCAACTATATTCAACTAAATGTGTTTTTAAACAACCAATAACCTAAGTAAAAAGGCACAAAATATAGCCTTTTTGCGCGGTTATCAGTCATGCATTCGTTGTAACAAAATAGGAGAAGGTTAAACATTTAGAGTTGATTTATGACACAGATGGTTTATTGTGGTTGCTTTTAGGCTTGGAGATATCCCTGTGCCCATGCACTTGTTGCATGTATGTATACTAGTATAAGTGCATACACTTATGTTGATAAGTGTTTTCACGTATAAAGGATATTAAATGTCTACGGCTATATGTTCAGACAAATCCCAAATGAATCATATTTGCCAAAAAAGGCTCATGATGAATGACTGCCAAACCCAATGCTTCGTAGAAGTCCAAAGGGTCGACCTGAGTCTACTCGTATTCTTACAAATATTGATTTCCATAGTGAAGAGAAAGGTCAGCCGAAGAGATGTGGATTTTGTATGGGTAAAGGCCATTTAAAAAAGATTATCCAAATCTACCAAGATATAAGCCTCGTCAGTAATCATATATGTATTTGTATTTGAACGAACGAATATTTAAATTTCTATTTTTATTTCAATTTCATTGAATGAAGAATGAATGTTTGGTCTTTCCTAGTTATTATTTTTTGAATGAGTGTGATGGATTTCTATATTTTATTTGAACAAATGTTTGCCTATTTATTTTTTGAACAGGTGTGATTGATTTCCACATTTTATTTGAATGGGTGTGATAAATTAAACAAAGTTAAACCATCATCATTTGAATAGGTAAATATAACAAACAATTTATTTAATATTAATTTTTATACAAAAATAATGATCTGTCTATAATTCTCATTGGTGTTATGGAGTTCTGGAATGATAATATCAAGACGGATGTCGATTGTGTTATGGACGTTGTGGTTACTTAGGGGTGTAGTAGCCATCATCCTCATTCACTGAGGGCATCTGATCTGGTGTTGTAATTATATACCCACTATTCTGCTCTCCTATCTCTAGTGGAAACGTACAATGACAAATAGTAGTATTTGATATCATAGATGTCATGTTCTCAAAATCATACATTGATTCAAAAATGGGAGAGTAGATGCATGTCTGAAGATGCATGCCTGAAGATGCATAAACTGGTGTGATTGAGGCTGCATAAACTTGGGTACGTGCGTCAGAACGCTTGTGTTGAGCTATCATCAACATTTGTTGTTTCCGCTTCATGGTGGGATGAACTCCTACTCCCACTCGATATATGTTTTTTTTTATTTTACCATATTTTTTCTTATATTTTTGAAGTTGTCACCTTTCACTCTACGTTGTCAAATATAGCTTTCCATTATCCCAATAATAGTTAAGGTATGTTGAAGTCTAGAACCAAAGTTATCATCTTGAATGGAAGTAAGAGATGGTAACAATAAGCCTCAATTGTCCCAAATATTAATGAAGTATGCATGCTTCTGAGCCCAATTTTCGTCATGTTTTCCCCGTGCATTCAATATGTGGAGCTCCTTATGCTAAACCGAATTAACCGAAATTATAAACACTTAATATTATACACATATATATATATATATATATATATATATATATATATATATATATATATATATATATATATATATATATATATATATTATTTAGCTATATGGGTGTTTAAACTCAGTTTTAACCGAATTAACCAAATAAATCAAAATTATTAAATATTTAATATATAATATATATTATTTATAAATTTAGTTAATTTGATTAACCGTCAATTAACTGAACTTAATTCTGTTTGGTTAAATTTTTTAAAAAAAAAATCAGTTCGGTTAACGGTTAAAGGGGAAAATTCGGTTAATGAAATTTGGATAATTCGATTCGGTCGGTTAACCGAATTACCCATTTGAACACCCCTAGATTCTATAACCATGATAGCCTCAAACGTCGCTCAAATGTCGACCTTTTAAATGAGGTGTTATTGTCGTCTTCCCAACTGACAAATTGTCAGCTTCATCCACCTCGTAATAATTATCATGCACTATTGGCATCCTATTTGTTAGTACCCGAGTTGTACGACCACATCCTCTAGAGTTATCGTATATTCTCCACACGAAAAATGAAATGTATGTGTATCTGGTCTCCAACATTGAATCAACGCACTGATCAAACATGGGACCAACTTGAACTATTGAACAAATATTACATAGTAGAATCCAACATGTTGCAAGTTATATTCAATCAACTAGTGTGGCTTCTTGGGAATATTGATCCGATGACGGAGAACTCGTTGTAGGTCTTCCTACAATTAATTCAATTAATCAATTAATCATAAAATAAACTTTTACCATTTATTAATAATAAATCATTCTCATATAAAATATAAAATTTTATTAAATTAAATAATAATAATTGTCGTAACCGGTTTTCGTCCGGGCACGAAAATTTTTTAATTTGCGGGGAAATTGATGTGAATAAATAATTTTGAAAATAATTTGTGAGTCGCCATCGGCCTTTTGGATCAGGTAGGTCGAATACCTAAAAATTATTTTCTTTAAAGAGTTTTAAGAAAACATCAAATAAAAAAATGAACTGATCTGCGTTTTATAACCAAAAATTCGTTCTTTTTAATAAAAAGGGATTTGTGGTCGGTTACGTTTAGGGAAGGATTAGCACCCCCTACAACGCCCAAAATTGGTACTTTTTAATTATAAATTGTCTCTTTTATTAAAATTTAAAAATTCAAAAATATATTTAATTTCTAATCTTATTATTTCAAAAATATATTTATTTATTTAAAAATATCAGAAAAGAACTTCTAGGTGCCTTAAGACAGCTCTTTTCTTTGATATTGATAAATATTAATTTAAATAATATTGTTTAATTTTTAATTTTAAAATATCAGAATAGGACATCCAGTTGTATTAAGACTGTCCTTTTCTTCGATATTAAAAATAAATATTTAAAAGTTACTATTTATTATATATATTTATGAATATATAAAAATATTTAACAATATAATAAAAGAAAAATACTACTAAAACAATATATTTAAAAACAATAAAATAAATTAAAACATATAAAATAAATGACTAAATTACAGTAAAAATAAAATTAAAAATCTAATTCATAATTAATCAAAATTATAAGGGTTATATATGTTATTTTTTTTATTTAATAATTTAGTGACTAAAATAAAATTATTCACAATTCGGATATTATAATAAAATAAATTAAAAATATAAACTAGGGATTGAAATATTATTTATTAAAATTAAGGGATTAATTCTGTAATTTATCCTAAATATATTATTTTAATATGAAGGACTAAAATAAAAGAAATTCAAATTCGAAGACTGAATTAAAAATATTATAAATTTAATTTAGTGACTAAAATATAAAGTTTACAAGTTCGGAGGACTGCGGACGGGGTTTAACTATTTTATAATTACGCGCATAGTCCTTCCCGAAACGACGTCGTTCGGGAAGAACTATAAAAGTCCAAATCGGCTGGCCCTTCGGGCCAGCTATTTCATTTCTTTTTTTTTTCTCTCTCAAGCAGAGAGAGAGCCAGAATTCTCTCTGGCCTCTCTCTAGATTCCCTCACCGGAGGGAATCCGGCAGCCGTCTGCCGCCGCAAATTCTGCCGCCGACCACCGCCTCCGGTGGTCGGAAATTCCCTAAATTTACCTAAAACGTAGATCTAAACACCCTAAGACCGAATCCGACCTTTGTTTCCCCAAAAAGACTCCTAATCGGAGTAAATCTATGAAAATACCTTCGGTATTTTCGGTTCTCCGGCGATATTTAGTGC
The DNA here is from genome assembly GCF_006381635.1 of Hibiscus syriacus. Taxonomy (NCBI): domain Eukaryota; kingdom Viridiplantae; phylum Streptophyta; class Magnoliopsida; order Malvales; family Malvaceae; genus Hibiscus; species Hibiscus syriacus. The sequence continues at coordinate 4,343,416 of NW_024062808.1, read as the reverse complement.
TTCCGGCGATGGTCAAGGCTTCTTTGGTAAGCTTCTCTCCTCTCTTTTTCCTTCTGCTTTTTGTTTTTGCTGTGTTGTTGTGGACTGGGATCGTTGGTAGTTTTTGTATCTCTCTCTGTTTCTGTTGTTTCTTTTTCTTTCCTTTTTTTCTGTCTCTGTGTCTCTCCTGTTTCTGTCTCTTCCTTTTTTTTTTTTTTCAGGTTCGGGTGGTGGCTTTTATAGCCACCACCGTTGTAGCCGTCGGACCGGTCCGAAGATGGGGTCTCGGTGAGTCACCGGACTACCAGTGGTGACTCACCGAGTAGCCATGGCGTGGACGGCTGGTATTCTATCTTCTGGAGTCTTCGGTTGGGACGTGGCAGCGGCGGAGGCGGCGAGATAGCAACGGCGGCCGCGTGTCCCTAGGGTATCAGACCCTAGGGTTTCCATCTGGGGCAATCTGGACCGTTGGATCTTGCCAGATCCAACGGTTGTGAGCTGAGGCGGCTGGTTAAATTAGGGTTAGGAAACCCTAACTGGAAACCCAAATATTTAGGGTTTCTGGTTTGATCTGGACCGGTTCTGGTTGGTTTGTAACTGGGCCGGTCCAGTTGTAATTGGGCCTGTAATTATTATTTTTTTAATAATATTTATATATGTATTTAATATATTTAATAATAATAATAATAATGATAATAATAATAATAATAATAATAATGATAATAATAATAATAATAATAATAATAATAATAATGATATGGGTAAAAAATTAGTATCTTCAGCTGCCCCTCTTTGCTCATTCTTGTGTTAACAAGAATAGGGCAAAGATGAAAAGATAATAAAAATTTTTATCCATTTGGCTTCACTTGATCATAATGGAGATATTGAATAAATTCTTCTCTCTCTCCAGATAAGTTCTTCTTATTATGAACTTTCTGCTGGGGATGATGCTGACCTCTTTCTTTCTGTGATAGAGTCATTAAAAAGGTTGAATAAGCTCTTGATGAGTTCTTCTCATTATGAACTTTCTCTAGAAAGGCTGATGTTAATCTATCTCCTTCTGTGATAGAATTATGCAAAAAGTTGAACAAGTTCTTCTTATTATGAACTTCTTCTTTCTTCTTCAGATGAGTTCTTCTCATTATGAACTTCTCCGGAAAAGATAATCCATCAATTGATGAATTCAGGTAAAAGGTTGAACAAATTCTTCTCATTATGAACTTCTTCTTCCTTCTTCAGATGAGTTCTTCTCATTATGAACTTTCTCTGGAAAAGCTGATCCATTAAATGATGGATTCATATAAAAGGTTGAACAAATTCTTCTCATTATGAACTTCTTCTTCCTTCTTCAGATGAGTTCTTCTCATTATGAACTCGAACTGGAAAAGATGATCCACCAAATGATGGATTCAGGTAAAAGGTTGAACAAATTCTTCTCATTATGAACTTCTTCTTCCTTCTTCAGATGAGTTCTTCTCATTATGAACTTTCTCTGGAAAAGATGATCCATCAATTGACGAATTCATGTAAAAGGTTGAACAAGTTCTTCTCATTATGAACTTCTTCTTCCTTCTTCAGATGAGTTCTTCTCATTATGAACTTTTTCTGGAAAAGCTGATCCATCAAATGATGGATTTGAATCTTTGCTAAAATCTTTGAAATTCCTGTTAAAATTTCAACAAGAATAAAAATGAATGAAAATGCATCTATTTTTGCAAATGCCTAAATATGATGCATGAATGTTAAGTTGTTTGATTTCAGATTGGTGAATTGAGTATTTCTTCAATTGTAAAAACCCAATAGATCTTTCTTCTTCGAATCAGAGAATCTATCATCTTTGACAAATGTAGATGTAGATATAATGTCACAAAACCTCTTGAGAATAAAACTCAATATTATAGGCTCTTGAAAAGCTTGCATTCAAGCAACATGTTGATTCTGATAACAATTCATCTGATTATGAAGTGACCTTTCAAGATGATTTCACAGATATCGATAGTTCTTCTAATACCAAGAAATCTTGAATTCTGATTCTGATGAAGAGAATAAACTGTTATACTTGACAAAAATGGGATTCTCAGATGCTGAAGCTTCAATAGTCATGTAGAGATGTGTGGTCCAAATTCATCAATTGTATAATTGGCAAATTTTATATGTGCTGCTCACATGACTAATGTTACTAATACATTTCTTCCAGTACAAGATGGGAAGCCATTATGTACTGATAATCCTAGTTACAAGCAAAGACGAAACTTGTGCTATGATTTTTGGGAAAGGAATAAGCAAAAGAAGCTTGAAAAGAAACTTCTTAATGAAGACGATCATGCAGTTCATCTTTCAATTCCAATGATTGGTTCTGTAGTTCTTACCAAACCAGATCAGATAACTCAAAGAACACTTCCAGAAGATGCTATGAACACATTCATCTTCCACATTTAATGATTGGTTCTGCCAAACCAGATCAGATAACTCAAAGAACACTTCCAGAAGATGCTATGAACACATTTATCTTCCAAATTCAATGATTGGTTCTGCCAAATCAGATCAGATAACTCAAAGAACACTTCCAGAAGATGCTATGAACACATTCATCTTCCAAATTCAATGATTGGTTCTGTCTAACCAGATCAGATAACTCAAAGAACACTTCTAGAAGATGCTATTGAGTCTCTTTCAGTTAATGTTTGGACTAGGATATCACAATACTTATTTGATGTAGAGCCAGAATTTGTAGATTCGAAGCATTTCCATGCTGCTACACTGAAAAGGGCTATATTCATAATTCTGCCAATTGAGAACATATTTTCTCTTATTCTGCTTCCTCCATGTGCTGATGCTTTTACATTGACAAAGAAATGATGGCCTTCTTGGGATCCAAGAACAAAGTTGAACTGTTTATAAACATGTACAGGAAGTGCCAAATTGACAGAAAGGATCTATAAGGCTCTTGAAGCTTATGACAATGAGCCACCTTCGAGTGTCCAGAAGTATGTTCTTGATGAGTGCTGAAAATGAAATCTAGTATGGGTTGGAAGGAATAAAGTTACTCCACTTGAACCTGATGAAGTGGAAATGCTTCTAGGTTTCCTTAAAAACCATACACAAGGATCTGTATAGAGACATGTTTCCCATTGATATCAATGTCTTGTTTCTTTTTGCTGGAATCAATGCTACAAAGGTTGCCTTCTATTGTCTTAGTATATCTTTGAAAACAGATGTGCAAGAACTGAATGGTGATCGGTTGGAGCAATTGATGAGTAGATTTGGCGGATTTGACCTTGTTGTCGGTAGCACCACTTGTAACAATCTTGATGTTCATGGTTTTAAGCTAGTGATGATTTGCCTACTTTGTATTCCATGTATTTAAAAGTATTAATTATAAAGTGATATTCAGAAATCTTTAAATTATTTCAAAATTATGTTAATTCAAATAGAAAAGAATAAATTGATTTTCCAAAAATAAATTGACTCTCAAATAAATTGAACTTGAAATAAATATAATTGTATTCAAAGTTATGGCAAGCATAAGAATAATAAAAATTCAAATGTCTCAACAAATTATAAGCATAAGTATTTCTAAATTAATCAAGTTGACACAATTTAGAGAAATGATGTAAGCTTTTGTCTGGAAGATCTCAAACGTTGTCGAAATGCTTGTAGATGTGAAGTTTCTTCCAAACTGTCAAAATCTTAAGAGGGTTCAATTTCCAGATGCCTAATATCAACCTGCATTTGAGCCGCCTTTTCAGGTTTTCAACTCAAATCCTTCCTTTGGTTACAAGATGCCCTTTGCGGGTTTTCACCTTGACCCCCTTTTTCTTTTTTCCTTTTTCTTTTTTTTCCTTTTTTTTTCAAGCAAAATATTTCTTCACAGAATCCGAATTTATTGGATTTCTCAGAATTTTTCCATCCATTTCTGCCAAGATCAACGCTCCTCCGGAAAAGGCCTTTTTCACAACGTATGGCCCTTCCCAATTAGGCATCCATTTCCCACGGAAATCTTTATGTATAGGCAAAATCTTTTTTAGTACTAGATCACCCTCTTTGAATGCTCTTGGATGTACTTTTTTGTCATGAGACTTCATCATCCGTTTTTGATACATCTGTCCATGGCAAATAGCTTTCAATCTTTTCTCCTCAATAAGGTTCAATTGATCAACTCTAGCTTGGATCCATTCAGATTCATCCAATTTTGTTTCTCTCAATATTCGAAGCGATGGAATCTCAACTTCAATTGGTAATACTGCTTCCATCCCGTAGACTAAAGAAAACGGTGTTGCCCCAGTAGATGTTCGAACAGTAGTTCGGTATGCATATAGAGCAAAAGGTAATTTTTCGTGCCAATCTTTGTAAGTTTCAGTAGTCTTTGTAATGATTCTCTTGATGTTCTTATTTGCTGCTTCAACTGCCCCATTCATCTTTGGACGATATGCCACTGAATTTGCATGTTTGATCTTAAACTGTGCACAAAGTTCGGTCATCATTTTGTTGTTCAGGTTCAGAGCATTATCTGTAATGATCCTTTCTGGTAGACCATACCGGCAAACTATCTCTTTCTTTATGAATTTGCAGACTGTGGACCTCTTAATATTGGTGTATGAAGCAGCTTCAACCCATTTGGTAAAATAATCAATTGCCACAAGGATGAAGCAATGTCCATTCGATGCTTTTGGTGTGATTGCTCCAATGACATCTATTCCCCACATAGAAAATGGCCAGGGTGCTGTCATTACATGTAAAGGAGATGGGGGTACATGAATCTTGTCTGCATATATCTGACATTTATGACATTTCCTTGCATAATCAATGCAATCTGTGTACATAGTAGCCCAATAGTATCCATATCTCATTATTTTTCTGGCCATGGAAATGCCATTTGCATGCGTTCCACATATTCCACTGTGTACTTCTTCAATAACGTTTCGAGCTTCGCTGGTATTTAAACATCTCAATAGCATTTGATCACTGCTTCTTCTATACATAATCTCTCCATCAAGAAAATATCCAGCAGCCATTCTTCTCAAAGTTCTTTTATCAATTTCTGATGCATTTGGTGGATAACTTTGATTTTTGATATATTGCAGGATATCATGATACCATGGTTTACCATCTACCTCTTCTTCCACACTATAACAATGTGCAGGAATTTCATATACTTGCATTTTGATTGGCATCATATCAACTTTCTTAGTTGCCTGAAACATAGCAGCTAATGTAGCCAAAGCATCTGCCATTTGATTTTCTTCTCGAGGGAGATAATTGAAGGTAACTCTCTCAAATTCTTTTAATAATTCGAGGGTAAAATTTTGATATTCCAACAATTTGGGATCTTTCATTTCCCATTCTCCTCGTAATTGATACACCACTAACGATGAATCTCCATATATCTTGAGAAATTTGATTTTTCTTTCTATAGCTGCTTTCAACCCCATGACACAAGCTTCATATTCCGCCATGTTATTGGTGCAAAAGAACTCCAGTCTACTTGTAAAGGGATAATAAACATTTTCTGGAGAAATTAACACTGCCCCAATTCCTCGTCCCAAAGCATTAGATGCTCCATCAAAATAAAGCTTCCAAGTTGCAAATTCATCATTTGTTCTGACTTCTTCATTCATGGATATGCACAACAAATCTTCATCGGGAAAATTGAAGTTCAAAGGCTGATAATCATTTGATACACGACTGGCCAAAAAATCAGCTATGACACTTCCTTTTATCGCTTTTTGGTTGACATAGATAATATCAAACTCAGATAATAACATCTGCCATCTAGCCATTCTGCCTGTCAAAGCTGGTGATTCCATTAAGAACTTCAAAGGATCAAGTTTTGATATCAACCAAGTAGTATGGTATAACATATATTGTCTGAGTCTTCAAGTAGCCCACACCAGGGCACAACATAATTTTTGTATTGGTGGATATCGAACTTCACAATCAGTAAATTTCTTGCTCAGATAATAGATAGCTTTTTCTTTTCTTCCAGATTCATCATGCTGTCCAAGTACACATCCCATCGAATTTTCGAAGACCGTCAAGTAGAGAATTAATGGTCTATCAGGCATTGGTGATACTAAAATTGGGGCATTGGATAAATATTTCTTAATAATATCCAAAGTTTCTTGACATTCTTCATTCCAAACTTCAGGATTGTTCTTTCGAAGTAATTTGAACACTGGATCACATTTGTCAGTTAATTGAGAAATGAACCGAGATATATAATTTAATCTTCCCAAAAAGCCTCGAACTTCTTTTTTTGTATTGGGTGGTGGAAGATCTTGAATTGCTTTGACTTTATCTGGATCAATCTCGATTCCTTTTTTGCTGACTACAAATCCCAAAAGCTTCCCGGAAGTTACCCCAAAAGTGCATTTTGCGGGGTTGAGCTTTAATTGAAATCTCCTCAATCTCTGGAAAAGCTTTCTCAGATTTTGAATATGTTCTTCTTTAGTTCGAGATTTGGCAATCATGTCATCTACATATACTTCAATCTCTTTGTGCATCATGTCATGAAACAAAGTTACCATGGCTCTTTGATACGTTGCCCCTGCATTTTTCAATCCAAATGGCATCACTTTATAACAGAATGTACCCCACATGGTTATGAATGTTGTTTTTTCCATGTCTTCAGGATTCATTTTTATCTGATTATATCCTGAAAATCCATCCATAAATGAAAACCATGCATGCCCTGCAGTATTGTCCACCAATGTGTCTATGTGGGGTAAGGGAAAGCTATCTTTCGGACTAGCTTTATTGAGATCTCTGTAATCCACACACATTCGAACTTTTCCATTTTTCTTTGGTACGAGAACAATGTTGGCTACCCATTCTGGATATTTAGATGCCTGTAGGAAACCTGCATTGATCTGTTTCATTACTTCTTCTTTGATTTGCAATAACATTTTTGGCCTCATTCTTCTGAGCTTTTGTTGGACCGGTTTATATTCTGGATTGATAGGAAGCTTGTGTATCACTATATCTGTGCTTAAACCAGGAATATCTTGATAGGACCAGGCAAATATATCTTTGAACTCTTGAAGGAGATTTATCAATTCTTGTTTTATCTGGATTGTCAGAGTAGTGCCAATTTTCACCTCTTTTCTTTCTTCATCTGTTCCCAAATTCACAGTCTCAACCTCTTCTTTGTAGGGTAGAATTTGTTTGTCTTCTTTTTCTACTAATCTTAATAGTTCAGTAGGAATATCACATTCCAGTTCATCCTCACAACCATTGATTTCTTCCAGACATATAGGCTGCTCTAAATTTATCACTGGATTAAATTTAGGAATAAACATGCTATTAACATGGTGACACCTGCAAATTTAAGTCGGACATATTTCCGAAAGAATATAGAAAATTTATGAAATAAATAAATGTAAAAATGTAAAAAAAATGTAAAGAATGATTGCCATCTGAAAATTTTAAAGAAAGTTCCTTATATTTAACATAATTTCTTTTACAAGATAACAAAAAGTTTTCATTTTTTTGAGCTAAACATAAAGATTAGTTCTGAATATTACTCTGCATTAATATTAAAAACTATAGGAAGATCTTCAGTGGTCCAATTGGTGAGTGTTTCTCCAGGAAGACATGGTCGAATCCTATCCAAGTATTTGCCAGTTTTGTTGTCATTCATGATCATGTTGACAAATAATCCATTCATAGCTTCTTCAACTATGTCTTGATCTTTCGTCAACTTCTCTTCTTTAAAGGCTTCAATAAGCTGCTGTTCTACATTAATTGTTCCCCCTGATCTGAATGTTGTCTTCAACTGTGGGAAAGACATGTGTTTCCAAAGGATTTCTCCCCCTTTCAATTTTGCCTTTCTGTCTTCACATCTTCTTTTCATCTCTTTGTTCTTTTGCTGAAGATTGGGCTTAAACCCTAGCCCAAAACGGTCTTTTTTCATCTTTATACTGATAGGAACTGAAATCCCTTGAAGATTCTTTCCTAGACCTCTCCCAGTTTTAGCTCCGATGCCTAAAGTTTGTTGTACCGTCATCTTGGTGCAATCAGACAATCTGGGATATGGAATTTTGCTTCCTTCTACAATAAAGGTTGCATTTACAAATTCAAGAGCTCGAAAAGAGCATTCAAGAGCCTCATCATTGGTGTCGATATATGGAACATTGCTTGTTACAGACGCAATGATTTCTTCTTCAGCACTGACGCATATTAGTTGTCCATCAACAACAAATTTCAATTTCTGATGTAATGAAGAAGGAACGGCTCCTGTTGAATGAATCCATGGCCTCCCTAATAGACAATTATATGTGGGGTGGATGTCCATCACCACAAAGTCAATATTGTACACGACTGGGCCGATTAGCAACGGTATTTCCATTTTCCCAAGCACTTCTTTTTGAGTACCATCAAATGCTCGTACCACATTCTGATAACTCTTCATGTGTGATTGATCCAGAGGCATTCTTCGAAGTGTAACTAGAGGCATCAAGTTGAGAGCAGATCCATTGTCAATCAATACTCCTGGCAACACATGACCATGACAATGTGTCGTGATGTTCAAAGCTTTTACTGACCCCATTCTGCCTTCTGGTATTTCATCATCTGTGAACGTTATGTAATTGTCAGCGGCTATATGTCCCACAATTCTGTCAAGTTTATTGAGGGATATATCTTCGGGGATAAATGTTTGATTGAGAATTTTCATCAAAGCATTCCTATGCGCTTCTGAATTCATCAATAGATCAAGAATAGAAATTCTCGCTTGTTGTTTGTGTAGTTGTTCAACCACACTATACTCACTATGTTTCAGGAATTTCAAAAATTCTTGAGCTTGTTTTTCTGTCACAGGCTCATTGAATGCTGGAAGGGATTCATCTTCAAATACCTTCTGAGGTATTGCCATGGCTTTTCCTTTTGCTTTCATTTGTTCTGAAGCATTGGATGTCTCGGGAGAGTAACATCTCCCACTTCTTGTAAAGAAACCGACCTCGCTCACTGCTTCAGACGTCGATGTGGTACCCAAACTCTGTATTTTCTCTTCTGTTTTATCTAGAGAAACAGATCCTCCTACCATTGAAACATTGGTAGTATAATTCCAAGGTACCCTGCGGGTATCTTGGTATGGAAATGGTAGAGGAGTGGTAATAACTACTTTTGGCTTTATTGGTGCATGAATCGCCGTAGATGATTTCACATTAATGATCACAGGATCATTTATTCTTTGACTTGGTTTAGAATCCTCTGATGAGCAAACATCATCTTCTTTTTTCCCTGGTTCTTCTTCAAAGAATTCTATTTCTCTGTTGTTCATCAACTTTTGCACCAAATCCCTAAACTCAGGACATAGTTGAATTTTATGCCCTTGCTCCTGATGATATTCACAATAATTCTTGCCTTCATTCTGCTTTGGCCTGAATTGTTGTGGAATTATACCGGCTAAAGAGAGTTGTTGGAATACCCAAACAAACGGAGATTTAATTTCAGAAATGTCAGTTTTTGCTTTCTTTATGTTCTCTTCCTGAATTACATTCACGTTTTTATCTCCATGATTTGGCAATGGATGATTTGATGCAGATGGTGTATTGAATTCCAACTTCCCAGTGTTGATCAAATTTTGAACCACCCTTTTGAATGCTAAACAGTTTTCAATGGAATGACCCGTAATTCCTTCATGGTAAACACAGTGTGCCTTTGTATCATACCAAGGAGGGAATGGTGGTTGCATGGGAACCAAGGGATAAGGCCGTATAACATCTGCTTTTAACAGCGAATCATAGATCTCCGCATATGGTACTGGTAATGGTGTAAAAGACAACCTTTCATTTTCTTTTCGAGATCCTCTAGAATCTGCTCGATTAGTGTTTGTTTCCTCTTTCTTAACCCTTGGTTGGGTTATTGTAACACTTTTCGATGAATCCTTGCTGTAAGAATTGGCATTGTTGACTTCATTATTAAGAAGAACTGATATAAGCGGATTTTTGCTTGAAGATGCAGGATCCACTTGTTGATCTTCATGTGGTTTGACTTCTTGTAATGCAGATGCACGAGCATTGATTTGTATAGGTGTAGTACCAGAATGATAAATTGGTTCTGGTGGAAAACCTAGAGGATATATGGGTTCTTGGTCAAAAGATACAGGATTTTCATGCATTTTTCCACTGATAGCCTGCCTTTTAAACATGTCCTCTATCTTCTTCATCATACTGTCTTGTGAATTTGCAATACTGGCTTCAATTTTTTCCAGCTTCATTCTCATTTCTTCTTGTTCTTTATGATGTTGTTCCTCAATACGCTGTATTTTATCCTCCATAATTTTCTTAGTAGCTTGTCTAGTACCGTAGTGATGTAGTATTTCTCTTTTGGCCAGAGTAACTGCGATTGAAAAATCTTTTAATATTATTTTTTCAAATTTTAATTAATGAATTTTAACTTAATAAATAAAATAATAATTCATAGCGAAAATTATGAAATGAATGATGAATGTATGCAAAATGTATGTAAAAACATCGATCCCAAAAAGTTAACTGTCATAGAACAACTTTCATCGGCATACAAAAGTTTCTTTATAATAGTTCATAACTACAGATAAGGCGTAGCTTTCCTATTAAGCTCTATAATTTCTTTCATTAACCATGAAACCTTCTTTCCACACTTAGAAACTGGATCAACTTGATGCTCAATTATTTTGGCTTCAACAGCTAGTTCCCCAACATATCTAGCAACTTCGCTCATTTGTACCATGGCCTCGAACACCATATTGCTTCTTTCTTCACTTCTTTCGACATAGAACTCAGTTGACTTTTGCCATTGTTCATTCGTCCCTTCAAGAGTTTGCTCTAACTCAGTGATTCTGACTTGACAATTGTGCAGAATTTTTTCAAGATCTCTAATGCATCTTCGCAGTGAAGCATTTTCTTCATTACTTTCTTTGAGATCATTAGGTCCTAGACGAACCTTTTCTTGAAACAATGATTCTTCAAGTTGCAAAATGTAAGCATTAAACTCTGAGTTTTTGTTTCTAGACTGATCCAGATCTTCTTCCAGTTTTGTTCGTGCTTCTTGCGTTCTTTGATTAAGCTTCTGGATTTGAACATCTTTGTTTCTGCATCTTTGCATCCAATTGCTAGCCACTTCTTGTTCTACCTCAAGTCTGGTGTTGAAATTTTTTCTTTCTAATTCCCATTTTTCCTTTTCAATATTGGATTCTTCCATCTTTTGGCCTCTGACTTCAAGTTCAGCAATCAACTGGTTCATTTCAGATTCAAATCCCTTGAACATGCTATTTTTCTCACCTTCAAACTTATTAAAGATGTCATTCTTCATCTCTTCTAAATCTTTGGCTCGATCCCTTTCTCTACGCATTTCATTCATGATCTCGCGGTGTTCAGCCTTGTGTTTTATAATTCGCTCTCTTCTGTCAACCTCGAAATCTTCCATTTTTTGCTTTCCTTTTTCCAGGCTTTTGAGTAGACGTCTATTCTTTCCTTTCAGATCTTCAACTCGTCTTTTCTCAATGTTCAATTCTCTGGTCATCTGTACCGTTGATTGGCTGGGTCCTGATGCTTTTCGGGATTTATATAACTCTTGGTAATTTTTCTGTAAGGATCTGTACTCATCCTCACCTTTTTCTTTATCTTTTCTCAACATTGCACATTGTGATGAATGAAAGTCAATGTCAACCCCCAACATAACTTTATCTTGTCTTATTTGCTCTAACTCTTTCGACCAACCATCTCTTTCTGCTTCAAACTCAGCTCTCAAGATTTCAATCTCTGATGGAACCACCTTAATGCGATCTTCCATAGAAATATCCTCATTTTGATCTGGTAGAGGAATATTTTCATTTTTTCTGACAGATCTCCAATCTTCATAATCAGGAGTTAGCATTTCTTTTGCTGCTTTAGCTCGAATACAAAAAGTTGTTTTCCAAGCTGTAACGGCTTCCATGATATTTCTTTTATAATTTTTGCTGTGGAATGCAAACTCAGATGACTGTAGTCCAGCAGTGACAGGTACAAATTGACGACCTTCATACTGTCTTATAACCAGAAGTGGTGCATATCCAATTCCTCCCCATAATCCGAGCAGCATTATCCAGTTGTAATCACCACACCTGTAAAAGAATTCCCTTTGTATTTGCTACGGGGCTCGCCAAACAACGTCATTGCTTTGAAGATTTCGAAAGGCATTAATCCACATATCTTTCTTAATTTCTTTAGGCCATTCCTGCTCCAGAAATTCCTTTAATGGTGAATAATCTGTATTAAAGCGTCGGTATGAAACCTTTTCTGTTCTCCAGAAATGACTACGGATCCAAACATATAACAACTGAGTACACCCTGAGAATCGTCCACCTCCTAGCCTTCTGCAAGCATTTAACGATCTGAAGGTCTCTGCTAGAATTGCAGAAGCAGGATTAATCTTTTTCGGTAGCTGCTCAAACAAATCTACCACTGCAGCTTCAACATATCCCAATACTTTTGGGAAGATGACCATACCATATATACCCAGAGCAAATAGATCGAATCGTACTTTAATATCTGGATGGCTTTGAATAAGTTCTCTGATGTTGGTCCAAGCTATGCCTTCGCTTTCGCCTTTTTGTTTTGTACGGGATACTACCCATTCTTCTCGTACCCCGGCAATCTTTGCTAATTTAACTCGAAAGGGTTGAGTTTTAATTGACTTTGAATATATTCGATTCTCCAAAGCACCTTCAAGATGTAACAAAGTTGTATATTCTTCAATAGTAGGGACCAAGTCCTCCTTATTGAAAGTGAAGCAATTGTACCCTGGATTCCAGAATTGAACTAGGGCTCTGAGTAATTCATTATCAACTTCAACATAGAGCAAATATGGGATGTCTCCGTAAGTCTGATAAAACTGCAATTTTTTGTTTGAATCCCAACTTTCCCAAATGCTTCGCAAATCTTGCATATCATTTCTTTTTAGTGAAACTGAAGCATAACTGGCCAAGTCAGATACATAATCATCCTGCAGACTGTCTCCTTCTTGTCTTTGTAAATCTTCAGCCCACTGTCTTACTTCTGAGTTTAGAATTACTTGACTTGAACACTTTTTATCCATAAATGAAGGCTTTCCAATGAGACAATTAACACAAGGATCAATGTCTTTTATCCTGTATGATGCAATGCAAACAGAAAAATAAAGAACACACAAAAAGAAAATAAATTAGTTTACATAATAAAGAAATTTAATAATAACATTTACATAAATATTCTTTATTTAAACATGCTTTTCTGAATTTAAATAAACATGTAATTTAAACAATGAATAAATTAACAGAAAAGACAGAATTCATTTCTCCTGGGTGTACACCTATTTTGGATAAAATTTCGGCATGACTTCGGATTGGAAGAGTTTCTAAGGTTTTTTATATGCAGGGTTTCAGATCTAGGAGTAAAGGTACTCGAATTGTCCATGTTAGTGCCCCCTTAGGCTGCTAACCCTCAATCCTAGTCCATTACAGACTAAAGTGGATCGAGTTCAATTCGAGGGGATACATTTCTCTATGCCTGACACGGAGAATAAATTCTCACGAAGACATAGAGCATATGAACCCTGAAAGTTACTTGCTAGGTCTGACACGGAGAATATATTCTCACGAAGACATCGCTTTCACTCCCACTTAAAAGGGACAACTCAATTATAGAGCTTTATGTAATGCAATGCAAGTGTGGTGTGTGAGGAGAAATGTTCAAACCTTAGACAGAAAAAATAAATAAAAAATACATAATAAAATACTTGTAAATAAAACCTATAATTATTATATAATAATAAATAAAAAAAATTTGAAAAGAAAGAATTAAAAATTAATTATATGAATTTTTAATTTTTAATTTTTAATTAATAGAGACAATTTATAATTGATTTTTAAAAGTTTGACCGATCCCCAGCGGAGTCGCCAAGCTGTCGTAACCGGTTTTCGTCCGGGCACGAAAATTTTTTAATTTGCGGGGAAATTGATGTGAATAAATAATTTTGAAAATAATTTGTGAGTCGCCATCGGCCTTTTGGATCAGGTAGGTCGAATACCTAAAAATTATTTTCTTTAAAGAGTTTTAAGAAAACATCAAATAAAAAAATGAACTGATCTGCGTTTTATAACCAAAAATTCGTTCTTTTTAATAAAAAGGGATTCGTGGTCGGTTACGTTTAGGGAAGGATTAGCACCCCTACAACGCCCAAAATTGGTACTTTTTAATTATAAATTGTCTCTTTTATTAAAATTTAAAAATTCAAAAATATATTTAATTTTTAATCTTATTATTTCAAAAATATATTTATTTATTTAAAAATATCAGAAAAGAACTTCTAGGTGCCTTAAGACAGCTCTTTTCTTTGATATTGATAAATATTAATTTAAATAATATTGTTTAATTTTTAATTTTAAAATATCAGAATAGGACATCCAGTTGTATTAAGACTGTCCTTTTCTTCGATATTAAAAATAAATATTTAAAAGTTACTATTTATTATATATATTTATGAATATATAAAAATATTTAACAATATAATAAAAGAAAAATACTACTAAAACAATATATTTAAAAACAATAAAATAAATTAAAACATATAAAATAAATGACTAAATTACAGTAAAAATAAAATTAAAAATCTAATTCATAATTAATCAAAATTATAAGGGTTAAATATGTTATTTTTTTTATTTAATAATTTAGTGACTAAAATAAAATTATTCACAATTCGGATATTATAATAAAATAAATTAAAAATATAAACTAGGGATTAAAATATTATTTATTAAAATTAAGGGATTAATTCTGTAATTTATCCTAAATATATTATTTTAATATGAAGGACTAAAATAAAAGAAATTCAAATTCGAAGACTGAATTAAAAATATTATAAATTTAATTTAATGACTAAAATATAAAGTTTACAAGTTCGGAGGACTGCGGACGGGGTTTAACTATTTTATAATTACGCGCATAGTCCTTCCCGAAACGACGTCGTTCGGGAAGGACTATAAAAGTCCAAATCGGCTGGCCCTTCGGGCCAGCTATTTCATTTCTTTTTTTTTTTCTCTCTCAAGCAGAGAGAGAGCCAGAATTCTCTCTGGCCTCTCTCTAGATTCCCTCACCGGAGGGAATCCGGCAGCCGTCTGCCGCCGCGAATTCTGCCGCCGACCACCGCCTCCGGTGGTCGGAAATTCCCTAAATTTACCTAAAACGTAGATCTAAACACCCTAAGACCGAATCCGACATTTGTTTCCCCAAAAAGACTCCTAATCGGAGTAAATCTATGAAAATACCTTCGGTATTTTCGGTTCTCCGGCGATGTTTAGTGCTTCCGGTGATGGTCAAGGCTTCTTTGGTAAGCTTCTCTCCTCTCTTTTTCCTTCTGTTTTTGTTTTTGCTGTGTTGTTGTGGACTGGGATCGTTGGTAGTTTTTGTATCTCTCTCTGTTTCTGTTGTTTCTTTTTCTTTCCTTTTTTTCTGTCTCTGTGTCTCTCCTGTTTCTGTCTCTTCCTTTTTTTTTTTTTCAGGTTCGGGTGGTGGCTTTTATAGCCACCACCGTTGTAGCCGTCGGACCGGTCCGAAGATGGGGTCTCGGTGAGTCACCGGACTACCAGTGGTGACTCACCGAGTAGCCATGGCGTGGACGGCTGGTATTCTATCTTCTGGAGTCTTCGGTTGGGACGTGGCAGCGGCGGAGGCGGCGAGATAGCAACGGCGGCCGCGTGTCCCTAGGGTATCAGACCCTAGGGTTTCCATCTGGGGCAATCTGGACCGTTGGATCTTGCCAGATCCAACGGTTGTGAGCTGAGGCGGCTGGTTAAATTAGGGTTAGGAAACCCTAACTGGAAACCCAAATATTTAGGGTTTCTGGTTTGATTTGGACCGGTTCTGGTTGGTTTGTAACTGGGCCGGTCCAGTTGTAATTGGGCCTGTAATTATTATTTTTTTTAATAATATTTATATATGTATTTAATATATTTAATAATAATAATAATAATGATAATAATAATAATAATGATAATAATAATAATAATAATAATAATAATAATAATAATAATAATGATATGGGTAAAAAATTAGTATCTTCAATAATAATACCATCAATCCCAAATTGCTAGAAATATGTTCAGCGTCAAGATGAAGCAATTGATTTTGTTATGCCATTTGAACAAATATGTAAAAATAAATAAATAATAATTTAATATAAACATTAATTTCAAAAATTTAATTCAATATAAACTAAGTAACTAACTTAAATAACCACAAAAAAAAATAAATTACTTGTTATGTGTTCTACTACTCTCCTTTCTCTTTATTAACTTCTCTGTTCTCTCTTTATATTCCTGCTTGCCCTGCATATCCCATATTATAAATTTTTGGGGCAAAATTATTGCTGCAATGATGCAACTATGACTGCTGCCATTTCATTGCTACCATGTAGGGGGCAGGCCGCATGCAGGTAATAACGGGAGGGAAGCATACATGTACCAGGGAATAATGCATAGTATAAGGGAGACGCAGTAAGCTCCTTACATTTTCCTATTTCAAAAATGGAAAACGCATGGCTTTTAACGCGTCTTCACCTTTGTCGCCTGGACCCCAATGCGACACCGATTCGACTATAAATCTGCTCAATCCCATGAAATAATTTGACTAAAGGAGTATTCAAGGAATTTTTCCCCCTAAACCATTATCCTAAATTTTTCCTGCATTCATCATATGAGTAATGCTAGCAAGTATAATCATAAACATGTAAGTACATCAACACACAAGCATAGGTATGCATCATGGTGTAGTGCGGGATCACACAACATCTGAAACTTACACCCTGCTAGCCTACCCAAGGTATTCTAGATCTGACCTAGGTTACACAACATCATAATCTACCTCTAGAAAGACCCTCATTGCCAAGTACCTAGGGTGAGATATGGGTCACACATAATCATATAATATACTCGGCTAGTCTACTCCCTATGAGTATTCGAGATGCCTCTGGGTCACACAGTACCATAGCAACAACGACTAGCATTTTAAGTGTCTTAGAACTGATTTGAATATATTTGAATATTCCTAAACAAGCAAGACGATCATTGTGTACACACAAGTAACTCGGGTATCATCATCGTTTCCCAAACATCAAACAAGACCTAAGTTTTATGACATCTTACCTCATAATGTTTTTTATGTTTAGAACTTAATGTTCTCACTTACAATATTTATTGAGAGGTTTTAGCGACCCTAGGCCATTTCCCGAATCTTTAAACTAAAATTAAGCCTTCTCATTTTAGTTCGATGGTAGCAATACTAAACCCTGTAGTATCGGTAATGGCCCTTGAGTGTCGACACTCACCCTTGGTATTGATACCATTTTTCATTTGATGTTTTGAAAAAGCTTTATGGTATCGATATCCCCATGTGGAGTATCGGTATTACCCTTTTGAGGTATCAATACTATTCATAAGTATTGATACCGAATTTGCATTCAATGTTTGGAAAATAAATCCTAGTATTTCTAGAGCATCGATACTAATTCTTGGTAATATTGATGAGTGGACTAGAAACTCAGGAAACCTTGATAATTGAAAGATTGTAAGTTAAGATTTGATTAATGGAAAAGATCCAAAGGAGATACAACAATGTTAATTGTGTCATCACCAATACCGAACTACATAAATGAGTTCATTTTATCGAACATATATCAATTGATCTAGCTTATTCAATTGATATCCATTTTATAAAGTGCACACATTTATGTATTATATTTCATCCAAATCTGTAGAATAATAAATAGCACTTTTCTGATTTTGCACTCACAAAACAGTCCAAGGAACTAGGACCAGGACAAAATAAGTGCAAAGAACAAAAGCTGAAAAGAGTATATTATTATAAAAAAATCTAAATATTTCAGAATCCATTGAAATGACCCACCTAAATTCCCCCGGTTCTTATCCGAAGGGACTGAAAGCCTGTTTTGTACTGCAGTTGCATGATGCAGCACCAAGCGTTTCATTAATGGCTTTGGAATTGAGTACCTCAAACAGTAAAGGTCAACAACACTCACCATTGGTTTGCTTCTCGGTGCATGTCCACATCTTGATAGGAAAAAAAATGATTTTAAAAATTATGACACATTTTCATAGGTAAAGATAAAGATTTGAAATCATAAAATTATGGTTTTATATTCTATTTCATTAGATTTCAACAATGATATATCATTTGTTCAAAATAATTGAGTAATAAATAAATAATAATAATGCTCAAAGAAAATTACTAGTGAATTATGGTGAGGGAAAATATAAATCTTATATCCCACATTAATTAGATACGAAATGTGGATACGTTTATAAACATGAATCAGTTTCAATGACAACAACAAAAAATTAAGTTATAGTAGGTTGATGAGAGGGAAGATAAATAATCTTAAAAAAATATATGCAAATATCAACGATTATTTATTTTAGATTTTATAAATAATTTTACTTCATTTTATTCAATAATAATATCATCTTTTACTATTTTATTTCTTGAGCATATATTTTGCCGGCACATCTGAAGATTTTGTTCAAGATATTATGAAATCATAACGTTGTATGTTCACTCCAGGTAATTAAGCTGACCCTGCATTGCGTATTGGATTTCCCTATCACATATTTCGGCAATGGATGCTATCCAGTTGTTAGTGGGTTCGTGCATAGTACTTTAGACACATTTATCCAAACAGACATTAAGGTGGTGTTTGTTTTTACAGAGGTAAAAGGTCTGTAGTCTGCGGAACACATCTGCAAGCATCTGCAGCATAAGAGGTGGACCAAAAGTCTGCAGTCTGTAATAAGAAGACTGTTTGTTTTTTAACGTCTACAGACTACTAAAATAAGTTGAAATATAAATATACTGATTTTTTAAACTTAAAAGAGTTTTGCAATACTGAGATTTAAATAATTTTAGTTTTACAATACTGAAATTCAAATAATTCATACAACTACAATAATAATTTTTTTAGAAAAACAAACACCACCTTATTAATTCTATTATAAGTCTCACATAATCACATGTATTATTAGTTTTATAAGTTTTGTAGAATAAAATTTATAAATGATCATTAAATTATATGATTTTTTAAAATATGCAATTATGTAATATTTTTAATTTTATATATATATATATTCGTAATTTATTTTTATAATTATATGATATTTTTAGAAAATATTTTATGATTATTTTTTATTTAATTGTGATTATATTTTAAAATTTTAAAAACATAATTTATAATTTTTTATATTTTATATTTTAGAATCTTAATTATCAAACAATGAAATCATTTTTTATTAAGCAATGTGATTTAAATACTTACATTTTGTATAAAAAGTTTAAATATAATTTAAAAATAACAAATTCAAAAAAAATATTTATATTTAAACTTAAATCAAAATAATTAAAATAAATATAAAATTTTAATAATATATAAAATAATTTATATGATATAAAATTAAATATCTATAATATAATATTAAAAATTAATATTTAATTTATTTAAAAAATTAATATTAAAATTAATATCTATAATATAATAATAAAAAATAATATTTAATTTATTTAAAAAAATAATATTAAAATTAAAATCAAATATAATATAAAATTAAATATAAAACCTCTTTGAAGAGGTTAGAAGACGTCTGCAGACATAAGACCACATCTGTGCCGCGCAGACGTTAAAAGAGCTTATGTCTTCTAAAACAAAAACGGTCTGCGAAGCCCAATGTCAGGACATGGTCTGCACGGCACAGACATAAGAGCTTTGCAGACCTTACACAGTAAAAACAAACACTACCTAAATGAATCATGTTAATCCAGCCAGGGCCCTTCTCTCTGTGCCATTCATTCCAAATCCAACTCCATATCTGTTACTCTGTTACTGTATAAATAAAACGATTAATATCAAAATAAGCGTCTAAATTTTACTCTTTTTCAGTTTAGGTGTTTAAATTTTTTAATTAATTCAGATACCTAAATGTTATCATTTTAAGTGTCTTGATCATAATGGTGTTAAAAGATTCGTTAAATAACATGTGTCATGTTTAGATAAGTTTAAAGTTTTATTTAAAAAAATAAAAACATTATTATATTTAAAAAAACATAATTTCTTTACTATTAAAAAAATCCAAATCCCTAAAATCCTTAATACTAATCTTACAATCTCCATTGCAGACCACGACTGTTGTTGCCTCCGCCACCCTTAACATCCCCTTTGTCAATCGTCATCGTCCTTGCAATTATGCGTACAACCAAACCACTTGGGCCTCATGATTTTGGGGTTTTGGCTTTGTCATTTGGGGGTTCGATTCACCATTTTCTTTTTCGGGGACATCATGTTTATGATATAGGTCGTCAGGTTCGGCTTATCATCGGGTGGAGGTTCGATCGACTGAAACGGTGACAAACGGTGGTGATCGTCATGGGCATAGGTATTGGAATTTTTTAAAAATATATATATATAAATTTTAAGATTTTTTAGTTTAAATAATCTTTTTAATTATATAAATATGGCATCTGTCAATTAACGAAAATTTTTAAAACCAATTACGGCTAAATGACGTAAAATATACTGTTTATAACATTATGCATTTCGATTGATCGAAATATCTAAATAGAAAAAAAATATTGTTTGAACACTTATTTTTATTTTAAAGCCAAAATGAAATTATGGTCAACAACTTTTTTTTTGAATTTTTTTAGAGTTTTTACCATTTTTTATAGATTAAATTAACTTTTTGTTGTTTGATTTTGTTTAGCTGGCGGCGGCACCTACTTTAATGTTGGTTATCAGTCCCCAATTTTTTTCTCTTTGTTTATGTTCTTGTTTAATTATGTCTTTGCGACACATTTATCCCTGTCTTTATGGCACGTTTATCTCTGCCTTTGTGACATGTTTTTCTCTGCCTTTTTGTAGTTTTCGGTTGTTTTGCCGTTGTTTTTTGTTTATCTTTTATATCAGGGTTTGATTTAACATTGTCATGACTGATCAAGATGGCGCTTTTTTGTTATCATGTCGATCTTCCCTACTTTGGACCCTCGGGTTGATTTGGATACGAGTTTTATGTTCGTGGATAGTTTTCTCACGGCAATAGACTTTGATTTGTGATTTGTCGTGTAACCCCCTCAGACCAATACGGGTAACCCGATCCGATCTGGAGTGTCACATTAGGGCCTTCGGAGCGACCCACTGTAAAATCTCAGAAAATTTAATTTTTTTTTTTATCAAAACATGAAAACTCATAAAATCATTTATCAATATTAAAAAAAAATAGATTTTCAGACTCGTATTTAAAACAAAATACAATTACATGCCCCCTAATCACATGTACCATCCTCTGCAAACAACACTGGAAGGACTCTCTTACTGAAGTCGATAGCTGCACTAATACAATTCTTTTAACCTACAATGGTGAGTAATAGAGCGATCTTCGAAAAGCTCAGTAATACAGAACTACCAGATGATACTGAAGAACGTGTAGATAGAGATAAACATATATTTCCTTATTGGGTCAGATATCTATAGATTTTTAGGCTGAGCGGAGATCCTATCGATATTTCAGGGGTAACGGACAATGAGCTTTCAGTTCAGAGAAATATTTCGGATGACTGAGTTCAGGAGATCATAATAGGTTATCTAGTGTGTTCCCTTAAAACCAGTAAAAAGATACAGATCTTTTAAAACATATATATATATATACCCCATATGTCACGTACAAAATATGTAGGTTCCCCAGAACCATACAACCCCGTCACATCCAGTAGGGCTCTGAGCACATAGCCGAGGAGCCGGTAAGTAAGGCCCTGAGCACACAGCCGAGGAGCCTCCATGTATACTTCCTCCAACATTACCCCCAAGTAAAACATGTTTGTCCGTAAACGGATAAATAAAAAATCAAAACATAGTCCATATTAAGTCTCAGATCAAAATCCAGGTCAAGTATCCGTTCATAATCCAAGTCAGGTATTATAACAAAATTCATGTCGAAAATCAAATAAAATAGTCATGTGATTAGGGAACACACCAGAGTTTACAGATATTATTTAGAGATACTGGAAAATCTTATCAGGCAGAAGAAACAAGGATCTTTTGTGTACCAATAGAATGTTGGAAGTTAGAATCACTGTTGGAAAAGTTATTTAACTAACAAAATCATCAGTTATACAGAATGTGATTTGAGCTGACAAGGAAGAACGAATATTCAGAACCTTTATAATCTATGTCGATTGATTGGATTATCGAACAACCCCAGATGAATAACTCCCAGAACTAATGCTTCTCGACTGGTCGATTCATTATTCTTCCAAGGTATTTACTCTTTAATACCATAAATTCTTGTCCATAGATCATTTTTGGAATCATCATTGAATAGATCTTCCAATGTCTTTATTTCATTTCCATGCTTCCACAATATCATGTAATGCTGATGACTTTATTATTTTGTTCATAACCCATCATAATTGTACACTATGTAAACTCATAAGAGTTTCCAAACTTATCCAAATCCCTTACTAAATCCTCAGTCATTGAGGTTACCTAGTTCATTTAGCAGTCAAATCTATTCCAGTTACTTCGAAGTTTCCCAGATTAATTTGGACGTCTCTGAATTTCATATACATATTGTACTTCCTTTCAGTTCAGTTCGGTCTTCGTGGTTGATTTGTCGAACAAATATTCAATTCTTAGTAATGAATGTGATCTAGAGTTGAGTTGAGCTGAATACTTCCAAAATTATCATCGAGCCAAACTTGAGAATACAAACACGCATTCAAGTGACATCCATGTCGTTCAGGTACTGATATAACATTAGCATTGGTTGCTCAGTTTAATATGCGATCCATAACTTTTAAGAGCAGTACCACATCCATGTTTATTTGGATTCATTAACTAATCCAACACCTCTACTTAGTTTAGGTCATAAGGGTATTTTGGTCATTCTGGTGCTCAGTTTCATTCCATTCTTTTCAAAGCTCGAGGATATCCAATCATTCCTCAGCTTGGTGATATTCTTGAGTCATGTCCATTACAGGGGTATTTTGGTCATTTTACTGATCCATTGTATTTCAATCCTTTCCTTCCACCTGATCTTATTATTTAATTCAAACATATCATCTTTTCCAGTCCTTTCGAACAATTATGACAAAATAGCACCCTTAATAATTTATTCTTAACTCGGATATTTTCAGGTCAATTGTTTTCTTAGAAGTTACCAAAAGGTTATCAGAAATTTTTCTGTACAGAGACGGATCTTAACCATTAAATCCTTAATTTATCGAGTTAAGTACGAATCTTTAAAGTAATTTCTCATTCAGGGTCAACTCGGACTATTTTTACCTCTCAAAGGCATTTTCGTAATTTCTTAACCAGATAACTTCGGTATTAACTCTTAACAAAAATAATTATAATTAGACATCCTATGATTAATTTCTTTCCCGAACATTATCTGATCTTGAAATGATTCCCTTAATAGACTTCTAGCATCTTGCACAACCATCTTGAGGTTAGAAACCAGTTATCCAAATTTCCTAAGCAAAACTAGCATTTCTTATGTACATCTTTTAATTTCACCAGATCAATATGTCTTTAAAAACCCCTTATTCAACTTCCATGGTTAAATATTATCTTTTTACAAAATAAGGGTATTTTCGTAATTTTATCCTACCGGAGTATTCTCATCCAAGTACCTTTAACATTTAACATTTGATGAAATAAATTATATGTTACAGATCCAAGTTGATTCCTTTATCACTAAACACAGAACTTGTAATTTTAATTCTAAAAATCCCTCAATTTCTTATATTAATCATCTAGGTCGTATTCACTTACCTAATTTTTTTACCGAATCCAGATCGAGTGTAGAAATTAATTACTACACAGATAAGACCAAACATTATCTTTTTCTTGCATTTACCAATATTCACATGTTCCATAAAGCTTAAAGAGGTAGTAAAGTATTACTTCGATTTCCGTGCCATACTGATCAACCATTAAATTTCATTCGAACGTCCTCGATCCTTAATTCAACTTCTAATAATTCCTTAGATGCATATCAACAGAAATTACATAAAAAACGGAGCTTAATTCTGAAAAACAGATCGAATCAGATGATAAATAAGTCAAAAAAAGCTTATCGGGTTCGAGTTTGGCGAAACGGACCCCAAAAACGAATTTGGGACGTCAAAAAATATAAAATATGACTTTTCAAAAAATTTAACTTTTCGGTCAAAGACAACGGGATTTATTAGCAATTTCGAGGCTTCCGAGTCCAAATTTTGAAAAACAAACTGCGGAATCGAACTCAGGATTTCAAAACACGTCATGATAGATATACCTGGAAAAAGTCAACGGTCAGTCAATGCCCGGTCAACATCGGTCAAAGTTTTTGTCAACGGTGATCAACGGTCAACGCGGTTAACGATCAACAATTTTACACAAATATACCCTAACAGAAATTAATTACAAATTAGGCACCATTCTAAAAATATTTACAAAACTAGCACCCGAGTTTTACACAAATATCACCCTAACAGAAATTAATTACAAATTAGGACTTCCCCACACGCAGGGGCAGCACGTGGGACGTGCGACGCTGTGGAGTGTCCAAAAATTCTCGAAAAAATTACTAAAAATTATTTTATGGCATTTTGAGACACTTACCAAGCTCGGTTCACAATTTTGAATGGCGACTTTGACTTTCTCACCCCTCCACGCGCCAGCAACGACAGAGAAACGGAGGAAACCAGTGATCTCAGAACGATGCAAGGAACACGATGGTGTGGGAGGTATCAGAAACGGATGACCGGTTCGACGTGAATCAAGGAAAAACCAATGAAAATTGAATTAAAACCGATGATACTTCCAACTGAAATTAACGACAAACGATGTCGATTCACAATTACCTAATTTTTTTATCGAATCCAGATCGAGTGTAGAAATTAATTTACTACACAGATAAGACCAAACATTATCTTATTCATGCATTTAGCAATATTCACATGTTCCATAAAGCATAAAGAGGTAGTAAAGTATTTCCTCGATTTCTGTGCCTTACTGATTGATCATTAAATTCCATTTGAACGTCCTCGATTCTTAATTCAACTTCCAATAATTCCTCAGATGCATATGAACATAAATTACATAAAAAACGGAGCTTAATTTCGAAAAACGTATCGAATCGGGTGATAAATTAGTCAAAACAGCTTACCGGATTCAAGTTTGGTGAAACTGACCCCAAAAACATATGCGGGACGTCAAAAAACATAAAATATGACTTTTCAAAAAATTTGACTTTTCGGTCAGAGTCAAAGTCAACAGGTTTGACTAGCAATTTTGAAGCTTTCGGGCCCGAATTTCGAAAAACAGACTGCGGAATCTAACTCAGGACGTCGAAAAAAATCAGAAAGGTATACCCGAAAAAAGTCAACGGTCAGTCAACGTCGGTTAAAGTTCTGGTCAACGGTGGTCAACGCCGGTCAACGATGAATAGTTTTACACAAATATCACCCTAACATAAACTAATTACAAATTAGGCACCATTCTAAAAATATTTACAAAACTAGCCCCCGAGTTTTACATAAATATCACCCTAACATAAATTAATTACAAATTAGGAGTTCCCCCACGCTCAGGGGCGGAGCGTGGGGCGCGTGCAACGCCGTGGAGTGTCCAAAAATTCCCGGAAAATTACTAAAAATTATTTTATGGCATTTTTGAGACACTTACCGAGCTCGGTTTACAATTTTGAACGGCAGAGAGCTCGATTTCGGAACATAAAAACTTTGACTTTCTCACCCTTTCACGCGCCGACGACGACGGAGAAACGGAGGACATCGGTGGACTCGGAACGATGCAAGGAACACGATGGTGTTTGAGGTGTCGGAAATGGATGACCGGTTCGACGTGAATCGAGGAAAAATCAGCAGAAATTGAATTAAAACCGGCGATACTTCCAACTAAAATTAACGACAAACGACGACGATTCTCGACGAAAGGTTTGAGGGGTTTTGTTCATTGGTCGATAACGAACACGAATGGAGGTTTCGGTTAGTCAAACGAAGGCCGGACGGTGAGTAAATCGGAGTGGAAATGAGGGTCAACGGAGGAAGGGAAATGGGAAAATATTCTGGAAACTGATCAGGAAAGGGATTTATAATTCATCCCATAAAAAAATAAGTAAACCATGAGTTTAGTCACTGAACTTCCTGCACTTCTTAAAACGGTCTGTCAACTTTGAAATTTTACAATTTAATCCATCGTTTCTTTCAAAATACCAATTAAATCCAATACTTTATAATTTCTAAAATTTGACCCCTAAATTGGGGTGTTACATGTCGGAAGTCTCTAAGTAGTTTCATCACCTTTTGTGGTTCGTTTGCCGATATAGTCAGATTTATTTCGTATCTTTATTTTGATCAAGCTTTTGTGTTAAGTTTTTAATTTTTTTTCTTTCTTTAGTCCTTGTGTGATCTAAGTGGCTAGTTTTTGTGTCAATTGTTATAGGAAAATGTCCTAATTATATTTTAGTTTACGGTTATGCTCTTAAATCTTCATTGTAATTCTAAATATTTTTTATTTTTAATAATACCAGTGTCTTTCTATAAAAGAAAACAATTTTTTTGGATTTTTTTTATATCGTCAAAAGAAAAAAGAGTAAATTATAGTACGTAACAACACAGATAATTTCCAAAAGACTTAATTTAGCATCTCTACTTTAGTAAAATTCTCACTTTGCCCCTTTTATCATTTTTCGGTTAATTTAACACCTCAACTTTCAATTCTTTATTACTTTAGTCAGTTTCCTTTTTAATGACGATGTGGCTTAATTAGGTTTCGTTATATGTGAAGTTTTAAAAATATTTAATGCACATGAAAAAAATCTAATTAAGCGGCGTGACTTTTTCAGTTGGAAAATGCCAAACAGTTAAATTGATAATAAATTGAAAGTTGGGAAGTGAAACTGATTGGAATAATAATAAAGAGAACAATATTAGAATTTCATTGAAATAGAGGGGCCATTTTCAGTATTAAACCTTCTCAAAACTATGATGGCATGTTTACACTACCAGCCCAATTTAGAAGCTGGACTTGGGTTGCGTAGGTCCAATGCTTTATGTGCAAGGCTTGTTACCCCTTAACCTTGAAGCTTGTAACTTGCAAAACTATCTATTTTCAGTAAACAAATACCTTAATTCAATTGGCATTTTGTTATAGCAAAATATCTATAAATTTAATTATTTTTTATTTTTAAATTTAATTATAATTAAAAAAATTGAACACTTAGAGTTATCTCATAATAATTTTAGATTTTTATTTGATTTCAAAAGATTATGTAAAATTTTATTTTTTCTGATAATTTATTTGATATTAATACAGGCGGTTTTTTAGGGTAAACTACATGTTTAGTATCTAAACTATCACTTTTATTCCGTTTAATAATTAAACTTTTAAAATTTTTAAAATCATACCTAAAGTTTACTTTTTGTTTCATTTTAGTACCCCTCTATTAAAAATTAGATACTAAAAAAGTAAGCGTTATGTATGATTTTAAAAAAATTGAAAGTTTATCCACTAAAACGGAACAAAAATGATATTTTAAGAACTAAACATGTAGTTTACCTTTTTTTAAATTAAAGTATTGCCGGTGGCTTTGCCAAATAAATTAATATTGGCATCTGAAATTTTCAACTTTATCAAAGTTGCATATGTTATTGAAATGTTTCAATTGTTTATTGAAAACTATTAATTATATAGGTGATAATCGCATTTCTAAAAATCGTTTAAAATTTACTTGAGATCGTCGATGTCACATTAAAAGTTGAATGATCTAATTATTTTATGTATTGACAAAAATATGTTAGATCATATTAATGCAGATACTATTATTAGTGATTTTACATTTAAAAAATGATTGTAGAAATTATTTTCTTTAAGTAATTGGGTTTTTAATAAAAGAATTTTGAATTGTGCACGAGCCTACTTACCTCAGTAGTTAAAGGAATCGTTATTGTTCCTAGAGGTCATAGGTTCGAGCACCAGGGACTACAACAGGGTGATTGAGCGTTCATTGACAAATGGTTAAGAGTATTTAGAACAAATACTACTTTACAATCACCTTAGCTTAATAAAAAAATTGAATTGTTTCATTCTAAAATTGATATATTTATTACAGAGTTGGTTTATTGTAATATAAGAATACAATTTACAAATAAATTTATTTATTTTTATCTACTATCAAAAATTTTTGTATTTATTATTAGGGTTCAATTTTAAGTCTATTTTTAGCCACTAAAATCTCATAAAAGTACATATAACAAGGCCAAAAATCTATTAAATCGTTAGTTTTTTTTTTCACCAAGAACTGGATCTTGTAAATGTTGCAAGCACCCAAATCAAACAAACAATTTAAATGTCCAACTTTATCAGCAATTTCATGGGACATCGAACTTAGAGCTAATACTAATAATCATTATCAGCCAATGAAACTTTACTTAGCCTACTCGGTAATCCTCTATCGTCGTCGCCTCTCGACTTCTGGTTTCTAGCACCGCCACTGACACTCGAATCGAAAACGGCTCTAACTGCAAGTGCTTTGTTGAAGCCAGTGACGGAGCCATGTAGACCTCGGGGCCACTACTTCCAAATTTTTTTACCATTAAAAAATAAGAATAATTACAATTTTAGACCTTTAAATTTTGATTTATTTTAATTTTATCAGTCCATTTTATATTGTTAATTATACTTTGCCCCTTGAATTAAAATCATGACTCCGTCCCTAGCTGAAGTGGAACTTATCCGAATCCCGGCTAGATGCCGATCGCGCTGTAGGATTCTCTAGAGTGTTGTAAGTCTGGATCTGGTCAGCATTGGCATTCTCGGTTGCTATATTTATATAACAATGATAAGAATTAAGAAGTTTTGGAGAGGAAAGATGCATGGAAATAGGGCAAGTCTCTGATTGTTTTTATATTAAAAAAAGAAAGGGTAAAATACACAAATAGTCCCCCGTTATAGGTGTTGCTTTGTTGAGTCCCGTGACTATTAAAAGTTACAAAATAATACCCCAACTGTTGAAGTTACAAAATAATCAACCAACTTTTCATATGTTCTAAACTCGTCATTTTTTATTTAATAATTGGCGGTCATCTGAGCTGGATGTTAACCTGTTGATTGTGATATGATAAAATCTTATCGTAGAATCATTTGAATTTTAGACACATTAAGTCATGTTGTCACATGCTAGTCAACTTTTTAACGGAAAATGATGAGTTTGGAATATATGAATAGTTGACGGATAATTTTGTAATTTTTAATAGTAGAGGGACAAAACATCATCTTACAATCTAAGAACATTTGTGTACTTTACCCAATAAAGAGATGATTAAAGAGCGAATATATGTTTTTTTGAGAACTTACCCCAGATGACGGCAGCGGAATCTTAGGCTGGCCAAGAGGTACAAGCAAAGGTTTTTACAGCCCGAGGAGAATGAATCTCTTTTACCAACCTTGAAGTTATTTCTATCTTTCATGGGAAGAAATCAGCCAGGTCGATGCCGGCAAATTTGTGTTAGAGTCGAGATAAATTGTCAATTTTGGTGACCAAAACTAAATTATTTTGTGCACAAATTGGGTTATTAATTTTTGAAATAAGCTAAAATTACGGTTTTTCCATTTCACTAATGGACTAAAAGGGTTTAATTGTATTATTTTATTTGGGAGGGACTATGGGTGCTTATCATAGAGTCAATCACGAGTTGAATAGTACTTAGTTCGACTCGAAAATTATTCTACTAAACTCATTAAGTTTGATAGAATTGTGCTCGATTCATGCCCGTTAAAAGAATCTATTACTTGACTCGACTTGTTAATAGTTAAACTCACTATAACTTTTTCCTTATTTTTTTTAAATATATGTAGAGACTAGTAGTATTATATATAGCTTCACATCATAAATTAACAAAAAGAAAATATATCAAAATAGTGCATGAAGCAATTCAAAATTCTAAACCCTAAAATAACAATTCACAAATATATCAAACTAACATATGACAACCAAAGTAACAATCCATAAATACATCAAACTAATATATTACAACACTTCTTGAAAAAAGAAGTTTAACAATGCATAATCAATTCGAAAAATAAGAAAATCCACATTTTAGAGAAAAAAAAATTAATGAGTTATTTATGAACTTATCGAGTCGAGATGGGCTTTACTCGACTCAACTTGTAAAGGTTTCAAATTGAGAGTTAATTTAATTTTGATCTAGTCAAATTCGAACTATTCACGAGCTATTCAACTCAGTTAGCACCTAGAAGGTACTAAGGGGCCGTTTGATTTATGGAATGAAATATTACCTTTGAGAATAATATTACTGTAATATTGCATTACTTGACATATTACTAGGAATGTTGCATTACTTTGTTTGATTTATTTAATAGGAATGTAATATTTTTGTGTTTGGTTGGAGAAATATAATATAGGAATAATGTATATTGTAACACCCTCAACCCGTATCCGACCCGGATCCGAATCCGAGGTGTCACATTGACTTTTCAAAACTCTTTTCTTTACAAATCCCCCAAAATCTTAAATTCATAATTTGAGAAAGTGAGTACTTTTTAGAAATAAATATATTCAAATTGTTTTACAACCTAATCAGAGCATATTTAATCCAAATCTTGTAACTACATGCCAACTAAATTCTATAATATAAAATACATATACTCCATATGTTTCTGATCTGATATTCGTAAGGAAGATGCTAAGGACCACGTAGACCCTTGACTCTTGGCATGCCAACTATACCTCTAGCTCTCTTGACACATAACATGGGCATTAATATTTAGATTATCTCACATTCACATATACATATAGTCTCATAGTTCTTCCACATAACTCATTATCAGATTTCCATAAAATCACATATAGTCACATAGTTCATTTCCATCTAGTTCACATACATCATGTACATATAATAGCTTATCGCATATCATATAACTTATGGTTTATACTTTTATACCCACATCATTTATATACTAATTTCATATATTCCTTAGTTCAGTTTCACATAGTTTATCACATATACATGTATTCTCATAAATTATCATCAAATAGTTCCTATAACATCTTCCTATGGCTTCATTTAAGCCTATAAATCTTTCTCATATAATTTATCTCTTGTTCTCATATGTTTATATTTATCATATAACACATAACTTTTATTGCATATCTATATCGCATTCCTACATCACTAATTCATAATATAATTTATATCATATCATCTATCATATTCTTTATTTCTTGGTATGCACTGATATTACATTTGCATGCAATCTTATGACTTATTATCAAGTAATTCAGATAATATTCTTGTATTGTTTCATAGATCATTATCATATATACATAAATGCACATCTCATAACATGTAATGCAAGCATGACACATTCATATAGTACATAATCCTAATCATGCTTCGACTCATGCTATCATATATTCAAATATCGGGAACAAACTTATCACAAGTCTAATTCTCATGTAAAAATACAAATATTCCAATAGTATGCACTCACCTGTGCCTCACTTCCTATCAATTACTCTTATGAATTACTTTCTCTTCTTGATCAATTTTAACCTTTCAATCATTACGGAACTTGCTCTCGATCGATATCTACACAATCATGTATACATATTAGCATTCTAAATACTATGATTTGATCCTTGATTTCTTAAGCTATAAGAAAGATCTACTTCCATTTTCCCTTTGAAGTGCATCAGTACACTCTTGTAGTGTATCGATGCACTAATTACAATCGATATTTCAATTTCAAGGGGGGGTGCATCGATGCACTAACTGTGCATCGGTACACTCATGGCATTCGATGTTTCAATTTTTAATGGGTGTATTGATGCACTTCCTGTGCATTGATGCACATTAAATTATTTCTGGAATTTACCCTTGATGCATCGATACATATTGAATGTGTATCTATGCACACTAGACCATAATTCCATTTCATGCACGAAACTCCACTCAAATCAACTCAAATGCTTCATCTTTCATCTCCTTTCATGTTCTTAACTCATATACACGTTCTTAAACCAAATTATATCCATATAAACCATCTTTAACCTCAAAATTCTATCCCTCATATGTAACTCAAGAATTATACCAACTTTGCAACATGTTTTAATTCCAATTCTATTGCTTCTAACTTCTTAATTAGACCATTCACAAGTCAAATTCAACTTAAAAATCTATTAACTCATTCTATTTCAATAATTCACTTAAAAACTCCTTTTACTTAATCTCTTATAACTTGTTCATTTTGGAGTTTTAAGTTACCATAAATCTTCTCTTACTCTTTCTTACCACTCAAGAATCAAAAGAAACCATAAAATTGAAGAAACGAACAAATTAAATCCAACTCACCTTATACATGAAGACACGAGAAGAAGAAGAAATTGAACCCCATCTCTCCAGACTTTTCTCTCCCCTTTACACGTGGTTATCTCTTTTATAAAGAGATAATAAAAATCTTTCTTTGCAAAAACCAATTTACCCTTACTTCCTTACATATTTACCAAAAAAATCCTCAAAATATTCCTAATTAAGTCTCTAAACGTTCAGATCTTTCGAAATTAGACTTCACATTTTCAAAACTTCCATTTTAGTTACTTGCTCTAGTTTTGGGATGTTACATATATTTTATCAAATTGTCATTGAGATATATTTTTATTATTAACAAGTTGAATTCAAAAAAATAAAATAAAAATATTTACAAGAAAACTCATAAAAATATAATATATTATATTAACTCTAATTTATATATTTTTATTAAAAACATTTACAAATAATTTAACATATACTTATCTATTATTTCTATTTTTATTTGTTTGAAAAATAAAAAAAGTATATATGTATATTAGTGTACTTACATGTTTATTTCTACATGTTTCTTAATTTATTCATGCTATATGTATGAGTTGTAAGAAAATAGCATATCAAAATAAAATAATCAAATGTACAATTTTGTTTGACAAAATAATTATATATATAATTAAACACACACTAAAAATAAAATTTGAATCAAACACATAAATAATAAACGATAAAAACAAAATAGAAATTTGATATATTTTTTTACTTTTTTTTATATGTATTATATTATTTTATAATAAATATTAAAAAATTAGAATAATAATTAAAAATAAAATAAATAAATTAGATTTATATTTGTGTAATTATTATTTTTGATTAAATACTCGTGTGATTATGTGCAAAAGGAATGATAATTTTGAAATGGCTATATAATTTTAGGGGTATCCTTGTCCTAAATGGAGAAAATAGTCTAATACACTAAGAAATGCAAGGTGATGAAAATCACTGAAAAAACCCCCAAAAATGCTATTGTAGAGAATGCTTCATGACCCCTGAACGGAATGCTCTTAAATCAAACGTTAGTATATGATTTCGTAAAATATTATTCCTCTTGATAAACCAAACACCCCCAAAAAATTTATAATTTTATCATGAAAAAGGATTTGAGGGGTGTAGTCACTCATTTCTGCCCGATATGCTATTTTAATAATATACATATATAATATATAATTTTTAAACGTTTCGAAAACATATATATAATATATAGTTGTTAAAAATATTTTGAATATATATATATATATATATAATACTTTTTGAAAACATTTTGAAAGCATATATATAATATATAGTTTTTGAAAATATTTTGAAAATTTATATAATATATAGTTTTTGAAAACATTTTGAAAATATATATAATATATAGTTTTCGAAAACATTTTGAAAATATATATATAATATATAATTTTTGAAACATTTTGAAAATATATATTATATAAAATATTTATGTATTATATTTTATTATTTTATTATATTATTATTTATTTTTATTTTTATTTTTTTTTATTTTGGTCCAAATAGGTTCAAGTCCAAATCCAGAAGAAAGAGCCCAATTGGGTGGCAAGCTTGACCTAGCAAACCGACCCAGCCAAGGATCCAACAAACCGACCCGACCCAAGTTCGCCTGACCTAGCAAACTAGGATTTTCAACTTAAGTAAAAGTGTCGCACGATTCTCAACCGTAGGATTAAGCATCAATCGAACATCCCAGATCGCATATCAACTAAGGTTTATAAAACCCTAAAAAATTTATCACGAGTTGCATGATCCTGAGCCGTTGGACCTACAGCTTATCCAACAACCCAAAATAGATCGCCGAGCAAAGTGGAGTTAGGCCGACTTGAGGAAACCATCCCCTAGTGGGAAACAATTTTTCCAGCAACAACAACAACAATTAACCCATCAACGTGATTCCATAGGATTCAAAAACATGTATTTCTATCCTAATAAAACACAAAAATCGGAAATAAATAAGGGACACCTAATGTTATAAATCCCTACAAAAATCAAACAAAAAACAAGTTAGATCGAAGCCAAAAATAGAACTTGTAACTCGAAATGAAATCAATAAAAAGGTATTTTTTTTCTCGGCTTGCTGGCATGTAGTATTTGTTTGGGGTTTTATTTTTTTTATTTTTGAAAGAGAGTAGCCGATGATTAGGGGTTTTTTTTCGAAAAGGTTTCCTCAGATCTAGCCCTCGAGGCTCTTTTGTGAAAATAAATCAGATTTTTGGAAAGAGGAGATAATAAGCTTTTGAACGATGTAAAAACATTATGGGTTCATCGCCGATGAGCGGCGGTCGATGAGATGCATGGCAGATTCTGGGTTTCGGTTCAATGTTCTTCGTTTTATGAAGAACACGAAGAACATTTCAGAGGTTTTGTTTGAAACGATTTTGATCGATTGGGGGGGAGACAAATGATTTTTGTTTATGATTTTTTGGGCTTTATAGCCGACTCGAAACTCGACCGTTTTCACCCCAGGATTCATGTGTTTTTGATCGGATAAGGGCTAATCGCAGCCCTGATCCCTCTATTATTTTTAAAATCATTTACACGCTTTAAATTTAAATTTGATTTCGTTTTCTTCTTTTAAATTCACAATATACTTTATTTCTTCTTTTAATTTGCTCCTTCTCATTATTCAATTCATGTTTATTTAATTATATTTTAAAGCCATTATATTTTGTGAGTTCTTGATCCAACATTTGCTATTTACTTATTTATTTATTTATTATTTATATTATTTTTTCTTTCATTTTTTAATTATTTAATTTTTGTCTTTGTTTATACATGATCTTACAATTATTTTTTTAGTTTAATTACCCTTTTTCTTTGCATTATTTATATTACTTTATGTTTTCAATGTGTGTGATTTATTTTTCTTATATTTATTTCTATTTTCCATTATGTTAATTTCTATTTCTTGACATGTATACATATTTTTATTTCGTTTAAAACATTATAATTTAATTTTTGTTTCTTTTCTTTGATTAATTCAATACTTCATTTTTAATATCTTTTTGACCTTTTTGGAGTATTCTTAAATCAATTAAAGGTAAGTAATTTGGATCGAATTTTTTACTTTTTAATTTAACTTGCAATTTTCTTAATTAAGACAACTAGAAATTAAATTAGTATCAAAAGGGCAGTACAATGGTGCTAATCCTTCCTTGACTGTAACTGATTCCCAAATCCTACATTTTTATGGTAAAACTCAGATCAAGTAAGATGGTGTCCGATCAACCTATATATTTTTAATGATCGGTGGCGACTCTAACCCATTTATTCAAGTCGAAGCACAATTCCAGGCCCAACCCGAAAGACGGTTGCGACAGCTCGGCGACTCTATTGGGGACAGGTAAGTGAGTCAGTCTAAGGCTAATTTTTGGTTATCTTCTTAGGTGAAAATTGTAAGTTTAAATTTTAAGTAAATTTTTTATCCTTATTACTTACTGTAATACCCCAAATATTAAATTATGGACTTTATTGAAATGATTTAAAAATATGAGGATTTATTCAAAATAATGATAAAAGATGAGAATGATTTGGAATAGTGTTTAGACTAAATGGTATCAATTGATAAATTACGAGGGCACTTTAGTCTTTTAAGAAGATGAATTAATTTAAATAGGGAAAAAGAGGAAAATAGAGCATTTCTCTTCTTCTTCTTCTTCTTTTTCTACACGTGAGTAGTGCTCTCCTCTATGGTATAAGGTACACTTTCATTATCTAGTTCTTTCTTTAAATTATAGGTAAGCTTAATGAAGGATTAAAGAATATTAAAACTATGAAAAGGAGGAAATATGAGAAATTTTAGAAAATGGGTTTTGAAGTGATATGCTAATATATGAGTGTTTGTTGATGTTTATTGGTAGATTTGACTTGTCAAATAGGTAATTAAGAGATTAGAAGCATTGGATAGTATTAAGAACATATTAGGAAAAGTGGTGTGATTCTTAGAATTGAATGTTCTTGCCGCCCAAATTTTCACAAGCTTCCACCATACACTTCACGTGCTAGCCATGTGGACCATCCCTTATAACAAAAATAAAATAAAAATAATTAATTAAAAAGAAGAAATACTAAAGTAATGGCAAAATAAAAAATTATTTATGCAAATGAGTAAATTTAAAATGTTATGGCATCCTCAAGATGCTAGGCTAGTATCGACGTCATGCAAGAGAAACGTCGACTTGTCACGCAATGGTGGGACTCTCTGGTAAGCCTTCAGGCGCTGGCCATTGACTTTAAAGATGGAACCATCGTCCATGTTCTTGATATCAATAGTGTCGTACGGGTAAACATGGTGGACTTCGAATGGTCCCGACCATCGTGACTTCAATTTGCCCGGGAAGAGTTTGAGCCTAGAGTTAAATAGAAATACTTTCTGGTCCACATGAAAATGCCATGGTAACCGCATTTTTTCGCGTCACTTCTTGTCTTTTCCTTGTAGAGCTTGACAATTTCATATGCTTGCGCTCAAAACTCTTCCATTTCGTTCAGATCGAGCAATCGTTTCTCCCCAGTGAGTTGTGCGTCAAAGTTTAGGGCTTGTTTACCCATGTTGATTACCCATGTTGATTATCTTATATGTGAAATTGTCCATTCATTATATTTAGGGCTTGTTTTGGCACCACAACATAATTTTATAAAAATATAATTATAATTAAACTTTAATTCATCATGTCATATTTTATTGTACAAATTATAATTATATAATTATATAAAATTTAAATTTAAATAATTTTAAATACTGAAAATATGATAAACTATAAATTAATATGAAAAATAAACTATATATATAAAAAATTCATGTATTATATATATATATATATATACACACACACACTATATAAAAAGTATACATGAATTAAATTGTTGTTATTTATCATAAATTTTTAATAATATCAATAATAATAATAAACCCTAATGTATAAATTAATAATAATAATAATAATATCTATAAAAAATTGAAGATTATACTCAACTTTGTAACTACGTCAATTTCTTTTCTTCCTAAGAAGTAAAGGGAGTAATTGAAATTTTATAACTATATTTGTTTTGGTTGCCCTCCATGTTCCAAGACTTTGTCTTGACTAAAGTTGACTGACCTGCGTCGTACACCTGACTTTAGTGGGTGAATCTCCAAATACGGGTTTTTTTCATATACAAAAGACTCGAACTCAATACCTTACTTAAGCGATATCAATTGCTTACCATTTGAACCAACTCTGTTGATATATAACTATATCTATTTTAACAAGATATACTGATTACAATAATTATTCAAATATATCATAACTAGTATTACATAGTTGTTCAAACATGTCATCTTTATTGCATCAAGAGCAATCAAAAAAAAAAAAGGTAGAGTTATTTCCGGTAGCGAATCTAGTGGGAGACAACGACTTTATTCTTTGGTTAAATGGTAAAAGGTAAAAATGTATGCGAGACACTCGTACTTTCAAAAAGAATCAATATAATCTTCATATTATTTTAATTCAATGTGGCCCACAAACTTAGAAGACATACCCAATGTGACTCTTTGACCAATTGTTTTCATCGTTGACCATTACGGCTGATTTGACACTTCACGATGTTGACGTAGCAATCCAAAGCTGCTAGTGACAGGGCTGATGATGTGGTAGATGGGCTAAATTGATCTTTTTGGTCGAGTTCTAGGGTCAAATTGGTTTTTTAAAATTCAAGAGCTTATTTAATTTTTCAAAAAAATAAAAAAAATATTTATAACTTAAAAACATTATTCAAAAAATTAAATATCAAAAATAAAAATTAAATTACTAAAAATTAAAAATATATTATTATATTTTACCTCGAATTTAACTTGATTCTTATTTATATAAACACAAACTTGTCCATCTTATACATATTTTATTTATACATTTATATCTAATTATCTTAAACTCTAAATTTCTTTCTAATTCGATTTCATTAAATTTTTTATAAAATTAAACTAAATAAATATTATAAAGTCTAATGAAAAGATAAAATTTAAAAGTTAGTATGAAATTAAATTTATGTATAAATTATCATAAAATATATAATTAAAATATATTAGAAAAGTTGTTATACAATAAAATTCACTAAATATGGAATCCGATTGTTTAATATTTTTTTATTTCTATTTTTTTTACTTTTTCAAGGAACACAAAATTTATCTCTATAAAATAAAAATAAAATAAAACTCACATTAAAATTAAGATGTATGAACATAAAAGTATAATTATATTGCTAAATAAAATAAAATTTACATTAGAATTTGTCTCTAAATTGAATTAATCATTTAACAATAACATTTTCAATCAATCTGGTTAATATATATATATATATATATATATTAATTTAATTTTTAAATACTTTTATATTTATTTTTCTATATTTGTATAGTTTAATTTAAAATCTTTAAAATCTATTTTTTTGAAAAAATAAAGTAAGACCTTGGTTTAAAAAAACAATTTGACCCTTGAACTTGACCAAAAAAATAATTTAGCTCATCTATCACATCATTAGCCACGTTACTAATCACTATGAATTATCACATCAGTACCTTGAAGTGTCACGTCAACACCGTTATTGTTAACAACAGAAATATTGATCAAAGGGTCATATTAGGTTTGCTTTCTATGTTTAAGGTCCACATTAGGTTTAAAAAAGTACAATGACCACATTGATTTTTTTAAAAAAAGTATGAGCCCATTGTCGCAACCGTCTTTCAAGTTGGGCATGGAATTGGGCTTCGACTTGAATAAATGGGTTACAGCCGCCACCGATCATTAAAAAAGTATTTAGGTTGACCGGACAACATCTTAAAGGAAGGATAAGAACCCTTGTACTGCCCTTTCGGTACTAATTTAATTTCTAGTTGTCTTAATTAAGAAAATTGAAAGTTAAATTAAAAAGTAAAAAATTCGATCCAAAATACTTATCTTTAATTGATTTAAGAATACTCCTAAAAGGTCAAAAAGATATTAAAATTGAATTACTACATTAATCAAAGAAAATAAACAAAAATTAAATTATAATGTTTTAAACGAAATAAAAATATATATACATGCCGAGAAATAGAAATTAACAGAATGGAAAATAGAAATAAATAGAACAAAAATAAATCACACATATTGAAACATAAAGTAATATAAATAATGCAAAGAATAAGGGTAATTAAACTAAAAAATAGTTGCAAGATCATGTATAAACAAAGACAAAAATTAAATAATTAAAACAAAAATAAAAAATAATGAAAAAAATAAATAAATAGCAAATGTTAGATCAAGAACTCATAAAATATAATGGCTTTAAAATATAATTAAATAAACATGAATTGAATAAACAGAATGACCAAATTAATAGAAGAAATAAAGTATATGGCGAATTTAAAAGAAGAAAACGAAATCAAATTTAAATTTAAACCTGAAAAGGATTTTAAAAATAATAGAGGGACCAGGGCTGCAATTAGCCCTTATCCGATAAAAAATGCAGATCCTGAGGTGAAAATGGTCGGGTTTCGGATCAGCTATAAAGCCCAAAAAATCAGAAATAAAATTCATTTTGCTTCCCCCTAAATCGATCAAAACCATTTCAAACAAAACCTCTGAAATGTTCTTCGTGTTCTTCATAACACGAAGAACATTCAACCGAAACCCAGATTCTGACCATGCTCTACCTCGCCGGCCTCCGTAGATCGGCGTTGGCCGTCGCTCATCGATGTTGAACCCATAATGTTTTTACACCGTTCGAAAGCCTATTATCTAAACTTTTCAAAAATCCAATTTGATTTCACAAAATAGCCTCGAGGAGGGCTAGATCTGTGGAAAACGTTTCGAAAAAAACACCCTAGTTTGCTGGGTCAGGCATACTTGGGTCGGGTCGGTTTGCTGGGTCCTTGGTCGTGTTGGTTTGCTGGGTCAAGCCTGCCACCCGGTTGGGCTCTTTCTTCTGGATTTGGACTTGAACCCATTTGGAACAAAATAAAAAGAAAATAAATAATAAGATAATAAATAATAAAATATAATACATAAATATTTTATATAATACATATTTTCAAAATGTTTTCAAAAACTATATATTATATATATTTTCAAAATGTTTTCGAAAACTATATATTATAAATATTTTCAAAATATTTTCAAAAACTATATATTATATATATATTTTCAAAATATTTTCAAAAACTATATATTATATACATGCTTTCAAAATATTTTCAAAAACGATATATTATATATATTTTCAAAATATTTTCAAAAACTATATATTATACATATATATTCAAAATGTTTTCAAAAACTATATATTATATATATTCAAAAATGTTTTCAAAAACTATATATTATATATATTTTCAAAAACTATATATTATATATATATTTTCAAAATATTTTCAAAAACTATATATTTTTGAAACATTTAAAAAACTATATATTTTTGAAACATTTAAAAACTATATATTATATATGTATATTATGAAATAGCACCCCGAGCAAAAATGAGTAACTACAGCTGCCCCTCATTGCCATTATCGTGTAATGAAAATAGGGTTAAGACAAAAAGGAACAAATTTTCGTTCGGTGAATATGGGCAATCTACTTTTGTGAGAATGGTTGACTTCTAAGCATGAAATTTCAACTTAAGGTTGCTGTTGAATTTTTATCAACTACCCTCTACTGTGGAATCGAGAATAGAAGGGGGCGACTCCATGTTGTTGAGTAATACTTTGGATGACTCAGGAATTGTTTTTGAACAATGATATCCTTCATTGGGAAGTTGAAATCATAATTCTAAATTTGAATCAGAAAGTGGCTTCTCGCTGCCAATCTTAGTCAATCTTGACCTTCTTCTCGGTTTAAAGACCTTGGTATGAAAATTTGACTGGAAGGTAGTTCCTTGCTGCTACCTTACGCCCTCGAGTTGAATGTAATTGAACTCGAAAGTTCTCGTTGACAGATAACTCTTCTCGCCTTGAGTTATGCTATATTAGGATGGGAGATAACCCCTTGTCGTTACAGATGACTCATTTATTGTGACACTAGGTCAATCCACTGGGCACGATATCATTCTTCGTGAAGTTGAAATCGTGGTGGCTCATTCGCTGTGAAGTTGAGCTTTGAATTGGATGTCCTTCGTTGTGAAGTTGAAATCCAATCTTGTAAATTGCATTGTCTCGAGTTTAATATTCTTCCCTATGAAGTTGAAATAGACTCTAACAAGAATCTGCAAAATTATGCATATATGCATGGTATGGATGCAATATTCTTATGTGTGCCTAAAATGCATAGAAGTTATTGTAGGATTTGGAGGCAAATCTTCAATCCCTGGTTGTCAGTCCTGATGACTCTTGATTCTGGAATCTTGAATTTCTGATCTTGACCTTGGATTCTTCACCATTTTTAAATCCGATGTATTTCTCGTCAATGCCTTTCTATTATCTCAGGTATAGTGCATAAGCCCTGATCAACTTCTGAATATCTGTACCTTTCAATAAAATCTTTGTACAGTAATACACAATTATCTTTTTAAAAGTGAATAAATCATTAAGTTTAAATTCAACCCAAGATGCTTGAAAGGAAATGACTTAGAGAAATGACCATATTTATTTATAAGGAAAAATGAACAAAATATGTTTTGGAAAGTCAAAAATAAATATAAGTAGATGCCTTAGATCTCAATAATGTGGGCGCTTTTGAACTGATATTCCATTAGATGACTTTTGAGTACAATCTTTGTCAAAGGGACTTTAAAAATATGACAATATTCGGAAGTACCATATTTCCTTGAATTGTTAAGTCTACAAAAGATTTGGGATGTCGTGACACAGAACCTTTCCTGAATCCTCATCAAAATTGCCCTTTCGGTTTTTCAATTTGGATCCATCCTTGGTTTCAAGATGCCCCTTGCGGGTTTTCATCTTGAACCCACTTTTTTTTTAATTTAAGGTGCCATTTCGGGATTTCACCCTAAATGTTTTTTCCAACTTAGGGTACCCTTTCAAGTTTTCAGCCTAAGTGAAATTATTTTGACTGCATCTGAATTAACAGGATTTGGTAGTTCCGGCCCATCCGTTTCAGCCAGAATCAGTGCTCCTCCAGAGAAAGCCTTTTTTACGATATAAGGTCCTTCCCAATTTGGTATCAATTTTCCTCTGAAATCTTTTTGGATTAGCCAAATCCTTTTTAGTACAAGATCTCTTTCATGGAATACTCTTGGGCGCACCTTTTTATTATGTGCTTGAATCATTCGTTTTTGGTAGAGTTGACCATGGTGAATGGCTTTCAACCTCTTTTCCTCTATTAGGTTCAACTCATCATATCGAGTTTGGACCCATTCTGCATAATCTAGTTTAACTTCTAGCAGGGGACCCGGAGTGATGGAATCTCTACCTCAATGGGCAGTATTGCCTCCATCCCATATGCTAATGAGAACGGGGTTACCCCAGTCAAAGTTTGTACCGAGGTTCGGTAAGAAAATAAAGCAAAAAATAATTTCTCGTGCCAATACTTGTATGTCTCAGTTGTTTTCTCCACTATCTTCTTGATTTTTTGTTTGCTGCTTCTACCACTCCATTCATCTTCGGTCTATAAATAGTAGAATTGTGATGCTTTATATTAAATTGTTCACAAGCAGCATACATCATCTTATTGTTCAGGTTCGTGGAATTATCGATAATGATTATTTCAAGTAAACCATACAACATATGATCTCTTTTTTCAGGAACTTACAAATAGTGGACTGAGTGACACTAGCATATGATGCAACCTCCACCCATTTTGTGAAATAGTCAATTGCCACAAGAATGAAACGATGACCATATAAAGCCTTCAGATGAATTTGCCTAATAACATCCATGCCCCACATAGAGAATGGGCATGGTGCGGTCATTACATGAAGAGGTTGAGGTGGAACATTGATTTTATCCCCATAAATTTGAAATTTTTGACATCTTCTAGCATAATTGATG
This sequence comes from Hibiscus syriacus, assembly GCF_006381635.1. Taxonomy (NCBI): domain Eukaryota; kingdom Viridiplantae; phylum Streptophyta; class Magnoliopsida; order Malvales; family Malvaceae; genus Hibiscus; species Hibiscus syriacus. The sequence continues at coordinate 4,300,021 of NW_024062808.1, read as the reverse complement.
CAATCATTTTTCAATGTGGACCAGAAATATATGCATCTCATAATTTGCCTCGATATCATATGTCTATTCGCACACCACCATGATGCCCTGACACACCACCATGATATTCGTAGTGAGTGTTCTCATCATACTATTTGGAGTATGTGGGCTTTATAGGTTCCACCGGGTATGATGACACTACATGAGTGTCTAAGAGTTACTGATACAATTCATTGTACGTCATGGGAATAGGATCGAAATGCATATTTTCTCTTTCATTCCTAGGTTCCCTTGGACTTTGACTAGAAGTACCTGATGGTACAATTGCAGTTGTTTTTGAGTTGGAGATTGTAACACCTTTATTAGTGTTATAGGTGTTGATGTTATTAATCTTTCCATCTTTTTTCTTCATAGGAAGTTTCTTGCTTGATTCCCTCCCTCGATCTTACCTTGTTTTATGGCCATTTCAATCATTTCTCTGGCCATAACTAAGTCAGAGAAATTTCCTTATGTGATTGCAACCAGATACCCGAAGTAAGGAGTCTTTAGGGTTTACATATAGAGCTTCCTTATCTTTTTCTCATCAAAGGGTGGATGAACTTGCACAACTAAATCCCTCAATCTCTGTGCGTATTATCTGAAGCTCTCGTTATGCTTTTTCTCCATGTTTTGTAGTGTGACTCGATCTGGTCTCATATTATTTATATGTTTGTATTGTTCCAATAATAACTTGGATAGATCTTTCCAAGTCTTGATATGAGACCGATTCAGCTGATTGTACCACTGGATGGCTGAACCAGACAGACTTTCCTGGAAATAATGAATCAGGAATTGATCATTTCCTATATATCTTGTCATTTTCCGACATAACATGGTAATATGGGCTGAAGGGTAACTTTTCCCATCAAATTTCTCAAATTTAGGAGCTTTGAATTTTGGTGGGAGCACCCAATTCGGGACTAAACTCAGCTCTAGAGCATTAACTCCATAATAATCATGGTCCCCCTTAACCACCTGCATTTGGTCTTCCAGCAGTTTGATATTTTTTTCCATTTTCTTTGCCTTGTATTCTTCATCAAAACCCGATATATATTATGAGGGTTGGATACAGAAGTCTATACCTTCACAGCAGACAAGGCTTTCACTTTTGTAGCGGACGAGTCCCCTTATAGTCCTGGTAGGATTCCAGGTGAAATAACCATCTGCGGGGCATGTGGCATAGCTACTCCTTCAGATGACCCTACCCATGCATGCTTGCCTAATTCAGGCCAGATAGCCTGGCAATAATTTGGTCAACCAAAGACTCTTGGCTTTTAGTGATTGTTTCTAGAGTGCTTTGGTTATTATGGCTTATCTTTTCTTCTAACTCCCTCTGCGACCTCAACAAGTTCTCTTCAAGTTGAGTAATTTTGGCTTCCATTTTTCTTTTCTTTGTGTGGGTGTTGTAAGGATGATGTGTGTCCAAGGCTTGTGGAGGTATATCCGATGTTTGTTCCCTCTTCTGATGAGACATTTTCTGTTAGTTAATGTGAATGTAAAAACATGGAAAATGAAAAAAAATGAAATGCAAGGTTTAAAAATAATGCATGATGCACGAGAATTAGAGGCATTGATCCAGAAACATGTCTATTATCATAAATAATATTTATTGAGATAAAAGTGTTTTATTTTTTAAGAGACAAAAATATCTTAAAGGTATATTCTGACTAAATCCTCTAAACCCCGAATAACTTCTAATAGGTTGACACATCTTCTTCCTTCATCTGTCAATGGTTGAATACCTTGTCAGGCCACTCATACTTCCTTTGTTAAACAGTGTAAGTGATGAGCTGCTTTTTGTACTTTTTCCAGGAAATCTCGGATAACTACATCTCTAGCTTTCACCCTTTGTTGGGTATGTTCCCAATGAAAACACCACTGAAATCCCCCATAAAAAGGAACTATATTAAGCTCACTTGCTTGTTTCTTGAACCTATCCACAATGGCCTCCAACTGAGCTATGGTTTTGCCATCTCGCTCGTGCCTCTTCTGAAGAGATTTCTCTAAATCAGTTAACTGGATCCTCAAACGCTTAGTCTAGTGCTTGTTGTCTAACAAACATTTCTGAGAAGTCTTTAGTTATTCTTTCAAGGTCTCTCTTTCATCATGCCCTTCAAACTTCCTTTTCAGGTTGTTGGCTTCATTTTTCCAGTACTCAAAAGACCTTTTCAGATTGAAATTGCTCTGGACTTGTTATTGATATCCTTTTCTCAAATCCTCAAGCTCAAAACAATTTTTCTTATGTTCCCTCTCAAACTTGTCTACCCAATATTTCTGGGTATGAGCATCCAACTTCCACTGGAATCTTTCAGCCTCGAGTTCCCTTAGACTTTGTTTTAGCTCATGCTTTTCAGTTTCAAATTTTTTCCTTACTATCTCTAGCTCGGAGGGAACATGTATAAGATGTTCTTCCATGGTTTGAGTATCTTCATGGTCTGGCACTGGGATGGTGTCATTTTTCCTTAATCTCTTCCATTCTAAATAGTCTGGAGTAAGCATGTCCTTAGCAGCCACGACATCCATACAAGATATTTTCTTCCATGACTCAGTTACTTCTTTGACCTTTTTCTTGTAGTTGTCCCCATGATATGCAAATTCTAATCCAGATATTCCATGTGTCGTTCTGACAAACTGGCGTGCCCCATACTGTCGAAGTGCCAAAAGTGGAGAGTATCGACTCTTCCCCATAATCCAAGTAATGTCATAGTTTCTGAGTATCCACATCAGAAAAGAATGTCACTATGGGTTAACCAGGGGGCTCTCCAGACCATAACCCTATCTTGAAGGTGTATGAATACCTTCATCCATTTTTCTTTTAGGAAATCTTCTTGCATTTTAGGGTGAGGAATTCCCCCAAATAAGAATAAGTGGTACTGAATCGGTGGTAAAAAATCCTGTTACTCTTCTAAAAGTTACTATGGATCCAAAGTTGGAGAAGTTGTGCACACCCTATAAATCTTCATCCACTAGTCTTTATGCAATTATTGAGGGAGCGAAAAGTTTTAGCTAAAATTGTTGGTGCTGGATTTACTCGTTTCAGGAACTGTTCAAACAATTCCACCACAACCACCTCAATCTATCCCAAAGTCTTTGGAAAGATAACCAAACCATAAATTCCCAGTGCAAAAAGGTCCATTGACTTCCATTCATCGAGGTGATTCTTCATTAGTTGCTTGATATGGGTTCAAGAAATTCCTTCCCCACTACCTTTATGTTGAATCTGGTCAGTTACCCATTTCTCATCTACCCCCGCCACTTTTGCCAACTCCTTCTTGAAATGATGACTCTTGATGTGCTTGATGTAAACTCCATTCTGATTCCTTCATAATGTAGTAAAGTAGTATATTCTTCGATTTTGGGTACCATGTCTTATTGGTTAAATGTGAAGCAGCTATACCCCAGATTCTAGAATTGTACTAAGGCTCGAATTAGGAGCTCATCTGTCTTGACATAGAGTAGAAGTGAAATATCATCATACCACTGGCAGAACCTCATTTTCTGTTCATTTTTCTAGTTGTCCCAAATGTTCCGTAGTTCTTGAACATCATCCTGCTTGAGGCTGACAGAAGCATACCCAACCTGATCTGACACATAGTTTCCTTGCATACTGTCTCCCTTTTCTTTCTGAGTATTTTCAGACCATAGTCGTACCTCGACGTTTTTCACCTCTTGCATTACAACCCCTTTGTCCATTAATGCATATTATTTGTATGTAACAAATACTTTTTTGTGGATCAATTACCTCTTTTTATGATGCAAATGATAAAAAACAAACATGAAAAAATCAGTTAGTAAAATGGAAATAATATAATAATAATAATAAATTGCATGTTTTGAACAGGAAATAAAGAATCATTGATTTTAAAATGGAGTTTTGGGGTGGGCTCTATTTCCTTGTAGTCTCCGGGTTTAGGTTCTAAAGAAGGTACTCGAGTTCTCCTTGCTGGTGCCCCCTTGGGCTTGCAGACCCTCAGTCCTAAGCTCATTACAAGCCTATGTGGACCAAGTTAAACTCGAGAAGATACATTCCCTTATGTCTATACGGAGAATAAATTCACATGAAGAGATAAGGTATATGAATCCTGAAGGTTACTTGCTAGGCCTATATGGAGAATAAATTCCCACGAAGGCATCATTTTCACCTCCACTTAAGAAAAGGTTTGGAGCTCAGGTATAGAGCCTGAGATGAAAAATGTTTAATAATCTGAAACCATTAAAAACGTTAGTATAACTATTTATTTGAAAATGATCAAAGGTAAGTGTAACACCCATCTCCCGTATACCTTTCTATACATGAGACAGAGATGTCACATCACTTTATAAAATGTTTGTCATTTATAAACCTGTAAAAATTTGTTTCAATTTGATCAATTACAAAATATGATATTTCTATAAACAACATACTAAAACTATCACTTAATTACATTATAAAATATTTATCATAGTTTAATTACATGCCAACTAAGTTCTCAAAATGAATAAGATTGTCATAATTCTACTGATGAGCCAACCTTTAATTGATGAAAGTTGTTGCTACTGCTACACTCCTTATGCAACTAATCTTTTTCTTTACCTACACGTGACATAAACACACATTAAGTATTTACTTAGTGAGACATAATATTGTAAAGATAATACAATTATACGACAATATCTTATGAATACTGAATGAAGAATTGAATTGCATCATTTATAAGGACCAGTTAAGCCCTTCTCAGTTAACCTATAATTCTTTCATACCATCGTGGAAATTATTCCTAGTATGTCTATTATACATATTCTTATTTATTTTTTCCCCATTATTCTTTATTTGCCTTATGCATATTTAATCTAAAAGTACTACACATGTGTCACACGAAGGTGTCAATTGATCATGTATCTTTTACAATCATTATGGCAGCACCATAAATACTATTAATACACCATTTTGTATTTTCATTTGGGCATCCTTTCATACCCATTATACTCCATTCACGTTTCTCCTTTACAATATCCATTCATACTAGTTATGCAATATTGAACATTATATATATATATATCATCCCTTCATATCACTTATGTACCATTCATATCACAATACATTACAATTCCTTTATTCTTTTACCCAAAGGTATTTAGCCTTTCATTTAACTTGTATATTTGATACCTTTCTGTCAAATGTACAGTTAATACATTATGCTTTTATTCAACAATGTTTAATCATTCATGTTTTACTCAACAGTGTTTAACCGTTCATCTAACTGGCATAATTGACACCTTTCTGTCAAATGCACAACTAGGCCATTAATATTTTACTCAACGGTACTTAATCGTTCATCTAACCGGCATAACTGACACATTTCTTTCAAATGCACAGTTAGGCCTCAAAGGCACTTAGCCTTTCATATAACTAACATAAATGACACCTTTCTGTCATATGCACAGTTAGACCTCAAAAGCACTTAGCCTTTCATCTAACTGGCATAAAATACACCTTTTTGTCATATACACCGTTAGGCCTCAAAGGCATTTAGCCTTTCATCTAACTAGCATAAATGATACCTTTCTGTCATATGCACAGTTAGGCCATTATTATTTTACTCAACGGTACTTAACCATTCATCTAACTGGCATAATTGAAACCTTTCTATCAAATGCACACTCAAAGGCACTTGGCCTTTCATCTAACTGGCATAAATGACACCTTTCTATCATATGCACAGTTAGGCCTCAAAAGCGATTAGCCTTTCATCTAACTGGTATAAATGACACCTTTCTGTCATATGCACTATTAGGCCTCAAAGGCACTTAGCCTTTCATCTAACTGGCATAAATGAAACATTTCTATCATATGCACAATTAGGCCATTATTCTTTTACTCAACGGTACTTAACTGTTCATCTAACTGGCATAATTGACACCTTTCTGTCAAATGCACAATTAGGCCTCAAAGGCACTTAGCCTTTCATCTAACTGGCATAAATGACACCTTTCTATCAAATGCACAGTTAGGCCTCAAAGGCACTTAGCCTTTCATCTAACTGGCATAAATGACACCTTTCTTTCATATGCACAGTTAGGCCTCAAAATCTCTTAGTCTTTCATCTAACTGGCATAAATGACACCTTTTTGTCATATACACAGTTAGGCCTCAAAGGCACTTAGCCTTTCATCTAACTGGCATAAATGACACCTTTCTGTCATATGCACAGTTAGGCAAATAATCTTTTAATTTGGAATAGTTTCTACTCTAATACTTACTTTTAATATTAATTAACTCTCTTTTAATTTATTATAACCCTTAAACATTTGCACCATTAGTGCTCACATGGTAATTTACCAACTTCTTGTTCCTGTTCATTTTTTAAGATACACACGTAGTGCCTATACTGTCATTTATCAACCATTTCTATAATCCATGTAGTTAGCATACCCATTACCAATATAAAGATCCATTTCCTTAATATGTAGTTCTTATGTTTATACACACATATTTCTCATATGGAAATTTATACATTTAGTATGAATCTCTTATGATTTTAGCACACAAGGTGCCCAATACAAAAATTCATACACTTAGTATGAATTTCCTAACAATTTAGTACACAAAGTGCCCTATACGGTAATTCATACACTAAGTATGAATTTGTTAACATTTTAGCACACTGAGTGCCATTTGGTAATCACCATACATACATCAATAATTCATACCACTATGAATATCATAGCATATACGTACATAATTAAATGCACTCACCTAGATTGTCTCGCTATTATACCCAAATTGCAAAGTTGATCACTCCGGTACTTGGTTCTGATCTACTCAAGCATCCATTAAAACATGTACCATACCCAATGTTAGTATATTCCTTAACCTTGTACTTTAAGAATATTCAAAATATCATTATATCAATTTCCATAACAATTTCAACCTAATTGGTCATTCCTAGTTCAATAGTATGGATACTACTACCCTGGTACCGATACTTCTATACTATGTTATCGTTACCCCCTTATGGTATCGATATCAATTTTAGGTTCGAAGTTGCCTAGTATCGATACCCTTATCATGGTATCGATACTACCATACTATTATTGATACCCCCTTCCGGTATCGATACCAATTTTAGATTCGATGTTGCTTGGAATCGATACCCTTACCATGGTATCGATACTACCTCGTCGGTATCGATGCTGATTGAATCAATATCGATACTACTCAACTAATTCATCCCATTTTAGCCTATAGTATCGGTATTGTTCTATCAGTAGCGATACCCTTGCCCAGAATTTCTAGTTTTTAGCTCAAATATCACCCAAATGAGGTTAAATTTCGTTATATAAACATCATATAATGATATTAAACTCTTATTTAACTATCCATACTAACATTCATTCATTTATCCTCTAAAACATCTAAAATCTTCAAAAACTTGAATAGTAAAAGGAGGGAAACTTTTTCACTTTTCACTTTTACTTAGGATTAAAAAATTTTACTTTTGCTTTTTGTTTTCTTCCCACCCAACCCCACCTTAGTATTTAATATTTCCCCCACAAAATTTCACTTTTGCTTTTATCTTTTTTTCCTTTTCACTTTTCCTTTAACTTTTTCCTATCTCATCTTCTTTGTTCCATTTCTTGCGCCGACAACTTCCATAGCCGACCAAGCTCCAAGCTTTCTTCCTTTATCCTTATTTCATGTTTTCATCATGGTACGATCCAGACCATCTTCTTTTGCACCACCACGATTTATGGATGATATCGCCCGAGACTGGTTCCAAACCATCAAACCTGACGGGTCTTTTTTGAGTTGAGGTTTGTCTTCTTCGATGTGAGGTGCTCGATGTGGTTAACAAGCACAAGTGGTATAAATTTTCCAAGCATCCAGCCACTGTCAACGCATCGATAGTAAAGGAGTTTTACTCAAAAATCTCTGAGCCAAACCAGCATGTCGTCATGGTTCGCAACATTTCCATTCGATTTACTCCTATTGCTATTAATCGTTACTTTAAATTGCAGGTTCTGGAAGACCACCATACCACATTCGCGCAGGACGCAGACAACGAAATATACCAAGGCATTCTAGAAGACCTCTGTCTTTCCGGCACCCAATGGAACGGCCAATAACTGAGTCGCATGACCGTGGACCGGGAGAAGTTGCTCCCGCAAGTAAAGTTGTGGAACCATTTTATGAAGCACAAACTTTTTCCCACTTCCCACAACACCATCATGTCTTTCCAGCGGATGCTTTTACTGCACTCAATCATATTCGGGCACCCCATTGATGTAGGGAAAATCATTGTAGAACAAGCCCATTTATGCCTGAAGCGATATGTAAGTGCCCTGGTATTTATGAATCTCATCACTGCCTTATGCTGCAAAAAGAAGGTTCCTATAGAATAGTTTGACGAGATTTTACCGGGTATTACTGGAATTACCATGGAAAAAATCCCTATGTTGTTGGGTCTGAAGGACGTAAAAAGAAAAGAAAATGTGGTGACCACATCTCATGTTTCACCATCTCCACATGCTAGGAAAAACTCAAATGCCCTGGATCAGGCAATCCAGCGCACTCAAGAGCATGTCGGGCAGCTGTTCGACAAACTAGTGACATATTTTGCCTATGCTAAGCGCCAGGATGAATTTTTCACCAACTCCTTCTTAGAGTTTCTCCTGCATACGAACTTCACCGTCCCAGACTTCCCTGCAACACTAGTGCCACCAAATGGGGATGCCGAGGCATCTACAAAAGTACCTTATCCTGCCACTGCTGAAGCTCATCAATCACCCAGTGCAGAAAATCCCCAACCTGCTGAAGCAGAAGAGCCCGCTGACCCTGATCCCGTCCATGATATGTTGCTTGATACAGATCGAGAAGCCAACCTCCAACTCGCTCATCACCCGGAATCCCCACAATTTGTTGAACCCATGGCAGCAGAATATCCTGATATGCCACAACCTGCGGCACCAATGGAAGAAGAGCACCCCGGAGTACCGCAGCCCACCGAGTCAACCGATGAGTCCCAATCTGAGATGCCACAGCAAGCTCCTTTGCATAAGAGCCGACACCACATGAAGAAGGCATGTAAGTGTGAGGATCCCCAGCTCTCCACTGTCCCATAAGGTCCCAATACTCCTACGGTCGCACCCGCTTCTGACTCTGAACACTCCAGCCCAGCTAAACTGAGAAAGTGCCCTCGGCGCACGACCGTTGCACCACTACCCGCCTAGAGTTAACGTACCTTGCATTGCATTACATTCATAGCATGTAGTTTCTTGTTCTTTAGTCTTATTAAGCATTGAGGACAATGTTTCTCTCAAGTTTGGGGGAAGTAGGGTTCTCACATCATTGCATAATAGTATTATCAAAGTAAATATGTCATGATAATAGTAGGTGTTTGAATAGTTTTCTGGAATTAGTTAAGGATGACCGATGATGATGAATCTTGATGGCTAGGATAGAATGTACATGACTGGTTGAGGATGATAGAACCAACTCTAGGACTTGCTTCTTTGAAATCCTTGAATACACGATTGTATGTTTTCCATGCTTGAGAAACTTAGGAATTTTTTATAAGATAATTCTTAAATGTCATGGCATAAAACTTTGAATGATGAAATTCCTGGCTTTTCTAAAAAAAATGAATCAAAAATGATGATAAAGTTGTGAATAAATGCCTCAGCATATATGTAGAGGGACACTCTGCTATGCCAGGGAATATGAGTGAATGAAAGCAGTCACAGGATGACTCTACCTGACTAGCTCGGGGTGGAAGGTGTGCTCCCTTTCATCTAGAGTGTGGGAGGGTAGAGTGATAGGCTGACTCCCCTCGTAGCAGAAGTAAAGAAAACAAAGTAAGTTGGGAGTAAATATTTTTTAAATGTCATGGCAAATTAAGAAAGCTTGCTTAGAAAAATTTTAAGTTTATTAAGCATGGACTAGATACAAGCACGCACACACCCACACAAAGAATCTTGCCCTAGGGGACAGTATTAGATTTCTCAACCTAGTATAGCATGTTGAAGCCATATGTGCTGAGGGCTGAAATTTTATCCCATAAGACTATTCTGCTTCTGAACTTGTCATGGTATTTTTATTTTGCTTATTATTATCCATTGCTTGAGGACAAGTAATAACTTAAGTTTGGGAGTGTGATAACTCCATAAAATGTCACATTTTGGGACCTTTTCACTTAAGTTATTGAGTGTCTAATAGCTTATTTGAGACCATGTAGATGCATTTAAAAGCATTTAGTTGCATGTGGTGGAATTCAGTTTGCCGTGATATTTTATTTTTAAAGCGGTGCTACCTTATGGGAAAGGTACTTGTCTGATGATGTACAGGAATTGAAAGCAAGGGAAAAGAGGAAAGGAAATGTCGTGACATAAGGAGATTGATGAGCAAAATGCAATTGCCAAGTTCTACTGGCATTTCGAAAGCGCTTTAAGTGCGAGAATATATTTTTGAAGCCAGCTGTCTCTGACTTCCCGAGAGCTCTGCCCGAGAAATCCACCTCGAAGATCCACCTGGAGATATCAGCATTGCAACCGCCAGTCCTGTTGATGACGCCGCCTGACCCTGCAAATCCTGTCTGTCCTTGGGCGCCTGCAACAGGATTATACCGATTACTAAGCCAGCTACCCAGGCTGTATCATAGCCTGTCCTGCCCGACTCCCAAGCAAATTAACCATGGTTTTTGGGTTTCCTAGGAAAGTTAACACCAAGTCTTGGGATTAGTTTTCCCCTATAAATAGAGGATGAAGCCACATTGAAGAGGATTTTGGTTCCACCCAGATTTGAGCTTAACAAGTTAGAGAGAGAAGGTCTCATCTTTCTCTTTCAATCCTACTTGACGTGGCATTTCTCATTGACAAGCATGAGGAAGTGGCGTCCTGAGCGTCCGAGAGGAGCTAGTTCGCTGGGAGCAGTTCTTCGTGGCTGATGGAAGCATTGGGCAGTGCACGTCGAAGGCTTTCTCTCCTCTCCTTAGTTCTTTGCTTTCATATTTTGTTATTGGGTTCTAAGGAACGAATGAAACTTACTTTGTACTTGTTTATTTCGAACTCCACCATGAACTAATCCTATTTGGTAGGAGTTCGCTTGGATGTTTAAGTTTTTATTTTAATGAATGGTTTCTTTTCTATGTGTTTAACTTGTTTTGTTTATGAAACTTAATGCCTTAAGGTTCTAGGAGCTACGAGAATAGCCTTTCTTTATGAGGTTTTTAGGGTTCAAAAGAATGCCTTGGAAAAATATCCTTAGTATTCTAGAGAAACTAGGGAGGAACTACATAAACAAGGGGTTATGGGTAGTAACTAGGCCTAATCCACCTTAGAGATAAGGTTAGGATTTCATTCGACTAAAAGGAGTTGTGCAAGAACGATAGGTTAGATGTCAATGGTGCCGCAAAAAAGTATTGCCGAGACATATCCTGTTATCTGAACCAATAGGATCACTGCAGGGGTTTACGCCAATCAGTTTTGCCAGGGTATCTTTAATCTGTCGAGTCCCTTACTAGAGATAGCATAGGGCACCTTAGTAGACTCTGTCGGGCAGGCTATGCATAGAAGAAATACCATTCAGAGAAATAGACTTAGATTTTTCCAGTGACTCCTATCACTCATTCCCATAGCAGCTTATCGTGTGAGAAAGAAAAGTCCTAGAATCAAATCGTATATTTACATTTTATTTTGCCTTGACATTTCCATTTGTTTGCACTTATCACAATTGAATTTGCCACGACATTTCATCCAACTTGTCACGACATATTTAATTGCGACCACACTACCACCATTCCATTTTCACATCAATCATTCCATTTTGCCAAAGCATTATCGTTTGTACATCCCATCACTAACTTTACTTAGGTGAAAAAGTAAAGTGCCTTGACAAACTTATTTGATTTCCCCAATTCCCCATGGAGACGATACTCAACTTATCACTGTATTACTTGTTCGATTGTGTATACTTGCACATATATCCGCACCCATTTATAGTACTCATACCAACGGACAATTACAAATATCGCGGTCAAGCAATAACAGTTTTGGATGATACTATTGTTGGAAATAAATACTTCAAAAGCTCACCATTAGTACTAACAAGACATATTAAAAATAAAATCAACAAATGAAAGCCAAAATCGTGACGTGGTGAAACCATTTTCTTAGAAACTAATTCGCCTAGATGTGTGTAATTGTTGCGATAGACAAATCGTCCCCCAAGGTTAATATGGTATCTCTGAGGATCCATACACTAAAAAATCAGAGTGAATTTCAGTGATACTGCTCTTCTCTTAGTACTGGAGAAATGAAGAATACTAAGGAAGCTACAGAGAGCTTTTAAGAGGAATTGAGAATGTTTTTTTAGAGAGTTGAGAAGCTGAAAATGCCTCTTTATTTATAGGCTAGACTCGGGGACAAAAATGTCCAATTAAAAACATATTAAATTCTGATTTTGATATTTTTCAGATTTTATGTATGTCAAAAATGAATGAACTTGGTCTTAAAGCTATCTTAAAATAGCCATACCCCGTATAAATCTCGAGATACGAGTTAAAGATGTTACATCAATGTTACAGACATTCGTTGATCAAAATGCTTAAAATTTCATTTCATTTAAAAAAATCCTTTATCAACTTTAAAACCATTTCATTAATTGTGTAAAATCATAAAATAATATTTAATTATTCAAAACGAATCAAATTTTAGGCAACAATTAGACAATTTAGTGTTGTTTCATAAACTATATAAAACTACCTAAACACTAGTATTTGATGATCGGAATTAAGAGAAGAAAATTGAAAAGGAAAGAAAAAATGGAGAGAATGCAAAGAAGGAGACTGACCATGCAAGTTTAGTTCAAGATTGAATTAAATAGGGAAATTACATAGCCTAACAATTAAGTCTTTCCCTCTATTTCCATTCAAAATTTTAAGGATTTAATTGAGTTAATTCTTGAGAAATTGATAAGCTTGATTATTGAATAAATTAAATTGTTAGCTTGCATTATAATAAAGATTATTATGATCATTTTGAATTAAATTTAAGTGATTAAGAACCTTGTTAAGTTGGGTAAACTATGGGTTATCATCTTAAGGGTGATAACCGAAAAAATTGTTCATTCATGTGACCAAGTCAAGAAAATTGAAAGGTTGTGTACCGAATTGGAAAAATGGGTGTAGGACCAATTTGCTAAAAATTGAAAACTATATGGATTTCGAAACATTAAACAATAGACAATGTTGTCAAATTATGGAAATTTGACCTTACAAGTTAAATTATTCACTATGATTGTAATAATTCAATTAGGGACTATTTTGAACAAACTGGTAAATTTGGGGTCTAATTGGACAGAATTGAATAATGGTAAATATAATTGAAAACAGGGCAAGGATGAATTATATAAATAATAAATTTTAGAGGATCAATTTGAGAGAATTGAAAAGTTTGTAGGTGATATAGGAAAAATAATTGAATTGGACAATTTTGGGAAAATTGTTAATTGAAGGACTTAATTGAAGTATTAAAGGTTAAGGTTGATATGAAAATAAAGGTAAATGATAGAAAAAGGTAAAAATATCTAAGACAAATTGGTATGGATTCTATGTGAATTAGTTCACCAAAGTGTATCGATTTACAAGAGTGATAGATTAGTCACAGGAAAATTATCTAACTTAAAATGAAAAATTGTAATTGTGTAGAAGAAATTAAAATGCAATCCATACATGTTTGGAAATATAATTGAATTAGATTTCTATGGGTATAAATAAATCAAAAATTCGATGATTAAATTAAAAGTTATGGATAGATTACTCTAAGGTGTACAATCTTCTAGAACATAATTTGTTTAGTGTTAAATAGCTTAATTGAGCTTTAATTACTATTGTATTGATTCTAATAACTTCCCTATGTTGTGTATAAATTGATAGATCAAGGAATTGAGGAAGTGGCTGAAGGAACTAAGGGAGGATCCACCAAACATAGGCAAAAAGGAATAGTAATTCAAGGCCAACTTCGAGTATAGTAGTGTAACTATGCTATTATTGGGAATTAGGTCCCAACCACCTTTTATTTTTATTGATATGTTCAATTGCTCGCGAAATCAGTATGCTAATAAAGAAATTAAGCCACATTGGAACTTAAATTAAGGGAAATAAAGATTAATTAAAGATTATAAGTTATTGAGTGCCATATGACATTAATTGTAAAATTAGTTATTGCATGTTGCCTTGATTTAAATTGAATTGGATTATGAATTAATACATGTTACCATGATATAATTGAATTGGTTTGTGAATAAATGCATATTGCCATGATCGAATTGAATTGAATTATGGATTATTGCATGCTGCCATGATCGAATTAAGTTGAATTGTGAATTATTGCATACCGCCATGATTGAATTGAATTGAATGGTGAATTATTGCATGCTACCATGATTGAATTGAATCGAATTGTGAATTATTGCATTCTACCGTGATCAAATTAAGTCGAATGGTGAATTATTGCATGTTGCTACTATAGAACTGAATCAAATTGTGAATTAGTGTATGTAGCCAAGATCGAATTCGATTGAATTAAAATCTTGAATGAACAAATTGTTGCTTGTTTCCATGATCAATTTGGAATTAAATGTATAATCTTGACATGGAAGAATCCTTGATGGCTATGTTATGGAAAAATGATATTTTGGCAAATAAAATTCAATGTCATTGGTTAATAGTTGGTCCAAGTTATAATGGCATGCCTTAGAGTCTAGAGCTCAATTGTCTATGGAAGACTATAGTCCAACACTACGGTGCTTATTGGGGACAGACATAGGGTACATTATTTGGTCTTTGGCGATAGTAGGTAGGTTGACCAGCACTACTGTGCAATTAAAGTGTATGGAGATATTTGGTTGGAGACTTGCTTATCTAGACTGAACTAGAAACCAAGGCTTAAATTAATTGAAATGATTAAATTAGAAGAGTACTTGTATATGCATGAATTATTCAAATTGAAATGCTACATAGATTGAATTGCTTAATTCGAAATGCTATGTAGATTGTGTGTTGCATATATGGTAATTTATGCCTTGATCAAATAGAAGAAGATTTGAAATGTTTAATTGATTGATTTAGTTGATTGTTAAATTAAATGTATATGATTGTGTACTCTCTCTATGTTCGAAATTGAAGCTAGATCAGGTAGATTGTTTAAATTGAATGTTATCCTATTAGAGTATAGAGTAGTTGCATGAAATCTAAACATTAGATGATTGTGGAAATCATTAAATGGAAAAGAATTAATGAAATTAAGTGTTATCTTACTAAGTACTTTAAGTACTTATCACTCTTGTTACTTTCTTTCCCAAACCATAGGTTCTAGAATATTTGAAGCTCAACCACCATAGCTAATCAACCGAAAGAAATATTTCAAGTATGGTTTGCTTCGTTATCCTTATACTCCTAGTTGGTGGCTTAGCATTGAGTATAATGGTTCAAATCTCATGCATATGGTCGGTAACTAAGTTGTTTATGAAATGTACCTAAGAACCTAATGAAATAGTATAATCTATGGAGTTAATGGACCCCTAATGTATATATCGTCAATGGCACTTTTGGAATATATAAAGATTACTAGTATGTCATTTGGTATAAGCCATTAAGGGTCTTTTGTAATGTAAATATATAAGTTAGTTATAAAATGATGTTATAGTGGGTTAAGTTCATTAAATTCCTAGATATGGATATGGTTTTATATTTGTAATCAACCTAATGAGTTATAGATTGAAATTAAATGAAACTACCTTAGCTAAATTGGGATTCATGGCTTAATCGAATTAATTGATAAATAAATTGATTAAGATTTGATTAATCTTGAATTTGAAAAAATGGCTTTTCAATTGTAATGACAGCTACGTATGTCTAATTCAAAGTTTAATGAGCTTGTACTTACTTATTGATCTCGGTAATGCTACCAATCCTTGATTTGGGTTTGGGGGTATTACAGTCTTCAAATGAATGATGAAAAGTGTATGTCAATAATTGAGCAGGTAGAAAAAGGAGAAAGCAAAGATTTTGAAGTTAAGTCCGATGGGATGGATGTTTATGCTATTAAGGGCGGGTCTATATTCCAAATGATGAAGAATTGAATACAAAACTTCTTTATGAGGCACATCATAGTCCATTGACGATGCATCCTAGAGAAAATAAAATGTATCATGACTTGAAGAGCATATATTGGTGGCCAAGCATGAAAAGAGTTACCGCTGAGTTTGTTTCCAATTGTTTGACTTGTCAGCAAGTAAAAGTGGAGCATCAAGATCCTTCTGGAATATTACAGTCAATTTATATTCCTCAATGGAAACGAGAACTATTGATGACGGATTTTGTAATAGAATTGCCTATGACACCCAACAAGAAAGATTAAGTCTGGGTATTCATGGATAGATTGACAAAGTCAGCACACGTTATCCCAGTTCAAGCTGATTACTCGATGGATAAGTATGTTGAATTGTATACTAAGAAAATTGTGCAATTACATGGAGTGCATGTCTCGATTGTGTATGAAATAGATCCAATGTTCACTTCGAGATTTTGGAAGTCTTTGCATAAAGCCTTAGGTATTAGGCTAAATTTTAACATAACTTTTCATCCTCAAATAGATGGGCAGTCAGAATGAACAATTCAGATTTTGGAAGATATGCTAAGGGCATGAGTGATTGATTTTAAGGTTCGTGGGAGAACTACTTACCCTTAGCGGAGTTCGCTTATAATAACAGTTATCAGTCAATTATTAAAGTGGCTCCCTATGAAGCTTTATATGTAAGAAGATGTCGAACACCTCTAAATTACTACGAGCTCAAAGATTGAGAAATAGTTGGACTTGATCTAACCAAATAAGTGGAAGAGAAAATGAAAATTATATAAAATAATCTCAATATAGCAATCGATCAGCAAAAGTCTTACTTGTATTTAAAGAGAAAATAGATTGAATTTTAGGTGGACGATAAAGTATTTCTCAAGATATCACCGTGGAAAAAGGTCTTGTGGTTTGGACGAAAATGAAAATTGAGTTTGAGATTCATTGATCCATATAAAGTTGTGAAAAGAGTTGGCTCAGTGGCATATCAGTTGGCTTTACCTCTATAGATGGATAAGATTCATAATTAATATTTTTCATGTATCGATGTTTCAAAGATATTGTTCGGATCATTCGCATGTTACCACATCAGAGCAAATCGAGATTTAATCAAATTTGACTTATGAATAAGAAACAATGAAGATATTATAATATGGAATCAATGAACTAAGTAACAAGAAGATTCGACTAGTTAAAGTTCTTTGGTGAAACCATAAAGTCGAGAAAACTATATAGGAAAGAGAAGATATGAAAAGGTAGTTTCCTCATATTTCTGTATCAAGTACATAATGAAAATTTGAGGATGAATTTTCAAAAAGCAGGAGAATTTTAATATCCTAAATTTTGGACTAGTGACTAAAATGTAAATTTTGAAAGTTTAGTGGCCAAAGTAGAAACTTTGCAAAAGCTTGAGGAACAAAGTGTAGTTTTCAAAAGGTATATATTTTGGTCCCATAAATGCATAGTACATCCCCAAGAATAATGTTTTATGGGTTTCAGATTTTTGATCCGGAGCTTGTATTAAAAGTTATTAAGCGATAAAGTTCGGTAAAATATTTCGATAATCGGATCGAATCAGAAATTTAGGAAAATTTGAAGGATGATAGTATAAGATTAATAATATTATTTTTTAAATTTTAATTAGTAGAATTTAATATGGATCATTGGATTTAAGTTGCTTTTTCATGTTAAATCAGGACTGTTAGATTACAATGACAAGATTATAAATTTTGGAATATTGCAAGGGAAAATCAGGAAAATGAGAAATTATTGATGATGAAAGGATGATGATGTAATGAATGATTTCATAATAATGGCATGCTGGTAATTATCATGATTTAGTAATGGTAAAAAGGTTATTTAGCATTAAATGAAATTTAAATTTATTTATTTAGTTTTAAGACATGTGCTAAGAGATATTTTATAAGAATAATCAAGAAATTTGTTCTTCTTCAACCTCCCAAACCTTCACCTCCATAGTTAAGGTAGAGGAATTTTTATTTTTTTATTTTCAAGTTTATTTAGTTGATTTTTGGATTAAGAGTGAAATAGAGAATTAATCTACATTAAATTATTTATCATTTGGTATAAATATTTTATGGTTTTCTTGCTTGTATCATTGGTTTGGTTATTAGGGTGGATAAAGAGCAAGTTGAAATTCAATGATTTAAGGTTCGAATTTGATGTTAGTGAAGTTGTAGATTCATTTCCAAGTATTTGTGATGATTAAATCCAATTGAAAATACATTAATAAGATTTTGGCTAAAACTAGGGTTTGTAGGAAAGTTTGATTTTGGCTAAGACTAGGGTTTGTAGGAAAGTTTGATTTTGGATTGGATTTGATTGAATTCGCATGGAATTAATGTTAGAAGCTTGAATTCATGTTTGAATCAAAATGGAAACCATGTCCTAAAATCCAAGGTAGGTTTGGCCTAAGGGAAAAAATATGAGAAAAATTCTGGAAAAATTTCCTAAGGGCTAGAATTGATATAAGAATGATTCTACATTCTTTGAAATGTAATTTGGATCAATTTGGATGTTTGTGAAAGTGTAGGGAGCTATTTTCATATTTTGTGAAATTTAGGGATTAAAGTGAAAGTGTTCAATAATTATGTACTAGCTGGAGTTGAATGTTAGAATGATGATTTTGATGTTAAAAGGTTGATTTGGATCGTTTTAGAAGTTTGTTAAAGTTTGGGGACCAAAACGTGAAAAACATTAATGTTGGGCTTGAAATAAAAATTGGTATAATGTTAATGTATTAGTTTGAAAACATTGATAGAATGCTTGAAATAGGTTATTGGTATTGAATATAAAGTGAAATGGCTAAGACCATTTTGAATGAATTTGAAATATTGAGATGAATTTTCAGGAAATGCTTATTAGTGATTAAATGTGGAATGTTGAAAAGTATTGTGAATTATTGCTAAGGATGAATATTTCAAGGGCTTAAAAGGTTGTTAGAAAGAGTTAAAGTTAGCATTGATCAAGGAAAAAGGAATTAGTATTGAATATGCTTTAATTGCATTTTAAGCAATTTTTATGACACGCGCCAAACTATATTAGTAATGATACTAACATATACTTTGAAATGTATTTGTTTTGTGAATTATTCTCATGTAGATCGTGACGATCATTGAGATCAAAGTGAACCGAAAGAAAAGGAAAAAGGGACAAGAATAAGGTTTATCGACATTAAGGTTCGATAGTGAGGATTTAAGGTAAGTGCATTCTTGCTTATTATATATATGCTATGAGGAAGACTTGCGATAAGTCAACCTCAGATAATTTGAAAAGAAAGGAAAATTTTATATCGCATTTGATCTATTTTCATATTGTTTACAAAAGTAGTATTCAGATAACTTTGGGTATGAATTACCCAATACATTATTATATGATATTTATTAAAGGTAATTTGAATTGTTTCTGAAATGTGAAGTGGATGATTTTAGGTATGAACTACTCAATGTTTCAATATATGATACTTGTATATGTGAATTAGTATAAAAAATGTTAAAAAGCTCATTGTATGTGCATTGAGATTTGATGGTATAATTGGCATGTCGTGACGTGGAATGTTTATCGATTAATCTAATATGGGTACATTAGTGTACATTACAAAGAGGACATGATACATTTTATGACATATATGTGATATGTTGTATGTACGTATGATATGCTAGTGCAATGTGTCCTAATTACAGGTATAGTATTGTTGTGTTCTACAATACATGTATTGGTATTACTTGCCACTATATGTGCAAACCAATTATATGGCACCTATGGTGCAATTGATTTACAGGGCACTAAATGTTCAAGTTATTCACATGTAGTTATATTGCATATAGCACACTCGTATATATAACTCACATACCATGCATTCTCATTCATTATACATTGGGCAAGTGATTAAAATGGAATGGATATTTCATGTTGATCTATATTAAAGGTTGAATTATGGATTACTTTTCATGAAAATGACTTTAATAAGTCAAGTTTGTACGTTCATATATTTTTATATGATAATTGTCGTACTTTGTTCATTTACGATATAATTTTTATATTGAATGCCTTATTGTAGTTTATATATGTCTCGCTAAGTTTTTACTTAGCGTGTGATTGTTTCACACGTAGGCAAAGGAAAGGAACAAGTTGTCGCTAAGTTTTTACTTAGCGTGTGATTGTTTCACACGTAGGCAAAGGAAAGGAACAAGTTGTGGTGTAAGGAGCTTACGAGCACCACCTTTTGTGAAATTCAAACTATACCCAATATCAATAAGACATCTACTGATGTTTTGATATTATCTAGTTGGCATTTATATTATATTTTGTTTGGCTCTGATATGTCAGTTTTACATATGTATAATTCGATCTATAGTAATAATTTACTATTGTTTTTAATATGGGCGATATTTGGTATAATTAGTAGTTTAAATGAATAGTATTTTATTAAATTATTGTTTATATGCTAATTGATTAGATTTTAAATTAGGCATTTAATTATGATATAAAACAATATTGAATTGCCTATTTGCTGCCTGAAATCAGACTTGATTTTGATGTTAAAATATTATATTTATATTTTACGCTATTAATAAAATCTTAGTGAAAAAGGTTTAACTGATGATTTTAAAAGAAATAAAATTTACCGTTTTTTATTAGGAAATATTTTTAAGGTTAATGTGACATCTTTAACTCGTAATTAGGTACGTATACGGGTTAAGGGTGTTACATTGCCCAAGGACTCAAGGAGCAGCTCCAACAACGACTTAGAGGTTAGCATCGTCGATACAGAGAGGCCAAGGACCAGTGAGAGGTGGTAATACTGCGTCTGGGCAACAGAGTAGAAGGACAGCCAGATCAATGGCCGATGCAAAGTTGAGGTAGCCTCCAGTCAATATTCAATGAGAGCTCGAGATGAGTGTGATACGGAATACATAATATCATGTACCTTTATAGTGTTTTCCATTCTAGTTACCGCATTGATATATCTCAATTTCAAATGTCCATACATCTGCTCCGACTTAGTTCAAGAAATAGAAAACCCAATAGGAGACTTAGAGGTAGGCATTCGAGTGTCGAGCCCTCTTAGACATTCTAGTAGAGAAGATTCATCGATGATGTCCATTAGAGATTCAGGGTCAGACGTTCTTAGCAGACCTAATAGAATTTCCATTTTAGGAGTTCGACATGATCTTGGCTATGGATTGGTTATCCCAGCACGACGACAACTTTGACTATCTTCGACCACTGTTTATGCGCCATCCATCCATTGATTGACCACCGTTTTTGTTCCGATGACCTATTAACCAACCATCGCCTTTGCCTTCATCCTAAACCCCTAAATCTCTAACTCTAACTTTAATGGGTGGAGGATTTAACTAGAATTTTATGCCAACAATATCAAATACTGGAAGGGAGGGGGACGACTGTTGGAGGAAGAAAATTTAGGACAAAAGGGGAGGAAATTTGAATGGGAGGGAGAAGGATAGAGTGAAAGGAACGACGAGAAAGGGAGGAGAGGAGGTAAATAAAAATAAAAATGATTTTTAAATAATAATAATAATATTTTTATTTTAAAAAAAATAAAAATTTCAAAAAAAATATAAATGTGATAAATATCAAATAAAAATCTTTTGTAACGATTGTTACAACATAGACACCTAAAAGAATAACGAGGAAAACGATAAACATTTATTCTAAACAAACAAACAATATTAGGACTCTTTTGAAAATCGTACTCAGTTTTGTAACGGCAAATTACTCGGCGATTCGACTGAATTTGAAAGAAAAAAAAAAAGAAAATAAAGATCGGGAGCTGAGATGTCTCTAAGACCGAGCGCGAAGGAGGTTCGAAAGAACAGCTACAAGATGGCGGTTGATGCGGAGGGAGCACGGCGGAGGAGAGAAGACTCCATGGTTAAGATTCGAAAGAACAAGAGACAAGAAAGCCTTAGTATGAAACGCCGCGAAGTACTTCTTGCTCAAAAACAACCGCCGCGCCAGCAGTTGCTTTCTTCCACTGTCGATCCCGAGAAAACGGTATATTCAACTGATTCAATCAATTTGAAACGCTAAATTATCTTTTTTAATGGATTGATTGGTTGTTCCTTTGTTTCAGTTGGATAATCTTTTAGTGTTACTGGTGTTATGTTATGAGATTGAAATTTATCTTATTGGATTTAGTAACCCTCAATAAAGAATGGAATGGATTATTTACTATTGAATAAATCATGATCTTGATAATCAAATTGCAGTTAGAAAGTCTTCCGGCTATGGTTGCTGGCGTTTGGTCAGATGACAAGAACGCCCAGCTTGAGGCAACCAGTCAATTCCGAAATCTGCTATCAATAGGTTGACAATTTGTTTTGTTGTTGTTATTGATGATGTTTTCTTTTTTTTATCCCAGCTCATTTTTAATTTTACAAACTCTTAATTTGTCTGTAGAGAGCAATCCTCCAATCGACGAAGTTGTACAATCGGGTGTTGTTCCTCGCTTTGTTGAGTTTCTTGCTAGGGATGATTTCCTGCAGCTTCAGGTTTTTGATATTTTGATACTGAAGTTATTAGGATTTTGCTCAATCTCTTTGGTAATGTTTTGGTTTTTGCATGGCATCATTTAATTGTTTTTACGTAATCTTGTGGGTTGTAGTTTGAGGCAGCTTGGGTTCTTACGAATATCGCCTCGGAGACATCCGAAAATACCAGAATTGTAATTGATCATGGAGCTGTCCCTATATTTGTTAAACTTCTTGGATCCCCAAGCAATGATTTACGCGAACAGGTAAATATTGTAGTCTGCAGGTGACCTTATTTTTATTAATAGAGTTTAGTTGCATTCTCATTAAGGTCAACTTTTTCTTTTCGAAATTATAGGCTGTTTGGGCGTTAGGAAATATCGCCGGAGACTCACCTCAATGTCGTGATGTGGTCATTGGCCATGGTGCCTTGATGCCACTGTTGGCTCAATTCAATGAGCATACAGACCTCCCTGCGTTGCGAACTTCTACATGGGCTTTGTTAAACTTTTGCAAGGGCAAACCACTGCCGTCATTTGAGCAGGTTGGACTTACTCGACTCTTGTAATATGAATTTTTGTTTGAGTTCCGACCTTTTTCGCAGCTTTCTTTGGCTAATGCATGATGCTTTTGAAATTGAATAAGCAGACGAAGCTAGCTTTGCCAACCCTTGAGCGTCTTATCCATTTAAGTGATGAGGAAGTCCTTTCAAATGCATGTCGTGCCCTTTCATGTCTCTCGGATGGTATTAACGACAAAATCCAAGCTGTTATTGAAGCTGGTGTCTGCCCCCGGCTTGTTGAGCTTTTGCTGTAAGTACTATCCTTTCACATTTCAAATTGATTTTTGAATTGATGTATATGCTTTTGTTATTGTTTCTCGGTTTTCTTTTGAATATTTTCTCACTTATTTTCCCTTGTTTGTTAGTCATCCATCCCCAGCAGTCCTCATACCCGCTCTACGCACTATTGGAAATATTGCTACTGGGGATGATATGCAGACTCAGGTATGGAATATTTAATGACATATTCGCTACAGTTATTCTGATTTTTTTCCCTTGAAATGTTGTTAGCCAGCTTATCCTTGTTCGGGTTTGGCTGGTTAATTGCATTTGTATCTACATGTTGCACAACTTTATATAAGATATTCTTTCTGACTTGTGTATTAGTTCTTTGTTGCTTCAACCATGTTGGGACAGTGCTGTTCTTTCTATAACAATTATTTGGACAGACTGTCTAATATGTCATTGTAGTAGTCATTGGTGCTATACTATGTTTGGCTAGCTTGATATTTCTGTTAGAAGATTTGATGGCTGGGCATCTTTTTCAATGAAGTTTGACTATTGGGGTTTATTCGGAAAACTGGATAGCTTTCCATGGTTTCAGTAGACACTGTACATCACACAACTTTCAGCGTATTTTGTTCCAAGAAATATGATTAATTAATCTTCTCCATGGTTAATTGGCATATTGTAAGATAATGAGAAATATGCATTCATGTCGTTGTTTAGTTGCCTCTTGCTCCAGAACTCTTATGCTGTGGGTTATTTCCTCTCTCAGTGTATTATAAACCACAAAGCTCTTCCATGCCTTTTTAACCTGCTGACAAATAACTACGGAAAGATTATTAAGAGGGAAGCTTGTTGGACCATTTCAAACATCACTGCTGGAAATGTGAATCAGATACAGGTCAGCAAATTTTGTACTGCAAATCTGTAACTGATGGCATTGTTTTCAATTGTAGCCTTTCATCCAGTTCTAATAATTCCAGTTGGTGCATGAATTTTGAAAATCTTTTGCAGGCTGTAATTGATGCTGGCCTTATTGCTCCTCTAGTCCATCTACTTGAAAACACTGAGTTTGAGATCAGGAAAGAAGCTGGTTGGGCAATTTCTAATGCTACATGTAGTTCTAATCTTGAACAAATAAAGTATATTTTGTTTTCCATAATCAAGCTCTGGGTTCTTCCTGATACAATTCTCCATAGATAATTAATTTCTGGTTTATTTGCCAGGTTCCTGTTAGATGAAGGTTGCGTTATGTTGTGTGATCTTCTTCTATGTCCCGACCCAAGAACTGTTTTTATTTGTTTAGAAGCTCTTGAAAACATTCTGAAGGTTGGTGAAGCTAGGAAAAACATGGGTGACTCGATAGAAGTTAATCTATATGTCCAATTAATTGATGAAGCTGGGGGGTTGGAAAAGATTGAAATCCTCCAGAATCATAAAAACAATGAAATCTATGAGAAGGCAGTGGAGCTTCTTGAAACATATTGGGCGGAAGATGATGATGATGAGCCATTACCCCCTGGTGATGCTTCGCAATCTGGTTTCCAGTTTGGAGGCAATCAACTTCCTGGTCCATCCAACGGATTCAATTTCGGTCGAAGGTTTGTATTTGAATTTGACTGAATGCCTTTTCCGAGGAAGTTAATGTGGAATGTTAGGAAAACTGATAGAACCAATTTCATATATGTCTGAGTTGCTACATCTCTCAGTCTCTGCTAATAAAGTTGGCTTCCCATTCACCATAATTAGAAATATTGTGTAACCGGAAAATAGAATGTTAAATATTTGCACAAGCCAGTTTATGAAGTGAGTGTTAGCAGCCCTATGCTTTTATAATTTCATACCAAAACGCCTTCCCTCTGATCTGATTGTAATGAGCTTTCCTTGTAGGAATTGGTAAAAGAAAAAACAGATTCTTTTGGTGGCAAAATGGACACCTGGTTAAAGTAGACCGAAGCTCAGATGTCGGCATTTTGATGGCGTTTTTTTTTGGGGGGGAAATTCATGTACAGTTTTGAAGAAGTCATAGAAGAAAGACAGGGTGTATGTACAACAGTAAAAACGGTTGAAGAGTCTGGAAGCCATATGAATGTGTTTTTTTACATTTCATGTGGTAGTTATTTCTTTTTCAGCATCCGAACTTGTGACAAAGGATGTATTAGCATCCAAATACTCTTTTGGATGCTTTCCTTCGGAGTCTGCATCTCGTTGTCCCCAAACTATGCCTATCACAAACCATTGACCGGTGAGATAGTCGCGTTGCATCGGCATCATGAATTTAAGTCGGTGGTTTTTTATTTTTTCAGTCTTGTCTTGGATGTATTTAGGAGTTACTCGAAACTTTCAGAGTTTCATATCCTCCGATTAGTTACAGTTCCTTAACATGATCGCTCGTAAATTTACATAATCTACTAGTTAAATCTACTATCTAATAGACAGATCTAATTACATGTCAACCCATACCCTAAGTATGACATTAATACTACGCATGTATATAAATCACCATGCAGGCCGGAGAAGAGGAGGCTTAGGGTTTCTCTTGACTATTTTTTAACTCGTCTCTTTGTCCCTTCTACTGAATAACTATACGCAACTCTCAGTCTAAATCATAAAGTATGAACAGTAAAAAACCATCAAATCTATTCTCCCATCAACAACTCCTTATGTATCCAAGCTACACCCGTCTCTTAAGATTTGCAAACTAGAAAGGAAAGAGACTTGCCATAAGTGTATCTTTTTTCCGATTGAACGCAGTTTTCCCTGCGTGCTAGGGCAGTTCTGGGAAAGTTCACGCGGCCCCTAATCAGGTACTCACCTTTAAGTCTATATGCAAAGTACACGATGTGACGAACTTTGGTAACTTGCTGTCCGTACACTTAATAAAATGATCGAATTAGAACTTGGAAACGTGGTATGACAAACTTGCCCATATCATAGGCATTATGAATAGTTGGCGATGAGGGTAATTCTGTAAAATCATGATATCCATGAACAACCCTAAAGAGGGAACTGGAAGTTTGACTCGATTCTAGACTGAGACTGATTCACGTGAACAACAGAACCAGGTTGTACATGCTTGAATGGACATTTTGATTTGAACTTGAAGCACTATTTTTAGAATGTGTACTTTAAACCCTTATTAGGAAACCTGTTAGAGTCTTAAATATAAATTTAATCACTTCATGCTAGCCATCACTGTCTGCTTTGAATTAAGGAACTTCATACAAAAGAGAGATGAAAAGCCGATAATATTTTGCCGATGAAGACGACCATAAATCAGGTAGCTTGTCATACTGTTGATGGAGAACGGCTGCGAAATTCGATGAATGTGCTGCTAAGCTAAAGGGGGACTTACCTGATGCTTCCATTTTAACTCCTGGACTAACAATGCTTAGAGAATTGGAGAGATTGGCTCTAACTGCTCCTGATGAACTAAATGAGTTTCGTCATAAGCTTCTGGGGTATCGTTCGGGCGATTTTTGGGCACCAGTTGGAGGCATCTAGAAAGAATATACTGATATTCCTCCGGCGAACACTATACCCGTGGTCGGATTCTACGGTTCGTTTATGATAGAACAAGCTAGGGAGGAATTGTCAAGTTGGATAAGTTGAATATAACGGTAGCAGTACCTCTGCGACCATTATTATATGATCGCGATACCTATAATTCCCGTAATAATTTTCACTATATCCGCAATCGTGACAAATACGACCGCAACCGCTATTTGAAATTAACACAGATTTACAAAGCGTTGGAAGAGTCCATCAGACAGCTCTTTTGCCAAAAAGCAGTAAGTTTTCTCTTATTTTACGCTCATCAATTATAATGACGTGCAAAAGGGAATGAAAGCACACAAAACAATCATGGGTAAATCTTTCCCATATTAGCTCAATGACACAAACAAACGAGTGCTCCTTTTTGTGCTCATTAATGTGTCCTTGTACAAATGTATTAACGTACTTAGTTGACGTGGCTGACCGAGTTGAGACTTCATCTTATGTGCTAGTACGAAATGAAAATTCCAAGTACCAACAAATCTGTCTTTGGTGTCCATAAAAGCAGAAAAATATGGCCGCGTTTTGTCAGTTGTGATAGTTTATATTTTCATTTGGGTCTTTAGTTCTTTGAAATTTAACTATTTATAAGATGTAAATAAAATAGCTAGTAATGATTCTGGTTCTGTTTTCCTATTATTATTATCGTCACCTGATTTACAGCTGTCGCTCGTTTAAAATTTTTAATTTTTTATTATATTTTAATATTCATTTTTTATTGATAATCTATTTTCACTTCTTAAAATTTTATAAATTTACTCTATTCTAAAATTTTATAAATTTATACTCCTAACATAAAAATTTGCATTTATTACTGTTTGTAGGGCTGTAAATGAGAGGAGACAGATCTCGAGCTACTCGAGATTGACTCGATCAAGGCTCGATAAATATTCGGATCGAATGGACTCAACTCGAGCTCGAGCTCGACTCGAGTTCTTAACGAGCCGAAACGAGCTACTCGATATTCGACTCGAAAAGCTCGTGAGCAGCTCGAAAATATAATATAATAAAATTTATTTTTTTAGAAATAAATTATTAATAATATTAATATTTATGTATTGATTTTTTTATAAAAAAAATACAGTAAGATTTCTTGTATTTAAGGTTCATGTTCGAGTTTGAGTTTGAGGCTTCAATCGAGTTAAGTGTAAGATTTTTTTTTATTTCGAACCTTTTCGAGCTGCTCACGAGCTTCAGTTTAGGATTTTGAGTTCGAGTCGAGCTTGAAAATTTTAAGCTCGCGAGTTTTCGAGTCGAGTCGAGCTTTATTTCAAAGTTTTCGAGTCGAGTCGAGCTCAGCAATACTCGAGCTCGAGTCGGCTCGTTTACACCCCTAACTGTTTGCAACTGAATTTATTAAATTATTTCATAATTTTATTCGTATTACAAACGTTACAAGAATGATAAGATGTGGCTGCAAAGGTGGCTAAACCTGCAAATGTTACCGAGAAGCAAAAGATTGACAATTAAGGTTAGGGTTGGATCGATGAAGGCGAGTGGGGACGGTCTCTCTCCGGACGTAAATTTATCATATATTTTAAAATTTTTATGTATTTTGTTTTTATTAAAAATCGGTTTTCGTTTTTTCTAAAATTTTAAAAGTTTAAATTCATCCCCTAACATAATATCTTGCGTCCATTCCTGACTGAGGCTAAACGTGCATTGACAAAAGCTGCGAAGATGAATGTGGCGACCAAAGATTTAAATTGCATTTTTGATCGCATTGTGTTTATTATGATTGCGATGATAACAAGTGTTGTTGAGGGTATCGTGATTATGAAATAACAATTTCGGATGGAATCTACCGCTATATAACAACCGTTATTTTAATAATGAATTATTATTTAAATCTGTGATTACAAAATACAATAGAAGATGAATGATATTACCGGAAGGCTGATGCAAGGTCAACATAGATGGAGTTAGAAATGAGGAGGGATGTCTGATAATTGTTGGGAAATAAACGAGTACAAGTAATTTCCCTATAATCAGATTAGTGAGAATGCGAAATAAAAGCGGAAAAATAATACTCAAAATTGATAACGGAGTTCAACCAATTTTGCTTACGTCTCCGGACTGCTGCAGATCTTTTACTAAGAGAGAAAATTTACAGGTGTTTACAAAACACTCACTACTCACAAGAAAGCTCTCTAGTAATGGGAGAAAGAAATGATTTTTGGGATAGTTTTGAAGCTAAATAAGCTAGGGTATTTATAGTTGAAGATTAAAGACTTAATCTTGTAAATACCCTAAAGCCTAGGGATTAATTGTGATTATCCCATTATCATTTTTCAACAAACATCTACCAAACTTTGAAAAACTATTTTTCAAAGAAACATTTACCTAACTTTGAAAACCATTTTTTCAAAGTTGGTTGCCAAACTTGAAAACCATTTTAACAATACTTTCAACAATCTCCCACTTGAAGACTGATTTTAATCTGTCTTCACACCTCGATCGATGCAACAACCTTTCTAGTCTTGTTATTCTAGCAAGTCAACTGAAGCTGAACACAACTTCAGTTTATTCGTGGTCACCGTCTTTGTCAACATGTCTGCCGGATTTTGAGCTCCACTAATCTCTTCCAGTTTCAAAATCCCATCTTCCAGAAGAGACCGAATAAAATGATATCACAATTGTATGTGCTTCTTCCTAGAATGAAAAGACGGATTCTTTGCTAGATGGATAACACTTTAACTGTCGCAATACAAGACATTGTTTTCTTGTTTCTTGCCTAACTCTTCTAAGAAACTTTGGAGCCAAACCATCTCCTTGCTAGCTTTCGTAACAGCGACATATTCTGCTTCAGTTGTGGAGAGAGCAACTATCTTCTGTAATTGAGAAACCCAACTCACTACAGTTCCTCCTAGGGTATAGACATACCCTGTAGTTCTTCTTCTGATGTTAACATTTCCGGCTAAATCAGCATCTACATAGTCTGTCAATATCGTATCTCCACCTTTGAAACAAAGTGATTTATTTGTAGTACCCCGCAAATATCTGAGGATCCATTTGACAGCTTCCCAGTGTACCTTGCCTGGATTATTCATATACCTCCTAACAGCTCCCACTGCATGAGCAATATCTGGTCTAGTACAAACCATGGCATACATTAGACTTTCAATTGCTGAGACATACGACACCTTCACCATGTGTGCACGTTCTTTCTCCTTCTTTGGTGATTGTTCTTTGGAGAGTCTAAAATGAACACCTAAAGGTGTACTTACTGGTTTAGCATCTTGCATGTTGAACCTAGAGAGTACTTTGTTGATGTACTCGGCCTGTCATAACATCAAAGTCCTCGACTTTGTGTCTCTCTTAATCCTCATCCCAAGAATATGCCTCGCAGCGCCCAGATCCTTCAAAGCAAACTGCTTCGACAATTTTTGCTTCAAGTTTATAATCTCTTGCATGTCTAAGCCTGCAACGAGCATGTCATCAACGTACAATAATAAAATAATAAAGCTATTGTCGAACCTCTTGATGTAGCAACAATGATCTGCTTGGCATCTGGTAAAACCACTACTACTCATGAAGCTATCGAACTTCTTGTACCACTGTCTAGGAGCTTGTTTTAAACCATACAAACTCTTCTTCAACCTGCATACCAGATTTTTCTTGCTTGCCTCTATGAAGCCTTCTGGCTGCCTCATATAGATTTCTTTTGAGGCCAGGAATATGTCTCACTCCTTTCAGCATCCAGATGGTCTGGTTTGGCAACTTTAGTCGGATGTCTCCTTTTCCGACGATCTTCAAGGTTTCATCATCAGCTAGATGAACCTTCCCAAAATCACAACTGATATAGTTCTCCATGAATTCTTGGCATGGGGTGGAGTGGAAAGATGCCCCTGAATCCAAGATCCATGATTCAATCAGACTATTGATGCTTAGAATCATGGCATCACCTGTCTCCTCTGTCATGTTGGCAGATTCCTGTGCGCCGGTATCTTTCTTCGGTGCTCGACAATCTCTTTTAAAGTGACCCTTCTTGCAACAATTATAACAGGTATAATCTTTCTTTCCCGTTCTTGATTTTCCCCTTCTAGATTTGGATCTGCCACGATTAAAATTTCTCTCTGAAGTTCTCCCTCTAGACTCCGTTTGAAAGGCTGAGGAGGTTGATGCTTCACCCGATTCTCTCCGTCGAATTTCTTCGCTCAATACCAGATCCCGAACATCGTCGAATTTTAATTTACTATTTCCTGACGAGTTGCTAACTGCTGTAACAGTAGCATTCCAACTGTCTGGTAGAGATGATAAGAGAATTAAAGCTCGAACTTCATCATCGAATTCAATTTCCACGGAACTCAACTGGGTTGTGATTGTGTTGAGTTCATTTAAGTGTTGAGCCACTGATGCCCCTTCCGCCATCCGCAAATTGAATAATCGCCTCATCAAATGAACTTTGTTTGAGGGCGATGGCTTCTCATACATGCTGGAGAGAGCCGCCATAAGACCCGCCGTGGTCTTTTCCTTTGCTATGTTGAAAGCAACATTGCGTGATAACGTCAGTCGGATAACTCCGAGGGCTTGTCTGTCGAGGAGAGCCCAGTCTTCATTCTTCATGCACTCTGGTTGTTTTCTTGACAATTTACAATTTTCACCTTCTCTTCGTCTGCAGCCATCGCTCCCACTCGAATCTGGCTTATTTGGATCGTTTATGACAATTTTCGCGAACCGTCGTGTATTAGAACACCTCCGTTGACAAACTCGTATCGTCGACAAATTTTTTACTATTCACTATTCACGTGAATAGTAACCTCACGAAAATTGAAAAAATTCACAACCAAAAGCTCTGATACCAGTTGTTAGAAAATAAATGAGTATAAGTAATTTCTCTATAACCAGATTAGTGAGAATACGAAATAAAAGCGGAAAAATAATACCCGAAATTGATAACGGAGTTCAGCCAATTTTACTTACGTCTCCGGACTACTGCAGATCTTTTACTAAAAGAGAAAATTTACAGGTGTTTACAAAACACTCACTACTCACAAGAAAGCTCTATAGTAATGGGAGAAAGAAATGATTTTTGGGATAGTTTTGAAGTTAAATAAGCTAGGGTATTTATAGTTGAAGCTTAAGAACTTAATCTTGTAAATACCCTAAAGTCTAGGGATTAATTTTGATTATCCCATTATCATTTTTCAACAAACATCTACCAAACTTTGAAAAACTATTTTTCAAAGAAACATTTGCCAAACTTTGAAAACCATTTTTCAAAGTTGGTTGCCAAACTTGAAAACCATTTTAACAATACTTTCAACAATAACAATTACAAATGATCATTGCAACATAATGTAATCAAGTTTTTTAAAATCGAAAGATTAAGTACTATACAATTACTTAACAAGTACAATAAGAAGTCGAAATATTAACCGGTCCAAATCCAATTCTTATGTCAAATTGTTTAAAAAGCACGAATCACTTCCAATAATTGTAGTATTATACAATTACTTAACAAGTACGATAAGAAGCCCAAAGATTCAAATATAATAGAAGAGCAGATTATCATCAAACAGGCAAAAAAACACAAACTTAAAAAAGAGATAGGGCTTACCTACGAGGGGATTTCTAGGAGTACGAAGAGTCACTCGGTAAGATGAAGTATCACCGCCGGAGAAGGTAAAAATCGAAGCTTTTAGCATAGATCTATGCTATTGGGAAGTATGCATGGCTATTGGGTCACTTGTTTTGGGTTCGGGATATCAGGGAGAGTATTTTGGTCTGTTTTAGGGGTCCTCAGCCACCATGAGTGTCGGCCGGAGTGATGGTCAGTGTGGAGAATTTGCCAGAGAACAGGTTCGATTTTGGGAGAGGGTTGAGAGAATTTTTAGATGAGGTCAAGGCTTGGAATGTTACAAATAGGGATGTTCATTCGGTTAAAACCGAACCGAATCAAACCGAATTAACCGAACTTTTTTTTTTCTTTAACCGTTAACCGAACCGAACTTTTTTTCAAACATATTAACCGAACCGAATAAATTTCGGTTAATTCGGTTAATTTTCCAATTAACCGAAATTTTTTTAAAATTTTCTAATTTATATAAAAATTAAATGTTTTTAATTCAAAAAAAAGTTTATAATTAATTTAAATAATATATAATTATAAAATAAAAATTTCAGATAAATTTTTTAATTAATTAATATTGATTTAGGTTTAAAAGTTATTTGATCTTAAATTATTAATTAGGTTTTAAATGGTTTGGGCTTAGCCCATATGTTATATATAATATATTTAATATTTTTAACTAAAAAAAAGTTTACAATTAATTGAAATAATATACAATTATAAAATAAAAATTTTATGTAATTTTTTTAATTAATTAATATTGATTTAGGTTTAAAAGTTATTGGATCTTAAATTGTTAATTGGGTTTTAAATAGTTTGGGCTGAGCCCATATGTTATATATTTAATATTTAAAATTTAATTTCGGTTAATTCAGTTAATTAACCGAATTCGAACTCAATTTTAACTGAATTAACCGTTAACCGAATTCTAAAAATTTTCTTAACCGTTAACCGACCGAACTAATTCGGTAACCGAACCGAATTAGTTCGACTAATTCGGTTCGGTCGGTTAACCGAATTAGTTCGGTTATTTGAATACCCCTAGTTACAAATGAGGGACGAAAAGGGGATTTTAGGCATTTACATACGGGGGCCTTTTTGAAATTAAGAGTTTTTTAAATCACGCCCGTCGTCCCTTCCCTTTTGATATGTAAATCGTTTTGGTCACCATATACAAGTTTGCCTTTGAATTTAATTGTTTCCAAATTAATCCCATTTATATTTTTATTTTTTATAAATTGGTATATTGATTTTATTTTCTGTTTTTAGCACCTTATTTTATTTTTTTATTTTTCTAACTTTTATCAGGTAATTTATTTTTATTTCTTTATCTTAATTTATTTTTTAAGGGAATTCGATCTAAATTGAAGCTCGTCAAAGGTAAATAAACTCGAAACAAATATAAATTTCTTATTTAAATTTCAATATTGGCAATTAAGACAATCGGGTAATTAATTGGTACTGAAAGGGTGATTCAGGCTTGTTCATCCTTCCCCGATCGTAAACGTTCGATCGTAAACGACTCTCAAATCTGACACATCTTTGGTAAGATGCAGACTTAGTAAAAGGTAAGTAGGTGTCTGATCTACCTAACTCGAAAGTGATCAGTGGTGACTCCATCACAATTCCAAGTTGAAGCGCAAACCTGAGGCCACTTGAAGGGCAATTGCGACAGTTTGGCGACTCCACTAGGAACTTTGAGTGCCAGGCCAAAATTGTTTACTCGGTTGTCTTTTTGAGCGAAGGTTATAAGTTTAAATTCTAATTTATTTTTTATCTTTTTTATTTACCTTTGAATTTTTCAAATAAATAGTTGTACTTACGTGTGTTTTTAGTGTTTTCATATTTTTAAAAAATCATTTCATGCTTTAAACTTGAGTTTCAAACCCATTTAAGTGGGGGTGAAAGCGAAGCCTTCGTGAGAATTTATTCTTTGTGCCTAACAATTAGCCTCTGGGATTCATATGTCTTATGTCTTCGTAATAATTTATTCCTCGTGTCAGACATAGGGAAATATTTCCCCTCGAGTTTAACTTGTTCCATATAAGTCTGTGATGGGTTTAGATCGAGGGTTCGACTAGCTCAAGAGGCTATGGACAAGGATAACTCGGGTCCCTTTCATATAATCAAACCATGTTGTTGTATGAGAATAAAGCCTACCCCTAAACCTCATACAAACACTAAGATTGCATTATTTTATTTCCTACCCATTTATTTTACTGTTAATGCATGTGAACCAGAAATAAATGCAGTTGGGATTTATTCTGACAAAAAACATGTGGGATTAGAAATCATGATCGAGTAGGAACAAAAGCATGTGGGGTATATATTATGCGGGTTAGTAACGATTATGCTTTTTTTACTATTAATCCACCGTACTAACTTATACTATTCTATTTTTTTCTTTTCCTTTTTTTTTACTTTTATCTGCATCATTTCACAAGAGGTATTGATACACTAAGTGTTCGTCAAACTCTGAATAACTTTCATTAATGGATAAAAGGGTTGTGACGCAAAAGGCTAAAATGATGGACGCATGATTGTGATCTAATAAGATTTGAAAAAGAGATAGATCACAAGGCAACCAAGTTAGATGACCATATTTCGACCTAGCAGAATGATGTCCAAGAGTTACAAAGCATGAAGGGAAAATGGAAGAATAAGAGGAAGCATAAATTCTCAATATTTGCCTCATGAACGAATGAAATATATTGTAATCCGAGCATTAGCACAATTCTAAAATATATAACACATCTGAAAACATGAAGCCCATTATTTAGGAATTCACAATTTTCCAAATAACAAGACAGCATGAATTCAAAAAGAAACATTGAACGTAGATTCCTAAAAAAAGTGCAAAGCGTCATGGGAAGAGATAAGAAACATGAGCAAGCTCCAGATAAAAGTCTTTATTAGGGAACAGACCCAGCAAAAATGAAGCAGTCATTCGGGGGGTTATTGGGG
The DNA here is from genome assembly GCF_006381635.1 of Hibiscus syriacus. NCBI lineage: Eukaryota > Viridiplantae > Streptophyta > Magnoliopsida > Malvales > Malvaceae > Hibiscus > Hibiscus syriacus. Next base: position 4,264,500 of record NW_024062808.1, on the reverse strand, counting down.
CAAGTCCACAAAACAACTCATCCATGTAGGCATTAACGAGATAAGTTGGGGCAATGAAACAAGACATTCAGCCTTTGACTAGTGGAGTATGAAGGCTTATCAGATGTTATCTAGAGTTCAAAGAATCTAGCAAGTGTACCTCAAAATGTTTTCGGCCTCATTGTAATAACACATTTGTCTCAATGAAGGCCATTTTATCATGTCATACATTTTTTTGGATCAATGCCTGAAAATCTTCATGCAATCATCATGAACTTTTGCATTCTTACAAGCTTAATAACTTGCATCTATTATTAAAACATAAAAATGGATAAAACATATTTGATCTATCGAATAGGAAAAAAGCACTAGACTAATCTCGAACGTACAATACTCGACTCAAATTGAAGAAAATTGAAGCTAGACTAAAGAAGATCAAGGAAAATTTCACCAACAGAATCTAGAAAACATAATTAGCCAGAACCACAAGAACATTATCACGAAGAGCCGAAATAGCCTGGTTGATCAAATTGTGGCCAGGCTGACATGCGTAAACTTTGTAAACGTCCCTGGAACATAGGGATCTGAAGAAATAGTGATGTTGCCTCCACCACCATCAAACCTTGTAATCACACTTGAAAACTTTCAAGGGTACTCGGAAGACTCTTCTGCCATGAAGGCACAGACTTCAGCAATAAATCTGCAAGACCATCATATTCCAGACTTTGATAAAGAGGATAATTCTCGGAAGATAGAGGAGAAAATGAAAGTTAGAAGACTAGAAGAAAACTGTCAAAGGGAATGAGAATTCCTACAAAGTTAATGACACAACTAAGGAATGGGGCCTCCTAAGACGAGACAAGAGGAGATGATCACTATGGAGTTGCGTTGCCTAGGAAATAATGTCTTGTTTGAATTTGTCTTTTTATATGCCTGAATTTTTTTAGCAATGAAGCATTTTTTTAAAATTCAATGAATATCAAATATAATGAAAATGTACATTTGAATTGAGATTATAGTCTTTTGATATATGACGAGATCAAATTCCCATAAAGATAAGATCCATATCTTTTACCCCAAAAACAATTCCCCACACAAAAAAAGCCATTAAATGCTCAGGTAAGTGCAGAAGCAGATAAAATAGGGCATCTTTGATGCATGACAATGCAAGACTGATTAGCTTGCATATTTGTTAAGGATGTTCCATGAGGATATAAATTTTTCACAAATGGAATAATGGAATAGATGAATTTGTCTTATATCAATTGTTTGGAAATTGAGCTCTAACGATGGAGTTTTCTAACTTTCACTTACACTCAGACTATAACAGATTCTTCTTGATGAGCTTAAGAAATTTTGAAATCGAAAACTAAAGGAATAATGTGGTGCTAATGGAAATTAATTGTAACATTGTTGGGGCACTTTGTTGAAAATAGTAAGATGTTAATCTTTAGAGGTAATGTTTGAAGCGGGTATGGAGGTAATGTCTGAGCTTTATGAAGTGAGTTTCGTTCGATTTTGTCAAGTCAAAGACTTTCTGACACTTAAAGTAGTAATGGGCTATGTCAATTGCCCTAACTTTATGAATACAATTACATTCAGATCATGACACTGTCTATATGTGTTTAGATGAATCTCCTAGCAAAATTAGAAGCAATAACGTGAAACTTAAACACATTATAATTTAACGAAAGGCGGTATGGCCTAAAAGTGAATGTGAATTGAGATTAAGTTTCGATGAAATATGGACTAAGGGAATCATGAAACATCTGTTATAGTCGACTACACAAAAGTAATTAGGAATTTTGTTTTTAGATCAATATTTGTGCACAATCTCCTCTTGAGGAGCCTATGAAACTTGAACAAATGGAAGATTCCTAAGAATTGAAATAGAAATGCTCTCTAAGAAGTTTTGCATTGAAATGTACCAGTTGCGTTATTTTGTCTGCTTTGCATTAGAAGATCATTCCGAAAACATTCACATGAACTATGAATTCGTGATGATGAAAACCAAAGAAATAAAACAAAACCAGATCACATAGCCTTCCCAGATCACCCATGGATATTGAAACTTGTCAAAGGGCTATAATTTTTTAAATTAACATGTCTGATTTATTTATTTGATAATTAGTGAACTAATATTTTGCTTCAATTGCTCTGATATTTTGTAACGCCGAACTTTTCAAGGAAAGACATTTTTCAAACAAGACATATTTTCTCAAAGATTTATAAAGTGGGCATCTCCAGATTCTTTGTGCCCTGACATATTTCCTAATCAAGTTTGAGCCTGAAGAAGTATAGCCTATTTACTATGAAGATGGTCACCCAGTGAGCTGCAAGAGACCTACAGCAGTGAGTTGGTTGGGAAGAATTTTGCCTATGATGGTGAGAAAAGTTTGTTCATTTTAGTATCATTTCCGAATAACAAGCGTGAGTTTATTGCTGTAAGCGAGGATGCCATATCGAAGAGAAACAATGGGAATGCAAGCTCTGATGGTATGAAAGCCCAAATGAGCGTGAAAGAAAGAGAACAAAACGCTCTTATAATTCAATGACACTTAAAGTGGAGATAAGTTTTGTTTCCAAGATTCTCATGCAAGCAATTCAAAGTACTCCGCAAAAACAAAAGTTTGAGAACTCATAAGAAGCACTAAGGACGCTTTATATGAATTTTGAGAGAACATGCCATATTGTTCACCAGTCCTACTTTCATGACAGTCAGAACAATTTTACATTGAATAAGCTACAGTGACGATTCAACAAGTTCTAGTAGTTAGTTGTTAATCAAAATGCAATATCACTTGATTAAAGGAGCAAATGTGCAAAGATCAAATAGTTTCCATGAAGCCGTTAATAATGGGGAAAGATCAACGCCAGGAAATATGATTGAAGATCAAAATTGACATAAGAAGATCAAGACTTTTCTTTGCAAATGAGAATGCCAAAAATTGACATTTGCATTTTAGACATACTTTAGGACATTACATTCATGGCATCATTCATATATACACAATTTTGCAGATTGTTCAAGTCAATTTCAACTTCACAATTAACGATATTACACTCAGAGCACCCAAGATTGACTTAACTCGTGATAGAGGAGAAATCCACAACATAATCCAATTCAATGACGATAAGTTATTTTCCAACATAGGTCTTCAAGTCTAGAAGAAAACCTCAAGGTAACTACAGTCTAGCTTAACTCAACGGCGATAAGCTAGTCTCTAGTTGAAGTTTTCTAGCTAGATTTCAACACCACGAAAGAGGACATCCGGCTGACAGAATATCTTAAATGGCTTTTTTATGAAGGGGGTCATCCAAAGAATCAAGATTGACTTAAACCGCGAAGGGGAGTCGTTCCACCTCGCTTTCCCATGAAGGGGAGTCTTCCAAAGATTCAAGATCGACTTAAACTGCAAAGGGGAGTTGTCTCACTTGAATCTCCCGTGAAGGGGAGTCATCTAAAGAATCGTGACTGACTTAAATCATGAAGAAAAGTCATCTCACTTGGCTTTCCCGTGAAAGGGAGTCATCCAGAACCGACTGCATTTTGGCTTAACTAAGCGACGAGAAGCCATCTTTCAGCCAAATCTTTTTGTTAAACCATGTTTTATAATGTTTTGATATAACAAATTAAGGCAAAATATTTTTTTAACTTGAATTGAATTTGGTCAAAGTTTTCAAAAGTTTTTAAAAATAATTCAAAGTCCATTAAAATAGAGTTTGAGCACAAAACTAATTTTCTGGGTACGTAGTACCGATGCTGTTCTTACAGTATGTTCTTATAGTATGGATACTACATTAACAGTACCGATATTATTCCTGTAGTACCGATACCAAAGGTAAGAAAAGTATCGATACTCTCAAGGTAGTATCGATACTACCTGTTGTTTTCCAAATAGCTCAAATTCCATAACGCAAAATATGTATCGATACCCAAAGGGGTACCGATATTACTTTACATACTAGTATTGATACCATGAACATAATATCGATATTGGTCAAGCCCAACGACTAGTAAGGGCTAGTTGATTTAAAAAATATAAAAGAAGTATCGATACTCATTAAAGGAGACCAATACTCCATGTCCTGGGCAATTTTATTTTGCCAAAAAATTATCCCCAACGGCTCCAAATCATCCCCAACGTCTAAAAACGATCACAAACACATTCCAACCTATAAAAACAAGTTGATGACACTTGAAGAATGGTTAGAAACACCTATCCAAGTAATCAAACATAATAGAACAACTTTTCATTCTTATTTTCCTTTCTCTTGTAAATATTAGTGTTATGAGCTCATTGTAAATCTTTTAATTGTTTTTCTTGTGAGCTTAAATCTTGTAAAACCCTACCTTTAAGAGGTTTTTGTTGTTTAAATCTTGTATTCCTTTTGTAAAGGGGATTGGTTCTAGCTTAGCCTTTGAAAAGCAAGGGAGTTGTAAAGGTTATCTCTTTGTCATGGAAAACGAAAGAACAAATTAGTGAATTTGCTACGAAATCCTAAGTGAGAAGCTTAGGTAGTGGATGTAGACTTGGTTGAGAAATCAAACCACTATAAATCCTTGTGCAAATTGTTTCATCTTTATACTCCCTACTCCCTAAACTCAAAAAGCCAATTTACCCTCTCTTGTAGATGTATGGGAGAAATGGTGATGAAAGTGAAGATACACAAATGCTCTAGCCACACTTGAAAAGGAATGAGTAACCTCTAAGCTTAATGTTTTTTCTTTTATTAATTGGTTGCTCAAAGTTTAAGCTGAATGAATTTTGATTTTAAATAATTTTATGTTTTGTATATCATGTATGTTGAAAATAAGTTATGATGAACATTTTAAAGTTGTAATGATTTTTCATAGTTTTTTGTTCATTATAATTATTTTTTGTCAAAATTGGTTTTAATACTTTATTTTTACAAATTTTTATTTTTAACCATAATTTAAATGTTTATGCATGTAATTTATTGCAAATAATATCTCTCTAACAATTTATATCAATTTTTTAAATGCATAACATTTTTAGATAGCTTTATGCACGTGCACTTAAATACAACATTTAGTATTGAATAAAGTATCTTAGAATTTGATATATTGAATTTCACGTGCTACTAACATGTTTGTTCATCTTTCTTGAAATTCAATGTCTTTTAAGTGTCAAGTTTTTAAAGTCAAATTCTTGTTTGAAATTTAATGCATTTTTCAAATGATTTATTTTGATAAAATTTACCACTTACTCCCCATTGTTATTTTTGAACTTTAAAGTTGAATTATTTTTTATACAAAAAAAGGGAGAGAAGTATGGGTTTGAAAAATTAAATTTCAAGAATGAAAAAGGGTGAACTTTAAAATTTTCCAAATAATTCTATTTTTCATGAAATGTTAAAAAGGGGAGTTTTGCGAAAAACAATTTTTCAAATATTTGTTATGTTAAAAAGGGGAGATTGTTGAACCATGTTTTATAATGTTTTGATATAACTAATTAAGGTAAAATATTTTTCGACTTAAATTGAATTTAACTCAGCTACGATGAGCTATCTTCTAGTCAAATCTCTTCAAAGTCAGTCTCAACTCCACAACGGATGATATTGGGTTCGAAAACCAATCCATAATCGAATGCATTCTAGTTTAACTCAGTGGCGAGGAACTAGTTTCCAGTTGAAGTTTTCAAGCCAAGTCTCAACTTCACGGCGAAGGATTCTTGCCTCGAAAACACATCCAAAATCTGATTGCGATTTGGCTTAACTCAGCAGCGAGGAGCCATATTCCAATCACATCTTCTAAAGTTAGATTCCAATTCCACGAAGAAGGATATCCGGCTTCAAGAACAATCATCCACAACTTCGAGCAAGATTTCAGCTTCGCGACGAAGGATGTCGAGCTCAAAGAAAACCCAATTCTAAACCAACCAGAAGTTTGATCTGATTCTTAAAGAAAAGTTGGACATCCCAAGTGCTAGCTCGTCTTCGAAATCCCCTTATTTTGATAACCAGGTGAAAATTCAATCCTTTTATCTTTATCATATTGTTGTTACACGACAATACACAAAGAGGAGCAACTATATACACTCATTTTCATTCAGGACTTCAGGATTCTTTTTACAGTATTTATAGTATATAGAATAATATATAATATAGTTTTGTTTGAAAATAATATATAATATAATTTTGTTTGAAAATAATATATAATTTTTGAAAGCATATCGTATACTTTTTGAAAACATATATGACTTTTAAAAACATATTATATAATTTTTTAAAATATATAATACAATTTTTTAAAATATATTATACAGTTTTGAAAACATATGCATATAATTTTTGAAAACATATGTAATATATATAATTTTTGAAAATATATAGTTTTTGAAAATATATTATATATTATATAATTTTTTAAAGAAATAGTAGACATTATTATTTATCTTTTATGTATTATTTTTGTTTTCATGTTGATTTAGTTAAAAGGGGTCCAATGGAAGTCATGTCCAAATTCAATGGTCCAAATCCGGGTCCAGCGAGGGAAAGAAGCCCAGTAAAACAAATCTTCCTAGCCCAGCAGACTGCAACACCAAGCCCGACAGAGGATCCAAGGCACCCTAGGATCTCATGCTTAACCCTCAACGCCACCTAATTGCATCCGTTCGATCAGGGGATAGATCAACGTTCAGATTGTGTAACAAATAAGGTTATGAAACTCTAAAATAGGACATAAGTGATCCCAATAATATTCCAGAAGGTCAAAACGTCACTAGCAAGCTAACGAGTGGCGCGTGAAGACCATCGCTAAGCGGATTTGGAAATATCTTACCTGAACCACAAAGAAATCCCACAAGAAAAGAAAATCGAATCAACCTCACAAAAGGAGGATCTCGTGCAAATCAAGCCAGAACAAATAAACCCCAAATAAAAGAAACAAATCCCTATGCATGCAAAATCAAGACGAACCAAGGAAAGAAATTTCCTTTCAGTTCAAGATAAATCAAAAAAAGGGAAGACGATCCATTTTATTTTGGGACAAAAAGAAGAAGAAAAACCCCTCCGAAGCACCTATAAAAGCCCGTGCAAGAGAATAACAGATTATCAACAAACATGCAAAAAAACACAAACTTAAAAAAGAGAGAGGGTTTACATGCGAAGGGATTTCCAAGAGTACGAAGAGTCACTCAAGAAGACGAAGTATCACAATCGGAGAAGGTAAAAACTGTAGCTTTTAGCGTAGATCTACGCTATTGGGCAACGTGCATGGTTGTTTGGTCACTAGTTTAGGGTTCAGTATATTGGGGAGAATATACTGGTCGATTTTAGGAGTCTCCAACCACCGTGGGTGACGGCCAGAGTGGTGTTCAGCGTGTAGGATACGCCGGAGAAGGGGTTCAGTTTTGGGAGAGGGTTGAGAGAATTTTGAGTGAGATCAAGGCTTGGAATGTTACAAACGAGGGAAGAAAGGGGGACTTTTAGGCATTTATATACGAGGAACTTTTTTGTAATTAGGAGTTTTTTAAATCACGCCCGTTGTCCCTCCCCTTTTGATGTGTAAATCGTTTTGGTCACCATATGCAATTTTGCCTTTCAATTTTAATTGCTTTCATTTTAATCCCTTTTATATTTTTTTTATAAATTGGTACTCTAATTTTATTTTTCTTTTTTGCATCACCTTATATTATATTGTTTTTTATTTTACAACCCTTTATCATTTAATTTAATTTCTTTACCTTAATTTATTTTTTAAGGGATTTCGATCCAAATTGAAGCTCATCAAAGGTAAATAATCTTGAATCGAATCTAAATTTCTTATTTAAATTTCAATATTCACAATTAATACAACCATGTAATTAATTGGTATTGAAAGAGAGATTTGGGGGTGCTTATCCTTCCTCGATCGTAAATGACTCCTAAATCTGAGACATCTTTGGTAAGATAAAGAATCGGTAAAGGGTAAGCAAGTGTGATGTCTACTTAACTCGAAAGTGAATGATGGCGACTCCATCATGATTCCAAGTCAAAGCGCGAACCCCAGGCCACCCGAATGGCCGTTGCGATGATTCTTTTATATCTTTGGTCAATCTAGACACTTATAAATCTGTTTTATTGTCGTTTATCAATTTAATTTTGTCAAAATATTTATAAAATTCACAAAACTTTAACACTTATATCTTTCTTTCATAGAAGGGTAAAAACTTTGTCTGATTTAATGGTTTTGGACGTGGTCAACCAAAAATTTAAATAGTAAGAAACATGATTTCAATAAGAAAAATAATATATTAAGAAACAAACTTTATCAGACCATTATGGACAGAGATTTGAGCATTAGAAGATTAAAAGTCTAATTTGATTTTCATTGATTTTGAATGAAATTTGAGAAAAGCAAAATTATTGAGAATAAAATAGGGTATATAAGGTAAACATTGTTGTACCATCTATGTCACATACGTTGGTAGATGATAATTGAAAGGATTTAAAAATTTATTTTACAAAAGAAAAAAATCACATCATAAACCATGTTAAAATATTAACAGTTTGATGACTAAAAAATGAATTAGAAAAATTTAGTACTATACTTTTAACATTTTATAGCTCCATGATCAAAACAAAAATATGGTCAAAGTTTAATATTTAATAATGTATTTTACCTTTTTAAAAACATCAATCACAAAACTAAGCATAATAAAGGGACTAAAATGAGAATTCAATATTTAAGATTTATATTAAATTATGGCTAAATTGAGAGAATATGTAAATAACAGGGACCAAATGTGTGATTATATCAAAATATTTAACTGTTGTTAACGACAGTTAACTTTAGGTGATCACGTCTTAATTAAATAAAAATAAAAGTGACTATATCTTATGATTTTTGAAATCAGTGACCAAAAGTGGACAAAACATAAACACAAGTGATCACCTGTATAGTTAACCAAATAGGTTAATATAAGGCTAAACAAGGTTGTAATTTGTTGTAATAAACATTTATTTATTGCGTAACTCGTTAGAATAAATTGAATAATATTTTAGGTTGAAATCAAAAATATTATATTCTCCTGAATAAATTATATAAATTTTTTAATTATACTAGTTTTAACCTACAAAGTTATCGTCAAAAAACTCATCTAACATTATTAGTTGTAACTAAAATTATTACCAATTGTGTAACTTTTTTAGTAGACATTATAACACTTTATGTTAATACCCATCGCAATATAATATTCTCAACTATAATCAAAATTATTATTAATTGTGTAATTTTAAAAGTAAATAAATAATATTTTTAACTTAAAATCCATTGTAAATTAATTTTACATTTTCCCGCTACACAGCATAACTAGGGATGTAAAATCAGATAATCGTTTAGGTTTCAGTTGGATCCTGTCATGTCAGGTAAAATCGAATACATGACATGTCACGTCATTTAATGGTTCGACTTGGATCATGTCAGGTTCATGTCAAATCAATTCGGGTCATTTTCAGGTTGATTTGATACTAGATTCAGGTTAGGTTAATTTCAGTTCGGATCAATTTCAGTTCAGGTCCGGAGCAGTCACCAGGTTAATTCAGGTTTGGATGGACTTCACTAGGATCTCATTCAGTTCGGGTCACATCATTGATAGATAAAATTAAAGTCGGATCTTTACCATATACATATTGAATTCAGTTCGTGTCATTTTTTATTTTTGGATTAATTATTTTTTTCCTTTTGTGAACGTTAAATTGAAATTTGTAATTGTATATTATTTAAAGTAAATTCCTAAAAATATATATAATCATAGATCAATTTTTATAAAAATATAAATTTAAGGACTAAATTGAATAAATATGAAATTACAAATAAAATTTAAATAAATAAACAACACAGAGGAATCGAATCAAAATAATTGTAGAATATCAAGAAATTTTCTAAATAGACTAATTTGTATTCATTTAAAAATTTGAGGGGAAAATTGAAACAATTATAATATATTAATATATATGCAAACTATATAATAATATAATATGTATAAACTATATATATTATAAAATATACATAATAACATAAGCTATATATAAACTATATAGTATATAGATTATATATATATATATATATATATTATATATAAAATATAGTATATATAGAACTATGTAGTTTATATTTCTATACAATATATAAACTATATATAGTATGTATAAACTATATATGTACTATATATATAAACAATATAATTTATATACAAACTATACACGAACTATATATAAACTATATATAATATACTATATAGCATATATATAAACTATATGGTTAAACTATATATGAAATATATAAAAACTATATAATTTATAACTATATAAACACTATCTAAATTATATAGTTTATATATAAACTATATATATTGTATATATAAACTGTAATACCCCAAACATCGGGTCAATGACTATATTAAAAGGATTTAAAATTTGGAGAATTAAATTTAATATATGGTAAAGTACAAGAAATGAATTGGGAAAATTATGTTTAAGACCTATTAGTAAGAATAAAAGAATGAAAGGGTATTTTGGTCCTTTAAGGGGAAATGATTTTAAAAGTTTATTTATTAGGGATATTTAAGAAGAGAAAAGGGGGAATAATTGAAAAAGTTAAGTTATCTTTTTCTTCTCTTTTCTCGTCCAGTCCTCTCCCCCATACCTAAAGGTAATTTTTCTTTAAGTTGGTTTTTCCTTTAGTTTATGGGCTAGTTTTGAAACCTTAAGTGATATAGAGACTTAAGGAAAATTCAAGGATGATTAAATCTAAGTGATTAGTGAATTATTTGAGATTTAGGAAAATGGGTTTTTGAGTGATATGTTGAAATATGAGTTTTTATTGATGTTTACAAGTAAATTTGACTTGTCATAGAAGTAAATGAGAGATTTGAAGCATTGGATGCGATTAAAAACATGTATGAAAAAGTAGTGTGATTCTTGGTTTGGAGTGTTCTTTGGAGATTTTAGATGTTGTAGGAAGATTAATGAAGGAAAGTTAGTTGGGTTTAGTGATGATGAGTTTAATGGTATTGTTAGAGGTAAAAATAAGAGAATTAAATGAAATTTGGGTAAAAATCAAAATGAAAAATGAAAAATTTGGGTAAGGGTATCGGTACTGGAAGAACAGTAAGGATACAATAGGTTTAAATTAGAGGAAATAGGATGAACAATATCGATACTGATGCAATTAGTATCGATATTATTGTGGGTATCCATACTAAGAGGAAGGTATCAATACTATGGATTCCAAATGCAGAAATGGTATCGATACTGAAGGGAGTATCGGTACCATAGTATAGAAGTATCGATACCATAGTTGGGGTACCAAAACTATTAAGCCTGTAATTTTTAGAAAGGATGAATTTTAATAGAAATTAAAAGTAATAGTACTTTTGAGTATTATTAAGAGTATAAATGTTAGAAAGTATACTAACATTTGTATGGTATGTGTAATTAATGGATGCTTACGTAGATCGTAATCAAGCTCCAGATTCAAGCAAGAAAAAGGGCAAGGATAAAGTTATCGAATAGTCGGACATCATTACAACATATTAGTGAGGCATATCAGGTGAGTGCATTTATTATGTACATTGAAAGTTATAGGTGCATGTTGTTTAATGCATATGTTGCATTTTTGTATTAGTACTATGTGTACTATTGGCACTAAGTATGCAACCCATGGAATTCATAATAAGTTTATGAACGATTGTATCAGCACTAAGTGTGCAACCCACGAAATTCATAATAAGTTTATGAATGACCGTATCGGCACTAAGTATGCAACCCATGGAATGCATAATAAATTTATGAACGATCGTATCGGCACTAAGTGTGCAACCCACGGAATTCATAATAAGTTTATGAACAACCGTATCGGCACTAAGTGTGCAACCCACGGAATGCATAATAAGTTTATGAACAACCATATCGAAACTAAGTGTGCAACCCATGAAATTCTTAATAAGTTTATGAATGATCGTATTGGCACTAAGTGTGCACCCCACGAAATTCATAATAAGTTTATGAACGACCGTATCAACACTACGTGTTCACCCCAAAGAACTTATAATGATTTGAAAAAAAGAAATTCGTATTTTGATAGTTATGATATACTGATGTATTTATTTCACCTCATTAATGTTATTTGCCTCTCTAAGTAAATACTTAACTTGTGTTTATTTTACTCGTAGGTTTTAACGAGTAAAGTGGGGAGTGCATCTGAAATTGTCATTCAAGGGTGACCTCATCAGTAATTGTACGACATCTATGTCTACTTTTTATGTTGTTAGTTGGCATATAATAGATTTATTATAATGCTCTGAAAAGTATTTTGACTTATGATGATGTAAAAATTAAAGATGTTCGAATCTTTAAGATCTGTTTACATATTATAAGTAAATGAATGTTTTAGTTTATTGAATAAAAATGTCTTTTTTATTGGAGACAACTTTTATTGGTTCTTCAAAAGTGAAAAGTTTTAAAAGTGATGTGACATCTATGACTCGTGTACGAGAACATATACGGGAATTGGGTGCTATATTTATTGGTATCAGAGCCTACAGGTTTAGCCGATTCTCGATCAAAATCAGGTGTATTTTACTGTAAAAAGGGTTTACGTGCCACTAAGATATCAAGATTACTGATAAGGTATAGTTAGAATATGATTGATGTCACACCTTACTAACTGAAGTGTTATCCTTATGTATGCTATATTAGATGTCAGATTCTACAAATTCGTGAAGAGCAATTGGTCAAGAAATTAGAGAAGTGTCGGGTAGCGAGAGCTATTAAGCTAATAGTGAGCATCTGATCCCGTCCGAAAACACTAGTGCATCGACACTTTAGGGTATGCCAGTACCAGAGTTTGGAGGTTTTATGTAGGCTCTTGATGCAATCCTGACTAGATTTATACCTCCTCCGCCTCCCCCTATTCCTCCAGCACCGCAGATGTTAATCCCAAAAGAGTTGATAAGTTTAGGAGCTTCTGAGTTCCAGGGAGAAGAGGATGAAGGTCTAATGGATGTTGATTTATGGTTAAACGACGTTATGCTGATGCTTTAAAGTATTCAATGCTCACATTCTAAAAAGCTTGGTGGTGATGTATCCTTACTTAAAGGATCAGCTAGAATATGGTGGTCAAACACTACGATGTATACACCACTTGAGCAAGTGACCTGACAATTCTTTCAAGATGAGTTTAAGAACAAGTACATCAGGGAGCAGTTTATGCGGTCAATGCTGCTGATGTTTCTTAATCTGAAACAAGGTGATCGAGCAGTACATGAGTATGAGGCTGAATACAATAAGCTTAGTCTTTATACTACTGAGATAGTTCCCAATGATAAAGTCTGACGTGATTGGTTTATTGAGGGTCTGAGGCTTAAGTTAAAAGAGATGATGTTTTCTTTAAATTTGCCTAGTTTGCAAGAATTTATTAACCTACCTAAGGCTATTGAAAGAGCTCAAGAGAAGACTCTAGCAGCGGAGCAGAGTATGCAGACTGGAAAAATAGTTGGAACATCTTCAACTTCCCATAATGCTAAGAGAGAAATGGGCTCGAGTTCCTGATATACTGATAGAGATGGTTCTACTGTAGCTTCACAGAAAAACTAAACAATCACAATCTTTTGTTGCTAGCTCGGGTAGAGTATATGGAGAAAAAACTAATCCATGTCAAACATCTGGAAAATTTCATCGTAGAGTGTGTAGATTACTTAATGGTGCTTGTTTCCATTGTGGTGAAACTGGTCACTATGCCCGAAATTGTCCTAAGAAATCCGGGGATAATTCAATGCAGTCTGAGAGATCGGTGGTAGATTCTAATAGAAGTAAAGGAAGGGGTAACCTGAATCAATGCCGCGATAAGAGACTCAGGGAGTTGCCAGAATTTACAATATTAAGATAAATGAGGATCGGGATGACCCAGAGATCTTAACAGGTACATTCTATTTTTTTAATGAACCTGTATTTCTTTTGGTTGACCCTGGTTCTACACTCTCATACATTAGTACAAAGTTGGTTAGAGCTAGAGAAATTCCTTTAGAACCAATTTTTAGTGAGATGATAGCGGTAAACCCTATGGGTCATAGTACAAGAATAAAGTAGGTATGTAGAAAATGCCCCATAAAGATTCAGGGGGTCGTGTTCCCGACAAACTTGATGGAGTTTTCTTTCGATGAGATTGAAATTATTTTGGGAATGAATTGTTTGTCTTCATATTATGGATGGGTTGATTTTCACAAGAAAATGTTATTTTTGAAGGATGTGAAAGGCTCATAAATCGTAATGATCGATGAAAAAACGAAATCACCATCCAATGTGATATCATCCATGACTGCAAGGAAAATGATGTCAAAAGGGTGTATAGATTTCCTAGCTAATGTGATAGACACTCGAGTAGGAAGCGAGATTGAGGTTTACCCCAGTATCGAACCTGTTTCTATGGCTCCGTATCGAATGAATCCAACGGAGTTAAGAGAATTAAAGGCCCAATTGCAGGAGCTGCCCGATAAGGGATTTATCAGACCCAATGTTTCTCCTTGGGGAGCACCTATACTTTTTATGAAAAAAGAAGGACGGATCTATGTGATTATGTGTAGATTATCGTCAGTTAAATAAAGTAACAATAAAGAATAAGTATCCTCTTCCGAGGATTGATGATCTATTCGATCAATTGAAAGGCACAATAGTGTTCTCTAAGATAGACCTGAGGTCGGGATACCACCAACTAAAGATTAAAAAAGAGGATATTTCAAAAACAACTTTTCAGACTCGGTATGAACATTATGAATTTGTGGTGATGCCATTCGGATTGACTTATGCTCCTGCAATATTTATGGACTTGATGAACCAACTATTCCAACCTTACTTGGACCAATTTGTGGTGGTATTTATAGATTATATTTTGGTGTATTCCAAGTCAAGAGAGGAGCATGATGCTCATCTTTGGGTGGTTCTTCAGACTCTTCGAGAGAGAAAGTTGTACGCCAAATTATCCAAGTGTGAATTCTGGTTAGTTGAGGTTGATTTCCTTGGCCATATAGTATCTATAGAAGGCATAAGAGTATATCCCAAAAAAAGGTTCAAGCTATAGTGGATTGGCAACCCCCAATGAATGTGTAAGAAGTTCAGAGTTTCTTGGGGCTTGTTGGTTATTATAGGCGGTTTTCTTTTCAATGTTGGCTTCACCGCTAACAAAATTATTGAGGAAATATGTGCCTTTTTTTTGGTCGGAGAAATGTCAAGAAAGTTTTGAAATGCTAAAGATGATTGTAATAGAGGCACCAGTGCTTGTACAACCTGAGTTGGGTAAAGACTATGTCGTTTTCAGTGATGCATCCCATAATGGATTGGGATGTGTGGTAATACAAGAAGGGAATGTTGTGGCCTATGCCTCGAGACAGCTAAAGACTAATGAGAGAAATTAGCCGACACATGATTTTGAATTGGTAGCAGTCATGTTTGCTTTAAAACTTTGGTGCCACTATCTGTACAGTGAGCGGTTTCAAATTTATACAGATCACAAGAGTCTAAAGTATTTGTTGACTCAAAAATAACTGAATTTGAGGCAGAGAATATGGATCGAGCTTTTAAAGGATTATGATGTGATCATCGATTATCATCCAGAGAAGGCTAATGTGGTAGTTGATGCACTTAGTCAAAAGACTTGTATAGCTCTACAAGCTTTGGATCCACATATATCATTAAAGGAAGATAGTGCCTTGATTGTTGAGCTTAAGTTAAAGTCGATGCTTTTGGATCGGGTGAAAGAGCTGCAAAGACAAGATGAAAAGTGTTTAACTAAAATTTCACAAGTAGAAAAAGAGAAGGCCAAAGAATTCAAAACCATAACTGATGAATGTTTATATTATCATAGAAGACTTTGCATTCTAGATAATGAAGAATTGAAAAATATATTCTTTTCGAGGCACATTATAGTCCTTTGACGATGCACCCAGGCAGAAATAAGATGTATCAAGATATAAAGAGTCGTTATTAGTGGCCTGACATGAAAAAAGTTGTATCGGAGTTTGTTGTAAGATGACTGGCATGTCAGCAAGTGAAAGTTTAACATCAAGTGTCTTCCGGATTGTTGCAACTGATATTTATTCCTGAGTGAAAGCGGGAGCGACTTACAATGGATTTTGTTTTAGGGCTACCTTCGACCCCCAGTAAAAATGACTTAATATGGGTAATTGTGGATAGATTGACCAAGATGGCTCATTTTATTCCATTTTGAGTATATTACTAGATGGATAAGAATGTGGAGTTATATATAAAAGAGATAGTTAGACTGCATGGAGTGCCTATATCGATAGTGTCTAATCGAGACCCAAGGTTTACTTCAAGATTCTGTAATTACTTGCACGAGGCATTGGGTACTCGATTGAGTTTCAACATGACTTTTTATCCGTAGACAGATGGGTAATCAGAGCGAACTATTCAAGTATTGGAGGATATGTTAAGGGCAAGCATGATAGAATTCAAAGGATCATGGGAAAGATATTTGTCTTTAGTGAAATTTGCTTATAATAAAAGTTAACAATCGAGTATTAAGATGGCTCAATATGAAGCCTTATATGGGAGAAAGTGCAGAACACCCTTAAATTGGTTTAAATTAAAAGATCGAGACTTAGTTGGCCCTGATTTGATGAAAGAAATAGAGGAGAAGGTGAAAATTATCCAAGATAATCTAAAGATAGCCTCTGATCGACAGAAATCTTATGCTGATCTAAAAAGAAAAGAGATTGAATTTAAGGTAGGAGACAAGGTATTTCTGAAAGTATCGTCTTGTAAGAAAGTATTGCGGTTTGGGCGAAAAGGAAAATTGAGTCCGAGATTCATTTGACCTTATGAGATTTTAAAAAGGGTCGGATCAATATCTTATCAGTTAGTTTTGCCTCCCGATATGGACAAGATCCACAATTTTTTTCACGTGACGATGCTCTGAAAGTACCGATTAGATCCATCCCATATCATCATACCCGAAGAAATATAAATCTGACCAGATTTAACTTACGAGGAAGAACCAA